>NC_046154.1:241354179-242031791 GCF_011064425.1 Rattus rattus
ATACCTAGAAGCAACAGCAGCAAATTGTTAAACCTTTAAGATCTAGATTAAAAAAAAAAACACCATAGCTTTCCTTGATTTTTCTAGATTCCTCTAGATAGAGCCCACGATGTGAGGCTCTGGATTCTGTGACACTGTGACACATCTTGAGAATCAGCCTCAAACTCCGTTCTACTCACTTTGATTTTGGGGGAGAATTCTCATAGCTGGCAGATGTCCCATCTTTGTGATTCACAGAGCCCCACCCTTCCTCTTGTCTAGCTCTTACTTTGCTTTGTAATCCCTGTCTGTGTGTCCCCACATTGTAAACTCAATGAGAAAGCGTTTCTGTCACAAGCATGCTGATTACCAGTGCCTCTTAGAAACCCTGACATAATGGGCTCAATTTGAAATGATCATATGAGTCCAACACTTGGCGTGCAGTCATTGTTCAAGAACCGTTCAAACAGATGTTCTGGATTGAAACAAGGTTCTTGCGTGTCTATGTGTAAATGGTCCAGGATATAACTATTGATAAGTCAACACCAAGAGAAAAATTAGCTCTAGTTGGAAGCACAGTAAAAGACTGGGTTTTTTTGTACATGGTTAGGGGAGCCCAGGGGGAAACAGATACCCTGGTATAGCAGTGCACCCTACAGGAAAGTGTACTGTAAGTGCTGGGGAGAAGTTCTGTGTCATTGCAACCTGGGATGTGTGGTGCCTGAGAATGGGCCAGATGAAAGCTGTGGGCTCTGAGCCTGGATGAGAAAAAGAGTCCATTTTGTCCCTTTCTCTTATCTGAGTACAGAAGGAAGACAATTACACTGGGCATCTGGGCATGCATATATATTTAATGTCACTATATGTATTACAATCCTGTATATATTGTATATTGTTTATATATATATATATATATATATATATATATATATATATTGAATGCTTGGGTGTTAGCTGGTAGTACTATTCTGGGAAGCTTATGGAAACTCTGGGAGATGGGGCCTAGGTGGAGAAAGTGAGTTGGGGAGGGGCTTTTTTTTATAGCTAGGCACCTTATTTTCTCACTGCTATCTGTTCTGACATAAGGAAAGACTCAACTGGACACTCCGGCAAGGCTACTTGTTACCATGTGCCTTTCTCATCATGGACTGTACCCACTCCAACTGTGAGCCAAAAAAAAAAAAAATCCTTCCTCCCTTAAGATGCTTGATTGTGGGCTATTTGGTTACAGAGATGAAAAACGTAGTTAATGAAATATATTTTAAAGTAGGGGATGCTGAGGCTCTTGAAGCCAAAATAAATTGCTCAGCTTGACCCAGTTAGACAGGAGTAGCAGTGGGATTTGGACATATCTCAATGAGAGACATACATTCTCTGTCTTACACAACAGTCCCATGACACTACAGCACATTACGAAATAGCTGCCCCTTGCACCTAGATCTCTTAATGATTTATGCTTACAGTTCTTATTTAAATTGATAAATGATGTTTACAAAATTATAACTATGCAAGCATTGGTCATTATTAGGTTAAATAGCATACACATACAGACATTCTCCTAGCAATTTTTATTTGACTGGGGCATAATAATTGCCTTGAGTTTTATAGTTTCTTTTCTGCTGGCCAAATGTTAGCTATGAGTATTTACACCCGTCTGCTGTGTGCCTGTCACCTACAGTTATAATCTGCTGGCCCTTTTGTGTTACTGGGAAACAGCCTCCTCCCTTCCTCAGCCTGACACAAGATGGCAACCCCAGGGCATGACTAAAGCCAACTCTTCCTGAGCAGGACCCTCTGCCTCTCAGATCCTGGGTCTCTCCTTCTGGTTCTTCACTCCATTACACGCCTCGCCAACACTTTCCTAAGAGAGGACCGAAGAAGGTGATTTTAACTTATTTTTATAATCCTTTTTAGTTTTGGCAAGTCTGCAGCTGTTTTTCATTTTCTTTTGGTGTTGACAGGGAGTGTGTTTCTAGATGGGAAAACACACTGGGGATTGGCCCACCCACTAGCCCTTTAATCCTCCCTTTTTAGACTTTCTTGTAATTCAAAGTGAGGAAATTAAAAATGCATTCCACAGGCTTCCAGCCACAGTGCAGTCCTATGTTCTCTCTCCTATTTCTCCTGCCGTAAAGAAATATAAAACTGGAAAAAAAAGATACAAGGTTACTGTGTTCAGGCAGTGGGTAACAGGGAATGCATTTCTGCAGTGCTCAGAGGAGGAAGCCTCCCGAAGCGAATCTCATAATCGGCAACTTTGTTTCCAACACGGACTTCCTGACTGTGATGCTGAGTTAGACTCCAAGCAGAGCAAGTAGCCTGTGTGGGGCAAGGAGATAGCAGAGGGGAAAACTCTCCCTGAGATGGCATCTCGGGGCTGGGAACTTGAGAAGAGGAACGTTCCCTTTGTAGAAAGGAAGTTCTGTAAGTTGACAGGGAAACACAGAAATTTTGTCACTGAGGGCTAGCTGCGCTGGGCCAATCCCCCATGCCTGTCACACAGCATCTTGTGTAACGTTTAGAGCAGCATAGTTACTACAGGTCAGGCAGTGATGAGAGAAGTAAGTGAAGGGCTCAGAACATTGACATTCTCTGCCATAGTGGATACATTACTTTCGTACTCCATCATCTCACTGAGATGTCAGAAGCCTTCTAAGAGAGAAAAGTATGTAAGTCATCCTAACCGTGGACACTGCCAAAGGTCCATGATGAGAATGAATTAGAAGTCCATGCTCTGTGACATGAATGTGGCTTAGAGAACATTCAGTTTTCCACAGACCTGGCAGAGGTATATGCTTTAAAATCATTTTTATTGGTGCATTTCTATTATGCATGATGATGGGTTTCATAAAAACATTTAACTGTATCATTCACTGTGATTGTTCATAATCCACTGTCTCTTTGATCCTCCCAATAGGTTCCTTCTGTATCCCAACCTCCTGGTCTCTAATATCCTAATCTCATGGTCTCTCTCTCTCTCACTCTCTCCACATATACATGTTTTGTGTATACAAATATTTAAAAACTACTTTGTATCTGTATAAACTCTAGGCTATATAAAAGGAAGAAAAATGATGCTAATTTTTATGTTTGCTTTATTTCCCATAAAATATCACCATCTCTTTTTGTATTCATTTTCCGGCAAATGACATAATTTATTCTTCTTTATTCTGAAGAAGGTAATAAACCAAGGTTTTTAAAATAAGTGATATTGAAATAAAAGTTCATATAATGTCCTTTCTACAGTGTTCAGCATTAAATAAATATATGACTAGCCATTGGGCTAAAATATGACCAGATCAGAGGTTGAGAGCACTTACGGCTTTTGCAGAGGATCTGAGTTCATTTCCCAGTACCCATGTTGGATGCAAGTCTAACCATAGTGGGATCCAACATCTCTGGTAGTTGAACTATCTGAACTCATGCTCATATACCCACACATGTTCATATACCCTTTATACTGTGGGTATGTAGGAAAATAGCCTAGACTTTTTTTGGATTAAATATTGCAGTTATTGGTGGTCACAGACATGATGATTTTAACTTACTTTCAAATGCTTTATTAAAAGGGGTATGGTTCAATGGTAGAGTACCTACTTAGCAGATGGAAAACCCTTAGGTTTCATCCTTAGTCTTAGCCAAGCCAAAGGGCAAATATTCAAATGCTTTATTCAAAAGCATGTAAATAAAATGCAAATTTTCAGTAATTTCTGGGTGACTCTGGAGAGCTCCATTCTTATTTCTCTTCAAGAAAGGACTCGGCAGTCATTCACAAGACTTGCAGTCATCTAGCTTCTGGGTTCATTACCAAACTCAGCTTTTGAGTGGCAGATGCTTCTTTTCCAGTGTGCCTCCTCCCCCCATGATCGAGGCTTGGGGCCAGCTGAGACATAATCAGCTTGCCACCATAGCCCAGAGGATACTTAGTGGTATCACTTTCACCCTACGATTGATGTTTAGACTCCCCTCTTACATCCCCAGCTTAAGATGACCATTAGTTCCTGTGCAAGAGAACTGTGAATCTAACGGAAGACCATGTAGGTACTGTGATGGTTCATGTTGATGGACAACCTGGCATTACTGTGAATCACCAGGAGAGTATCAGTGAGGGACTATCTACGTTGGGTTGGTCTGGAGCCACATCTGTGGGGAATTGCCTTAATTATTATGGAAAGATTCACTCCCTATGTGGACAGCACTATTTGCTAGGCTAGAGGTTCTGACCTGTATAAGACTTGAGATACCAATCTGAGAACAAGAACCTAAGCAAGAATGCTCACTTTTCTTCCTCCCTCCTTCTCGCTGTGGCTCACATATGAATATCTGCCTTGAGTTACTGCCTCGACTTCCCCCATGTTGATGGACACTAATCTAGAATTAAGATAACCAGTGCTGGTTAGTATTTTGTCAACATGACACAGGCAAGGGTCATCTGGGAAGAGAGAAACTCAATTGAGAAAACGTCTCCCATCAGATCGCCTTTAGGCAAGGCTATGGGAGCATCTTCTTGATTAATGATTGACATGGGAGGACTCAGACCACTGTAAGCACTGCCATCCCTGGGCAAGTAGTTCCAGGCTGAATATAAAAGGAGGCAGACGCAGTCAATAAGCACTATTCCATCATGGTCTCTGCTTCAGTTCCCGACAATTATTTGTTATTACTTTATTTTTGATTGACTGAACTGAACATTTAATAGAGCTCGGTGTAATATTTCAGTCTTCGTATACAATGTGTAGTGATGGAGTTTAACCTCCTGTTTATTAACTACTCCCTTTCCCCCTCTCTAGTAATCTCTAGTTGATGCTGAGGTTGTCTCTGTTTAGATCTCACACGTGTGAGAGAACACACAGTACTTGTTTTTCTGAGGCTGGCTCATTTCACTTAACAGAATATCCTTGATTTTTCACTCACTCTGCTGCAAATGACTAGGGCTCACTTCTTTATGGTTGTGCACTAACCTAGTTACAATATGCCATGATTTCTTTCTCCACACACCTGTTGATGGGCAGTCAGACTGATCCCATCACCTGGGTGTTATGAATATTAATATCGTAACATGGGTCTGTAGGTGTCTCCTTGGCCTGCCGATTTGAACATACACTGAGAAATCAGAGAGCTGTGTCACATGGCTCCTCTGCTTTTCATGTTCTGAGGCACCTACCCACCATTTGTCATATCTGACCTAATTTACACTACCGCCAACCCTGTATGAGAATTCCATTCACTGTGCACCCTGCCTGGCATGCTTCATTTTTATTTTCATGTGTAGTGACCATCATTTATCCTAACTGGAGTGGGGTGATACTCCATGAACCATCAGTTAACACTTCCCCAATAGCTATCAATATTTCAAAATCTGCCCCATGCCTTAGAAATAAACACTTCTCTTTAAACATTTTGTACAGTTCTGTCCACACAAACTTCAACAGAACCTTAGCATCCTGCATATAGAAATAAAGATGATCTTGACTACCAAGTATTGAAATACTAGTGCTTGACGTTAGGACGATGCCAACATGATATACAGTGAGTGGGAACAAAGCGCAGAGTCTTGGACTGTCCCCTGAATATACGGTGTGATACTCTCACAGTGGTGGCCAGAGGCTGCGATCTATGTCTCCCTGTCAGCTGTGCTATTGGGAGGGCAGTAACTGCTAAGGTGGTTTTGGTGCACTGAACAAAGGTTCAGCTTGAGGCAGTTTCAACTCACAATGGGCTTTTCGGGTCATTATCCCATGATAAGTTGAGGAGAGTCTATATGTTTTATTAACATGCATTTTAGAAATATCTGCTTTATTTTCTGGGTGCAGATGCTGCTATTTAAAAAGGAGAGGAAGTCAGAGAGAAAGGAGGAGAGGGGAGGGAGGGAGAGGGAGAGGAGAGGGAGAGGGGAGGGAGGGAGAGGAGAAGAGGGAGAGATGTGCTAGACCTCCTTGCTAAGAAGGAACCCTTTCCTTCTGTGCTCTGGGCACTTACTATCCTTTCATCTCTTTATTAAACTACTTTCTGGAGGTGTGCACCTGTCAGGCTCAGGAATTTCCTGTTTTATATTCTACATTTTTCTTCATCTAATTCATTCTTTTTTTTTTTTTTAATCTCAAGGGTATGTGTTATGAGGAAGCACTAAATGCAGGCATTAGGCACTGGAGTCATGAAAGAGGTTATAAAACTAGCTGTTTTTCTAGTTTCTGCCATGAAACTTCTCATATTTTGGTAGTGGATAAGTGAATAGAATATATTGGATAGAGATTTTGTACAATCCGGTGCGACACTACACAGCTTCAGCATGACTGATGTAACTGTGTAGAAGTTCACTGAGATGCATATAGACTTTGGGCTAGCTTTATTTTACTGCATGACATTTTTTAATTTGCAAGTTCTTTATAATAAAGTGTTAAATTTAAAGCTGTTATTTCTATGGAAAATAGTTTTTTTCACCTAATATATTCTGATTATGATTTTTGCCTCTCTCAACTAATAAAGTATTAATTTTATAAAATCTCATTTTGGAAGACCATACATTAAATGTCTTTGATAAATTTTAAAAATTGTGTTCATTATTTTTTTTTGAGTGTTATTTCTGCAAGATTTACTTTTAGTCTCCAGACTTTCTATTTTGCTTTTATATATAAATTTTTATTTCTTATTTTTTAATTTCTGAAAACTTAATTTTTCTGTTTTCCATTTTTTCTCATTGCTAGCTATGCTGTTTGGCATATTGTCTAATTCCTGTAGAGAGAAAATGACCTTTAGCAAGGTTTTCTGTCCCTGCTTTTACTGTCGCCCTTATGAGGTCATCCTTGCACTGTGTCAGCATCTGTCTCTCCCAGTTTGGAGGTTTGCTTCGGTGATTTTTTGATCCCCATCCCAACTAAGAAGTAAGTGAGCAAGTCTTTATAAGATGGGTTGGCGAGCTATGTGTCCAGACAGCTTTATGGGGCCTAAGGCTTCCTCTTAGGACTGCCTGTGAGTTGATTTCCCCCTGAATGAAGATGTCGAACCAAGTATGAGTAGCTTCTTAGTACCAGGAGTAGGTAGCAGGACTGTCATCACTCCGGTGCCCCAGTTTGCTCAAAAGAAAAATGGGAGTCCTAACAGGACTCACCTTTTTGGTTCAGGCAGAATGAATGAATTATATAAAATGCTCAGAAAAGGGCAAGGCACAGGGAGCTCAGGAATTTTTGTCACTGTTGAAAAACCAACCCTTCCTGTGCTTCCCAGCAGCCTGGCTCCTGGTGTGCTGAATGCAAGAGACAGAGGTGGTGAGGTGGTCTCATTGGTTCATCTTGCTCCCAGTTTTACCCCTGCTTCCCCTGTGCCTGGTGTCCCTGTTATCTAACAACTCTTGGCATCTAATTGTCTGGACTAGAATGCTACAATTTTACAAGGGTGCAGCTGTGCAGACATTTGGGTGGTTACTTGCTGTGTGGTCCTCGGGTCAGGCAAGCCCTGAGTGGATACTTTTCTCCTCTGGATGCTCTTAGACCTGCAGCCCATTCCCTGCCTTGCTTTGATCCTATGGCTGCCTTCATTTACAGAATCTGCTATTACTTTGGAACAGGTTGACTTATTAGTATCCTGAAAGCCTAGAAGGACATAGAAACTGCAAGCATCCTAGCATGACGCTGGGGTGCAGAGCACTGATGATAAAGGGGTGTAGTTCCCTCTTATCCCTCCTGCCCCTTTTCCTCCCCATTTACACCCCCTTTCCTTTTTCTCTCTGTACCTCATTCTCAGCTTTATGCAAGCATGTATTTCAACCTTCTCAGGCTGCTTTGGAGAGTGCCCTTTGCAATTACAGGAGCATGGTGTGTAATGTCTGTGGCAAATTTATTCCCTCTCATATTTCTTGTAAGTGTTGCTGATGCAGACGAATACCTCAGGTGGTTCAGAAGCAAATAAATGAGATGTAAAACTTGCCTATAATAAGCCTGCATCGTGAGGCACACACGGTTCTCTTCTTTGTCTTAAATTATGTGGCCAATTAGAAGCTAGTCCTGGGATATGACAGTCCACCCTTTTCTTAGATACATGAGTTTCCTCCTAAACTGAACTAGTCCAGAGCCGAAAGGAGTGACACATGATGCAGAGCCACGACCTCTGTCCAAGTCCTCCTTCCACCCCAAGAGGCTGCAAGTTGCAGGGAACTTAGAACAGATGCGATCACTACTGATAGGAGAGAAAGCTGGGATCTAAGAACTAGAATTGACATTTTCACAGTCAAACTAACAAGGGGCCCCCAAACCAACACTTCTTTCAGTTACAATAAATGACCAAGTCCTATCCTGTCCATTTCTTCTGGCTCCCCCTGCCATCACTTGCCCTTACTACCCGGTGGTTGATACGCTATTGCTTGTCTTTAATAAATTCGTTCAGCAAATATTTACAGTGCTGGAATGGGTCTGGGTAACAGTGGCACTGTTGAATGTGATTCTTTCTCTATCCTTTTATTTCTCACTAGCAATGGAAGACTGACCTTGATTAGAACTTCTCCAATCTAGGTTGGGGCTGGACACGGGACAATCTGAAAGCACCAGAGGGAAAAAAATAGAGTCTCTATTTTCTGGAAGCGTCCAAAGTATGGCTAGAACTGAGTTTTAGGAAAAGAAAGAAACAAAAACGGCCTGGTCCAGGTAGTGAGGTACCCATGTGTGCTGGAATTGGGATTCAAAGTCAAGTCTAGGTTGGAGGGTTTCGAGGTCAAGCTCTTTCCTTTGGGCCACACATCCTCCCAGGTTATGTGCCAGACTGGGGCACTGATGCTTTTCTATAGAACAAGACAGAGCCAGGATGAGGCACTTCAAACCCAAAAGCTCCTCACCTACATTCCTAAACTCAACGCTGTTCTATCCTCCCAGTGTATCCTGGGATTATTGGTGGCGTAAATCATCCAGGC
The DNA here is from genome assembly GCF_011064425.1 of Rattus rattus. Classification (NCBI taxonomy): domain Eukaryota; kingdom Metazoa; phylum Chordata; class Mammalia; order Rodentia; family Muridae; genus Rattus; species Rattus rattus. Next base: position 241,363,058 of record NC_046154.1, read on the forward strand.
TGAAAGTTCTACCATAATACTTTTGCTTGATTACAAATTTGTATTTTCCAGGAAGCAAGGCTAGGCTGGAGACCAGGAATGAGGCTTTGCTGGAATCATGCCTCCAGATCTGGGAGAGGGCCTTTCCCACAACTACCGATATCTTCCTAGCAATTATACACGGGCACGCCACAACTTTTTGCTCATATCTTATAGTTGGTTGAGTATGAAAGGTGCCCTCCCCCCATCCCCGTAGACTCTTGTGTTTGAACACTTGGTTCCAGTTGGTGTCATTGTTTGGGAATGCTATGGAACCTTTATGGAAACTTTACCGGAGGAAGGATACCACTGTGGGTGGACTTTGAGGTTTTAGTACTGGACTCACTTTCTATTCCATCTCTTTGCTTCCTGTATATGGATGAAAAGTGATGATCTTGCTCCCTACTCCTGCTACCTGCTACACCTGCATTTCCTTTGGAACTATAAACCAAAACAACCTCTCTTCTCAAACTTGCCTTTTGTCAGGGTATTCGATAACAGCAACAGAAAAGCAACTAATGTATACCTGACCTGGGTCAGGTAACATAGGGTTCTTCTCCATGCTCTCTGATGGCTTCATACTGCACTAACCGTTATCTCTAAGCTGAATCTCAGAGCACTGAAAAGAACTTTCCAAGATCACATTCTAGCAAAGTGAAATCAAGACACAATTGTAAGTTCAGTTGACCCCACAGCACTCTGATGCTGAGAATAAGGAGGGCATTTACATCGGAGTAGTGAAATCATTTCACTACCACTTTGTACAGCCCTGAAAACAACAACAACAACAACAAACAAACAAACAAAAAAACCCAAATCAAGCCCTATGAAGAAAAATGTCTTTGAGATTTCAAAAGGACCAGGGTAAATACAAAGGATCCAGTCTCCAAATCCTATGGGCTTAAAATACGAGGAAATGAACTGGCTCAGAGACAGATCATATGCTCATTATTTAAGGCTTTATTTGATCACATGATAGCGTGACCCAGATCCTCAAAGCCAGGCTAAGAACAGTTGGCATGAGCATATCCATCACCATCAAGGAACAGACACCTCATTGTGTGACCCTGTACACGATCTGCACTCTGTACATGGTCCATACCTGCAGCTGCTACAGATGTAGGACCTCTGGTAATGAACTAGGCTGTCTGGGAGCATTGAGTCTCTTGCCACTGAGAGATGGAAAAAAATGGAGGCAGAGTTAGACCATCTTCTGCTGCTGATACCTAAGGCTAGGTAATATATAATGAAAGGATTTATTTGCTTCAGAGCTTGAATTTTAAGAACATCATACCAACATCTACTTGGTCTTGTGGGGTTCCATGCCACATGATGGATGGCATCCTTTTCTGAGCACATATGACAGAATAGGTTCTTCCTTGTGGAGGAACAGAAAATGAGAGAGAGAGAGAGAGAGAGAGAGAGAGAGAGAGAGAGAGAGAGAGAGAGAGAGGCGCTAACCTCTTTCTAAGACTTTTCATTTATCCCAGTCCACTGATAGTGGTGCTGTCCACAGTCAAGGTAGGTTTCTTACCTCCGATAATTAAGTAAGGAAATTATCTCCTGGGTGCTTATAAATCACATCAATTTAGAAGTCAATATTAAACCTGAATGCCCAAGAACAGTGTCCTGAGTTCAGAAGCAGAAATCCAAGCTGAGGTTCCATCACTCTGTCACACAGGATCACAAGAAACACTTGGTTCTACAGGAGGCTGCTCCTAGAAGTCTCAACTGAAAGATAAGAATACAGAAGAAGAGGAAAGGAATGTCCGTACACTGTCAGGAAGGCATTGATGGACAGAGACCTCAAAGGTGGACAGCCAAGGATATTGTGCTAGAGGTCTGTCCACAACACCCATTATCCAGCTGGGTGGGAAAGGGAAGAGCAGCTGGACTAGTTCCAGGGGAAAGCAATTCAGAAGTAATTTTCTCCCATAAAATAAGTTCATTGACTGCCACTTTGTTTAGCTGTCTGCAAACAATTCATTTGAGAAAAACTTGCCCATGAATGTACATTGAGGTGCCTTTGCTCCACTAGCAGACATGAGCTCAGGCTTGATACTTTTCTGATTTATTTCTTAAGTATCTTAAGCATCTTGATAGAGTGAGGCAGAAGAAGAAGGTCATAACAGTAGTCATTTAAGAAGTAGCCGTTAAGCTGCTATGAATCTCTTTAAGTGCTGCAAGGAAACAATGTGACTCTTGACCTGTCTTGAAAAAGAACAGTTTTACTCACATAACTGAAAAGTCCAGGAATAAATGTTAATCTAGGTTTGACTCATGCCCCCTGCCATTGCTTAACTGAGCCCATGTGATGCTTGCTCAATCATTTATGCAGGATTTGTCCCCATGGCGACAAGATGGTTGCAGCAGCTCCTGCCTGTTTTTTCTAGCATCATATCTGCTAGAAAAGTGGCTGTAGTTAATGATGGGCGGGGTGTTGGACCCACCAGTGAAGGCAGAGAGCTGTTCACTCTATTAGTTCAAGTGAATGGCAAGAAGTGGCCAAAAAGCATCCACACGAGTCCACTGTGCTTTCCAACAAATTCCTTTATTTGTGTTTATGATATGGGGTATAAGTGTGTATGCTATGTGCATATTTTAGTGTGGGTATATATGGTGGCCTGATATGGATATCAAGTGTCTTCTTCAATCTCCACTTTGGAGGGAGGGCACAGAATTTCTCATTGAACCTGGAGCGCCACAGTTTGACTAAACCGGCTGAACAGAAGCCTTGAGGATCCTCCTGTCTCCAAGCCTGAGTGCTGGTGCTGTGGCCAGCACTTTATGTAGACGTAGGGACCCAAACTCAAGTCTCTGTGCTTATGTGACTAGCGCTCTGCAGACTAGCCACCTTCCCAGACACTGTCTTTTACCTTCTACATTAGCTATGCTTAGTTATGCTTCTTATTATATCTCATTCCTAATCCTAGGGTGTTCAATCTCAGGTCAGATAGCCAAGAGGAGTTTCCAGTTCTTGTAACTTAAAGAAACCTGAACAACAAGTGGAACTATGGCTTGGCCAACTTGGATGCAGTTTTGCTCCTGCACCAACAAAGCTGGAGTGAATTGCTGTCTGGTTCAAGCTCGTCTCTAGAATCTGGAGTCCCTTGGATTATCTGGGAAGAGATGTTACTGGCAGCTTGCTAGTGGACAGTAGTACCAGATGAAATTCTTCAACAGGCATAATCCTACAGTCTTTAGCTATCAAAAGAGATTTGCATAGGAGGCCTTGTCTTGCCAGGAATCTCTGATGAAAACATTCTGAGCCTTGAATTCTAGAAGAACCGAGTTTGGATCTTAGCTTCTGTAGACAAGTTGGGAGGTCTTAGATAGGCCCCTGTGCTCCCCAAGCCTGGCTGGCCGTTTTGTGAAATAGGTGAACCATAGTCGTCATCTGACAGAACTAAGACAAGTGTTAAATGAGATGCTGTGCAGTACTTGGCACCTTGTATTACTCATGAAGATATCAGAATCCCTGTCAAGTGTGCTGCTGCCACTGTCAGTGTTTCTCATGGCTGCTGAAACAAATGACTGCTTAGCCGGTGCCTTAGCCCAAGGCAGTTATTATCTCACGCTTCTGACCGTCAGACATTTTATTTGGTCTCTGTTGACAAGTTTCAGTAGATATCTGGAGACGGTAAGGAAGAACCCGTATTCTTGCCTTTTCCTGCTTCTAGATGCCACCCATGGCCTCTGACTGAGGTTGCCTTCCTCTGTTTCAGTGCCAGCAATGTTGAGACTTCTTATTTTATCCAGCTATTATCCCTCCTCTCTGACCAGTGTTGTGTGTGCACCCCTGCACATGCGCATGTGCACTTTTAAAGGTTTGTAAGATTCATTGTGCACCTGTGAGAAATCTAGCAGGACCCTCCGTCCCACCTCAAGGTCACATTAGCCATGTGCTTTTGTGCTGGTTCTACAATATATTTGCAGGTCAGAGTGATGAAAGTGTGAGCATCCTCCGTATCCATTGTCCTAACACAACCACCACCACCCCCCAGCCATGTTCTCTTTGTCACCATAGCCACAAATCAAAAGTGACATTCCCTGACCTGTGCATGGTTTGGTGACTGTAAAAGACACAATAAGGTGAATCAGCTGAATCGATTTCAATGGGAAAGGGACACTTGGGAAGGGTTGTGAGTTGTCAGGGCTGAGGAGCCAGCTTCAGGGTCACAAATCACAAATTTCAAACAAAAAAAAAAGCAAGACACGAAGTTTGACAAACATAATGGCTTAAAGGGACAACGGTTGACCCTGCTGGGAAGATTGAGTGTTTCGTAGTTGTAAGAGTGGATTTGGGGTGACTCCATGAAAGATGAACTTGTGAGCTACTACATAGAACAGGTGATTTAACAAATGAAAAGGTAGACGCCCTTCAAATGGAAACCTCTGAAGAAAAGCTTAGTCCCATAGTGCCATGGACAAAACCCGAGATTTATTTTCTTATTCTCTAATGACCACATCGTTTCTGCTGCTTCACTGCTTGGCAGTCCTTCCTTTTATCCCCCTGTGCCTTTGCCATCCTCATCGGGCTCTTACTCATATTAGACCCAGTCCTCATGATCCTGGGATTCCTGCCTTGGGCAGTGAGGGGGCTCAAGTCAGCCTGAATTTGACATCAGGCACAACTAGTGGTTCTGCAGTTGGGAAGGGATCTATTCGTGTTGGTTACTTACTCTCCACCCTGAAGGAATACTGGACAAAGGCACCTTAAGGAAAGGTTTGTTACAAGTCACAGTTTTAGGACTGTAGTCTACATTGGGAGGAAAAGCATAATGTTGAGAGCAGATCATAGCTGAAGCCACAGGGGAATACTGCTGCTTACTCATATGTAAGTGAAACCGGAAGCAGGGGTGAGCAGTACATCCAAGATCTGCCTCTCAGAAACTCACTTCCTTCAACTAACACCCCTGCAAAGGTCCCATGACTTCCCCAAACATTGCTACCAACTGGGACTAAGCACTCAAAGACATGAACCTATGAGAGGTATTTCACATCTAAACCATGACAGCCCCCCCCTTCTTGTTTTGGAATTGTGGACAGAATGCAAGAGTGTCACAGTCATAGTTCTTACTGGGACACTTGGTCCTGGGATGGATGGAGTCCTAGAATTTTTCTGGGTAGTTTGTGGCTTCATACTTCTTGCAGGGATTTCTGGGAGTTTCTAGGGACTTGGAAAGGACTGCTGCTACCACATCAAACCTCCTCTCTGAGCAAAGTTTCCCCATCAGTTAGCATCCAGTAAAGCAAGTGAAGGCCAGCATCCTGTCTCTTACTAGGTAGGGAGTACCAAGTGTGTTGTAGTCAACTGGGGACAGGAAGGGAATTTAACAAAATGACAAGAGCCCATAAGCACAGGGCTTATGTTCTGGGTATTTCCTTGCTTGGTCATGTTTTAACATTTTTGAAACTCTCTTAGAAGGCCCATTGGTCATCCATGGTAAATGCATATGTATACACCTCTGTCAACATCTCTCAAATATCTGCTAGGTAAGACGAGGAACTTTGAAGAGTCTTTGGAAATAGTCCTTTCCTCCAGGAAAGAAAGGTGACATATGAAACTACTGTGACCTCAATGATGTTGGGGCAAAGTAGGATGTAGAAAGATCAGCATTAAGATTGGGGCCAGGCTGAAGACGAAGGAGCTTAAGTAGGTGATATCTCTGGAGGAGAGTGGAGGTCAGGGCCCCTGGACTGGGGCTGGGACAATGAGAATAATTCATGACACTTCTGGGGTCTAAACAATTCAGGCAGGTAGAATGTAGAGGTCACTAGGACACAGAAGGGCTGAGTAGTGATGATGTATGAGGCATGGACACAATATAAAGGGCCTGGGGGTACACAGTAGCACTCTTCCAAGACACAGGGGAACTCTTAGTGGGTGTTAAGTAAGTCAATTTCTTCTCAATGAGTCTGGATGCATAGAGTGAACTGTTTGGAACTCAGGGGAAATGAAATGCCAGGAGTGTGAGGAGGCCACCAATGTGGGCACAGGGATGAGAAGCCTACCTCTTCTACTTTGCTTGCCACAAAAATGTTGGAGCCTAGCTCACCTGCACTCTCAGGGCTCTGGGTATTCTCAGATGGGCATTCACTCCCTTTTCTCTTAGAGGAAGCCACCGCTGTTCTTGTTAGTGGAGATTCTGACCCACACAGTGATGTCTGTGCACATGATATTTGGATCTTGTGACACAATATAGGAGCTCCCTGTGTGTTTGCTCTAAGACTGGAAGCAGAGGGCAGATACACACCTTGACCTGCTGGGTATTAGAAACCAAATATCTCTGGTGTCTGTACCTGCAGGATGCCTCATGATGTCAGCATGCCAGGGCATAGCAAGGACTCTGGCTCTGATTGTCCTTGGCTCTAGGCAGAATCTCCAATAGGATCTTAAACTATGGAAGAAGTGAATAATATATGAAAAATAACAACAATCAATCAAAAAGAAAAGAAAAGTAAAAGAAAGGGGATTGGTCTCTCTGAGTCTGTTACTCTCCTTGACTTCCATATCAAACCTTCCTCTTCCATGGCTTTTATCTCCTCTATTGAGTCTCATCCTGGTACAGCATGCATGGTTGTTCAGACTGTATATGGCATAAGGTCTATCAGCTGTAAAAGGGTCACCACTCAGTAACTGATACAAGAATGTAAATACTTGTAGAAATGTGGGTCTCACCACTGGGCCCCAGTGCATCATGGGGAAAGCTTTTGATACAAAGCCAGGGACACACTCTAACCACATATATACTCTGAGCGTCTCTTGAGGTCCCTGTGCTTACTACTTGTTGATCTTGTATGCAAAATCTTACTCCTAACACTGACGGGGCTTGGTGGGTGCAGAGCTTCCTGTCAGCTGCATGGTTCTATGATGGGCAGGAAACTGAAGCTTGAGAACACAGGAGCAGTATGAGAGGCAAGAACCCAGACTACATGAAAGCCTTCAGCTTGAGGCCATGACCTCAAGCAAGGCTGTACACCAGGCAGGAAAGACAGTAACCAGGTCTGCAAAGCTCACTGTAACAAATGGAACTGAAAGTGACATTTAGGAAGCTCTTCCCCGGTCAGCCCCATCTCTCATCTTACTTCCATGCTCACACACAGCCACTTGGGGTCCAGCTGACACCTCATACTTTTGGACATTCACTGGTTGCAGAACAAAAGACTATGAGAGCTTCATGAGGAAGGAGAAAAAGGACTAAGGGAGAAAACTTGCCAGTTTCCTGCACCCGAGGTTTTGTCCTTGTATGAGATGCTCACTCCAGGTACCCTCCAGGAAGAAGGACTCATGAACTGTTCCATCCTCAAAGACCTGTGATTCTATCCTTCGGACCTGCTGAAGACAGGACACCTGTCCTGCTCCCCAAGTCAGTGAACTGTAAGCTTGTTTTCTAAATGACTGTTCTTGGCTGGCACTTTGAATTCTTCTGAGAATGCAGCAAAAGCAAAAGCAGCAAAAGCATCCTGGAGTCAGCTAAGACCCAGTGCCTCCGTGGGCTTGCTTTCTGCCTCCAAGCGTCTCAAGAGTCATTTCCTGTTTCATCTGTTATTCCCACGTTGTAAAATGAAGTTACCTACTTCCACCTTGCTGTCTGCCCACATCATTCTTAGACGAAAGGCTGACGAAAACCTGTCAGAGATAGGAGAAGGTGTTTGCCAACCACTTCATTAGTGTCCCCTGGGTGTTCTCATCAAGAAGGTGGTGGGAGATGTTCCAACACTGTCTCCAGGGTGTCATCAACAAGAAGTCAATGGGAGGTGCTTCAACACTGTCCTCAGGGTGTGAGGGCTGATATGAGCTGGAGTGTGTATGTGTGTACATTTGTGCTTGAGTGTGTGTGTGTGTGTGTGTGTGTGTGTGTGTGTGTGTGTGTGTGTGTGTGAAGTTTTCCATAGCCAAGACTGGAAGGGCTTCAGAAGAGTGAGGCTAAGGTCAGGGACAGACATGGCTCTGGGTTCTAATGTTGAAAGATCTCAGTCAGGTGGCCCAGGTCCCTCCTATTCACTGGGGAAGCTCCTCCGCCATCTAAAGTGATTCACTCTTCTGTTCTGTTTATTCCAGGTGGCTAGAGAGCAGTTTCCTCACATTCTCACTTTACCCAGGCTATATCTATTATCTGTGGACATTTCAGTGGGGGAATCCCAGGATACCACACCTGACTCAGGGTGAGGCCACATGGTTAGGAATGAATGGCACAGGAACTAAAGTTGACCACTGGGAATTTCTACCATCTGAGGAAAAGACCTGTCTAGTTGTTGGGCCATCATGAGGATCCAGGAAAATAATGGGCATAAGGTGGAGAAAAGCTACCTAAATTCCTGATTTTGTGGTCCCTCGGAAATTGTCAGTTTGACTAAAATAAATATGCTCTGTTTTGTGATGTGCACAATCCCTGAAACTCTGTCTCTAATATTGAACATCTATGTTATATTGTTGTTGTTGCTGCTGCTGCTGTTGCCACTGCCGACACTGCCGATGATGATGATGATGAAGAAGAAGAAGAAGAAGAAGAAGAAGAAGAAGAAGAAGAAGAAGAAGAAGAAGAAGAAGAAGAAGAAGAAGAAGGAGAAGAAGAAGAAGTAGTAGTAGTTTGGTTTATAGAAAGATAGCTCAGGCTGGCCTTAAAATCCTATCTTAGACTACGGAGTTCTAGGATAACAGTATTCCAAGGCCCAGTCCTCTTCTCTTGAAACAGACCCAAACTCGTGCTTGTTCTTTGCAGCTGAATAGCAGCTACATTCATGTGCAGGCTTGGGAAAATGCCCTCGATTGTCTCCATCCACCCCTCTGCAGCAAGTTCAATGATCTTAGATTCTTGATGTGTTTCATCTTTTCTTTCTCTGTGATATGAGCTCCTTTCCAAACCCTTTGATTTTAGATGAAAGGAAGGTGATGATCCAGCAGGCCTTATTGGATTTTGCCTCATAATCAGGTATGTCTTTGGAACACACAATGGCAGATTCTGTATGACTATGACAATAAGAGTAGGTGGCAATTCCCAAAGATCTGCATTGAAGATGCTCATTACCAACTCAGCACCGGCATGATCCCTACAGAGGACTGGCATTGTCACCATCCTCATAACTTTCATTGTCCTCAACTTCAGTTTGCACAGAAACAAATACATGACACAAACAGGGTCACCAGCTCACTCCACATTATTTGCTGGCAAATATGGGCCTGGGATAGACATTCAGGCAGGTTGGCTTAATCTTCTGCACTTACCTATTGTGTTATATGTGGGGGTCATCTTCACACTGCTGAAGCTAGGGGAACCCATGGTTATTTCTGAGTAGCAAATAATAGGGTGGAGTTCTTGTCTTTGATGGGGCCAATGAAAAGGTGAGGATGCATTTTATTTAGGGTTTTACTGTTGTGAATAGATACCATGACCAAGTCAGCTCTTATAAATACAACATTTAACTGGGGCTGGCTTACAGGTTCAGAGGTGTAGTCCATTATCATCAAGGCAAGAGCATGACAGCATCCAGGCAGGCATAGTGAAAGAGGAACTGAGACTACTACATCTTCATCTGAAGGCTGATAACAGAATACTGGCTTCCAGGTGACTAGGATGAGGGTGACACACCTACTCCAACAGGGCTACACTTTCAAATAGTGCCACTCCCTGGCCAAGCATATACAAACCAACACCAGGTGCATCTGGATGCAGATAGGCAGGTGGCTTTGACTCAGGCATTGGCGGCCAGAGCAGATCAGGTGAAAGCCACAACAGACCTTAAAGGCATCCTGAGCTTCAGGCTTGGAAGTAAGTAGACCAGTGTGGTAGTTTGAAAGAAAATGCCTCCCTAAGCTCACAGGGAGTGGCGCTATTGGGAGGCGTGGCCCTGTTCAAGTAGGTGTGGCTTTGGTGGAGGAGGTGTGTCACTAGGGGCTGGGCTTTCAGGTCTCAGAATCTCAAGTCTGGGCACAGAATCTCAAGTGTCACTGTCTTTTCCTGCTGCCTGTGGATCAAGATGTAGACCTCTCAGCTCCTTCTCTAGCACTATGTCTGCCTGCGTGTCACCATGCTTCCCACTATGACAGTAATGGATGAAAGCTCTTGGAAGCAAGCCCCAGTTAAATGTTTTTCTTTATAAGAGTTGCTGTGGGCATGGTGTCTCTTCTCAGAAAGATAACTCCAACTAAGACAGCCAGATTACATTTTTTTTTTTTTTTTAGATAAGAAACGAAAGTCAGGGAACTGTGATACATACCTGGAACATTCAGTGAGCAGGAAGCCAAACCAGATTTTGAAAGTTTGTTTCCTGCTTCCTGGTTGCAGAGGTGGGAAAAACTGAACCCAAGGTGTGGATCAGGGCCCTAAGCATATCCACTCCCTATCTGTATGATGTTAGAGTGGCTCTTGTCCTGTCTGCCATATCTTAGCATAATAGTCTGGGAGAGGGCATCCTAGTCAGAGACTTGATGGCACATTTACATATAGTCATAACCTTGTCATCAGACCAGTTCCCAAGGCCCAGGTCATCATGATCATGGCCTAGATGTAGTCAGGGGACATGGCTGGAAAACAAGTTAGCTCTGGCCTCCTTGGAGGGGTGATAGTAACTGCAAAGCCGTCATCTTCCTTGCCACATCACTGAAATCCCAACAATGCAGTACACGTGATGTCTAAGACAACACTAATGGAAAAGTTACAAGAGTCTGCTGGGCTAGGATGTAGGGATGAGCTTGAACAGCCCCTCCTTCATTTTGTGGGATTGTCATTTACATCTTTGTGGTTACATATATTACATCATGCTCTTTGTGGGCCTGGCTCACTTTGAGTGGCCATAGAGTCCCAAAGCCATCGCTAGCTTGTGTTGGGGAAACTGAACTCTGAAATTCGGAAAGATACTTTTCTTTGTCAATATGGTATATTATCTGGTATCCTGAGCCCTGAAGGATACTACCTGATATGGGAAGAAGTATCTTGCACCTGCCAAGTTATCAGTCTGGTGATTTCTGAGGTGTGTTCCCACTTCCCTTGAGGCTACAAAGGAAGTGGCAAATGAAGCAGAAGAGGCTGCAGAATCCAACAGCTGGGGAGGTCAGAGAGTACGATGGCGCTACAGTGTGAGGGAGAGTACGATGGCGCTACAGTGTGAGGGAGAGTACGATGGTGCTACAGTGTGAGGGAGAGTATGATGGTGCTACAGTGTGAGGGAGAGTATGATGGTGCTACAGTGTGAGGGAAATTTGCACATGCACAAGCACACACATGTGTACATTTTGTGTGTGCACTCACGTGTGGATGTACTATATGTGTGTTTCCAGCACTACTGGGATCCAAAAGCGGGAGCAAACATGATTATTTCTAGTTTCTAGAACCATTTCTAGCAAATGGTTCAGTGGGTAAAGTGCTTGCCAGATAAGCATGAAGACCTGAAAGTTCTACTATTTCTACGTGTGGGGAGAAAAGATCAGGGTACAGCATACCCCTGTAAAACCCAGTCCCCAGCAGAAACACAAGAATCTCAGAAATTTGTTGCCACCTAGTAAAGATGAATTAATGACTTCTGTCATTAATGGGCTCAGTTTTTCTCACCTCACCTACCAGGAAACAATGAACAACTTTTAGAAGGTTCTGTGAGAGATGCTGTCTCATAAAATAAGGTAGAAAGCAATAGAGAAAAGTGGCAGACATTAGACATTGACCTCTTATATGCATTCTCTCTCTCTCTCTCTCTCTCTCTCTCTCTCTCTCTCTCACAAACACACACACACACACACACACAGAGAGAGAGAGAGAGAGAGAGAGAGAGAGAGAGAGACGTATGCATAACAAAGAATCACAAAACTTCACTGAGTCTCAGACTTTGAAGGAAAATCTTTCATGCTGACTCCAAGACTGGGTGATATTGAGTAACAGAAGAAATACTGACCCAGGAAGTAGAACACTTAAATATGACTGTGCCCAGTTCCTTGGATGACATCAGAAACTCAGTGCCCTCTCTGAGCCTCCTTTACAAACAGATGAAGCTATAAAGCCAGAACCCTTGACAGAGGTCAGTGAAGCTTGTAGAGGCTGCTGTGGTTCATAATCATCCTTCAGGTTTGAGTCACTACTCCATTAGCTGGTGGGCATGTAAGTGCAGGAGCTGTAGCCATGCAGAAATGAAGAAAGCCTCTTTTCCCAAGGTCACAAGCCCCTCTCCTTATAATGATTTAGGAGATGACAAGTCAGTACAGGTCAGGGCCAGCCTGTAAGGCCTGGCTAGTCCACCTCAACTTCATGCTCCAGGGTGATCAACAGAGGCCATCCTTGAGTCTACACTGCAGACCAATTTCACACAGAAAGTCCTGTTTACCATCCCCAGGCATCTGTCCTGGACACTGAATCTTATCCCAACACTTCCCCTCTAAAAACCTGGATTAAAGCCCTAATAACCCACTCTGTGACACAGGCATCTGTGATCTGAGAAGTGGCCATTTAAACATTTACCAGCAGGCCTGGAGGGTACCCTTGCCTTCTGTGTGTTTCTTCCAACATTCACAAGTATGATGGGCTCATCTTTCTATCAGCTGGAGAATTCTGTGAAAACCCTATGCAAACTAGGTTACTGTTACTATCTTGCCTTCAAATCACCTTAGGTGACTCTTAAGATCTGTGTCCCTCTACTTGAGACTGTGCTCAGCCTGAAGGGTGACTTTAAATAGGCATCTCCTGCCCCTGGAGATGTACTGGAATCTGTCTGGAAGGCCTTTGGGCCTATATAGTAGAAGCCACGTCAGAACAGAACTAGCAAGCTTGAACTTGGAATGAGCTATTAAGCCTCATGGATCTTCTGTTCATATATTGCTAGAAACAAGACTGCAAGTTCCCAGAGAGGAAACTGAGATGAGTCATCATTCTCTTCAGATTCTTTTTATTAAGAGAGCAAGAACGTCATCCAGGAAGCAATGATGGAGTCCTAAGGGAGAGACAGGTCATTCAGTTCTGGACCTCTACAACAGTGTGGTGGGGGGAGGGGTAAAGGAAAGGAGCCTGAAATTCTAGAGAACAAAGGGCATTCTTTGTTCTTATAGGTTTGGGTATATATGTTGATAACTATATTGGATGCTAACTGCAGATAATGTGTGGCCTGATTCCTGGGTGGGACAGTGAGAAGATGTATAAGCAATGCTTATGTGTGAAATAGGAGTAAGATTCCCTAAGCCTTCCTCTCTTAGAGAGTTCTGAGAGGCTGGAATGAGACACAAAATGTAAATACCCACAACAATGTGTGATTATGAAGACAACTTATGATGCACAGCTTTGGAAGTGCTAACTGTAAGATAAGATGGCTCTATGGTTAGGTCTCCATTAATGATGATAGGTGATAAACTGTAGGGATCATATATAGAAACAAACTATCCCATCCCAAACTGAAACTAGAGATACATAATCCAGTGTGTGGACACCCTCCAATGACTAGAGACCACCCATTAGCTCACTCCATGTTCAAGGTTACAAGTTCTGTTTTGATATGGCTTCTACTATGTAGGCCCAAAGGCAACACAAGTCCTTCCAGACAAATTCCAGGACATTTCCAGGGGCATGAGATGCCTATCCAAGATCACACTTGAGGCTGAGCATAGTCTCAAGTAGAGGGACATAGATTTTAAGAGTCACTTAGGGTGATTTGAAGGCAAGATAGTAACACTGACCTAGTTTGCATAGGGCACCACTCCTAAATTGTGATAGCAACTCCCATGATGGAAACTCTGCAAAGCAGGTCTTTAAGTATGGCCCTTTAAGGAACACCAGTCATGTGAATTGTAGCTCCTTACCTCAAAGGTGAATCTCTTCCCATATACAGCTCATGGTGATTTCTTTCTTACTCGTTGGATATGGAGTTTTGTAAGGCCATGTAACTCAGTCCAGTGAATGAGACACTGGAGACATCTGCTTACATGCTTCTGGCAAAATGCTTCTGACTTTACTCAAAATACGCATGATTAGGTAACTTCCCATTGTCTCAGATCAGCCATATAAACACAAAGCAAAAAGCAAAACAAAACACTTCTGACATCGTTGCCATACAATGAGGATGGAAGGGCCAAGAGCAAGGATGAGAATCTTGGGACTCATGATAAGGCTACTGAGTAGAGAGTCGGCCCTGGAACTAACCACCTTCCTCTGGTCCTTTGTGAATCTGAATTCCTTTTGTCTGAACAGTTTTGAATAGAATATATTTTTTGCTTGTAGCCCATAAATTCAAACTAATGTTAGAATTCAATTAGAGTCATAGCAAGTGTTGTTAACACATTAGAAGAATGTGTTTTCTATAAGGAAAGCTAGGTGTATTGTTCTGTGACAGCTATTACATGTCTAAGGATCCACACATTGTTGCCTTTTCTGGATGCTGAGTCTATAGAACTTTATATTTGTCCAGTGACATGACTGCATTTTCAGTTTAGGGTTGGGAATCCTGTCTGAAGTAACCAAGTTGACCAAGCTCACTGTGACCCTCAAGGTCACTGACTGACAAAGTCATGTAAGTAGTTTGAGGGACAGCAAAGACCAGATCATTCTCCATTTCCATTCAGCTGCACTTTCTCTATTTCCTTTTTAAACTCTATGCTAGGATAATAATAACAATAATAATTACTATTTTAATAAAAGGTCTCACTATGTAAGCCCTACTTAGCTTAGAACTTGCTTTGTAGACCAGGTTGGTTTTGAACTCACAGATATCTACCTTCTTCTGCTTCCTGGTTATGGTGACACTATATGTGGCCCTGAAAACATTACTAATAAATACTTATAATTGTTATGTGATGTCATTAATTGGCTTTGGTCTATACAATGTCTCCTGCATCTCAGGTCTGATGCTAGTCATATGCAGTGTCGTCTTCATCCAGAAATGGTATTACCCAAAGTATGGGAACTGATCTCAATGTTCAAAGAATGAATGGATGTGCAAAAGACCTACACCCTGAGTGGAGATGAGCAAAGCTAGGACTCTAATGTGATTCTCCTTGGTTTAACTTCCCTGAGAGGAGTTGGCAGACTAATGGAAGCATCTGCTTTGGATTTACACCAGTTGTTGAATTATCCTAGTGGTAAAAAAAGAAAGAGTTCTGACCTTGGGGCATCAAGGATCTATGACTGAATCTTCCTACCACAGTATTGCTCAGGGCAGATAGATTATTATTGTTTTGAATTGAGTTAGTTTTGCTTTGTTTTTAATATCTAAAAGCGAGCATAGTACTCAACCTCAAGCAATTTATTCCCAACTGAAATAACAAATGCAAAATTGCCCTGGAATAATAGGTGTTAATAATCCATTTTAAGTGCACACATTTATCTGTCCATCCATCCATCTGCCCCCCCCATCTATTTATTATCCTTCATTCATCCTTTATGTTAGTTCTGGGTCTGCAAGAGGCAACATATAGGAACCTTGGTTCTAGTGCTGGATTGCAGACTTCACACACTTACCAGCTGGGAAACACTGGGTATGTGTTTAACCTCTGCCAACCTCATCTTCCATTCAGGATGAAAGTCCCTGTCTTGTGCCAGGCATGTGTTAATTGCTTTATGCATATAACTCATTAAGTCTTCCCAACAGCCTTTGAGGTCCGCTTACGTTATTGCCTATGCTATGACCTTTCAGTTGCACAGGATGAATGAGACACTGAGAGATTCAATAGTTGCTGTGTCCATTGGCTGGTGAGGTCCAGAGTCAAGCAGTCATTCATTCTTGTGAGATTAGAGTATGAGCTCACAGTATTATACAGTATTGCTTCTCTCTGTATAGTTTCCATAGGTGTCAAGGTTATTGCTAGTTTGTGTCAACATTCTGAGAGTGCTGGCCTAATCCATGAGCAGTTCTGTACGTATGCTTCAAGAACAGACTTTGGGCCTGAATTCTGTTGGGGCTCTATTCTAGATCCACAGCTAAGCTGTGTTTTGGGCAAGAGTTTTATGTCAGCAAGGAAGAGACAGTAACAGAATTCAACATCTGAAGACTTAAAGATACTTTTATTATTTTTAATTATTTGTATCTGTGTGAGCTTGTGCATGCAGGTATGTGCACATGAATGTAGGTGCCTGGGGAAGCCAGAGTCATGAGGTCTCCTAATTACTGGGTTACCTACAGTTG
Source organism: Rattus rattus (assembly GCF_011064425.1). Classification (NCBI taxonomy): domain Eukaryota; kingdom Metazoa; phylum Chordata; class Mammalia; order Rodentia; family Muridae; genus Rattus; species Rattus rattus. The sequence goes on from NC_046154.1 coordinate 241,379,171, forward strand.
TGAGCTGTCTGACATGGGTGCTGGGAATTGAACATTGGGTCTCTAGAAGAGCAGCAAGTACTCTTTATTGCTACGCATCTCCCCAGTCCCACCTGAGGGTTTTTGGGACTTCCTTCAGCTAGAACTAGAAGAAAGAGTAGAAATGGAACCCAGCATATTTTCAATTCACTGGAAGCTTTGACTTGTTTGAGACAACTTTAACCACTTTACACTCACAGTAAAGAGCACTGCAGATCTCTTAGGGAAGTAACGCTTTAGTTACCAAGGTCTCCCCATAGCCCAGAGCATCTCACATAGTGTTGAGGCTGAGTATTCTCTCTCTCTCTCTCTCTCTCTCTCTCTCTCTCTCTCTCTCTCTCTCTCCTCTCTCTCTCTCTCTCTCTCTCTCTCTCTCTCTCTCACACACACACACACACACACACACACACACACACACACACACACGATAAAGTAGGTTGATATAAATATTGGGATAGTCAGCAAGCCTCTCTGGGATGCTATAGATCTAGTTAGAAGTTTCTAAGTCTCAAGCGTCAACACATTTCTCTCCTGAGTGATGGCCTCACATCACAGGCTGTTAAACAGGCGAGGGCTTACCAGCTAGAAGGAAACAGGAAAGGTACAGGTGGAGCCTGGGATTTCCTGCCCTTTCATAACTCTTTTAGAGCTGACATTGAGGGCATTTGTAATTCATCTCCACCTCCATTCAATCATCCACGGTTGGGAGCATCCGTTTCTGTTTATTTCCTCCAGAGAGGCAAAGCTGCACATTTAATTACTCCTTCCCTTCTTCATTTCTCTGGAAGCATAGACCTTTCAGTCATATGGGCATAAAAACCCGTATGCCCCCTGCCATGGGAGAAGCTGGGCCCCACACACTAAAGCTCTCATCTATGATTCCCATCCTCAGCTGCCACTTCCCCTCCCACCCTGGACACTTTCTAGAGGCTCCTTCCCTTGTGCACACCCATGTCCTTCCCTTTGGACCCCAGATTAGTTTCCATTCCTGCCTGCCCTTATTGCCATCCATCCTGGCAATGTCCTTCTCCACCCTGTGGCCAGGGCATTCTTTTTAAAGAGGTCCATCTCACATCTCTTTCTCTGGAAAGAAGGCATGAAGAAAATTGATGTAATCTTTGAGTCCTCGTGATGCTAAACACTCACTTTGTGTTATTGTATGTAGTTGAGATCGTTTCTACTGTTCAGAGAGGGAAAGCTCACTACTCTACTTGGGACACACCACAGGCTGCATCAGTTGGCAAGATACCTGAATAAGGACAATGAAGTGGCTCAGTAGGGTGTGTCAGGGGCAGTAACACTTAGGGGTCCGTCCAACACCAGCAAAGAAACTGATGGTATCCGACTTTCACAAGCCCCTATCCAGGGGGCTTCTTGATATGTATTCCAGTTTCTCACATGCAGGCTGTGAGAAGCAAAGACAGTTTAGATCAATAAGAGACCGGGTTTGAGGCTCAATCCACAAGACTCCCTAAAGCCTTGTGTCTAGAAACTTCTGAAGTTTCTCAAGCTGAGGACACTCAGGAGTACTCCAAAAAGCTTGGGCAACTGTCTCCCAAACTGTCTTCTCCCCTCAAACCCTGACCTGTTTCTTGGGGTGGGCATATAAAACAAAAGTGACAGGTGTTCATTATTCATCAAGGTACAAGCATGGCGAGAGCTACTGTACGCCCCTACCAAAGTTGATTTTCACAATCATCCTCTGAAGTCTGACTCTCAATAGCCTCCATGCACAGCTTAGCACTGGAGCCCGGACTAAGGGTCTCCAGGGAATGAAGACAGGACAGACACTTGGACAGAACAACTGGGATTGGCTGGGTTGTGTCCTCCCTGACATAGTCATTATAGCACAGCAGCCCAGATACAGACAGAAGGAGGGGCTGACTGGTCTTGATAGGATATCTTTATAGGGAAGCAGTCTTAGGCTGTAAACACATGGTAGGAGCAAGATATCATTACTAATATTTCTCCACATTGGTCCACTGTTTGTACACGAATCCTGCAGGAAGGCTTTGCCATTGCCTTTGGGCTGGGACACTGTGGCCCTTCATATTCCTGTTTCCATGTCAACACTAGCTTGGCCTTCCTCCACTCCCTGCACTCAATGGGATGATCTTTGATACCGCGGGACAGTTTTTAATGTCTGTAGACATTTGATGGATTAAATTCACTTAATAATCTCAATAGGTACAGAAAACTCAAATGACAAAATCTGTGGAGAGTTCTTGTTTGTTCGCATTAAGACAGGTTCTTATACTATAGCCCAGGCTAGACTTGAAATGGCCAAGTAGCTGAGAATGACCTTGATCTTCTGTTTTCTCTGCCTCTGCCTCTCAAGCACTGGATTACAGGTGTGTATAACTGCAATCACTAGTGGTTATCACGTTCACCTGACATTTTTAAATTTATAAAAACACCTTTAATATACTACAAGCAGAAACTTCTCAGGCTGGTAATTGTTCTCTGTGAACTGCACAGCTACTCACTCAGTTAATAGTGAAAAGTATAAAATTTGTCCTAGCAAGATAACATGGCAAATGTGTTTGCTATTATATAATTTATTCAATATCATTCTGGAGGTCCCAGCTAATGCAATTAGAAGGAAAAGGAAAAAGAAGACAAAATAAGAAAAAAGAAGAGAAGGAGGGGAGATTATATAGTCTTTATCAAAAAGAAGGATGTGAAAGCATTTCCATGGGGTGATCAAGAAGTTTCAGTGGTTGAGAGCATCATTTGCTACCCTTGGCAGAAGAGCCAGGTTTGGTTCCCAGCACCCACGGGCATACATGTTTGCAGACAGATACACATATACACAAATAAAAATATATCTTTAAATGTTTTCTAGTTGCAAATATTGTGATAATTTGTGTGAAGTCCTAAGGTTTATTCTTTAACTCTATGAAAACTAGTAAATGAATTCATCGTGGTCATGCAGTACAAGATCACAGTTTATATATATATATACATATATATATATATATGTATATATATATATATGAATGAAATTAAGAAAACAATTTGCTTATAGTATAGCATAAAAAGAAGAAATTATCTAGAAACAAATAAAAAAGAAGAAATTACCTAGAAACAAATTTACCAAAAGCAGCACAAAAATATTACCTTGTGGGAACCACAGAACACCATGAAACAATGTCTCACTAAGTGGCCATGTCTCTCAGGCTCATGGATTGGAGACTTAAAATTTCCAGCCAAGTGATGGCCCTTCAAGTGGGCTTCATATAACTACAAGCCTCACTGCATTGCTATTACTAGTTTCTGAAGAAATTGACTCATCCTAGAATGATGTAGAAACCAAAGGACCCACTGCATCTGAAACAATCCTGAAAATAAGCAGAAGAATAGAGTTGGAGAACTTATGCTTTTGAACTTCAAAATTTGCAGACACCAGGCTGGAGACCAGTCATGGAGCTGGCACAGGATTCAACAGTGCATGCAGATCAGCGGAGGACAATGAAAGCACAGAGCTGAGCCCCTGCTTGCCTGGTCAGTTGACCGTAGTTCAGTAGGGGAATAACGTTCTGTGCAGCAACAATAAGGGCCAACTGCACATCCACATGAACCACTTCCTCACACCGTACACAACGAACCTTGTTCCAAAATGATTAATATATTCACGAGAAAGAACCAGAAGAAGAAAAATAATTGTGGTCCTACCTTCGTGACCTCTGATTAGGTAAACCCTCCTTAGACATCATGCCTTGAGCTCACAGTGAAGAGTAGATAGATTTGGCTTCTTTAAAAATTAAACGTTTATGCTTAAGAATGACTAGTGATAAGCAACGTACAGAATGGAGGTTGTTATAAGGAACTTATGAGCATATCGAAGAAAGAGAGAGAACTTTTATAAGGCAGCAGAGACAGCTATCAAGCACCCAAGAGGAGGCTCTGTACCCCTCACTGTAGGCCAGTGTTAAAGGCACTTTACTTCTCATCCATGCAGACTGCAATATATTGATATTGTAACATATTGTATATTGATAGAAAATATCAATGAGGGTGGGAGATACCAGGACCCTCACGCATTGCTGCTTGGAATGTAAAAGGGTCTGGAAATCCTCAGACTATAAAGCTAACATATGATTCATCCGTTCCAACCCAAGGTACACAGCCAAGAGAAAAGAAATTGATGTTCATATAAAACCTTGCTTATGGACGCTTATTGTTGTTTTATTTGTAAAAGTCAATGGCAGAAAAATGCAACGAAGTATCCAAAGATAGAAGGTGGATTCTCAGTTATGTAAAAATGACTTTGCATTCAGGCTCAGCTCCCAAAGAGTGAGCCACTGGAAAGCTCACTTGGCCTCGAAAGGGTTAGATTTCCGTAACTTCAGAAGGCAAACATGTGTGAAAGAACCGAGTTCAGTGGCTCCTCCTGATTGGTTATTTTTCCCCTTTTCATAAGGTGAAGATTCTAGTATTGCTCTGTGCACCTGGAGGAGATTAAACCATGAGGTAAGACTGTTAATTAACTGTTAATTTGTAATAATGAGAATCATGACAGAAAAGTGGTCTTATAGAGAGGATTTCTCCGTGTTCAAGAAGGTTTAGCACAGCACATCTCCCTTTTCCAGTGCTTCTCTAGCTCTTAGCAACAAGCCTGGGAAGGGGAGATCAGGGCAGACAGGGGCCTCTGAAGGATTTTCTGGGCAGCTGAGCTTGGTTGGAGCCAAATCTTATGCCCAGTTCCCCGTCCACATTTGGATTTCCCACTGGGTTCAGACTGCTTCTTCCTCATTGTTGGCAGATCTCTTTGGCTCAGAACACAGCATTCTGATAAGCCCAATCAATGCTCAGAGTCCTTGTGAGGTCAGAGAGCCTGGGACCCAAGTGTCATCTATGTGGTGACAGCAACCAGATGCTGTTGGCAGCCAGAGTCAAGGGATGAATAAAATGCTAAATGAAATGGCCAGATGCCCAAGGTCCTCTCCTGTTCCTGGCCCAAAGAGATGGAGGAAATGCCAGAAATTCCACTGGTCCGCTGCATGTGAGGGACTCATTTGGAGGGATACCCTCAGCCAGCATTCTGTATCTTGTATGGGAGGGTCTAGGGAGAGGCAGCCTGAGGACCAGCTGTTAAGAGAGGGAGGAGTGTGTTACATGATATGCGAGGTTTCTAGCTTGCATTCAGATATGTAGCTTATCCATCCACAGCAGTCTGATGGAATGTATGGAATGGAGAATGGATGTGATATAATAACAGCTTATAGCCAACTACTGCATGTCAGGTTCCTCCGACCAAGCAGACAACTGGTTTGGGCTTTCAGTAAAGGCTATACAGATATGCAATTGTCTTCAATCATCAAACCAGTTCTTTTACTTTTCTTGATTTTTGCAAATAAGGAAACCAAACTCACTCACCGCCATGGACTCAGTAGTGGATCTGCAGATCGAAGCTACCTCTCATGTTCATCCTGTTTGATGCAGGAGGTCTGGTTCATCTATGAGGGGTAGGGCTGTACTGTTAGTGAGGCTGGCTATGGATGAGCCCAGGAAGGTTAGTTAGCCGGGGCAAAGTAGAAGGAAGGATAGTGGCTGGAAGGAGGTGGGGTGGGCAGCCCTGGAGTCTGTACTTCTACTGAGAGCTCAAGCCATCTCTCTGGAGAATGTGGGGTCTGGTGTGGAGCAAGTTGTAAGCACACAGCTCTGGCATTAGATTTTCACCTGTTATCACTTCATTGTGCTCCTGGGTCATCCCTACCGGGGACCTATAGGACTATAGTTAGCTGATGGATCACTCAGTCCGGTAGGAAATGGTCCTTTGTCCTCAGAGACTGACTTGAATTCTGAGTTCAAAATAAGTTCAAGTATATTCAGTTCATCAACCGGCTCCTCGAAGGCTCCCCATGAGTATTCAAGGAGAGTGGAACCTTTGCCCCTGGTCCTATTGTTTTATCCAAAATCTGGTAAGATGGGGAGACGCATCAATTCACATCTGGACTGGGGATAAAGAACAGGAAACAGCCTGGAGGAGATGTTTTGAGAAAAGGGAAAAAGCCTTCAGCGAAGACTGATGGAGGGGATGGCTGCTGGCTTATGCTCATGTTTTTCCAGGTGGACGATGTCTAGCTAAATTGAAACACTCCCTCCTGGAGGGAGAAGGAAGGCTCATCAGATTCAGGAAGGGAGTGAGCCTTATAAGGCCAGTAAGCTGGTGGAGGCTACAACCCACAGGGCTTCTCCCTACAGTTACATAAGCAGTAACTGTGGTTGGGGAGAGGTGGCTCCTGCTGGGGAAGCTAACTGAGAGCGCTACAGAGCAAAGCTCCAGGCTGCAGTTTCTGTGAGTCATCACCTGGGCTGCAGGAGCCCTGACTCACACATGCTCCTGTAAGGGAACTCTAATAATCTCACTGGTCAGCTAGCTAGACCTGTGCAGAATGATTTCCTTGGTCTGCTATTGGTCTCCTATGTGGGGTGAGTGGACTTTTGTTTTGGTCTCCACAGGAGAAGGTACTTATTGGTGGATATGCCCTGAACATCTGCGCATGTGGAGATGTTGGCTTTGTGGGAATGACTACCGGAAACCAACTCCCGGGATGCTTATGAAGGAATGGCTTCCTGTCACAGTCACTAAAGTCAGCAAGTTGCTCCCTGCCACCCCCTTTCTTTTCTGCTGTTTTTGAGGAACGTGTGTTTCGCAACTGTCTTTTCCATTACCCACTAATCTCCACACCTAATTCCTGTGTGGGTTCATCTGTTTGCCAGATCTTAAATCACATGAGTATGCTAAAGCAGCAAGGGAGGCTGGGAAGAGTAGGCTTTATTTTTCTTTTTAAATCCTTCGCAGTCATTTTTACTTGAAAAAGAGTCAGTCACAGCAACAGGGACTGGCAGGTGGGAAGGACAAGCCAGCCGTGTCTTACAAGCCCTCTTACCAGGACACAGGGCCTTTGTTGATCTGGAGGTAGGTGAGAAAGGGAAGTTCCCTCTGATTCCTGGTGTCTACAGCAAGATCTCTGTGTTGTCTTGGAGGTTCCAGGTACTTGAGGGGTGGCTCGATGGCTCCAGAATCTTTCTGTTTGTCCTGCCACCTAGGAAACTGGGGCTTAGGCTCTTGACCAGTTAGCTATTGGGTGAGACAATAAATTGAAGTATTTAGTCCCTTGATGTCAGAGACACTTGGTCTCTACCTGTCCCCAGACCCTACTTAAAATTCCAAATATAGTTATGAATAACGTATAGTTCCTACTCATTCTTGGAGTGGCTTTCTTTGTATTGAAAAATGTTAATCAGCTTTGTGTCACTATAACAAAATGCTTGAGGTAATTCATTTATAAAGAGAAAAATGTTTGCTTTGGATCACATTTTCAAGGTTCCAGTTCATGACTGAGAGGCTTCATTGCTTTGGGTTTCTGGTGGAGATATTGGGCAACAGTGGCAGGGGGTTTTTAGTAAACTGTTCATACCATAACCAAGAAGCTACAGAGACACCATTGTTTGAGGTCCTGCAACCCCTTTCAAGGATCTGAAGACCTACCTACATGCTACCCCCCCCCAAAGGTCCTACCATTTCCCATCAGCCTTGCAGATCAAGTCATCAACACACAGACCCTTGGGAAACATTTATCTAACCACAGCAGGGAGTACAAAGCAGATCAAAGCAAACAAGTGCTCTTATGATGAATTTGTATAAGGAAGTCTTGCTGGAGGAGGAGACAATGGAACGGAACTTAATTGTCAGAGCTTATAGAACAAGCAGATGAGAAAGAAAGTATGAAAATCATTGGATTTGTTCATGTAAATAGCATCAGCTCTCTACTGGGTCACAAGATGATTGTATTCCCGAGTTCTCCAGAGAACGTTGTCCAGCGGAATTTGACTTAGAAAGCTAAGGAGACGGTTTTCCACACCCTCTTTCTTTTACTATGGTATTTGTGGAAGTTAATACTGGGATGCAGCCTCTATTAGCTTGAGTCATAAAGTTTCTATAATAAGCAGACATTTTCCTTTCCCCTGCTTCCTAGTGACAACATTGGTCATGTGGATGAGATTTATGGGACATTTGTTTCCGGAGCAGTACTTTATCACCCCAACTAATTCACAGAGGCACCATAAAAGGCAGAGAAAATAGTACCCAAAAATGCCTGGAGGTGAGAAATAGATTCTTGCCAATCAATAGCTCAGGGTGGCTATTGAACAAATCATGGCACTGGAACATGGACAGCAGAAGATGGGCAGTGGCTTATATCTGCTTTGTAGAAGGTTGCATCTGGGTCCTATGAGCATCAAGGATCCATGGGACTTTTATTTCAGAAAAATCACCCCAGCCACAGTGTAGAGAATGAAACCCACTGATGAAACTTTTTTATTAGGTGAAATTAAAACAGAAAAAAATTTCTTTTCTGTGGCCTTGAACTCACAAAGGTCCACCTGCCTCTAATTCCCAATTTTTAGGATCAAAAGGGATGCACTACCATACACAGCTGAAAAAGACATTTTAGTGGGTGAAAATAAAAAGAATGTCTCAAGTCACAGAATGGAGAAGAGGACACACTTTCTGGGAAGTTGGCAAGGAAGAATCTACCAGACCTGGTGAGAGACGGTACGTAGAGATGAAGGAGAAGGTAGAAGAGTTCCACTCCAGAGCTCACGTTCCTTCTGCCTCCATGTCCCTGATCACTCAGCCTGCTTGCGTTTGTATTGTTGTCTCCGACTTAGAATGAGCAAATATGTTCTTCATAATGGAAGCCTCAGAGAATGACAGCAAGGCTTTCTTCATAGTCACAGCACTGGAACTGACTGAAGTCTCCTACATCAGAGCTGGTCTCCTTTCTCTAATTCACCCTGACCTGGCTCACTTATAATTGTTAGGGTAGAAAGTAAGATTTTTCATATGGAAATGTTAGACCAATGCAAAAAGGTGGGAGGTGGACTTGATGCTTTTTGGCCAGCGTATTCTAGCTGATTTAACTAGGGGTGTTTAGGAATGTGCTATACACATAAAAAGCAATGTATTCAAAGAAAGACTCATATACCAAAGTCTGGATTTATAAGACACAAATGAGTAATTTTCGAGCCATCATAAAGGCTTTCTTCCCTTCTTATTTTATCAAAGTATTTTTTATGGAGTTCTTTCAAGGAGAAATCTTGGTCTCCCATGATGCTTTTGAAATGCAATTTATTGCACATGTTATATTAGCGTTCCTGTGCTTAGTAAAGCAGGCACTGGTGGCACTATGCCAGTGTGAGATGTCATTAGTTGGGTGCTTCCAGTTGAATTCATAGTGATTTTGAACAGAGACACAGGAAACAGAATCATCCCTGTGTTTTAGAAAAAAAAGTTCCAGTGTTTCCCAGCCAAACTCATTGCACAAAAACAAAAACAAAAACCAACCAACCTGCCAAAAAAAAAAAAAAAACTGAAATATTGAGGACTTGCAGAGGAGGCATCTGGGACATAGCCAGCTTCTCCGTCTTCTGGGTCATTTTGCGCTTTTAAGTGGGCAGATGGATGAGTCGATAGTCTGTCACAAGTGCAGGTAGCCCTCAAGCTGTGTCCTGATGAAGCTGGTGTAGGTAGTGTTGCATCCAAGACACTCTATTAATCATAGGTGACCCCAGCCTCCATGCACCTACGTCATTCTACAGTTGGTCCATATCACCTGGTGCAAAGTCTACTTTGTAATGAAGTGTTGGTTGTCACGTGAAATTTACTGAACACGGAAATGAGGTGAGGAGCAGGCTATTTGACGCCATTCTAAAGTAAAGACACCATAACTCTGAGGTTTTGCACATTTATCTATTTTCTTTGCTCTTCGTTCTTTTTAAGCTACTGAGGCTTTTCTAACTCTTACTATTGCATAGAAACTTCAAATACAACAACAGCAGCAACAACAACAACAACTGAAAATGGGGTGGATATATGTATGTGTGGCTACCCTCCTGGCTATTTTCTCCTTTGAAAACCTATGAGAATCCAGGCTGCAGAGAAATCAGGAAACCACAGTTAAGTAAGTGGTCATCCTGCTGCCTTCTGACACACCCGTGAAGGTGTTCATGGCTCCCTTATATCAGCCACTTAGCTCTAGGAGTGTAAGAGAGCTAAACCCACAGTGTGTTTCTGCTTTCTAATCTATAAAGAGGGGCTTTCATAGTGCTTTTGGGAGCTTCTGATAATGAAAAAGTAGTCATTACATTTTTTTAGATTGCTTATGTATTTAGTATAAATGTTACACACACACACCACCACCACCACCACCACCACCACCACCATTTACTCAGTATTAACGACATGCCAGGACTAATAGCAGCAACAGCAGGAGCACTTTATCTATTACTCATTTAATTGTTACCACATCATAGATTATGTCCTCCTGTATGTTTGTAGATGAAAACCATTGGTCTCAGATTGAGTCTCTCCCTGAAGGTCAAGAGACTGGGTAGTGATGAATTGGTACCCAGAAATTTTACTCATATTGATTACATTCCTGGTCTGAAAAATTGAATAAGATTTCCCAAGGAGGCAGAATTGTGATAGACCTACGAGTGACCAAGCCAGGCCTAAACTGTTAGCTACTCACGTTAATACATTTCATTTGGGACTTAAGCCAGTTTGAAAAGAGGCTTCCATCGCTAGCCACGGAGAAAGCACTGGCATACACCTCCTAGGAGGAGCTGACGCTTGAGGTAATCTTTATTGTCAAGAACAGATAAGCTGGACAGAGGCATTTTTTTTAAACTTTTAATTGGGGCAGAACATGGGGGCTGCATTGTTACAGTGCCAGATGTGCCACAGATGACCAACAAAACTCCTGGCAATGGCAGCGTGGATGCTAACTCTGTAACAAGTAATTTTCACTCTTAAGCCTCAGATAACAGTGTGAGAAATGACAGGCAGTGTTGGCTGACCACTTCCTGCATATCTGTCTCCATGTTCATCCCTTCCTAACCAAGATTCCTTTAAATTGCCCCTCCCACATCTTAGATAGAGGCAAAAGTGGTTATCTTAAGGAGGTAGATTCTACAACTTTCTTTAGCTAAAGCACTTACAGACACAGTCCTTACAGACCCATATATCATTAGGAGTCACATGGAAGGACTGGCTATCCTTTGAGGACAGCTCTGAGGCAGAAATGGCTGCACCTATGTGACAGATGTCCCATGCTAGCTTAGTGAAAAGGACCAAAATGCTGGGAATATATAAGCCTTTGACCCAGAAGGCTTTCTTGGTCAGCTGGCTGGAGATCTGGGGCTTAGTATAAAAGATAACAATGGGAAGGAGTCTCTCCTACACTACACAGACTAGCAGATACTATCTACTTGTCCACATGTAAATCCTTTCTCTTGTGCTGTGTGGGCTCAGAAGCAGAGTGAGCACTCAAGCCTCACCCTGGCATTTGGCACATCTTTTTGCCTCTTTGGCAGACTTTGCAAACGGCCTACTCACACTGCTCTCTGAGCTGCTTCATTGGTCTGATGAGCAAGGGGTGTCAGTCTCTGTGGGGTTGGGTCAGTACAAAGCTAGGGATAAGAATATGAAATGTTTGGATGCTATGCTTGAGACTGAAGGAAACTTCATTCCAAGATGTCACCATATCTTATGTCCTTGCATCTCCACAGACACTCCAAGAAGATGAGGCCCAGATTAAAGGTATGTCTTCCCACCCCAAAATCCAGACTAAGGTCTGTGTCTTCCTACCTCAAAGATCCTCATTAGAAGTGGATCTAACCCCTTTGAATTAAGCAAAAATTGTTCACAGGTTTAGTTAATTCCTGATGTAGTAAAGTTAACAACCAAGAATAGCCACCACAAGTCCCTTGATACACAATCATATCTCTTTATGTCATGATATTCCTCATACCTAGAATTTTTGGTTCCATGGATTTGGACAATCTATCTCTGGCTAGCTGCTAAGTTGTACCTGTTCAGTTGGGCAATGGAACATGCCTTGGAGATTACAGCTCTATGAGAGCAGGCAAGAGATAGAGATGTGGGGCAGGCTTTGGGGTTCTACTCTAGGCTGCTTGTAGACTGAGATGTGCTCCACGTATTCACTCCAGAGACCAGGCTGAGCGGTAACACTGCTCCCCATGACCTTCTGGTAGCATATGGTTGCTAAGATCCCAAGCTAAACTATTCATAGCCTTTTTTCCTGACTTGGCATCAGCCTTATTCCACTGTCCAGCAGAAGACTTTGATCTCAGGCCAGGTCTTGTGGGTTCAGAGAAAGGCCCTTTTCCTACGAAGGAACTGTGAGGGAGGGACAAATTCACAATGGAAGTTATCACTCCCATTAGAAGATGAAGCTACCTGTATTGCTCATCATGGCCTGAATGGTGAACCTAGAGCTAATCTGTATTGGCAAGGAGAGACCTAAGTCTTTCAAAGCAGTAACAAGCTTCCTCCAGATTCTCAGAGGCCACCAAGAGGAGGGAGAGTATGATCTTGGCCTACAGACTCACCTGCAACTGAATCATGATTTTGCCCAGCTGAACTATCTTGGGAAGGTACCCTATGAGCCTCAGTTTCCCTTTTGGATAATCAGAGATGTGAATGCTTAACTCACAACATTGAAGTAAGAATTTGAAGTAGCCTAGATCAATTGTGTCTAAGCTGGATTCCTGGTGAGGAGGACGAATAGAAAGTTTAAAAGAAAAATAGAGAGGAAAATCAACAGTGGAAGGGGCTGGGGCCTTATGCCACTTACTCCTCTTATGTCCCACCTTAAAGAAACCCACTTGCTGTAGGCTGTATACCCTCCTCCCTGTTAGCTGGATTGGGTGAAGAGGCTGTCTTTTCTGAGCCTGGGACCCAGAAAATCCCAGAAGAACTAGAAACCTAGGATATCTGATCAAATGTTTTCTCAAGTGTTGTCCAGTTGGTATTCCTTCAGGACTGAGCCAAGACCCTGACACTTCTTATTGGTCAGCTAACACTATGTGGATGGTGTTGTACCCAGCAATGCCACCTCTGTTTGTTCTGTAGAAATACAGACATAGGCATATTTCAGTTGTATCTAATAAAACTTTAGTAAATTTATTTTTCCCTTGGCTGCTTTGACTTAAAGGCTATTTTCTCTTCTGTCATGTCTTGTCAATAGAAGTGTGAGACATTATGACTATGGTCAAGTTGTACCAGGGCTGTTCATTGGTAAGAGCTCCTTACTCTGTGTCATGTTCTTTTAATTCAGCCAACTCAATACACTTACTCAGTCAATGCTCATCTTCCCCTTAATTGTGGACCTCCAGCTAAAGGCAATTTGTAATCAAACACCATAACTCAGGAAACCTTACTGAAGTCCTGCTATGAGTCAGACACAGCCTCATATTTTTTGGGTTTGTCTTTCCAGTATTCGCCCAACCTTTCTTGCAGAGATTCATTGGTAGGTCAGCAGTAGAGCCTTTCTTCTTGTACTCACAAAATATGATCTGTGGGTGGCACTGTGGATGGCACCTCTAATTGGCTTTAGAGGCTCGGCATATGAGCCAGGCCAAGCAGAAGAGAGTACCTTCCTGGTGGCAGGTGATTATGATCATACACAGATTTGAGTTAATTAGAAAATGACACAAATTGAGAGTTAAATTATTGGAGCTCTCTCTCTCTCTCTCTCTCTCTCTCTCTCTCTCTCTGTGTGTGTGTGTGTGTGTGTGTGTGTGTGTGTGTGTGTTTTCATCGGAATGTTTGCCAAATAAAAGATTAGGATTGGGAGCTTGTTGTTAACAAGGTTGCTAGCTTTGCCACTGTCAAGTTAAACTTGGTTGAGAACAGAACAGATATAGAAGACAGAAGTAATGTGAGGGAGCATGGGGAGCCTACCTGGGTCACTGCCAAGTGTTGTGACTGTGGAGTTTGTGACACAGAGAGGTGCTGTGGTTAGTGGGGAGACACAAAGGAATGAAAATGAGCTAGGAGGATGGCTGAGGATGGTGGTGGGAAATAATTAGGGGTCCCTACGTCTCTACTATAGGCTGGGTCCCAAGAAGATGAAATGAGCTATGAGTGCTTGGTATTTTTAAGAATTAGGTAGAATTCAGTATTAAATCTTGATCATACATTTTTATTCAGAAGGAAAGTCTTATTATTGCTTCTATATCACTGCTTATTGTGGATCTATTTACATTGGTTTTATCATCTTGATTTAATTTTGGCAGGTCATATTTGCCTAAGAATTTGTCCATTACTTCTAGATTTTCTAGTTCTTTAAAATATAAAATTTCAAAATAGTCTCCAGTGATTCACTGGTTTTTATTGCTATCTGTGGTAACACAACACCCCCTCCTTACATTTCTAATTTTATTAACCCGTGTCTTCTCTCACTTTTGATTAATTTGGCTAGGAGGCTTACTCTTCATATCTTTTCAAAGAACCAACTTCTCTTTGATGGATTTTAAGTAGTTGTTGTGCATGCATATATGTGTGTGCATATGCATGTCCAAATGTATATGTGAGCATGGTAGCCAGGGATAACTTTTGATGTCATTTCTCAAGCACTTCAGCATACTTTTTTTTTTTTTTTTTTTGAGAAATGGTTGCTCAATGGTTTGGGTCTCACTGATTAAGCTAGGCTGCCTGGCCAGCAATCCCTGTAATTTCCCAACTCTACCTTCCTAGTACTGGGAATGTGGCACCATGGGTTCTGAGGATTGAACCAGGTCCTCTGACTTGCACAACAAACTGGAACTATATCCCCAGTCCCGTGTTATCATTTTAGTTTCCATATTATTAATTTCTGCTCCAACATTTAGTATTTCCTGCTACCTGCTGCATTGGGATTGATTTATTCCTGCACTTTTTTTTATATCTTAAGTGTATCATTAGGGTATTTGGAATTACTCTGACTTTGTAATACAAGCACTTCTATGTATAAATGTTCCTTGTATGCCTGCTTTACCTGTATTTCAAAGGTTCTAGGAAGTTGTGCTTTTGCCTTAATTTGATATTATGAGTTTTTACTTGCCTTACTTTTTTTTTAAGTGACTCACTGGTCATTGGAGAGTGTGCTGTTCAGTCTTCCTGTATTTGTACAATATTTATTGGTTTCCCTTATATTGATTTCTAGTGTTATTCTAATAAGACTTAATAAGAAGAGAGAAACTAACAGTATTGTTTAGCTTATTAAAACTAGCTTTGTGACCCAGAATATCATCTGTTTAGAGATGATTTCATGGACTATCAAGGATAAACTGTATTTTATTTCTACTGGATATAATATTCTGTAGATACTAGTTAGATTCATTTGATCTATGGTTTAGTTTAACTTCAGGATGGCTTTCTAAAAACAAGAATGGTATAATGAAGCACTCACAGTTATTATATTAGGACCTGTCAGACCTTTATGCCTACTTGTTTTGATAAAAAAAACTGGAAGCTCCAACATTTGGTGGATATATATATATATATATATATATATATATATATATAGTCACATCTTGTTGGATTTTTCCTTTTACTAATGTGCAGTGGATTATTTATATCCTATGACTAATTTTCATTTTACGTCTGTTTTTCAGATACCCAAATAGCTATGCTAGTGTGTTTGGGGCTTCCATTCAATTGATGACTTCCAAACTTTGACTCAGGCTGTGAGCATCTTTACAGACTTATAGACAAAGAAATTTAAATCTTGTTTTTAAATCCAATATGAATGTTGGTAAGTTGAGTCCATTTACATTTATAGTAATTATTGTAAGAGGCACACATATTTCTTTGATTTTATTTATATTTTCAGGTTACATACTTTTTTCTCACCTAATAGTACCAGGATTTTTCTGTTTTCTGTGTTGTTCATGGTAGACTCCTTCCCAGCTGTCCTGTCACAATCTGTTTCTCTATCATATGTGTTTTTTCCTATTCTTCTTTGACTGAGATTGCTTTTCATCTTCTGATAGCTACAGTATTCATTCAAGTATCTGCTGCAATGATAATTTGTGCTTGACTTGAAATATACTCATTTTATCACCGATTGAAAAAGATAGCTTTGTTGAATTTAGCATTTTTGGCTGGCCATTATTTAGCTTCAGATCTTTAAACATATTATTTTATTATGCTTTCCTGGTTTTTAGAGCTGGTTGTGTAAGATCTGATATTATTCCTATGTACTCATCTTTTAACTGAGTTGAAATGCTTTCCAGATTTTGCATGTGATGGTGTGATGGTGATGGTGTGTGCATGTGTGTGTGTGTGTGTGTGTGTGTGTGTGTGTGTGTGTGTGTGTGTGTCGGTGAGTATAGGAGCCAGAGAGTAGCCTCAGTTGTTTCTAATGAGTTGTATACTTTACTTTTTTTGAGGTAAGACCTTTCGTTGGCCTGGAGCTTCCTGATTAGATCAGGTTGTCTCTCCAGTGAGCCCATGAGATAGACTAGTTTCTGCCCCAACAGTGCTGAGGGATGAGAGCATTTGAGTTATATTTGTATTGTCTTTTTTCTTGTGTATCACCAACTACCTCCACTGTTTTAGATACTGTCAATGTGAATTTCTGAAGCACATATTCTCTTTAGAATAGAACCTACATGCTATGTTGACTTCTCCCTTTCCAAGTCATGGCAACTTTTAGTCCACTTTCTTTCCTGAAATTCTCTGTCTGTCTGTCTGTCTATTGGTCTGTCTGTGTCTCTCTCTGTCTCTTTCTCTTTCTCTCTCATGCCTCTCTCTGTCTTTCTGCCCCTTTTTCTTTTTCTTTTCCTTTTCCTTTTATTGGATTTTTTATTTACATTTCAAATGTTATTCCCTCTTCTGGTTTCCCAGACATAAGCCCCCTATCCCATTTCCCTCCCCTTCTTCTATAAGGGTGTTCCCCTCCCCATCCATCCCCTTTCCACTCCCCCTGACATTCCCCTACACCGGGGGTCCAACCTTGGCAGGACCAAGGGCTTCTCCTTCCATTGGTGCCCAATAAGGACACCCTCTACTACATATGCAGCTGGACCATGGGTCAGTCCATGTATAGTCTTTGGGTGGTGGTTTAGTCCCTGGGAGCTCTGGTTGGTTGGCATTGTTGTTCTTATGGGCTTGCAAGACCCTTCAGCTCTTTCAATCCTTACTCTAATTCTTCCAACAGTGATCCAGCTCTCAGTTCAATGGTTTGATGCTAGCAGTTGCCTCTGTATTTGAATGCTTTGGCTGTGTCTCTCAGGAGACATCTATATCTTGTTCCTTTCAGCATGCACTTCTTAGCTTCATCAATCTTATCTAGTTTTGGTGGAGATATATATATATATATATCCCTCTTTCTTGCTAATGTGGATGCATATGAGGAAGACATTATGAAACATTCTCATTGGGCAAACAGTCTATGTGCATATGTCAGTGTTCAACACTGGAGTATGACAATAGATGACAACAGGTGGTACTTAGCCTCTTAGAGGCCCATTTGTTGAGGAATAGAGATTTTATTTGTGATATAAGTATGATTAAAGTTATGGGAGGTACTAAAGGATTGATACTGCACCCGCAAACTCGAGATTTGACCTGGTTAGTCAGATCCGTCTAAGTTTTAGAATCCAAAGAATTGGTTTTCTATGGAGTGATTTCACTTTTCTAGAAGATTCTTAGCAATATCTGGAGACACTTTGGTTGTGACAATAAGAGACATGATATGAAGAAGTAGCCAAGCTTCATTTTGTTCCAGGGAGTCATTTTGAGTCTATAGCTAAGTTAAATTTCTGTTTACTCTAAAACTTAAGATTCTGTTCTTGGAACTTGCCCTGACCATACCTTGACTCTTCATGGAATTTGACTTGACCTACACCCTCCCAAAACCATGCTTCCCACATAATCTTAAACCTGCTATCTGCTTCTGTGTTTTAATTGCTAAGTTCCTTATTGGAAAGCCCCTGTTTTTTTCTACAAAACTCTCACATCCTCTATGTTTAGAGTTAGTCTGCTGAACCCCACCTTAGGAGGAGACAGCTGCTAGCCAGCCTTCTGGTGTGTACACGATACAGCTTGTTTTGAATTTATAATTTGATTTAGTGGTTTTTCTGCTTTCCTGTGTGGGATTAACAGGTGGTGCTACCAGCATCTAGTGTGTGGAGTCCATGCTTGTCACTATCTTTCTAAGTGGCAATATGACTAAGGAATCTCTACCTCTAAATGTTACATGGTGCTGAGGTTGAGGAACTCTGTTTCAAGGCCTAAATACTAGGTTGAGAATGAAAACCAGTGGTGACAAAGAATGTGTCAGGAATAGCAAATCCAGAGGAAGAGGATGAGTCAAGGGGCTTATGGAAGACAGAGCAACAGGAGTAGCAAAGAGTAGAATCTGGCATTTAGTCAAGAGAGCATAGTTCTCAAAGAGGTCCTTTTTCACTCAGCTCCAGGTTTGACTCATTGTTCTAGAATACCTTTGGAGTATACTGGGAATAGTGATAGTTGCGATGTTACGTGACATACACTTTTAAAAGATCTCTCTGGCTGCATTAAGAAGAGTCAGGCACTATGGCAGCATGAGACTGTGGAAAGACTGTTTTATGAGCTGTGTGAAATTCTCAACAGATTATGGCTGTTGTTTGAATCATCATACCATGAATAGACAGCCAGATAAGTGGAGACTTTCCTAAGTCCTATAATATAGTGTGGGGTGGGGTGTGGTAGAAGATTCAACACATGGCATTGGTGTAATCTAAGGAGGTATCACACATGGCACTGTGACCACAGTGGAGATGGACAATTATCTGGGATGAGAAAGTCAAGGTATATACATAAATATCATTAGTTAAGAGGTACCCATTTGAGTTAAGAGACTGTAATAAATGTTTATCCATGAGTGCTTTAATCCGGCTCCCTTGGGGGACAG
The DNA here is from genome assembly GCF_011064425.1 of Rattus rattus. NCBI lineage: Eukaryota > Metazoa > Chordata > Mammalia > Rodentia > Muridae > Rattus > Rattus rattus. Next base: position 241,397,944 of record NC_046154.1, read on the forward strand.
AAGCTAATATCTTTCTCCTTCACTGGTCTGTGTGTAGTTTCTAGTGAACAGAAGAGTGATTGGGTAGACATAGGAAGTTAGACTCCAGAGTTACCGAGGCTTCCATCTTCAATGCGATCCCACTTCGCTTTTACTCAATGAATCATCTGAGGTGTCAGGAGAAAGGAAAGCTAACTCATGTGTCCAGAGGTTCAGTCAGTCAATGAGTTCTAGCTGATAAAGAACTGATGCCTGAAAACAGTCATATGAGTGTGAGCTTAGTGGCAGGTTGTTTCCACACAAGGCTTGAGATGACCGATGACTTCAACCCTCCATCACATCATGAGGACAATCTTAGGCGATATCTTGATCAAGAATCACCAGCTACTCCACTTCTGGACTCCTCTCTAATAGAAATTATGAGATAGTACATATTATACCTTTAAGGATTAGGTAAATTGTTACCCAACAATCAAGACCAAGTTCAGATGTCTTAGAAATTATGTTGGTAAAGGTTGTCTCAGTATCATCTAGATATTTAGTCAAATCTCTCCTGAAGATTTGATCAAAACAGGTCTTTTGTAAGAGCATACTTAACAATGATACTGTGAACTGATTCATCTTTAAATAGATGATATATTATTGCCAATGAGAAATGCTGCTCAATTCTTAACTTATGGTATCAGAGTCAGATCTGCTCCAGCAGGAACCAATACACTGTTTTGTTTGCTTGTTTGTTTCTTTGCTTTTGTTGTTGTTTTGTTTGGATTTTTATCACTGTAGCTACTCAGCAGCAAGCACAGCTAACCCCATCCATGTTCCTTATGGTAGCATAGAAGCTGAACCTGGTCAGGGTCCTTCAAGACCATTCTGTATCGTGGCATAGTCAGATAATGTCATTGTAACCACAAAATTGGATTCAGTAAAAACCCTCCGGAATTATCTAGACTCCTGCCTCACATTTCTATAGATCAAAGAACTGAGGCCAATACAGAGACACTGAGCTGCTTGAAGACCATAATGAATAAAATTCAGAATGCATCAGGGCTGGAATGAGACTGAGGTCCACCACTGGGGTCACTTTTAAGGAGGCATTCATATGACTGTGCCGTTTGCATGATCCTGAGAGCCACTGTCACTTTTTGTATTCTTGGTCATAAAGGCTGGAGCTTAACCTATGCTTTCATTAATTTCTAAATCGTAGAAATTTGTCTTAACTCTGGCTGTATCCCAGTCCCCTGACCTCGTGTTTTCTACACTAGCCTACACTTTCTTCATGAGCTTTGCTACATGTTTCTTGTTTTAAAATGTTTTTCTATTCCCAATTGATTTTACGGGAATTTTCCAAGGTAAGCTATATAACACCCATAAGGCACAAAATCAGCTATCAATCATATGGAAGACACTGGCTGTGGTTTCTGCTTTTCCAAGGCTCCTCATCTTGGACCTTCAGTAGTCCATCTTCTAGGAGTTATAGTCCAACTTGGTTTTGGAGATGTTAGAAAATGAAGAGGATGTCTCAGAATGAAAGGACACAGCGGGGTGTACTTGCTATATCCCTTCAGCCTCTTTTCATTCATATGGGACAAGTGCTTCTCAGTGGGTGTCACACTCATGGTCATACAGATTCATAATCTAGACCTGACAGGAAAACTGCACTTCTCCTCTGGATCATAACTAAATACTGGCAGTATTTAAAGACAAGACGTTTCTATAGATCACCATTATGATGACTGGGCTATCTCAAGAGCATAGTGCTGGTTAGGGGCAAGGGAGTCTTGGCTGTGTTCCAACATGTCAGAAGGCAGAAAGACATTAGCCATGTGCAGAAGGGGAGTATGTTTGAACAAGAAAACTGGGTTGAGGAAGAAAAAGAGGGATCAGACTTCTAAAGGCTATCATAGCTCACTGGCCAGGTGTAGTCCTAATTTAATCCTGAAATAATAGTGATCAATACAGTAAGAGTGTAGCCTGTAGTAGCCTTTCCCTGAGGCTAGCTCTTAGAGCTTCAAGAATCTCAGCATGCCTATACAGGAGGAACACTTTTCCAGCACATGAACCTTGGTGTTGCAAACCGCATCTTAACCATGGAGACATTTGCCCCCAGAACTATCACTTTATTCTAGAGAAAATATAAAACCCCTTTTATGGTGTAACAAGGGATCCTTCACTGAGGCAGTCAGTTTTGTGTGGAATTGTAGTATGTGGATAGAATGACAGTGAATATAGCTAAGGAAGTATCTGTGGAGTAGGGTGCCGTGTCCTTTGGGCATATAGCAAGAAGTGTATAGCTGGATGATATGGGAGAGTGACTTTTAGCATGGTGAGGATTCTCCACACTGATTTGTTACAGTTATTCCAGTTGGCGTCCCAGCAGCTGTGAAGTTTGTGTCAAGTTTTATTTTGACAATCAAGGCACTTTATGAAAAAAGTGGGGGAGTGTGAAAATAAACAAAACTAACCCTTGTCACATATGCTCCTTGTTTTCATTGCTTTCCTTCTGGTTAGTATTGTGCAGGGCATGTCAGATAAAAAGAGCTCTGGTTGCTTCTCTCTGACTCTCTCAGCCCTGCAGAGGTGGTCATGAGAAGTGCTCAAGCTGCCTGCTCATGACCTTACCTCGCTAACCTCACCCTTGGGTGGGTACAAATACTCCAAAATGTAAACAATAGGAAAAACCATGTGGGTTACATTTAAAAAAAAAACAACAACATGAGTTCAATCCATTTCCTAAGTAGTTGGTCAATAACCCAATTCTGTATTTTAAAGTGGTAAAAGTCAAAGATCAGAACCAATTGATTGATGATTGTCCTGGCCTAGCTGAACATTATTAGTGTACTTGGTTGGGAGGGTAGAGAGTGATGCCCTGCTCTGTATTCTACCACTTCCTGATTCTTGCAAGAAACAGCCATCTGGTTGTTACCATGCTGGGGAGTTATTGGATTGGCCAGGTGGGGTTATGTAGATTGAAGTAGAATGTGGGAAAGGGCCGTTGGGTAGTGTGCCACGGAGACATTTTTGACCCGTCTGAAGCAGAAGTTAACTTCCTTTCCCCTGGGAACAGTCAATTAGTCCACAAACTATTTGAGAATTAACAAAGTTGACATGCATAATTACACTCTACAGAGCATCGACACTACGCATGTCCATTTTCTTCCTTCCTTTCTTCTAATATCCTTCATCTTTCTTCCACTCTGCCCTATGAACTCCATCTAAGTTTGGATTGTCCAGTTGAATTGTCTGAGAGGAGGGCTTGGGCACAAATGGTTTGTTTTGGAGACAGCCCCAGGAAGCAGAAATGAGAGAGAGAGAGAGAGAGAGAGAGAGAGAGAGAGAGAGAGAGAGAGAGAGAGAGAACATGAGGCAGTGACGGGGAGGAGGTAGCAGCAGGAGGCTGTCAGATGGAGGAAGGCAGATGGACACCATGGTGTCTTGATGTCATTAAGTATCTGGGACATGTAGAAGGTGCTTTTTCAATCACCCTTCTGAGAGCAGAAGGCTGATGTCTTGTTTACTGAGTGAGAGTCACCCTAGGGTGCCATCTGCTCACTCCCCTCCGCACAAGCACACATCCCGTTCTGGCCTATGCACAAAAGACAGGAAATAGGAAATAAAAGTGCTTTGCTGTTCAGTTGCTGCCACGAATGTTCACTAAACCTGTGGGTGAAGTTAAATATGACCCATGAAGGTCTGACACATGGAGCCAGAATTGGGTGCTGTATGTGATTTAAGACAGGTTTCACAAGTAATATCTAGTATCCCTGGTTCCTATGTGGCTGGGGGCTGTGTTACTTCTTGTCTGGATGCCTTTGCCTCTCACACTCAAAACATCATTTGTAACTTGGAAAGTAACCATAGGTCTGTGACACACTGAGATTTCAAAAGATTCTGGACCTGTTCCAGTGCCCTCAGCAGTTGTAGGTGTGACAGTGACAGGAGGCATTGGTGTTTAATTTCAAAGACAGACCCACTCAGGTAGCAGCTTTCTTTAAGCTTCACCCCATGATATGTGGCCAGCTCAGCAACTGCATCATCTTATAGCTGTGTAAAAGTACAGTTTCCATCACCATGGTCAGAGCTGAGCTTTAGTCAGACCCTTGATGCACTTGCATGGTGTTTTATGCACTGGTCTATCGTACCAAGTTGAACCTTATCTTCAGGGTGACAGTGGACATTTTCCACACTTCGTCCTGCTGAGCTTCATTCAGCACTTCTGCCTGCTCACCTCTGCCCTGGAAAGTCCAAAGAATGTTGTGTTTTCACAGCCTTTCCTGAAATCTGTTGGAGGCCGCACACACTTCAGTATTCTGAAAGTCCAGTACCATCCACTCTTTTTACCTACAATTCTGCGTATCTCATGGGCACCAGAGAGACCGCCCATGCTCCAGGAAGCCACAATTTGTGCCCCTATATTCTCCAAGTAGCTCCAATCTGACGATGAAGAATTTTCATTTCTACAGATTTTCATGCATGCATCTTACTGTTGGACCAGGATGCTGGATCTGCTGCCTCCAGATGCCTGTCTTCTTGTCATAGCATCTTTAGGACTACGCAATCACAGGATGTGATGGAGGGTTTCGTACTAAATCCAGAAAGGGGCTGATGTCTACACCCTACCACCACCAGTAACCATTTCCTAGGCCCATTGTTAAAGGCCCCATGAAGATTCTTCAGTGGTGAACAGCCTACAACATCTGGCTGTGATGCTTTCCACCGTTCTTATAATGGTGTATGATTCATAAAGGGTTGTTGGAACATTTGCGTCACTTAAATTTTACTAAGAAATTTTGCATACTTCCTCTGGGCCTTGTTTTTGGTTGCTGTCATCAGAATGCCTGCCAGGAACAGCTTAAGGGACGAAAAGCTGCCCTTGGTTTTTCCCCCAGCAACTATTACAGCTCATGTTCTGAGAGGCCCAGCATCAGTGCTCTTCCCCCAATGGCTTGTTATGTCTCATTCACTCATCATAATGCGAGCAGTGATGATAAGAACAAGCACGTATGGAGCCCTAACCACTTATGTTGATTAGCTCATTAAATCCGTTTGATCATCTGGTGGGGTACGTCCTGTTACTATCCTATTTTATGTTGGGGAAACTCAGTAACACTTGAACCATGTTTTAGTACTGTCTTTGTTGTTAGTTAAGAGTTGTGAGGCCACAGATGGGAGAACAACTGCTGTTGGAAAGAAGATTGGTTATGCATGTTTCCCCAAAGGAGAGGCATACCATGCTATGCCAGAGGGACAGCAAGGGAAGCATCAAGGTGGGAAGGAGGGGCAGAGGAGGTGAAGAACACTTCCTGTGCTCTGGTTTCTACAGGAAGGGATGGTTGTGGGGATCCAGGACTGACTCTATAGCAGAGACATTGTCATTAGCTCTCTGGTATCTGCCTTGTGTGACAGAGCAAGCTATAGTGGCCTGGGTGGAGTGTGGACTTTGGATGGACTTACTGGTGCTGTCACTGACTGTGTAGAAACTGACAGATTCTGAAATGGCCATCTTGCCCATGTAGACCCATCTCCATAGTGGTTTCCCATGCAGTGACAGTTGCTTGTAGTCAGCTATGGTTCAAAACTATTAAATAAGAGCTGAGGGAACACCCAGAGAAGCTTACAGCTATTGGCACACTAATATAGGGCTTTAGAAGGCTGGACTTCTTTCAAGGCATGAAAGACTTCCTGTCCTACTTTTTTTTAGAAGGGGAAGTACTGTTGTAATGAAGTGTCAGTTCAGAGCCTGCTCTATTACCACCAGTTGGAAGCTTCTGAATATTGGATACCATTTTTATCCCCATCTCAAGTCATATTAAGCCTGTTTTAAGTGTGGTTGGAGTTTTTGACTGAGACTGGCAGAAATTGGATGTTGCAGGAAATGAGCAGCAAATGAGTCTTACTGGAGTATATTTGCATGTTTTCTCTGTCACTCGCTGTCCCGAACACATTTTGGTGGACAGATGAGCTACCTTCAGTATCTTGATGGGACACATCCTCCCTCTGCTGGAGCTCTACATGTCCTTTGTCTGAGTTGTTAACTTGCTTGAATGATAAAATACACCAGGGGTGAAAACTTGGACTTGTATAGCTGGGTCATCAGTTATCAAAAGCTTTGCTCATTACCCAGACTTCTTGGTTCTTTGAGCTGTCTGTACATAGGAGCTATCATGAAAGAAACCCACATGTGACATCCATGATGCAGGGTACACACAGAGTTTTCTTAATTTTTATGAATGAATCTTTTCTTCTAGTTTGCTGCATGAGCAAAGAAATTGCTTTATTCTGTAGCCAGGACAGACCATGACACATATATCACAGGGTGACCTTAGTCTATTCTATATGGAGTAAGTTTTGTCCCTCTAGCAAACTTTATCATCATCCTATACAATTGCGAGTGATAACATATAATGATTTTAAGACAAAACATATTTAAAGAACATTTTCGAAAAAATGTGTAAGTTTTCAGTTATGCATCATTCTGAGTACTGTGGTGACATTTTGTGTTATTCTATTCCATCCCATTTGGGACAAGAATGATCCTGTTGTTCAGTGTATCCACACTGCATATCTACCCATTCCTCAGCCACTTACTAGCAATCTTGCTTATCAAGATCCCGGTCATCATGGTACCACAGTGCTTATATATAAGGTTCATGGCTACTTTTAATTTCAGATATTCACTGGAACTGTTAGAACACAGCTCCTTTCTCTATTATAGGGCAACAGTACTGTAACAGTAAGGCTCTAGTAGGAGACCGAAGGCACTTGACAGTCTACAAATTGATTTATGCAGGTCCCATCCATCTGTGTAGTAGTCACCTGCCAGGCAGCATTTTTAAAGTGGCGATAATCAAAGAAATGATAGGGTAACAAATTCTGTCCTCAGAGTTCGCAGTCAAGTGAAGAAGTGGATGTGTAAATCTTGTGTAATCTGTTGTAGGTGACTGGTTGTAGATAAGTCTGAAGCACAATAGAGGCAGCTCGGAGATAAGGGCTAGAAAGAAGGCAGAAGGGAATTCTGGGAAGGTGAATGCTGCATAGGAATTATAGGATGGGGGGAGTGGAGCAGAAGGAACACTGAGGGAAGTGTCCCTGGGGTTGTCCTATAGGAAACACACGTAGGTTAAAGTGGTCAGAAAACAAGCTGGGTGGGGGGAGGGAGGAAGGTGACCTTGGATAAGACTGCTGTGTAGCTGCTAGTATCTTTAGTGGGCTAGTATTTCTTTCTTTCTTTTTTTTCTTTCATTCTTTCCACACTATACTGTGGTCATATTCTTTCCCCTCCCCAGCTCTTTCCTAGACTCTTCCTACCATTTTAAGTTCTCTCTTTCTCTCTCTCTCTCTCTCTCTCTGAAACAAAGAAACAAAGCACCCAAAGACAGCAAAACAAAACAAAACAAAAGGAACCCCCCGACCCCCACCCCCAATATGTGGCACAGTTATGCTGGTCAACTACTCCTGGGCACAGGGGCTTGGGTGGAGTGTGGTTGATATTCTCAGTGACACTCCTCTCAAGCCTCTACTCTAAGCAGCTTAAACTACTTGTTTTTGTTTCATTAGTACATTTTCTGATCCCTCAGAGAAGCATGACAGGTCAAAGGTCACAGAACCATTTGGCACCGATAGTACCTATACTCCAAACTGCTGCATGGCTGCTACATCTGTTCCAGAATGTTCTCCTGTCATCTCTGAGGAGCATTTCTCGGAGGGAGCGAATAATTAATAAGGTGTCATTTTGTTAATTAAAAGGGGAGAGTGGGGTGAGCAAAACCGATGGCTGAGGCAGTTTATGGTGTATGCAGTGGGTGCTGGAGTCTGAGTGGGAAAGATGGCTGAGTTCCAACGTAGGGAGCTGTGGGTGCCAGGCTGCTTGTCTACAGGCCAGGCAGATTTCCTACAGCCTGGAGAGGCAGAGCTGGCTGGGCAAGCAGGACAGTGACTCATGAGGGATGTCTTTTTACAGTAGTGAGGTGTCCCACTGCTGCACTTAGTGGGACTGGAGCTTGTTCCTACTGAAGCACCACACAGGTGAGCTGCTTGGCAACCACATGCAAGGGTGAATGTGGATTTGGTCTTAGTTCCTCTTCCTTCTTGTGGCCCTCCTCCTTTCCACTTCCTTCTTCCAGCTTCCTTTCCAACCTTCTTTCCTCTCCCTTCCTTCCTTCTCTGCTGTCCCTCCCTCCCTTCCTCCTTCCTCCTTCTCCCCTCACCCTCCCTCCTTCCTCCCTCCCCTCCTCCCTCCTTCCTCCCCCCTTCCTTCATCCTCCCCCTCCCTCCTTCCTCCTCCCTTCCTTCCTCCTTCCTCCTCCCTCCTCCCTCCCTCCCTCCCCCTCCCTTCCTCCCTTCCTCCCTCCCTCCCTCCTCCTTCCTCCTTCCTCCCTTCCTCCTTCCTCCTCCACCCCTCCCTCCCTCCCTCCTTCCTCCTCCCTCCCTCCTCCCTCCCTCCCTCCCTCCCTCCTTCCTTCCTCCTCCTCCTCCTCCCTCCCTCCCTTCCTTCCTCCTTCCTTCCTCCCTTCCTCCTCCCTCCCCTCCCTTCCTCCTTCCTCCCTCCCCCTTCCCTTCCTTCCTCCTCCCTTCCTTCCTCCTTCCTCCTCCTCCTCCCTCCCTTCCTTCCTCCTTCCCTCCTTCCTCCCTTCCTCCTCCTTCCTCCCTCCTTCCCTCCTTCCCCTTCCTCCCCCTCCTTCCTTCCTCCCTTCCTCCCCTCCTTTCCTTCCTCCCTTCCCCTTCCTTCCTTCCTCCCCTCCCTTCCTCCTCCCCTCCTCCTCCTCCCTCCTTCCTCCCTTCCTCCCCTCCCTCCTCCCTCCCTCCTTCCTTCCTTCCTTCCTTCCTCCCTTCCTCCCCTCCCTCCCTCTCCTTCCTCCCCCTTCCTCCCTCCTTCCTCCTCCCTCCTTCCTTCCTTCCTTCCTTCCCTCCCTTCCTCCCTTCCTTCCCTCCTTCCTTCCTTCCTTCTCCTCTCTCCGTCCTTCCGTTACTTTTCCCTGCCTTTCGTCCTTCCTTTCTTTCTTCTCCCCTCCCTTCCTTCCTCCCTCCCTCCTTCCTTCCTCCTTCCTTCCTCCTTCCTTCCTTCCTCCTTCCTTCCTTCCTTCCCCTTCCTTCCTTCCTTCCTTCCTTCCTTTCCTTCCTTTTTCTATTTTAATTTCTTTTCCTATTCATTCTACACTACTCATCCACTGCAGTGACCCAGGATGCACACCAGCAGTTTGAGGACTTGGCCACCTCATGGAACCCCCTACTGCCTGACTGAAGTCCAGCAACGATCTCTTGAGCATCTTTTGTGTGCTCGTTTCTTCAGTGCCACTGGGAGACTTGTGGTGATGAAGATACGATTCTTCCCCGCAGAGATTTCCATCGGATGTCCAAGGTAGAGGTACAAACTGGGAATCGTGATAGGCAGAAGTAGGTGCTAGGAGTAGATTGTGCGCACACCCTCTCAGGGCCTCATTTTTGTAAAACAGAAGATTCATGTTCCATTGTTTCCTCTCCTGACTCCCCTGTGCACTGTATTTTCAAAATGAAAAGTTAGAACAAACTGTACCGGGTCTTCCGGCTTCTATTCACACTGACTCTGAGCACTTGCGTTCTGCATTGTCGGCCTTCCAGAATCTTTTATTAAATAAAGGGAGAACGTCTTTAAAAATTTATATTTTAAGGTTTAACATCCTACAAAATAATAACAGCCCCTGCACAAACAAATTTCATCTGAAATTACAGAGTTCTCCGTGTCAGAGTAGCAGGGGCTGCCTCCCGGATACACTCTGTGCCCTATAAGGCGGAATAATAAATAACATTGAGAGAGGTGGTAAATATTTATAGGAGGCAGTAAAGTTTGATTCACTCATAAAAGAGTTTGAGGAAGAGAAAATTAAAAAGTATTGACATATGCATAAGAGAGAGATAAAATAAACATTAAGAGAATCAAATGAAATGTTAATAGTACCTTTTCTTTCTGGGTCTGGGGATTGTATGTAAAATTTATTTTCTTTTTCTTATTTTCATGTGGCCTCCAAAATATTCTGCAGTGAGTGTGTGCCAGTCATAATCCCAGGAAACAGGCATTACTTAACGGGAAATTCTTGGTGCTGTGCAGGGTCCTTTCCGTTGGTACTGGTGGGCTCTCCTTAGTCAACAGCTTCCCTGGGCAATTTGGAATTGCCTGGTGTGGAGCACTGACAATTTTAAAGTGAAATCTGAACTGATTTTTTGAGAAGGACTCGTAGTGGGGCAGTAGCACCTTCATTTGTACAAGGTGAGCTGGGGGTGCTGTAACCTAACTTTATACACATGAAGCTTTGCTGAGACAGCAGTTCTAAGGTACAGTAACAAAACACCAAACCAGAAGTGAGTTCACGCTCATCACACTGGTCCAGAGCTCTACTGTGCTGTGTGCTGAAGTCCCCATATGCTAATTTATTTTACTAATTATAACTAAGTTAGCAAACCAAGAGAAAAAGATTTAGAAAAACCGGGGCTTCATCATCTTAATACTCTGGGCACAAGTTTCCAAACTGCAAAAGCAGTTTACGCCTCCTTAAATGTATCCCAGGGTGAGGGATTATGTAAGTGAACTCAGTTCCCTGGGCATTTCACTAATTCATTCAGTAAACACTGTTGCACATTTAGTTTAATCCTTATTGGATTTGATTTGATTTTGATACTGAGGGAAAAAACAAAACAAAACAAAAAAAACAGCGCCTGAAGCAGTCTGGATTTGTTCTTTACCATGAAGGACTACCCGAAAACTTTAGAGGTCCTATTCTCTGCCTATCATTCATCTCTTCCCCAGTTGGCAGTGCTGGGATTCCATGGTTATTCTGTAAATTTCTACAAGGGAGATGTAGCCACAGAGACATTTTGAAAGCTTTTCAGTCCAGAGGTTCAAGCATGCATGAAAAGTCTTCAAAATAAATCAGTTTGACCCGAATATGAACATATTTTTGTTTCATAATTATTCCCTAGACAAGACAGAATAATTATTTGCAGCAAGTTACATCTTATTAGATATTATAAGTAATCTAGAAAGGATTTAAAATATGCCAGGAGTTGTAGGTGGGTTATATGAAAATACTGTGCTGTTTTATATGTGAAGAACTTAAACATCCCCAGAGTTTGACGTGATAGAACTATTCTTAGACCTAGTCTTCCCAGAAACCCCCATAGATACTAAAGAATAACTAACTATATTAGCATAGAAGCAAGTTCAACTATAATTTCATATGCACGTTTCTATAATTTTAGAGGTGATTTTATATTGTTATGCATAATGCCATGATATCCCCTTGAACTTGCTCAATTCCTCACTGCTGCTGGGACTGTAGGGTAAGATTTTCAGTCTTTTCCCTCACACTGGAGGCTACCCCACACTGTAGAATTTCCATTTAGTGGTTGTCTGATCCAAAACAAACTTAGGGCAAATGGCTAACTGTGATGCCTATTAGCATACCAAAGCACATGCTGGCCTCCAGGGTGTCTCAACATCTCAAATACTTGTTAACATATCCCATGCTGGTATCCTGGTATTTCTCACCCAAAGCCCTAATCTAAATCTGTGAACTTCCCTACACTCAGTTTCTCATTCCTATATAACCCTTTTTTTTTTCTTAAATTCCTTTATTTTTATGTGTGTGAGTACACTGTTAGTGAAAAACAGGCACACCAGAACAAGGTATCAGATCTCATTACAGATGGTTGTGAGCCACCATGTGGTTGCTGCGAATTGAACCCAGGACCTCTGAAAGAACAGTCAGTGCTCTTAACCACTGAGCCATCTTTCCAGCCCTGCAACTTCTTGTCTTTATCTCTCCCTCTCCCTCTCCCTCTCCCTCTTCTTCTTCCTCTACCTCTTCCTTTTTTCCCTCTTCCTCTCCCTCATTTCAACTTACACAGTGTTACCAAATGAACACTTGTTTTGCCCCAACATTTATGTTCAAATCAAAGCCTCAGTGAGAAAACATCCAGAAACTGAGGGTTGAAAGAGTTATTAGATCATGAGGATTGAGTCCTCATGAATCAATTGATACCCTTATAATAGACTTTAAAAAGTTCCTCATCCTTTCCACCATGTGCTGACACAGCAAAAGAGAAGCCATCCATAAACCAGGAGGGCAGACCTTTATGAGATACCTAATTGCTTAATTTTAGATTTTCTAGGCTGTGGATCCATGAGAAACCAACTACTGTTTTTTTTTGTTTTTTGTTTTCCTTTAAGGAAGTTATCTGTCGATGGTTTCTGTGTTATAGCAGCCTGAACAAATTAAGACAGTCACTATCTCCTTATTTAGTGGGATTCTGGCCAGTTTCATTCTTAGCCTAACTTAACCTTCCTCACCTGCCTGAACTTAACTGCACCTCCCGTTTTTTCTCCTGCCACTTAGTGTTTTGTGTTTGAATTACTTGTTTACTGACTCCCAAATCTTGACCTCAGAAGGCGGAAAAGAGAGAAATCTGACTCCCAGCCCAGGGTTCCAGCTATAGAATCCCATCAAGCTGCTTTCTGAATGTATGCAAGGCTCCGGTCATAGATACCTGCTGTTTCTCACACCCCATCTAGATCTCCTCATCCTTTGACTTCTCTTACAGAGGCTGGACAGCCAAATGTCTTATTTCCAAGCTTTACTTATAGTCAATGCGGAGTGAACACTCATTGTTGGATTTCAGTGGCTACTGCATCTAGCCTAAAATGCGTCTGTGAATGAAGGAGCCAAGTCTTAAGAAACCCACGTGTCTTGCTCTGTCTCTTCATCTGTCTGTAATGTTGACATTCTGCGCACAGTGTGTACACAGCAGCTATCTTGCCACCAGGTCCTAAGTAGAACAAGAAAAGCCCATATGGTAGGATGTCCTTGCTCGGAAGTGATGGAGTCTGGGGCCCTCCTGGCATCCCTGAGCTTTTACTTTGGCCCTCTGCTACTCACCACTGGGATGCTTATATTGGGACATAAATGAATTCTGCTTGTTTTCACCACTATGGTCAGGTTTCTGCTGTGAGTAGTGGGTCCCATATATAAATGGCACTCTATGAAAGGATGAGGGTCCTCATGATAAAGGCTGTTAGGCGGGCATCAGCCTGGACTTAGACCATGTCAAAAACTAATATTTATAGATTTGTAGAAACACAGGGAAGGAGATAGCTCACTAAAGAAAGCATAAATGAATACCGGCAACATCGACCCGTGTTCCTCATATTGTCCCAGTGTTCCTTTTACAAACACACTGCAATGTACTGTGCATGCAGAAGGTATTAACTTCCTTACTTAGTTAAATAATAACAGCAGAAATGAAGTAAGTGCTGGCGCGTGTGGCCACAATATGATCAAATATGTCCCAAGATAGTTTATACAAATGCAGCATCGGATCCTTTTCTGCCCTGTGGAGGGCTGGGAGTGCTTAGACATTACGGGCATTATTGATTCTTAGCTCAGCACAAATACAGATGGGATGTGTCACCTCTAAGGAAATACTATTTGAGAAAAATAGATCAATACAGTTAATTATTCACATTAAAGGAACTCACACTAATGTGCTAGAATAATTATTTCAAGCACACGAGTATAGAGAGGGTACATAGCTTGGTACAAGAGTGCCAGTCTCTGAGACAATTCTTCATTTGAGTTTCTTCTTTACCCACTAATTCTATAGAGAGCAAAGACATACTGATGTTGATTTAACCTTGCTGAAAAGTTGTTTTGTGAACTATTTAAAAGGAAACAGAGAACATAAAATTCTCTGAACACTACTAGACAACTGATGTTATAGAAATATGCATACGACATTAAGATAATAATGATAGAAGTTTTCACATAAGATGAAAGAGGAAATGCTCTGAAAAGCCAATGGATGCGATCGGGAAATTTCCACAACCAGGGTGTTACTAGGGAACAACTTTTGACTTGGGAAAACATCCTTGTTGGCAAGTCAAATGCAGGCTCAGTCCATCTTCACCCCTGGGAATACCACCTGTCACTCCTTTGGGATTTTGCCTGGAAATCATTATTGCCTTGTCCAGGAAGTGTCTTTACTCTAGGGACAAATAAAGAATTCTGCTAAAAAGGGTATAGAAGGACATCAGGACATCATATTATCAGCAGGGAATGGTCTGGTGGCAGAGCTTTTTCAAATAGACTCCACCCATTTCAGCCCTGAGAGGTGAGGTTACTGTTGACAGTGGAATTGTGGCTGTCACCATCATGAGGACGTAAACCATCTCTGTAAACTTGGTAGTGTCCAGATCCTAGTACATACTGAACAGACATTTATAGAGCTACAGACGAGAGGCAGCACTGATGACTGGGATATGTACTTGAACTAGAGCAGACTGGCATTCTGTCCCTTTCCCATCATTTGTAAGTTTTGTGTCCTTGGCCATGTGACCTCCCTCTCAGGGTGCTACTACTTTGGAGTTGGCTCTGAGCCACAGAAAGAACCAAATCAGATGGGACAAATCATTTTACCTCACATTTCAGCTTCAACTAGCTGTGATCTCATAGTATGATCTTTATTGTAATAGCAAGCATTGCTTTGAGGCATCCTTCCAGGCAGTAGAAACTGGAGTAGGGAAGAAGACCTTGAATCAAGCAAGTCATCAGATGCTGGACATACAGGCTTCCCATCTTGCCTGCCAGCTCTCTGAAGGGGAGTCTACAGCCAGAGCCCTTCTGGTAAGAGAATAAGTACAGAGTTCTTTCAGTTGAGTCCCTAGGAAACTGAGTGTGGATCCCTCCCATGTACAAAGGTCTACGTGGAGAGAGGAAATGGGGTGCAGCCCCACTGGGCATATTTCAGGTAGCAACTGAAAATGGCAGGTCCCAGGCAACATGTCTAGCCTAAGTAGGCCAGCAAACTTCCTGGGTCTCCTACAGCCACTGCATTATTAGGGGAGGGTTGGACATGAGCAGGGACTGCCAAGGGACATTAGATGATTATTCTCTTGGCTCTCAGTTTGGGGGGAATAGATGCTAGGAGATTCTTGAAGAAGGAATGAGTGTAGATTAAATGAGACTTGTCTGCCACAGAGGCCATCAAAAGACCAAGAAGGTACAAAGTTGGGACACAGACCTAATTTTCACTGACACTGGATGCTGCATTTGTTAAAACAATACAATAGCTACTGCCACCACCACCACCGCCACCATCGCCACCACTGCCACTTCTGCCACCACCACCACCACCACCAGTGCAACAACAACAGCAACAACAACAACAACAACAACAACAACAAACAACATGTTTGTTAAATGAAGAAGCAAATTCCAGTGTTTGCCAATTATCAGGATGTCCCATAAAATCTGATTGTTAGGTTTTTGGGAATTTTGCAAACTGCAATCTGGCAACCATGTCAAGCCAACATCAGCCTTCAAATAAGGTATGACCTCAGCTGCTTCATGATGCTTGACCTTTTAAGTGATGATCATGAGTAGAGTCACCTGCCATGTGCTGTGAGCATTTCAAGCAAGCTGTCCACTAGCCAGAGTTTGGAATACTCAGAAATGAATATCACTACTTAGTCTTAGAGTAGGAAATAGAGGGTTTAGTAAGCCAAAGGGATACCAGGGTTAGGTTTGAGTGACGTCCTTCTGGCTGTAGAGCCCAGACCTGTAACCAATGCCTTGGAACATTCTTAGAGAGGTGCAGGACAGTTTTTGGAAGAGCTTCCTTTCTCCTTCCATGCACAGAGAAGTGGCAAAGTGTCACAGAAACTGCCTGAGTTTCATGTTGTACAGTCTGGGATCTAGCAATGAAGAGGAAACTTCTAGTTCTTTGGAAAGTTATATCAAATGACGGTTTGCTAGAGCACACAGGTGAAAGGGCGTCTTGTTAAAGTAAACAAGTGAAAGACTGTTCCTGAAGCAGATACAGGTGAAAGGATGTTTGGATATAGCAAACACCTGAAAGAAAGCTTGAAGGAGTATAAGTACGACCCCACAGACAGGGGAGGATGCGCACTGAGCCTTGGTTCGATTAGCTCTGCCTTGCTACTTTTTGCTAAAGACAAACACGTATTGGTTCCCTTACGTAGCATTGTTGAGCTCCACTTGTGGTAACTTTGACGTTGAGGGAAACTCTCAAGAACTTCTTGTGAGGTTCCTGCAGCAGCTTGCCACTTCAGCAGCCTCATCTCAGGCCGGACGGCGAGCCTGCTGGTTTCTTCAGGATTGAATTACAGCTGCCTGGTGTCTGCTTGCTGAAAGGACTGAACTGTAGCTGCGAAGTCGTATTTGATGTTTTCTAGGAGACTGAACTGCTGCCCAAGAAGATCAAGCTTAACCCCAAAGAACTACTGCTGAACAGGTCCACTTCCCCCATATACTTACAACTTTTCTCCTTCACAATCTCTGCTGGGTGGTGGGCTAGCGGAAAGATTGAACCCTTAGTAAAAGTAGGTTGTCAAAAATTTATGCCTACATTGCCCTAACTCAGCCCCTATGCAGTACGGTGTGCTTGAACAATGAGTTTGGCCTTTCTGAGTCTCTATGCTCTCATTTGTGAAATGCTATGAAAACAAGGTTCACCTCCTGGAGCAGCCAGCCATGAAACTCCCTGCAGATTGAGTAAATAAAACTAGTGAGCGAGGTATGTTCAGGAAGCTGGGGCTCCCAGTCTCCCCGCTGTTGAAGTCTGCTTTCTGTGATGGTGCAGTAGTTTACTGGAGGAACAAAAGACAGCACCTAATCTAAAGAATGTGAGGGAACTGAAATTCAGGACAGGGGGAAGAGCAGGATTCTTTCAAGTCCCCAGTCGTGTTGAGAATATCTCTTGTAGGTTGTCTATCCTGTTCATGCTCCCTGATGTTACTTTTTACTCTTAATGCCTACACATGATTCCTCAGTTCCTTCTCAAAACTTCTGGAAGGGTCCAACAGTCTTCCAAGGCCCCACTCTTTATCTGAATCTTTCTCCTCTCTCCTACCTGAGTACATGTTTCAGTGTCACAGACCACAGCTCTTGATATAAGCTATATTCTTGTGGTCAGTATGATGCCTGGGTGCCTGGTCAGATACCTAGTAAGGACATTGTGTGTCTCTCTCTCTCTCTCTCTATATATATATATATATATATATATATATATATATATATATATAACCTAAATATCATCTGTCTGTCTGTCCATATGGCTGTCTATTTGTATGCATGTATATACATATCCTGTCACTCGAGTATGAAGGATAACTTGTGGAGTCAGTTTTCTTCTTCCATAATGTGGGCTCTGGCTCAAGGTGCATGGCTCTTCTATGTCCATGTTGTTTCTTCTTTGCATATTTCAGTCATATTGAAAGTCTGCCCCAAGCCCTATTGTGATGCTGATGCTTAGAGCGAGCATCTAGGACTTAGAGGCTCAGGGTTTTGGGGTGGGTCAATTCTAATCCACATCATCTCTGTTAAGCTGCATGGTGCCTATTCATCCAGAATTTGACCTTTATTTTCTAATCAGAATAAATACAAGCACATGCACATTTTTCATGAGGAATGGCCTAACCCATCACAGTCTCTGTTATTTCTACTGTTATTATTTTGAGTTTTATGTTTTATGAAAGACAGTCTCACTGTGTAGCTCTGTCTATCCTTAAAACTGTGCCTACCAAAAATTTAGATCAATTATGACCTTTATGCCCTCTATTCTCATAGTTCAAGCAGGCAGTAGCAGTCTGTCTTGAAGATATTACCTTTACTGGGTGTGACTTGCATATTTTTGCTTCTCAATTTGAATAGCAAAGATTGAACCCTTGAGACCTTTCTGTGTGAGACTTTGGCAAAGCTGTCAGTATTGCTATCTGGCTAGTCCCATGCCTAAAATGTATCATTTCTCAGGAGGGCTGTATCGTCTGTTTAGAGGAAACAACAAGGCCAAGTTCATGATTCTACAGAAGCTTATGGTTACCAGTGGTATGCTAGCTAGTATTAGGTCAACCTGACAAAAGCTATTTGTTATCTGGGAAAAGGGTACCCTGATCCACAGCGAACTTACCTGTGAGCAAGCCTGCAATGCATTTTCTTAATCGACAATAGATATGGGAGGTCTTAGCCTATTGTCAATGATGCCAACCCATGAGCAGGTGGTCCTGGGATGAATAAGAAAGTAAGCCAAGCAAGCGACTGGCAGCAATGCAGTAAGCAGCACCCCTTCTTCTTTACTTCCTGTGTCCATGTTCTTGTCCTGCTTGAATTCCTTCCCTGACTTCCCCCAGTGTGGGACTGTGACCTGGAAATGTAAGATGACGGATTTATTACAGTAATTAGAAACAGTAACTAAGACAATATGGAAGGACTCCTCCTATCTGAGTACGAAGACACCAAGTCTGACATTACCGAATAGAGAATTTTCTAATGAACATCAGCTCTCCATAGGTCTTGGCATGTGTGTAGTCTAGGACTGGAGGAAGAGGGCTGGAGTTATGGAGGAGACCAGAGGGGAATTACTAATTCAGGAGCAAGTACAGACAGAGAACTGGCTATATGAGCTTGGCAAAGGATGCCAGCATGTAGTTTCTTCTCATACATTCTTTTGAGAACAAAGGTATTGTCACCTGAGTGTGAGTCTGGCACGTTCCTCCTCTGAGGCTTCTATTTTAATCTGTAAAACATAGTTTCTTCCAAGGTTGATGTGATATACATGCTCCCCAATGATGCCTAAGGGTGCTGTTCTGTAACTCCAAACTCAAATGTGCTGGAGTAGGAAAGACAAATTGTTACTGCTTAAATCTTGCTTCCCTTCCAAAATTCATGTTGAGACTGAATTCACAACATGTCAGTTACTGGAAAGTGTGCCTCTAGGGAGGTTACTGAGTCATGAGTGCCAGGACATTGTGAATCAAGTGGCCTTAGGAAAAGGCTTGATGTAGGGCGTTCAACCCTTTCACCTTGTGAAGACGTAGCCTCCTCCTCCACTTTGGAGGTCACAGAAATCCAGGAGCCATCTTAGAAACAGAGCAGAAAAATCTGTGTCTCTCCCTGCCCACCATTTAGAACTGTGAGAAATTCATGTTCTTACCCAGACTGTGGTATTTGCTTATAGCAGCACAGACAGGATAAGATATGAATGAAGCTCCTTTTGTCCTTGCTCAACTACTTGATCTCGTCTTGAGGAAGATAACTACAAGGCAGCATTTCTCCTTGCCTCAGGTTATCCATTTAGAAATGCGGTAATAAGCTATACTTCCAGAGAGAGGTATTATCAGACTTGAATGGGAGAATGTGTAGAACTACTGCAGAGCACTCTGGACTTGACCAGTTCTCTTCAGTTCAGATTCTATTTGTCAAATGTTGAGTTGGATGGTAAAGCTTGAAGAACAAAGAAATGCATCTTGATCTCACGATGTTGGCCTAGTCTAGAGTACCTCCGACATTAGTCTTGAAAAAGGTCCTGGTGGTTCTACTCAAAACAGGTGTTGGGATGATGTGAACACTTCTAGGGTACTTTTCAGAACTTGGTAGCAACCTTAGTTATTCTATATCAAGGTGCCATAAATGAGGGTGTTATTCATCTTGTTTTATGAGAAGAATGCCATGTGTGTCTCACCGTCAAACTGTAAGAGATGTTTTTAGACCCTGGATCTTGTGTATACTGTCCCATGCTGCCAATGGCAATGGGTCTGGCTGTGTTTTCTTTAAGTCATCTTGGGGCTGATGTTTGGACTAAAGGGCCCTGAGGCTGGCCCAGTTCATTAGGCTACAAACTGTGTGCCTTCTTCCACGGCTTCCCAAAGGTACTGGAGATAAAGAGAGCTTTGAAGGAATCACTGTTCACCTTCTCAGCCTTGGCCAGTGTGCTGTGAAGAATGACCCATGGGAAGGGTGTCAGGAAACTGTCAGTATTCTTCTCCTACCTTGCTTTTCTTGTAATTCTATTGCCCTTCATAAAGAAAGCATCTGCCTCCTTTAACCTGTGTCTATCCCTAGGGCAGGGGGTTAAAAAAGGAGACTCAGAGGATACCAAGCACAGGAGCTTCCCTCAAACACTGAGGATAGTGTTTTGTTTCTTCAAGGCATCATATACCTGCAAAAGCAGGTCTCTCTTCTACTTCTCTTTCTATTTTTATTTATTCAGTCTCTCTCTCTCTCTCTCTCTCTCTCTCTCTCATAGTTATCATTTATTTCATCTATCTTTCTAGCTGTTACTCCCCAGTTTCTCTCTACTCACCCCAATCCACCCATCCTTTCATCTAATCATCCATTCCCTCAGATTTTGATTTCTTGAATGAAACTACTCAATAAAGCATTCAAATCAACTTAAATCTCAAAGCAAAGTTGCCAAGTCTTTAATCCCAGCACTTGGGAGGGAGAGTCAGATAGATTCCTGAACTGAAGGTCAGACTGCTCTACAGAGTAAATCAGTACAGCTAGGGACACACAGAGAAACCCTATCTGAAAAACAAAACAAAACAATGACAACCCCCCCCCCCATTTTTTTAAACAAAGTCAAACTTTCCTGTTAAAAAAAGTAATTGGATTTGGTGGATGGGGAAAGAAAAGGTGACTCAGGGTACTGTTGCAGGGTATTTAATAACACGATGAAACCCAAATTTGTGTTGTTTACTGGGAAAACCCATTTCTAGTTGTGGTGTGGTTCAACCCTAGCACACAGCTTTAATCCAAGAGCTTTCTGCTTATTGTAAACAGAATTAAATAAAGCCAACCATAGGTCAGACAAGGCAACCAGTTGACAGGGAATGAACATAGGAAGAAAACCACAAGAGAGTAAAAAGGAATCAGGAGGATGAATAGATATGACACACAGGAAGTAGAGGGAATGGACATTCAGTTTGAAGGTTTTTGAGACAACATGGAGAAGAAGAGTTTGCTTGTCCTTTTGGGACATAAGCTGAGGAAGAGGGTAAGGTGGGTAAAAGGTTTTTACCCTAGCATCTGGCTCCTGAGTCTTTGTTTGTAAAATCAAACATTTGAGATTTTGTTAAAAAAAAAAAACACAGGGTATATAACATAAATTTTCCATAAATTAGATTATTAAGTTCCAACCTCAATATTTGACAAAGAAGAATTGACATATTCACTTAGTCCTGCAGAACTACAGTATAATGTGATAGCTCCAAGCACACAGAGCACATGACTGTGCTTAATCCAAGCTGAGGTATGCTTTACCTATAAAATACTAGTACAATATTTTTTTAAAAGTGAGTTATCTCAGCCATGCTTTTACATTGACTACATGTTGAAGTATTTTATATCGACTGTCCTGAGTGAAATGAAATATGCTTCTTAAAAGTAGTTTCACCCTTTCTTCTTTTATTCCTTCCATTGTGGTTCTAGAAAATTTTAAACAGGATATAAGAGTCTCACTGTATTCCTCCTGGACATGGCTTTTTCATACAAACCATCCCTTGGAATCATATAAGTGGGTGACCGCATTTTTAGATGTCTGTCTATAATGTCCCAGTGAATGAAGGCTTTTACCATTTTTCCCACATTTACTAGAGCAGGATCTAGTACTACAAGTGGAGAGGTGGTAACCAAGAGACAGAGCCTAGTGCTTTGTACCTTTTTGACTTCTACAATGATTAAAGCAGGCTCGTATGTGACTTACTGAGTCTTGACCAATACAAGGTATGTAACCTCTTTCCAGTTTCTATAAAGGCCAAAGTCTTTCCTTGAAGAGCACAAACCATTTGCTCTGAGACTGTCTAGCATTTGACAAACATGGAGAGGCTTCCTTCTACCCTGGATCAGATAGAGAGCATAAAGTCAATGAAGACTGGCCGAGAGGCAACAGGGTAGGGTCAGAATCTGATTCCAAGGACTAACTTGCTGAATGCTTCTCCTCCCTGGTTAAAGGTCTATAAAAATATGGTTCATCTATGGTCTTATTGTTTGTATACCCCTCCAATTCATACATCACCATCCCAGACGATAGTGATGCTATTTGGGGTGATTATGTTAAGTTGAAGCACTCACAAGTGAGATTAGTACTGTTACAAAAGAAGATGCCAAATGATCCTTTATTTTCTCAACCACATGAAGCTTGGTGACAAACTACTTATGAACCCGAATGGGCCATCAGACACTGAATCTACTGGTATCTGACTTTATGGACTTCTCACTCCCTAGAGTTATAAGTCAACAGGATTTTGTTGTAGCATCCCAAACAGACTAAAGAAATCTTTAAGTCATACTATTTTTTCCTGATGGTGGAAAAATTTCATTTTTATATCACAGAATGTGGTACATGGTGTCAATGAGAGTTTGTGTCAAAACCATCCATTCTACAGATAACAAACAGACTTGGAGAAGGTACAAGGTCATGTAATATATATGTCAGGTTAATGCTCAACTTGTCCAGGATTTATCTTCAGGATAAATTGTGCTAAAACATACACAACATAACTTGTGCTATGTTACCTATTTGTACGTGTGTACAGTTCACCACATTTACCTCACAAAACCATCTCCAGAACATTTTATAATCTCCAAAGGAAAATCTATGATCACAAACAGTGCTGCATGGGTCTCCCTCAGCATCCCTTGGAATCTCCACCCT
The DNA here is from genome assembly GCF_011064425.1 of Rattus rattus. Taxonomy (NCBI): domain Eukaryota; kingdom Metazoa; phylum Chordata; class Mammalia; order Rodentia; family Muridae; genus Rattus; species Rattus rattus. The sequence continues at coordinate 241,420,399 of NC_046154.1, forward strand.
GCTCTCTTTCTATAAATTCAATAGTACATATAATAAGTAGACAACCATGTATCAATTGCTTCTCTCATTGTTGTGACAGAATACATGACAAAATTAACTTAAGAAACAGGCTAATTTTGGTTCACATTGTTAGAGTCTATCTTGAGTTGAAGGAGTGGTTCTGCTGTGGTGGTGGACTGGGAGGCAACTAGTCATTGGTCTCCTACTCAGGGTGCAGAGAGGGGTGAAATGCTAGTCAGGATCTCCCTGGTTTGCATTCACTCTGGACCCCAGCCTAAGCAGTGAGCTGCCCACATTCAGAGGTCTTCCCACCTCAGGCAAACACCTGTGGGGACATCCTCCCACACATGCCTCGATGTTTGTCTCCTCCTACTGTGTGACAAAATTCTTGAGGAGACATGAAAAATGATAGGTACTGACAACTGGCGAAAGAAACAAAGTACAGTTAGCACTGAAGTCTGACTTGGTGAGAGGTTTATTCATATTACTTGCAGGATTGTGGGTGAGGGGTTACTTATAGGAGCAGAAATAACTCAAAGATTGCTCATCACCAAAACCTGTTCTATCATGCATAACGGTTCAAAAGGATAGACCCGTGGTACAGGACACAGCCTGTAGGCAGCTCAACAGGCTGAAGTGTGTCCTTCTCTGGTGGCTCAGTTGTTCTTAGATTCTTTTGGGCTTCTTAGCTGGTCTCTGCTTCTTCCAGATTGCAGGGTAGGTTCCAAAGGCTTCTATGTAGCATAGCATGTCTGAGAGGGACTCTCAGCTCTTACTGCTTATATACTGTCGGTGACGGAGGGGCCTAGTGAGTCTAGTCAGTTTCAGGGAGTTGTGAAGCTATTTTGAGTTGTTTTCTGTCTTAGTGGAGCTTCCCTACAGGATGGAGTACTTTACCTCTCCCAGAAAAGCCTGTTGTTTCATTTCCTTATAAATTGCCTGGCCTGAAGTATCTCATAGTTTTACTTCCCTTTATACCCTCTATCCTCCACGATGCAAGGAGGAAACTGTAGTACAACATCTGGGTGCTGCAAAATTCTATCAGGCTGTTAATCAAGATTACCACCAACTCATACTATTTCATCAGTGTCCTCAGGGCACACTGATGTTCTAGTAGGCCTCAGAGCTTCTGTCTCTGGAAAACTGAATGAGACCACATCCTACTGACACAGTCATTTTGTTTATTCACATAGATGTTGATGGATTCTTGGGCTGGATCCACCTTTTGGCTAGTGTGAATACTGCTGCCATAAACCCGGGTAGAAAAGCTTTAGCCATTGCATTCAATTTATTTGTATACACCAGAAGCATGACCGCTGGATCATACAGTAACTCATGTTTACTCTTTCAGGAGCTACCACACTGTTTTCCATAGCAACCATGCCATCTTAGATTCCTACTGTTAGTATTCTAAGATTTCAATTTTAGCACATCCTCACCAATACTTGTTCATGATTCTTGTTTGAACATGAGGTTACAGAGAAACTATTAATAAACTCTTTAGCAAGTGATAGTTTTCCCCATGATGACTTAAATATCCACTAGGGTAAGTCAGTCATCCAGGCTACTAGAATGATCAATGCCCAGAGCCACCTGCAAGAAGGAAAGACAGGCAGAAGTCTGGAGTCTCCACAAAGTTTTCAAAGGGCAGGTAAACACCTATTTCTCTTGCTTCACACAGCCTCAAGGCAAAAGGAAGCAGACGAGCTCTTCCTCAAAGCCTGCTCATTTTGCAGTCCTCCATAAAGCGACTAATACAAATGAACAGACATGTGAAGTTGTATTTAGTTGTTTGGTACTGACTTACATAGTTGTCTCAAAAGGGAACCATAATCCATTAGAAGCCCTTATCAACTCTGCCTTGAGCATCTATCCAGACCGAACACCGTGCTTTATCACCTCCTCTTTCACACCACCCAGATATAAGCCACTCACTCTACATTGATTGGTTTTGCTTAGAGGGGCAAACTGACCCTCTGAAAAGCCAAGGCATCTTTTGAGTAGTCAAATTTTCAGACTTTTCACAGCTGCCCGTCTTCCCAAGGTAAATATCTGTACAGAGAGTTCTAACCATTCTGAGTCTCTCCTCCCTGGTCTGGTGACACTGCAGTTCTCTAATTCTTTCTAGTGCTCTCACACTTTTTCTCGGCCTTTGCAGTGTCCGATTCCCTCAAAGGATGCTTCTTTGCTGGTATGGCTTTCTCTCCAGTAACTCTACCTCTACCCAAATGTGTTTCAATAGGGTGGATCATTCCCACCTATTATGGAGCACCACTCTCTACTTACTTCACATGTCTGTTCATTTGTATTAGTTTCCTGAGGCTGTGACAGCAGCTCCCACAAACATGGTAACTTAAAACATTAGAATGTGTCTTCTGATAGTTGCTCTGGAGGCCAGAAATTGGCATTAAGATGGGAGCAGAGCTGTTGACCCTATTCAAACCCTTGGGAGAAAATGTGATTTGGGTGGCTTCCGACTTCCCTGGGTTCATAGCTGCATCACTAGAGACCTGCCCGTGTCTTCTTGTGAACTTTTCATGCCATTCTGTGTTTGTTTTGATCCTTTGGAAGGGTAATTTTATTATGCTCCACTAAAATCCACAATACCTCATCTTAAGTATTACTTTATACCACAAACACCTCATTTCTAAATAATGGTATCTTCTAGAACTCTAGATGGACACAGACTTCAGGAAAATCTCTTTAAGCTACATCATCTTTCTCTTTTGTAATTTCTCAAATTAAGTCCATCCTACACAATCTCTCAGAGTTTGCTAACTCCCACCACAAAGATGTAGGCTCCAGAAGTCAAGAAATCTAAGTCAATGTGTCCATGCTGTGGTTCTCTGTGGGATCTGATATATAACAGGGGCTTCACACTCACATGTAGGCTGAAGGGACAGTACCAGTTGACTATGAGCCCATGTTTGTGAATTTCCTCCAGGGAACACTGTGTCTGCAGCTCCTCACTGGGATGACAACTACTTAGGAAGCAGATGCCCTTTTCTAGGGCACTGTCCCTAGATAATACAGGAATGAGAAGTCTGAGGATCTGCTGCAATAGTTAGGTTGAGCGATGAACAGAGCCTGGGCAGCTCCTACTGCATACGATTCAACAAAGCACTCTATGCTTCTGATTACAGAGATAAACCTTGGCTTGAGAGTCAGGTCAGTGATTACAAATCACTTCTTGGCTTCTTTGGTAAATGGTAGCATTGCTTATTTATTGACTTATTCTTTAAGAGTTTAAATGCTCATTAACTATGGAAAGATAATGTCTCTTCATGGAAAAGAATAGCAAGAATCTTAACGGTAAAATATGAAAAATGGAAAAATGTCTTTGTAACTTCATGAATTATGGGCAGGCATCTTTGGCCTAGTCTCTTCAATTTTCTATATCATGTGAATCTTAAGATTACCATCCATATTCATTTTTCAATCATGCTCTTTCCCCCTTAAAATTAGACAGTAGGGAGTTTTCACATCATTGAGGCTACTAAAGGCAGCGTTTGTGCAGTGCTTACACTGTAAAGGTGCAGGGCCAAGCACTCAATTCAATTTACCCTTTTAATTTTCATAACAGCTGCTTGTGGCTTGAAGGGAGGAACCAAGAGGCAGATGATCAAGTACTCCTCAGGGCCCCACCCCTCTTAAGATGTGTGAGTTTCAGCAACATGGATGTGTTGGTGTTTTGTGACTTCTGCACATAACAAATGACTACGAACTTAGTGGCTTAGAACGATTCTCACAGTTCTGGGGTCAGAAGCTGGAAATTAAATGGTTGCTGAGCCAGGCTCTCTGGAAAGAGCCAAGAGGACAGGTCTTTTCAAACTCACAAGTGAGTGTTGCTATCAATCCTTAGTCTTTATTGGCTTATATATACCTTACCTCAATTCTTGTCACCATCTACCCAGAGCCATCAGGCACTGGATCTGTGGATTGCTGCATTCTATCTAACATGACATGATTTTAAGAACTCATATCTGTAAATACTGTATTTGCAAGTAACATCTTTGACTGAGGCTTGAGCTGAGCATGATATTTGGGGAAGACTCTACGACGTAGCACACAGAGCTCTCTGTGGTTCACCTTCCCCATTTGTCAAATCAGGCAGTAGAGCTTGTCTCATTCAGAGTGCTGTACAAGTAATGGAGGAGGATGGATGTTGTGCTGTAGCGGGAACCGAGCTGGCACATTGCAGTTTCCAGGTCAGGGTGCCATGAGAACAGGGCAGTTTATAATCATCTCCATCAGCTCAGTGAGTTGTTCTATCACAGCACCTCAACACAGGGAATAGAGTCAGCGCAGATGGCAGGTTCTGGGAAAATTCTTTGGGATAAAATCTAAGAGGCTGTCAAGAGAAGTGATTTTCATGACAGTTGGTGCTAGGAATATCTTCTAGCTTTAGTCTCCAGCGATGTGGCTTTGGGTGAATGTTTTGGTTAATGTGGATTGTCAGCAACTAAAATCACTGAAGACAGAAGTCTCTGAGCACCCCTGTGAGGGTCTATGAGGGTTAGATTATGAGATGTGAGGACCCACTTTTAAGGTTGGGTTCTCTGGGTTGGGATCCTAGACTGAATCAAAGGGACAAAGTGAACAAAACACTAGAATTCATCTCTTTTTTTTTTTATAATTATTTTAGCAATCAACACTGTTCCTAAGACATATGTTAATGAGGGACTATAAGTGATTGCATGGACCACAGATGGCAATGCCTTCTAGAAGGTCGTGATCCTCAAACTATGCCACTCAAGGAATTTTTCCTCTTGGTTTAAATGGGGTTAGTTAGGACACAAGGATGGGTTCCTTACTGCCTAGAGATTGAGAGCAATCTGGATGTGTCATGATTGTAGCCATAGCAATGGCCTGTTGGAAATGGGGAGTCCTTTCATTACCAGTGGAAAAATCTGCTTCTAATGCTGTTTGGCTAAACCTGGACAGATCTTCTACTAGTATCATGCTATCCCTTTCTCTTCCCCTTCTTCATTCACTCCATCTTGACCCCAATCTTAGCAATGTGCAGAACAGCACAGCAGTTGGGAGTTCTGACTTCAGAGCAGGTGACTTGGGTTCGTGTCTTTCTTTTCCTTCCAGCTCATGAAACATCCCATTGCTTCATTCTGTCCATTCCCTACACCTCACGTCCTTGATTTAGAGTTTTCTTTGCAGCAGGTATCTTGGAGGTGTTGAGGCATCTGTCTAGGTAGCAAATGGATATTCTGTGTCCCCTTTGGAAGTTGTAGTGCTGCTCAGAGTTTATTCCAACTCCACACCCTGCTTGGTCTTTCCTGTTTCTTCCTTTTCCTCCTGGGTTTTAGGAACTCAAGTTCAGAAACTCACATTGGCCATGTTTGATTAGAGCGAGATCAGTTAGTCTGTGGGGAGCTCTGAGTCTATTGACCAATGGAAAGGCTAGAGGTAGGTACGTAGGTTCATGAGTAGACATTTATTAACCCCGCAGTTTCAAGTCAGCCTTTTAGTATTATGTTTTGTAAAATAGGGCAAAAAATGAAATGAATATCCTTTATACAAGACTCTGAATTCTAAAATGCCACCAAACTTGAAACTTCTGAGCATCAGATGGTACAAGTGATAATTCTAGACCTCAGTGGACTAGTCAAGGCAAAATGTAGGCACACTAAAATTACTAAACATAGTTACCACTTCATCTGCCTATGGAGATAAAGTGAACAGGACACAGGGAAGAGTCCTGTATTTAGACTTGAGTCTTTTTGCCAAGATATCTTTGTATGTCTAGGCAGATACTTGTAGGTTTTAAATTAGAAAAAAATACCTCTGGACCCATGCATTTTGCATCATGGACAGTCTGTGAAAACTTCCCTCTTTGAAGTCCCTTGAGAGTCAAGCGATAAAACATGTGTCCGTCTTCTTTGTAAATTCCAAAGTACTAAATGAAACAAAGACAGGAGCTATCACACATACAAATCGTTTATCTACATGTCTAGAGAGACACAGTTCGGGTGTAGCTAGGGGAAACTGAGAATGAGTTTGGCTAAGTTTCCCAGGTGCATTACTCATTTTAAAGGTATAGTGCTGAAGGATGGTTACCGGGGACTTGAGTGTGAGACGTTATTGCTTTAAGGGATACTTCAGGGAAGATGAGAAGTTCTGCAGACAGCTGAGCAGAATGGATGCTGCTGAATTTCTGAACAGATGAAATAGAAGTTGGCGATGTGGCTCAGTTGGTAGAATGACTTCCTAGGATTCAGAAAGGCCTGGTTCAATCACCAGCATCACACAAATGGTGGATGGTAGTGCCTACTTGCAATCTCAGCACTCAGAAGTCAGATGGGTAGAAGATCAGAGGCTCACGGTCATCCTCAGCTACATAGCTAGTTGGGGCCAGCCAAGGAAACTAAGATCTTGTCACAAAGCAGCAAAGGCACAGTGCTAAAATGGCAAATGTCCCTTTCTGTGGGCCTCTCCAAATTTAAAATCTAAAGGTGAAAAGATGTGAGAAAACACACAGCACAGAACCCTCTCATATACCTGTATTAGGAAGGGAGTAAGAAGGGATCTAAGAACCTGGGACCTCTGCCAGGGTGAAATTTACTTTCTTGGAGGTGGGAAAAAGCAAGTGAAAAGACTTTGGGAATAATTATGATGCATATATATATATGCATATAAACAAAGGGGAATCCACAGACAGATTCCTGGATGTCCCTCTTACCTGTCAGGGCTAGGTGATAGATCTGAGTCAGACATGGGGTAAAGCTAAAGTGGGAGTTGGACTCTGGAGGCAATGCAGTCTGGAGCGCGTGAGAGCAAGGCAGGTTGGGAGTGTATTCCGGGATAGGGCAAGATGACAAGGAGATGCATCCAGGATGAGATTGGCACAGCTGAGTATCAGGGCTCTATGAGTCATCTCCCCCAGGGCTACAAAGGAATGGTTGAAGGGATGGGAACAGCAATGCCATGTTTAAGTTAGCATCTCTGACAGCTCATTGTGACAGCTGCATGAAGGGTGGTGAGGACCACATGAGCAAGAACAGTAGCAGAGGCAGTGGTAAATGGGCCACGCAGACAGACAAGGGGTCGAAGAGGGCTGGATTGCCTTGTGAACATCTTAGTGGGTGGGGAAACTGAATATTTTCTTCCTGGATGGGTAGGTGGGTGATGATGCTTGGGTGGTGGGTAGGTGAATGCATGCGTGGTTGTATAGATTCTGTTTTTCTGTAGGTCTCTATGCACTTAAATACATTGTTCATCCCCAGATGTTCTAACTCAGTCCCTGAAATGTGTTTCAAAGCCCCTGTGACTGTCTCCTTCCAGGCTGCCTCTTTCGTTCCCATGACATCCTGTAATTTTCTGTTTTGAAGCACTCTATTAAAATTGTCAGCTTGCTTCGAGGTCTCTGTGCACTTTAATAAAGGAGGGCCACCTCGTTCTTTGTGATGCTCAGTATCTGGCTTTTAGCAAATTTTATGTCCTTGAGTGATGATGGACTAGTTACATTAACACAATCTCAAAGCCCTACATATCCACCAGAGAATAAGCCCCAAGGGAATGGAATTGTAGAGTTCCACCAGAGTTTTCACACCAAACATGAATTTTCTTAAAGGACCAGATGTAAAGATGTGTCTAAACAAACCCTTGTCCTAAGAGACTTCTCTGGTCTATAGGACTGTAAGTTTTACCATCCTTGGTACAATATATGCTTGCAGGGGAAAAATACTTCTCCTCAGGGCCTGGAGCTTTGACAAACTCATATTCTCCTTCACTGCTCATTCATTCATTCATTCATTCTCTCCAATCTTTTAACAATATCTTTCATTCTGCTCTTCCCACAGATCTCCAAGTGCCAGTGCATTGATTCTAGATACTTGAATTCACTTGGCCAGTGAAGGGAAATGATGACATTCTGAGAACTGTAGTTCTACCTTGGAGGTCTACTTGGAGCTAGGAAGTCTTTCTTTATGCTTCTGAAAGTCTAGGCTAGAGGTAGCAGTCATTGGTGAGTTAGAGGACACAGGCATGAGCTCCAGAGAGCACTCCACACACAGCCAGAGAAGGCTGCTCTGGATAGTCTGGTTGGGAGGTCTGTAAGCCATCCCCTTAGTGGATCACAGAGTGGAAGATGTAGGCTCTATTAACTCTAGGCTCAATTTAATTCTCTGGTATCTTAAAAGGTAAATTTCTTAAAATCTTACTTTCTATTATTTATCTGTGTGTGTGTGTGTGTGTGTGTGTGTGTGTGTGTGTGTGTATTTTGTCAGTTTCTTAAAATTGAATAGCTACATTTTCTAAAACAGGGTTATGATCTGGACCATTTTTGGTCTGAATCTGTGCTAGGCTGCTTATTGGCTGTGGGACCTCAGGTTAGTCGCATGATTTTCTAGTCATCTTTCTCCATTTACAGTATGAGGAGACCCATACCTTGATGGCTGTCTATGAGAATTACATGAGATGGTAGATGCTCTTGGGTACCAATAGCCACTTACTGTGAGTTCTGCCAGTTTGGTCTATAATCATGAAGTAATGGTAGAACTCATCTTTGGGATTCCAACACAGAAGAGGAAGAGGAAGGAAAGAAGGAAGATAGATAACCTCATTATATTTCAGTCAAGTTTGCAACTTTATGTTGGTCACACTCATAGCTACCCATGGCCTCCTGTAGCTACAGATGAGATACAGTCTAGGAGCATCACCACTTATGTGGCAGATGCCCTCCGTGGTATCTGTGAGGGCACTTGTATAGGGGCTTCTGAGTGATATCATTGTCTAGAATCACGGCCTGGTTGGCTACTTCTCATGTGTGGGTATTAAACTAGCAAGGTGCATATGTAAACAGCTATGCACTTTACTTTGTAAGTTCTACCTCAACAAAAGCAGAGTCAAATCCCAAAGGGACATACACCCAAACCTCTTGCAACCCTGTCAACCACAAGCAAAAAAAAAAAAAATATCACATAGGTATCAGGATGGTTCTCACTTGAGTGTGTGAATTGACTGCTTGTCTCATTGCTGTGACCCAAGTTTCAGACAAGAGACACTTGAAAGGGTAAAGCATTTATTTGGCTTATCATTTAAGGTGATCATCGTGTTAGGTTGAAACCCTGCTCATCTCCTGCATAAGCTGGTAAACCCCATCTGCCCTACTTCCCCCAATCCTACACACAGAGAGAACACCCTGTGTCATGTCCTTGCTTGGAGAAAACTCTAGGCTAACAAGTCAGCATAGCCAAGACTGCCCACCCAGAAGTTCAGTTTTTGACCACGTATAGGCACAATCCCAGCTCCTAGCTGACACGTCATCATTCCTTGTCCAAAGTCTATAAAGTCCCCTTGCTTTAGCCTGGATGCGTGACTTCACTTGTCTTTATGGTGAACCCACCTGAGAGTTGCCTCCTAATAAACCTGCCTTTATCTACTTCTAATCTAGCCTATACCTGTGTCACAGAGGGAGAGAAAACACCTGCCATATGACAACAGGCAGAGGAGGCTAGTGGATCACATTGTTTCTTCAGTCAGGAATCGGAGAATATACAGGAAGTGGGAGGTGGCTATAAAGCACTATGGCTTGTCTTGCATGACTTACTAGTCCAGTAAAGCTCCATCTCTCTCCTAAAGGTTGTGCAACTTTCTGAACCCCACCAGCAGCTGAGGGACCATGTATCCACACACACAAGCATGAAGGAGATTTTCACCTTCAAATCTCAACAGCTCTGACACCCCCCAAACCATGGGATATCCCCAGCCTTTTTCTACACCCCCCAAACCCTGGGATATCCCCAGCCTTTTTCTTCAGATATTTTGTCTCTCATTGTCCACTTTATTTTTCCAGTCCTGTCTCTAACCCACCGTAGTGACTCCCAGCCCTCTGCTTCATCAGAACTGCGGAGCCTGGATCATACCAAAAGCTCTAGCTAGGCCTGGGGGGATGAGTGAGGCAGCAGCTGTGCCTTGAATCCCAGGGCTGCACTCTGTGTGCAATGCATGAACTGCTCAATTTCCCAGGAGTACTATTTAAGGAGTCTTGCTTCCCCCTAAGGTCCATGCTACCAGCTCCATGGGTTACCACCACCTATGTACCCTAAGTCTCTGGAAAAAGGTCCCACTGTTCTCTGTGAGAACTTTCTCCCCAGGAGCTGTTTAACCTCTGTGCATGGAAGACCTGGCTTACCATGAACACTCGTGTTTGAGCTTGGGATGTGTGGGGGAAGCCAGGAATTTGCAATTTACTGCTTAAACTGAATCTTTAAAAGGTATTACCAGAGCCTGGGGCCTGACTCACTAAAGACTATACATGGAGCCTGACCCTTGACCTATATAAAGAGCACCACTGGTCCTGGTGCTAAGACTGAACCCCAGTGAACTAGACTGTTGGGGGAGGAGCATGGGGAGGTGGGGAGGGAACACCCACAAGGAAGGGGAGGGGGAGACTGAAACTGGGAAAGGGAGGAAAATGTATATAAGAGTTATAATAATTTAAAAAAAAGGATTGCTGGAGGGACTCACTTCTGAGCCTATTGCTATATACACTTGGTGGAGAGGGGACAGGGAAAGGAGACAGGGAGGATAAGCAGAGGAGGAGGGGGGACAGGAAGGAGGAGAGAGCAACAGTAATTCCAATTAGTTCTGTGCTCACGGATGACTAGAAATATTTGACCCATGGTGTATTGACATGAAACTGTGCAGTTTTCCTGTGGGAATTCAAGCCTCCAGGACGGAGGCCAGTGGCTCATTTTCTGTCCCTCATTAGAGTCCTGTGCTGAGAAACTGGGGCCTCTCGAGGGCAGATGTGGTGAAATATATCCAAGTGTGTATATGCGAGTACATGGTATGGAGGAAGGAAAAATCTGCGCATTTTAAAGCGATTTGGATTCTTTGTAATACAAATAGACTTCAGTTGCTTAATTAAGGCAAATGGGTGGACTTACTGGAAAGTTCATAACTACCTCTAGCAAAAATAGACTACCTCAAGACCTGAAATGACCTGGGAAACCTGAGCAGCCATTGTTGGGGTTCTCAAGGTGGTGACATGGGCAAAAACTACTCTTATCAACTGCTAGCTAGGAAAAATTGCACACTAAACAACCTTATCTTACTCAGACCTTGTGGCTCAAGACTATGGAGAGGTTGGAGAAGATTCTGACTTCTTCTAGGCAGTTCCTTCCTCACCTTCCTTAGTCCTTCCCCAGGACTACTTCCTTATAAAGGTGATTATGATTGGTGGCTGATAGACACTGCTTGACTTAGTACCCTAGGCCTATGCCAGTAAATTCACAGACTGGCTACTGCTCTGAGTAATAGAGTGAATGATAATGAGACCTCCATCCTTCTTTTTGTTCCCTTGTTCTTTCTCTAACTTTTCCATGACCAAGGTCAAGGAATTTGAGATTTTTGATCAACTCAAAATTTGAGACTTTCTCCCCATGAAGCCATATTAAATTGAGACAATTCTATATCCAAGAGTTGCTTAGTTCTAATGAGTGTAAACCTGAGTAACAGATAAGCCATCCCCAGGTCCCCAGGAAACTCAGAATCAGTGGGGAAGGTAGAGATGCAACCAACAAGCAGAAGCATGCGGTGTACCTTGTATAGAGCAGGAAGACAAGGTGTGCCTGAGGCAGAGAAAGTAGCTCAGGCTTGAGATAGGTGCCCCTGCTTCTGTCTGAGGCAATCTGGAAGGAATTTTAGGTGTGATCCATAGCCACATTGCAGAAAATGGAAGACTCTGGTACATTCAGGAATAACTTCGATGCTTCATGTAAGATCCAGACACTTAGCAATAGTCCCAGAGGAATACGTTCATGCTGTCTCAGCAGTTGGAATCCAGTAGGTAGATCCAGTTGTTACACAGGTTAGGGGTCTGGCCTTTTCGGGATGGTAACCCTAAGCTGTGGAAACACTCAGTCACCACTACGTACAGAATCTATCTGAGGCCAGGTTCGTATCAAAAAGGATATGCTAATTGTAGGTCAGGAACTTGTGTTTGTCACCTGGGGACAGTCATTTTACTTCCATGAATTCAGTTAGAGCAATGTACAAGGGTTGACTCAATCCTGTCTCTGAGAGCTATTGCCAGGCTAGAATGCATGGGTAAGGAATACCAGGCACAGTGTAGGTGCTTAACAGACACGGGGTATGGGGAATGATGGTCACTTATGCTATGATACTCACATGAGAAGTTGGGAGAACTTGACCATTTATAAGATTTCTGAGCCTTTACAATTTTGACAGAGGCTGCCGAAAAGCTGGTATCCCTCCATCTGTGGGGTTGATACTTACTTGCCTTGTAAATTAATGTTTGTCTAGAATTAAAGTTTGCCTCAGCTGAATATGAGAGCCAGTAGGAGAAAGAAGGAGCCCTTTTAGGTAGTACCACCTTCCTGCCAGGTGTTCCTGGGGCCTTTTTCCTTTTAATGCTTTCTGGACCATTGAAACCTGTCATGTGTTCACAAGGATGAACTCTGGAGACAGAACACTCTGTCTCCAGTGAAAGTTTTTGTAGCTTCTAGTCATGTATGTCTGTAACCTGCTAGGGGTGGAATCTTCGAATCTTTAGTCCTTGTTCTTCTCACCTGCAAGATGAGGAGAGTAACAGTGTAGGCTGCACTGCAAAATATGGAATAACTAAATTAACTAGTTCTCAAGCTTAATTCACAAGCCTTTAACAGTCTCAGTGTGGTTCCTGGCACTAAAAACTGAAATAGCCTCTTCAATATAATGATTGTTTTCAGTACCATATTTGTCATCAACACATTTTATTCCTTTTGATGACTAATACCAACTGTCAACATGACAGGATCTAGGGTCATCAAGGAGACAAATCTCTGGGCATGTCTGTGAGGGAGTTTCTCGACTGAATTAATTGAGGTAGGAAGACTCACCCTAAACCTATGTGGTACCATCCTATAAACTGAGGTCCTGGGCAGAATAGAAAGGAGAAAAGTAGCTAAGTGCCAGTTTTTGTCTCTCCACGCTTCCTGACAGCAGATACAATATGACCAGTTCCCATTGCTGTGCCTTCCCCAGCATGTTGGACTGTACCTTTCAAACTGTGAGACAAAATGAACTCTTCTTTCTTTAACTGCTTTTTCAAGTATTTTACCCTAGCAGTGAGAAAAGTTACTAATCCACTTTCAAATAGTATTTATTCTCACCTCCATTTTCTAGATGGTAAAACTGAGGCAAACAGAATAGACGGTGGCACTCGCAAAGTCCCTTGCAGAGTATACAGAGTTGAGTTTCCATAGCAAGTTTTTTGACTTCAGGCTGGGCCACTTGTAAAACTTCACTTTCCCCTGCATCAGTGACACATTCCTCTTGGTATGTTCCTGGTGATTTGACCCCAGGACTGGTGCTGTGTTGCTAAGCTTCTGAGTTTCTCTGGGGCTCTGTCTTCCCATAATGAGTTCTCTGTTAGTTATGAACTCCTGACCCAGTAGCCTGCAGGGCAATACATCCGATTGTTTAGTCAGGCTAGGATCTGGGCAGGACGTATCAATTTGAGCAGCAGTTCAGTGGTCAATCACAATGTAAAACAGACAGCAGGGTGACCTCATGCCTGGAGATTTCTGGAAGCTAGCCAGCCCTTCTTCCCAAATAAGACAGTCAAATTCTCAGTGTGCAGCTTCCATTAGACATTGCATGTGATGGTCAGCAGGTCCTAATTACAACTGAATTCAGCTAGTTCTCATAGGACCTATTAAGCCCTTTTCATGCTGACTCCCTGGGGATATTCTCTGCCTTTGGAAATAACATGGGGAAAGGCATTTCCTCTGACCCTTCCTGGGATACACCCCTCCTGCCAAGACTCATTTCTCCAACAGCAATTGTTTTAAATGACTTTAAAAATTAGTAAAAATTAGTCCTGGTCAGTGGTGTGCAGGGGCTAGATGGAGTTTGCTAGATTTCTTCAATAGGCCTTAAGCCTGGGGCCCAGACAGCTGCTTCTCTTTGGGGAGTATTTGCTGGCAAATGGACCTTCTCTTCAGTAAGTGTTCACTGGTAGAAACCTTGCCAAATTGTCTTTGTGGTCTCTAAGGGTTTAATTGGAAGTTTATGGAGTTCAACACATCCCATCTCCGAGGTTAAATATGTGTTGATTTAGCATTTACCTCTAACTGGCCAAGGCTTTGCTTTTGCTGCCATCTCAATAATTGCACATCGTTTGAGGCTATCTACACTGCATGGCTCTTGACAAAACTATGATTCCATCCAGTCCCGAGAGTCAGTTTTCACCGTAGGGGTTATCAGGATCTCTTTTGGCCAGACGCAGTGTAAGAGCTCAGCGTGATTCAGTCATTTACTCAAGGCCACACTGTTGTGAAACACGCAAAATGGGAAATGATGCTGTTTGGATGCCAAAGCTCTTCTCACTGTATGCTTTGGTTTGTGCATTTCTCTTCCAAACCCAGTAACCATCAATAAGCAATTCTATACAGCAAGAATTGCTCACCAAGATATTAGAGCAGGGCAAGACTGGGAGAGGTTCAGCCATGGATAATTTTTTGTAGAGGGCACCCCAGCAGCACTGGTTCAAACCAGACAAGTTCATTCTGATCGCGAAGTTTGATGCCTAGATTCTCTAATTTGAAATGTTTTAGTTCACATGTAAATCAACTATGTTCAAGGCTGCTTTCTGTATCAAGGAACTAGCCATAGAATAGAAAGAATACAGACATCCATCAGTCAGTGGAGAATCCTAAAGGACAGCCCTCTATAACTATTAAAGTAAGGCAGTTTGCAAACAGGTTACAGGTCAAGTAAGTGCCCAATCAACTGATAGATAGTTGGATATATGAAATGACGTCATCGATGTTTCATTAAGTTAAAAATGCAGCTTGTAAGGCAATACATTTAGTGGCCTGTCGTGCTCTTAAAAAAAAAAAAAACAAATTAAACAAATGGTTACCTGCATAGGCCACCATTAGGAAGGACTGCAAGAAAGAGGAGATAAGTTACTTTTTGGGATATCTGGGATGGATGGAAAATAACTTTTACCCCTTTCCCCAACTCTATATAGTTTTCTATGTTTTGAGTTTTCATGCACTCCATAATCCAGTACACAAAACAACACATAGAAATATCATAGAGCCAGTCAATTGAGCTCTTTTGGTAGCATAGGTGAGCATGAAATTTGATTGAGGAAAAGGAGGGAGCCAAATGATAATCAAGGGCTCTAGCTCCCTCTGTCAGGGACCCTGGACCACCAGCAGCACAGATCTAGGCATGAGAAGCTGAAAGAGGACCAGTGTGGGAGAGCTGGTACAGAGTGGAGAAGAAGCAGTGTGGGTGAGCTTGAGATGGGACATTGGGACTTTGATTTTCTTTTCCAGATTCTAAAAGGTTTCACTGGTAAATATGCTGCAAAGAAAAGCATGACTAAAATTTATCCACAAAAAAAAAAAAAAAAAAAAAAAGAAAAGAAAAAGATGACTAATGACAGTTTACTCAGGAATGCATGTACTGCTGAAGGCCTGCAGCTTGCTCTCTGCCATTCCTGGGCCCAGTCAGAACTGTTGGACTGGTAATACAGCAATCTTTTGGATTGGAACCACAGAGTGAAAGGGAGGGAGCCAAATGATAACTCAGGACTCTAGCTCTCTTGCAGAGCACATCCCCTGCCCCTAGGACTGCTTTCTGGCTCACTTCCATGACCCAAGAGCTCATTACCTTGAAGGAGGATGTGGATCCTGGTACAGAGTGCCTATCTTAGCACACAGGTTTGGTCTTCTCAGATGAGGGAGGTCACTGAATAGATTCAATGATGATGAGAAGACATTCAAATAATCTGCCAAAGCAAATAAGGATTAAAAAAGAATAAGGTGGGGCAAAGAATAGAACTGGAAGTCACTGAACTTATCACTGTGTATCTGTTTGGCTACAAATGACCCCCAGAAGCTCATATATTTGAAAGCTTACTCACCAACAGCATCTAAGAAGGATTAGGAGATGTGGACTTGTGGGAATGGGTGTGGCTTTGTTAGAGGAAGTGTGTCCCTAGGGATGGGTTTTAAGGTTTCAAAAGTACATGCCAGGCCTAGTCTCTCACTCCATTTATTTTTCTGCCTGTGGACCAGAATGTCGCACTCTCAACTACTGCTCCAGCACCTGCCTGACTGTCACCAATGCTCCTGCCATGATGTTAATATACTAGATATCTGAAACTGTAAACAAACCCCCAATTAAATCCTTTCTTTTTTTTTTTTTTAACAGTTTCCGTTGGTCAGGGTGTCTCTTCACAGCAATAGAATAGTAACTAAGACAATTTAAGGCAACTTAAGGCAGGAAGCTAGCCTAAATGGGATATAGAGACAAAGAGGAGTGAAATATGAGGGTTTGAAATGGGTTTAGAGCAAGGCACTAAACCTGTTATGAGGTCTACACAAGAGATAGTTGCGTGGTTTCTATTGTTTGACTTGAGCAATGGGAATCAGGTGGCACTGTGGAGAAACATTAGGAAAGAAGACTGGACTGGAGGAGAAATGAACAGTTCTAATATCTTATTGATATTAGCTTTGATACTCCTATTGAAGTCACAGTGGGATGCCAGGCAGACATTTGTGTGTCAGTCGAGGGGACAACTAGAAATGGGGACTTAATTGCTGTGAAGAATCAGATAATGTTGACAACTATAGCACCGGGGAAGGTAGAAAAGTCAGGAGTCTCCAACTTTCCCAAGTCAAACAGAAGGAACGTGGAACAGCCTTAGTGTCTCAGGAATATTGTGTCACTGCCATCAAAACACTGGATCCCTGCTGAGAGGCAAAGATATAAGAAGTTTAATCCATGTGAACAGAAGCTGCAGGCTGGGTTATTGGAAATATTGAAATCCAATATGCATGGTCCTGCCATTGGAAATGATGTGAGCTGATCGTAAGATTCTATAGTTTCTTGTAAACCTAGAACTGTACTCTAACACTGACCATGGCTCTCTGTATGACGTTTAATAGATCTCTGTTGTTCTTTAGGCCAGTGATTTATTTTTTAATGTCTTATATCTCTATTTTAGTTACTCTTTGATCCCTGTGAGGGGATACCATCCCTGGCAGGTCCAAAGGGAATTCCATTTCCCCAAATTCTGATGGTTAAACAAAAGCCAGTCTTCCTTGGGGAAATTGTGAAGCTGGTTCCCCTCTATCAGAGAAGCCATTTCACTTATCACCAGCAGGGAGACAAATGGCTACCTCTGGTGCCTATTAGCATACTAAAGGGCATGCTGGCCTCCAGGCTCCCTCAGTGTCCCAAATGCACCATACACATTTCAGAATCCATACTGGCTTTCTGGCTCTTCTTACTCCCATCCCAGCTCCAAGCTTCCCCAGCTCACAGGCTTTTTTCCCACCAGCTACAGATGTCCTTATATCCCTGCAATTTTAGCTGTGCTCTCATTATTTGATCCCCTCTTTCTGCCCTCATCTTTGTTTTCATCTCTTACTTTCCTCCTCCCTTTCTTCCTCTCTCTTTGGCTAGGTCTAGCCTGATGAACACATTCAGTCCACTACTACTGTTGCTGCTGCTGTTTCTTCTCTCTCTCTCTCTCTCTCTCTCTCTCTCTCTCTCTCTCTCTCTCTCTCTCTGTGTGTGTGTGTGTTTCTCTCTGTCTCTGTCTCTGTGTGTGTGTGTGTGTGTGTGTGTGTATGTGTCTGTCCTTGAATCTTTCAGATGCCAAAATCAGCTATTTTTATATTTATAAAAGAAAGTACTTAGTGAGGGACTTGCTTACAGTTTCAGAAGGTTAGCCCATGATCATCATGGCAGGGAGCACAGCAATAGACAGCCAGGCATGGAACTGAAGAGGTAGCTGAGAGCTCATATCTGATCTACAAGTTGCAGGCTGAGAGACAGGGAGACTGGGTCTGGCATGGGCTTTTGAAAGCTCCAATACTACGTCCAGTGACATACCTCACCAAACAAGATTGCACATCCTAATCTGTCTCAAACCATTCTACTAACTGGTACTTGAGCATCAAACACGTTAGCCATGCTCATTCAAACCACCACAGTCCCCATAAGAAGTAGCAATGCTTCTCTCCAAACCTTGTTAGCAGCTTCCTTCAGGAGATGCAGCAGATCATCTCAGACCTTGATCAGAGACTGGCCTGGTGAGCCTAGAGAACATGACAGGAGAACAAAGGCAGGGCCATGGCCAGATCACAAGGGACTCCGTGTTCTTGTTCACTGTCTTAAGCAGCTATGTAACTGTCATTCAAACTAACCTGAGTCCACATGGATGGTGTCTCTGCCAGGCCCATCATAGCCTCACCAGAGTCCAGCTGACTTCTCAGCAGCAGAAAACTTGGAGTTTATCTTGCTCCACTCAGCCCTGACCCCAAGGTCTGCCCAGCTCACCACAGATACAGAAGCCTAGGCAATGCTATGAATTTGAAGCATTGGGTGTTGCATGTGGTGTGTTCCTCACAATATGGGTTTGGTCAAATGCTCACTGAATAGACTTGATGAAGTAAAAACCCCATTCTCTCAACTCAGAGGTTCCCCACATATTAAGCCATTCTGTTGCTCCAGATCAGAAGGTTTAGATCTCTGTAGTAAAGCAGAGTTCAGGGACACTTACTTGGTTTAAAAATATGGTTTTTATTAATTAAAAATCTCATACATGCACACAATGTATTTTGATCTTGTTTGTTCCCTTCTTTTCTCTCCAACTCCCTCCTATTCTGCTCCCCAATTCCTCCAGGATCCTTCCCCTCCCTCAATCCCAACTTCAAATCCTCTATTTGCTTTTGTGCATCTCTCTCCAAGTCCAAACTGTGCTGCCCATACATGCATGGTTGTGAGACCATCACTGAACATGGTCAACCTACAAGAGGGGGACATCCTTAAAGAAAACTGACTCTCTCCCTCCAGCAGGTATCAAGTGTTAAGAGTTGCTTCATCCTACTAATGTTGACTGGCTTGATCTTATGTAGGCAACCACATGTGCTGTGAGTTAACAAGAGCCAGCTAGTCTTGTCCAGTCTAGAAGAAACATGTCAACCCATTTACTGATGAATGGATACAGAAAGTGTGGTACATATACATGTTAATATACTAGTCACCTGTGACAAAAAAAATGAAATCTTCCTATATATGAAGTCTCAGGGGTATGAGGGAGGCTCAGAAAGTCAAGAACTATAAGATCTTCTTCTTGTAGGTTGAAAAATAGTTGATTTCATGAAAGTTGAGAGAAGGATGTTAATGGCCAGAGGCTGGGAAGAATATAGGGAAAAAAGGAAACAGAGAGTAGATGAGTGGGTTCTAAGCTGCAGTTGAAGAGTAAGATGTTGTGGTGTATATTCCAAAGAGCTAGAAGAAGCCAGAGAGAGGACTAAGAGGGTAGGAGTGTGTGCCACCAAGACCAGTGATCTGAGTTCCGTTCCTGAGTCCCACATGGGGGATAGAGAGAACCAATTCCCACAATTGTTATCTGTATTCCACATACGTATTGTGTGACAGAATCCTCATTTTTAGGACTTTGGGATGATACCATGAAGAAGTGCTCAGCTTTATGCATGAAGCCTAGAGGATGCATGGACAGTACAATGGCTTCTCTAACCCTGGACTTTGTGCCTGGGCAGACTGAGGCTTTTGGAGTCTGAGGTCAGGCTGATCATGCACATATGTAAGGACAGAGGTACTTCTAGGACCCTGCCTTTATTGAATGGTAATTTGACTTAGAATCTTCCTCATTATGAAATTACTGAATAGATTCCCAGCCACAAGACAGGATCTCCTCCAATTTCCAAACAAGTGCTCTTCTTCCTATTTTGAAGTAGAATTAGTTTCCTGAGGAAGAATTAAGCCTGTAAACCACCAGATCTATTGTAGAGGGTACCAACCTGATGCTTGGGGTGCTCGGTTTGTTTACTGTGGTGGCACGGAGTCCATCAAGGAAAGGTGGATATAATAACAACTCCTCAGAGTTACATTGTGTTATTCTTTTTAACTAAGCATTAACTTTCTGACTCGAGGAGAAAAGCTGACTTGATTTCTAAAAGGGCACTTAATCAGTTGCTTGTAGTTAATAAGGGAAAGGTCACCATCATATGGGATAGAATTCAGAGGAACAGAAAACCCAATTTGAGAGAACTCAGCCAAAATAAGGATCAGATCAACTTATGTACATAAATTGTTTTGATGTGTCTAGGACCAGAAGCACAAACCAAGTTGCTAGGACCCAGTGTTCTCTGTCTCTTCATCCTTCTTCCCTCTAGCATGGCATTGCTTTCAAAAATAGCCTGCTGGCAAGAGAGAAATAAGACTCTGTCAAACATGGATTTCGTGCTGCACATTCTATGAGTTCAGCTGCTGGTTAGATCATTACCACTTTACTCTGTGAGACAACCACTGGGACCATTTTCTAGTTATTCCCTTAGACAGATTTTGTGATACCCTTTGTGAAGGTCTCCTTGTAAGAAGGGAGGGACAGGATGAACTGAGGCATCAACTATTTCTCACCTGTAGACATCAGATTTTTCTGGTTTTCAATGTTTAAATGTAGACTGAACCACATCACTATTTTTCTTGACCCTGTAGCTTACAGATGTCATACTGTGGGTCTTTCTGGCCTCAAAGCCAAGTGAGCCAATGTCTCCCAAAGCCCTCATCTTATATGTCTGCATTACATTTGGTTTTTGTCTCTAAAGACCTCTGATAAAGACAATCTTAAATTTTCCTTAATAAGCTCTTTGAGACTTAGAATCACCACACCTTACATTGGTTCTTTGACAACTGCTCAGTCATGTACAGGTGGGTGGGAAGTATTCCTTTCCCTATAGAACATATCTAGGTATCCACTCCATTTTCAAAGTGTTCTGAGACATTTTCTCTCTGCTGTTCTAAGATGATTGAAGGAGGAATATAGGATGTTGTTTTTCTTAGGAAAATAATATTGAAGATAAGACTATATTAAAAAATGCTATCTTCCTTGCAACAAATACAACTCTCAGAAAAGAATGATTTGTTTTTAACCATTGAATCTCCATACAATTTTCTATAGTAAAAACGACGGTCACAATCTGCCATCAGTGCAATTAAATATTTTTAAAACTAGGAATTTATATCTTTTCAATATGAAGAGCTGATAAATCTGAGGTTGTGGATACATTTAAGTGGATTTAAACACTACATACTATATAGACACAACAAAGTATCATGATACCCCATGAATATGTATAGACATATTTTATATATTAGTAAAAATAAATTAAATACTAAAACTGCCAAGAAATTTTAACTTTGAAAGCTTCAGATTCTTCATCTGAAAGTGAGGTGAAACAGCTCCTAGCCTCAGCATCCCCTCCTGTATCCAAGCCTGGGAGGTGAGACATTTGCTTTCTAGAGAGAACACCGTTGAGCTTCACCCTCATTGCTCTGAATATGACCCTGGTCTCAGCCCTAATTCAATCACTGGGATCTGAGATGTGCTGTGCAGATTGCCACCCACATTGGCTTAATCTCCCCTACCGAGAGTAAGAGTGAGCCAGCCCCACCAAATGATGTGGACCGAGGGAATAGAAAGGGTTTTCCCAGGAGAAACTCAAGATGTTAATTACCAAAGAAAAGAGACCACAGCACCACACCAACCAATGCATAGCATGCGATTCTGGTTGCTGTGATGATGAGATGAATGGTACATGGTATGCATCAGATGAGCGCCAGATAGCTATGTCTGTGAACACAGTTGCTGCTGTGAAAACAATGGAAATAAACATTGCTTCCTGTTTCTGACCATTTACCATGTTGGAAAAGAGCATGGCTTTGGAAGTTTGCCTATTTGATTGTCAAAGCCAGCTGGTATCTTGGTCAGTTGATAATCTCTGTAATATATGTAGCCTGTCATGTGTCTTGTGAACATTAAATTGAGTCACTACATGTAAGGGATGTAGAGCACCGTTAGGCACATGGAACAAGCTTGGCATTGAAGCTATTACCCAGAGGAGGTCTATGGTCAGTGATAATGAAAGGACACTGACCCCTGTCACTGGGCTGCTGACCACACAGTTGGAACAGGCTCCAATTGTTGAGAAGCCTTACAGATTTTGCAGCCTGCACGAATTGCTTCAGATCCCTATCCAACAGAGTGTAGAGGGCCATCTGGACTCCTTTAGCCAGGATGTGTAAGGTTAAGACATCTATGACTCCTAGCTCAGGAAATTATGGGTAGAGAACAACAAGGTCTTGCTTGAGTCTAAGAATCTCTGCTGGATTAAAATGCACTCTGACACTAGGCTCACAAGAATCTGAAGAGCTGTTAATGGCTGGTACTATGTTGGAAAATGCCAACAGCAGACTCCATATGGAGGAAAAAAGCCCAGTAGTGCTATAGCATTTGCTGCTTTCCATGGTATAAATAATGCTACCAGAGTTGCCTTTAAGCTACCAGTGCTAAACAAGCAGTTGGGAAGATGATGTACACAGTGGGTCTCCTCACATCTGTTGAGCACTCCCCATCATACTGTAATTGCACAGCCCTCCTCCTTAGTGATATCCAGCGTGGCTTAATTCCTCCATCATCATTCTTGCCTTCACCGAACCTCAGTTGTTTTGCAGACACACAGTGATGTCCAGTTCCACCAGGATGTCAGGGAGTCACACTTCATCTCTTCCCAATCATTGTTTCCTCTGGTTTTTGTTTTTTTTTGTCTATTTGTCTTAACTTTCCCTGATCCACCTGAGGAGAAATGCTGCAGTGTACAGAGCAGATTGTGGAAGGCAGAGCAGGCTGTGCCCCGCACATCTCCAGGGGAGCCATCAATAAAGGTTTACATTGTGCAGTGTAAACCCTATACAATCACACATAGCAGTTCAGCATCCCAGGTTTATCTTCCCAGCAAAGTCCCACTTATTCTTCTAGGCAGGGTCCTCGCTGTTCTACATGCTTAGAGCATCCTAATTTTTTCACTCACTCCCTTAAGTTTACATTTTCATAGTTTCTAATTCATAGAAAGAATCTCTTCAATGTCTCTCTCCATTTCTATATTACAAACTCTTACTATCTTACCCATTAGCACTTTGGGAAGTAGGAGCTTCGTTAGGGTGAGGCTGGAGACTGAACTGCCCAATTAAAGACCTATTTTAACCCTTTTCTTGTCTGTATGGAGTTGGTGAGCTATTCAGCCTTTTTGTCCTTGTGTCTTTAACTTTTTTTTTCTTATAAGGACAATACTTAATTGGGCTGCTTTTGAACCTATCTTACAAGTATGCTGAAGGATAAAATTACATCACATATGTCAAATATTTAGATTAGTGTCCAAATTACAGGTTCAATTATTTAATCAGTTTCTTAGTTTTTGAACATGATACATGTGGTCTGTTATTAGTGTGTTTGTCTGGATGTTTTACTGTGAATCCTAAGAAGACCTTCTTTATCTGCATGTGTCTTACTCTTGTACTCTGAATTGCTCTTATCTCATGATTTGAAATAATTATTTTTTAATTTTTAATTTTTACTTTTTAATTATTTTAGATATATACATTTCAAACATTGTCCCCCTTCACAGTACCCCCTCTATGAGCTCCCATTCCACCCACCCCCTTCACCTCCATGAGGGTGCTCCCCACCCCACACTGCCAGCTCACTTTTCTTGCATCCTTCTTCTCTGGGGCATCAAGCCTTCACAGGACAAAGGGCCTTTCCTCTGAGGCCAGACAAGGCTGTCCTCTGCCACGTATATAGCAGGGACCAGTCCATGTATGCTGTTTGGTTGGTAACTTAGTCCCTGGGAGTTCTGAGGTGCATGGTTAGTTGATACTGTTGTTTTTCCTATGGGGTTGCAATCCCCTTCTGCCTCTTCAATCCTTCCTCTTCCATAGGGGTCCGGGGCTCAGTCCAATGGTTGGCTGTAAGTATCTGTATCTGTCTAAGTCAGGTGCTGTTCAAGCCTCTCAGAGGACTGCCAAACCAGGCTCCTGTCTGCAAGCACATCTTGGCATCGGCAATAGTGTCTGGGTTTGATGGTTGTATATGGGATGAACCCCAATTTGGGGTATTCTCTGGATAGCCTTACCTTCAGTCTAGTGGTTTCCCCTGTCCCTCACCCAGCAAAGCTTCTATTTCTATTCATTCTCTTGGCTTTGTAGGCTTCTCCCTGCCCAATCAAATCCTTATCTCCTTTTATAATTACAACTTATTTATTTACAATTTTATTCTTGCTTGATTTCTCTTTATAATTATAATTTTTCTTCACAGCAGAATAGATTTGAAAATGCTGTTTCATTATAGCAGGGGAGTTTTAGCTAGAGAATTTCAATATAAATAGAATCCACTCTAACTTCATCCTTGGTAGCTTCAGTAGTGATACCTGTTTGACATTTCTTGGGAGACCTGAACAAATATATGTTCATACCAGATATGGCACAAAAAGATGAAAGAGACAATTCCACCCAAATACAGGATGCCGAGGCAGTGAGGTTTGGGGAGGGGGTTAGTTACAGGAGCATGATTGATGGGTTACGGGGACAGAAGCTACTAAAAGACCATCTTGCCAGAGTGACAGCTCATGAAAGCTGCATCCCTGGAGCTCCCCACCCAAGCTGTAAGCATTCCAACCAAGTGTCTTTGTACCCCTGATGACTTCTTACTTTTTCTATATCTTTAAAGAGAGGCCTTGTTAATCTTGCAACTTTCTGAGTCTCTGCGAGTTGGCCAGTTTCTTTAGTTTCTTTCTGAGCTTCCTAGCAGAGAGATTGCTTCAGTTCAAGAAATAGTTTGACAATAACCCCAGAAGAATCAGACTCTTGGTATTTAGTAAATGTTACCTGGGTCATGGGAAGGAAGGAGGCCACCCTGTTCTTCATTTCCACTAAGCTTCACTAAAGTTTCTAGAACATTCTGGTTCTGCTCTCTATTTTTTAGTGAAATAATTTTAAAATGGAGAGAAAAATATGATCTAAATGTTGTCCTTACTTTCCTTAGTGAACAAGATTATGTTAATCTACACATTCTGAGTAACGAGTTTAGCTGTTTTATAGGTGAACAAACATTCACTTATAAAATGCAAGTAATTTTTAAATTCCCACAGTGGCATGCATTGCCTAGAATTGTTCTATTCTATTGTTCTGCCAAAAGTTACTGCAAACTCTCTTTTGCTTCCCCAGTTCCAGAAAAAAAAGAGGGAGAGGAAAATCAAGTAAAATACTGAAGGGAAAGATTTTTAAAAAGTCAGTGTTGGTTGTGTGGCTGGTAATTCATACCCGATGACATCCCCAGAAACTTAATATAAAACTTGAGATAGTACATCAGGTGAAAGAGAGATGAGTATATTTCTGTTCCTGTTGTTTTTCATTAGTCAAAGGTCATAGATGACAACAACCTTATGTTTCCATGTGACACCAGCTGGCACCTCTGGCAGTCTTCGCAGAAGGTAGATCTTAGGTACCTAGGGAGTCATTCTCTGGGCACATCAACAAGTGAGTCTTACCAGGTCACTTAGAAAGGCCTTACTTATAAAAGTGTGTCTGGGCTAACACACATGAGAGCAGATGTAAGACCAACTCTTCTCCTCTGAGCAACCCACCTGGAGGCCTCAGGACACACAAACCCAGGAGCAGTCTGGGACAGGACCCTTCAGGTTTCTGCCTGCACCTGAAGCTTAACTGGTCCCACAGCTCTCTGTACAAAGATCCAGCTGTAAGAAAATAAGCCTACAGGAGTGCTGACACACAGGCCTACAGGAGGGTAAAACCAATGCCAGAGATAGAAAACAAGCTAACATCAGAGACAACCTGATGGTAACAGGCAAGAGCAGGAACCGAAGCAACAGAAACCAAGACTACTTGGCATCATCAGAGCCCTATTCACCCACCAAAGCAAATACTGGATATCCAAACACACCAGAAAAGCAGGATTTGAATTGAAAATTACATCTCATGATGATGATAGAGGACTTTAAGAAGGACATAAATAACTCCCTTAAAGAAATACAGGACATCACAGGTAAACAGGTAGAAACCCTTAAAGAGGAAACATAAAAAGCTCTTAAAGATTCCCAGAAAACACAACCACACAGGTGAAGGAATTGAACAAAACCATCCAGGATCTATAAATGGAAATAAGAATAATAAAGAAATCACAAAGGAAGACAACCCTGGAGGTAGAAAACCTAGGAAAGAGATCAGGAATCATAGACACAAGCATTACCAACAGAATGCAAGAGATAGAAGAGAGATTCCCAGGAGCAGAAGATACCACAGAAAACATTGACACAACTGTCAAAGAAAATATAAAACACAAAATGCTCTTTACCCAAAACATCCAGGAAATCTAGGTCACAATGAGAAGATCAAACCTAAAGATAATATATATGGAAGAAAGCAATGATTCCCAACTTAAAGGGCTAGTACACATCAATATAATTATAGAAGAAAACATCCCTAACCTAAAGAGATGCCCATAAACATACATGAAGCCTACAGAACTCCAAATAGATTGGACCAGAAAAGAAATTCCTTCCATCACATATAGTCAGAACACAAAACGCACAAAACAAAGAATATTAAAAGCAGTTAGGGGAAAAGGTCAAGTAACATATGAAAGCAGACCTATAAGAATACACCAGACTTCTCATCAGAGATTATGAAGGCCAGAAGATCCTGGAAAGATGTCATTCAGACTCTAAGGGAACACAAATGCCAGCCCAGGATAATATATCCAGGAAAACTCTCAATTAACATAAATGGAGAAACCAAGAAATTCCATGACAAACCAAATTTACACAATATCTTCCCACAAATCCAGCACTACAAAGGATAATAGATTAAAAAATAAACCTCCAACACAAGGAGGGAAACTATAAAAACTAAAAAAAGCAGGAAAGTAAGCTTCTTGCAACAAACCCTGAAGAAGAGAGACACACAAATATAATTCCACATCTAGCAACAAAAATAACAGGAAACAACAATCACTATTCATTAATGTATCTCAACATCAATGGACTCAATTTCTCAATAAAAAGACATAGAATAATAGATTGGATGTGTAAAGAGGAGCCAACATTTTGCTGCCTATAGGAAACATACCTGAGTAACAAAGACAGACACTACCTCAGAGTAAGACTGGAAAACAATTTTTCAAGCAAATGGTCCCAAGAAACAAGCTGGAGTAGCCATTCTAATATGAAATAAAATTGACTTTTGGCCAAAAGCTATCAAAAAAAGATAAGAAAGGACACTTCATCCTGGGAAATTTTAATACCACACTTTGATCAATGGACAGATCATGAAAAAAAACTAAACAGAGACACAGAGAAACTAACAGAAGTTATGAACTAAATGAATTCAACAGATATATATCAGCATTTCATCTACAACAAAAGAATATACCTTCTTCTCAGCATGTCATGGTACCGTTTCCAAAATTGACCATATAGCCAGGCAGAAAACAGGCCTCAACAGATACAAGATTGAAATAATCCCATGCATTATAATGACAGAAAGCCCACATACACATGGAAGTTGAACAGCCCTCTACTCAATGATAACTTGGTCAAAGAAAAAAAGAAATTAAAAACTTTTTAGAATTTAATGAAAATGAAGGCACAATATACCCAAACTTATGGGACACAATGAAAGCAGTGCTAAGAGGAAAATTCATAGCTCTGAGTGCCTCCAAAATAAAACCGGAGAGAGCATAGATTAGTAGCTTGACAGAACACCTAAAAACTCAAGAACAAAAAGAAACAAATACACCCAGGAAGAGTAAATGGCAGGAAATAATCAAACTCAGGGCTGAAATTAACCAAGTAGAAATAAAAAGAACTATATAAGGAATCAACAAAACTAGGAGCTTGTTCTTTGAGAAAAATCAACAAGATAGAAAAACCTTTATCTGGACTGACCAGAAGGCATAGAGAGTGTATCTAAATTAACAAAAGTCAGAAATGAAAAGGGAGACATAACAGAATCTGAGGAAATTCAAAAAAATCATCAGATACTACTACAAAAGCTTATATTCAACAAAACTGGAAAATTTGGAGGAAATGGACAATTTTCTAGACAGATACCAGGTAACAAAGTTAAATCAGAATCAGATAAACCATCTAAACAGTCCCATAACTCCTAAAGAAATAGAAGCAGTTATTAAAAGTCTCCCAACCAACAAAACCCCAGAACCAGATGAGTTTAGTGCAGAATTCTATCAGACCTTCATAGAAGACCTAATACCAGTATTGTCCAAACTATTCCACAAAATAGAATCAGAAGGAACACTACCTAATTCCTTTTATGAAGCCACAATTAATACATATACCTAAACCACACAAAGAACCTACAAAGAAAGAGAACTTCAGACCAATTCCCCTTATGAACATTGAGGCAAAAATACTCAATAAAATTCTCACAAACCAAACCCAAGGAGACATCAAAATGATCATACATCATGATCAAGTAGGCTTCATCCCAGGCATGCAGCTATATCTCTCTTGGGCATATTCCCAAAAGATGCTCCAACATATAACAAGGACATATGTTCTACTATGTTCATAGCAGCCTTATTTATATTAGCCAGAAGCTGGAAAGAACCCAGCTGCTCTTCAACATAGGAATGGATACAGAAATGTGGTACATCTACACAAAGGACTACAATTTAGCTATCAAAATGAATGACTTCATGAAATGTATAGGCAAATGGATTGAACTAGAAAATATTGAGTGAGGTAACCCAATCACAGTAAAACACACATGGTATGCACTCATTGAAAGTGGGTATTAGCCCAAAAGCTCAAATTACCCAAGATACAATCCACAGACCACATGAAGCTCAAGAAGAAGGATGACCAAAGTGCAGATGCTTGAGTCTTTCTTAAAAGGTGGAATAAAGATATTCATAGGAGATATGGAGACACAGTTTGGAGCAGAGACTGAAGGATAGACCATTCAGAGTCTGCCCCACCTGGGGATCATGCCTATATATATATATATATATATATATATATATATATATATATATATATATACAACCACCAAACCCAGACAATATTGATGAAGCTTGAAGTGCATGCTGATAAGAGCCTGATATAGCTATCTGCTGAGAGGCTCAGCCAGAGCATGACAAATACAGAGGTAAATGCTAGCAGCAAACCATTGAACTGAGAATTGGATCCCCATTAAAGGAGTTAGAGAAAGGTTTAAAGGAGCTCAAGGTACTTGCATCCCAGGGTTGCAAACCAGAGTTCCCAGGGTCTAAACTACTGCCCAAAGAGTACACATGGACAGATCCATGACTCCAACTGCATATGTCAGAGAGGATGGCCTTGTTGGGCACCAATGGAAGAAGCCCTTGGTCCTACCAAGTCTGGACCCCCATTAAAGGGGACCGTCAGGGTAGGAAGGGTGGGTTGTTGGGGAGGGGGGCAACACCCTCATAGAAAAATGGGAAGGGGGCATGGGATATGTGGCTTGTAGATGGGAAACCACGAAAGAGAATAACATCTGAAATGTAAATTTAAAAAATCCAATAAAGAATAATATTACATGAAACATTGTTGAAAGTTATACATGTTTTCTCCTGAAATATGCATTCTTAAATTATTTTATTTTCAGTAAACCTTTTTTACATGACATAAATGTTACTTAATTCTTCAAGCACTAAGTGGTGTTTAAATTAAAATTGCAGTAAGTATATAAAATAGTAAGTTTATCTTAAAAAAAAAACAAAGTGTCTGAATCATTAAATTCTCTAGCTGTGGGTCACGACCCCCTTGAGGGTTGAACAATTTTTCCACAGCATATCAGATATTTATATTACAATTCATAACAATAGCAAAATTAAACATACAAAGCTGCAATAGAAGTAATTTTCTGGTTCTGCCTCACCACAACATGAGAAAGTACATTAAAGGGTCCCAACATGAGAAAGGTTGAAAACCACTTCCCCATATCATCTTACAGAAAAAGGCAGTAGAGAGCTGCTCTCCAGGGACAGAGGTATTGTCAGGACAGATGTGTGGTAAGATGCTTTCTAGCCACATCTACCAGTCAAAATAGGGACACAGGTTGACCGCCACGGCCAGCATTGTGAAGTAAGACATGGAGGGTCATTGCTCTGTGAATTTTCCAAAGATGCCAGTGAGACTCTAGATTCTGCCTTTAATGAAATTCAGAACCTCCTCTTCACACTGCACACATTTTATTGATTGCAGAGATCTCCCTGAATGTTCATCAGTACCGTCAGAGAAGAAGCAGAGATTATCCAGGGAGGCACTTAAACCAAATCCAGTACAGATGCCAACATCTAAAATGCAAATCATCATTTGAGAATCTCCCTCCTTCCTGTGAATGAATTTCTTAAGATCCCAGTGCTAATAAAGAAAAACATTACATTTCTTTTTATACTTTTTCTTTTCTTCAAGTCTGAAAGGAAATCCAGAAAACTGATGAGCATTGATGAATAAGGAATATGCCCCATGCATATTCCCAACACATGGGCTTGCTTGTTTGTTTTCAATCATATATGTGTGAAGATCTTTGCATGGCCTGTATGTTTGATTCATACATGTTTAGGTGCTTGTATGATTGTCTCAGTGACGAATGAGTACATGCTCCTAGGGTTAGGCTGGTATTGAAAGAGGCCTATTCTGTGTTGGTTACCTAAACCCTGCTATGCAGCTGTTTCTCACCCTACTGTTCCTAGAAGTACATTTGACACCTCTCATTGAGGAGGCTGTTTGCATTTCTAAGGAGAAGTAGAGTGACTGTCTTTGCCAGGAGAAGCAAGTTTGAGCCATCTCTCAGTCTTGGCTCTCTCTGGGAAAGACAACTTCACTATTAGCTTACTCCTGAAGGAAATGGGAGAATAAGGGTCTACAGCAGAGGCAAATGCTCAGTGGGCAGCTTTCCTAGGTCCTCACTATGCTTGTACACAGACCAGATCCAGCTGGTACTCACTATGTCCCCCTGGTGTATCTTTGCCTGAAGTGGACAAAAATGAACAGGGTTGGCTCGTCCTTACTTATGGTCCCTAGTGGGTCTTTACAGAGGACACAGGCCACCATCCATATCTGCAGATTTTGTATCTGCAGATGGGATTGTTCCTGGACCTGTCTCAGTCCAGATGAGTTCAATGTTTGATTTTT
This sequence comes from Rattus rattus, assembly GCF_011064425.1. NCBI lineage: Eukaryota > Metazoa > Chordata > Mammalia > Rodentia > Muridae > Rattus > Rattus rattus. Next base: position 241,451,442 of record NC_046154.1, read on the forward strand.
CAAGTTCTGTCCACTTTGGGCCTATCTTGTTCATTGTCATTTGGGTTGATTCTTGTTAACTCTGAAGTACATTGAGGTAGACCCTGTAAAACTGAACAAATATTGTAGATGTAAACTTTTGAGACTTCAAGACTAAATTCACCTCTAGAACTTTGATAGAGCTTTTACTCTCCAGAATAACCCTTCTGGGAAGCAAAGGAAGCAGGCTGGGCAGACAAGGAGTTATACTGTGATGAGCTGGCTTGGGAAGCCTCAAACCTGGAATAGTTGTAAAGCTAGAGAGGCCTTGAGAAGTGCCATAGTGAGGGACACATCAATCAGTGTTAATCCCCAGGGCATTTTTCATCTTTAAAAATTAAAGCCTGAATCCCGCTGAGTGACACTGCCCCACAGTCCCTCTTTCTTTTCCCTGGCAATCCCTCTTCAACTTTTTCTATCTGTGATATTGATTGCTTCAGGGTTGCACTGTTGTGGAAACTCATGGTACTTGTCTCTTTTATGACTGGCTTATTTCACTCAACATAACGTCCACAGTGGTCACCATGCTATAGTGCAGCTCAATATTTTCTTCCTTTTAAATTAGCAGTCTTCCTGTGACTGGATGTCCCAGAGTAAGTTGGTACCCAAAGGGGTCTTCCCTTTTCTGTGTGATGAAGGAAGAGATTTGTAAGGGTGAGACTGGGAGGAGAAGAGGATTGTGGGAACAACATTGGAGTATAAACTGAAGAAAGGAAGGGAGAAAAGAAAGAGAAAGGAAGGAAGATAGAAAGACAAACCAACAAACAAACATTAGCAGTATTCCATTATGTCTATCCATTCACCCATTGATGGACTCACCTGACTTCCATATTTTGACTCAGAATAACACAGGTATAAATATTCCATAATGATACTGTTTCCAGTTCTTTCTTGAATTCATCTAAAAGAGGAACTGCTGGATGATATGGAAGCATAACATTCCACATTTAGATATGGAGGGACTGGAATATTGTTTTCCACAGTAGCTGTGTTAGAGAGGCAGTAAAGGCTCCTGATGGTAAGGAGAATACAACCTCTGGCCTTGGTGGAGACCTAACTTTCCAGTTGGGCTGGCCAATCAGTCAACAACCAAGATAGATAAATTTAGCTTTGCTAGAGAGATAGGTGGAATAAGTAACCCTTTAATGAGGTAAAATATTTGTTCTTCCCACAATAGCTTAAGGGGCCATGGCCTCACTTCTTGGTAATTCTTCAAGATTTTCTGAATTACTCATAAAAGCCTAACTTTTCCATGTGGCTGCTTGTCTGTCGTGTGTCTGACCTCCCACTGCCACCTTAAGTGTATGGCTTTTTGCTCTTTGTTTTCTCCATTCTTGTCCCAGCAGCTGTGTAGCTTGCCTGCCCTGGCATTTTTCCTTCAAACTAGAGTAAAACTGTCCATGAACTTCTGTTGGATCTCATTCCTAAATTCTTTTATTAATGAGACCGAGAACCTCAGCAGGGGACTCTGATTTCCTGGCATCATATGGTGGCCATGGAAAGACTCACCAAAATTCCAAGCACATATTTGGTGGCCTGCATGGGGATATTTCAGAAGCTTCTCTGAAGTCAGCAGGTGACCATAGCTCCATGACCTTAAGGAAACATCTTCTATTTTGATGGCCAAGCAAGAGCAAAGGCTTTTAAAGCAGATCCAGATTGGTCACATATTAGGGGCTCAATGGATTGGATTACTGTTTCGATGGGGATGTTAATGATGTTATGGATCCCCATCTTATTGTTGTCCTTTTTCCTAGACATCATAGAAATGCAGTTAACATATGGGATGCAACACCAAGCAATCAAGACACGGTCCTCTTGAGTTCACTATTCCATGTATGCCCCTCCCCAGTGTTACATGATTTTGCACAGTATGAAGGATTCTGACTCTGTCTTAGTTAGGGTTTTACTGCTGTGAACAGACACCATGACCAAGGTCAATCTTATAAAGCACATTTAATTTGGCTGGCTTACAGGATCAGAGGTTCAACCCACTATTATCAAGATGGGAGCATGGCAACATCTAGGCAGGCAGGGTACAGGCAGAGTTGAAAGTTCTACATCTTCATCAGAAGGCTGGTAGTGGAAGACTGACTTCCAGGCAGCTAGGATGAGGGTCTTAAAGCTCACATCCAAAGTGACACACCTACTCCAACAAGACCACACCTTGTGGTATGACAAGGAGTACCTGGGAGAGTAAGAACCCATATTGGTTCCCTATTTAGCTTCCCACACAACAAGTTTCCATACATCACTGGGTCTATAGAATAGGGGATGGGGACATTTATTCAAATATATAAGAGCACTTTTGTTTGAAGAATGTTTTTATTAATTTACATTATGTATTATACACATATCTGAGTGTATGTATATGCATCACATGTGTGTAGTACCCTTAGAAGTCATTATCAAATACACTGGACTGATAGAGGATACAGTGCCCTCACATGGACATCTCACCTGGATAGAAAGAAGACCTAACTTGGAGATGGCAACAGGCACACTAATCCATGCATCAAAGGACTCGACTGGTAGAGGTTTTCTGAACATCCCAGGGGCCTCAGCTCACTGTTGTCCCTGCTGCTTGATGCAGCCCATGTGAACTGCCATCTATCCATCTGGGCCCATCTGGGCCTTGATGGATACCAAATCACTGTGAGCATGCTAGATCCTGTGCTAGACTTCCTTGCCTCCTGCAGCTTTCCAATTGGGTTCTTTAAAACCATCAATGCAATGACTGCCTCACTTTTTGTCAGTATAAGCTCTGAGTCTCTGGTTCCTTTAAGGCCTGCTTAAGTTCTGTAGTCACTTTAACCCTTTTGAAGTCACTCTATATACAAATATATATATATATATATATATGCTTATATTAATGTAAGAAGTATAAGATGTTATCTGAGAGTTAATAGTAGTACTTAAGGCTGTAATAAGAGAACCTTGATTACTAATAGCCAGCTATGAAGGAAATACCCAAGCATGTCTGTCCATGTTTCAGGACATGTAACACCACTCAATCTTTGAACCTGGTTGTAAATTAAATCCTTTGGGAAATGTAACAGCAAAAATCACATCTTATGTATTGCTATTGTTAAAATAGATGACAATATTTCTTCACTAGCCTATACCAACCCCTTGAACATGCACCAACTTATCTCTTTTTTTTGTATTATTTTTCTGTGTGTCATATAGGAGGGTGTGTGTGTGCATTCTGTATATAAATGTGTGCACCCACAGCTTGTTGTTGGCTATTGTTTTCTGTTAGTTATTTTTGAGACAGGGTCTCTCGCTGAGCCTGCAGTTCACTGACTGGTTAAACTGGCTGGTCAGTATAGTTCTAGATCTCCCCATCTCTTCCTCTTGACACTGAGGTTGCAGGTATGTGCTTCTATACCTGGCTTTTAATATAGACACAGAGTGTGTCAACTTAGCACTTTACCAACTGAGTCATCTCTCCAGCCCCCAAAATTGTCATCTTAACAAATCTCAACCCTGATTCATTTACTGATTTACTCTGAAATTCTCTTCTTCAGCATAAGCCAAGATCCCAGCCACATTTGAGTAGAAATCCCTCAGGAAAACTCTCTGGGATGAAGCTTGTGACATCAAGCTGTATCTCACACTGCCATTGATGGTTTCATGGTTTCAGGAAAACTTCTAAATTCACTGCGATTCTTAACATTTTGAGGTCAATTTTGAGGATGAATAAAGTGTCTAGGGTCAAAATGACTACAGACTACACTGAGAAAGGATGGCATGGGTCCGTGTATAGTTCTTGCAGTCATGAAACTTTTCTTCCAAACAAGCCCCATATCTCTGTTACAATGGCAGCTTATAAAGCCTGAGTCATACTTGACTGAGGTTTCAAACAGCTGGTGTGGCCCTATGCGCAAGGGCATAATGTTATGCACAAAAGCAGGCTGGAGATGAAGACTCACCAATGGGTATAGTTGGAGAATCTCTAGAACCATGTCCTATGTCTACCTTCTTCTCAGTAGTTAGGCCATAGAAGTGTCTGAGAGGGTGAAGAATCATGCACAAAACTAAGGAATGTTGAGAGAATAGGGGTGGTTTGAACCCATGATTTCCAATTCATCGTCCATGGTTCACATATCCATTTAAGACATAAATCACTTGTTAGGATTCTTGAAATATGCTCTCATTCTGTATCTGTATATTATTCTAGTCTTCTCTTTGGCTATATTCCTGATGTCAGTAGATCAAATTGTCACTGGAGTGAAACTCATTTTGTAAACCTGCCTGTAGGTTAAATGACTATTAACCAAGGTAATTAGTGTTACTTATTATAATTAATAATCCCAAATGTCACTAACAATGTATTTTTCCCCTGAACAAAAATCCAATGTCATTACATGAATTCTATGGACTTTTCTACAAGCCCAAGTAACTGACATCTTCTAAGTGGTGGGTTAGATGTCCTCAGGCCTTGGGAAATCCTTTCCTCTGTCTTCTCCACCCAGCCACTAAGTGAATAGAGACAGAAAAACTTGGAAGACCATGTTGGTTAATGCAGAGAGAACATCTTATATATTATATGGATGCATTACCTGTTAATTAAAAGGGCTTATGACCTTTGACATAGGCAGGAAATAGAAGGTGAGACATCTGGGAGGCAAAAAGAATTCTGGAATAGAGCCAGGTGCGGCAATTTCTCCCCAGGGAACATGTGAGGAGAAAGATACATAGTATCTGAGTATAGGTAACAAGCCACGTGGCAGATTATAGCTTAAAACAAATGAGTTATCTTGTTATGATTCTAGTCAGAGAAGAGCCTAACTATATGGCCAAGGTATTTGTAAGTATATTTTGAGCCTGAGTCTTAGGGAGCATAGGGCTAGGAGATAGAACCAGACATAACTTCAACAAAATGGTACCCCACATTGGGTGCCATTTTTAAGTGAATTGTCTTTAACTTAATTATGAGAGTAATTTAACCTTGTAGCTGTATTTCTTTACCTTATGTTAGTAGTCAATAACCACACAGAATAAACAATATTTATTTAAAACTATACTGCAATAGCTGAGTGGTAAATGATCTACCTTAATCTTTTATGTTAATCTGGCTACCTTCCAGCCTCATCCCATGATTATTCCATTATTATTGATCTGATTCTTTTGACCCATTATTCATGACTCTAGTTCCTCCAGTCAGCCAGCAGATCTGCATCTTCCTCTCTCCCTGTCTCCTTCCTCTGCTTGGTGGATGTCCTGTCCTATTCTTCATTGTGTTCAGCAATTGTGTGATCAGGGTTTATTGACAAGGCAGAGAATAAATGATAAGAATTGTTTACACAAACTCAGGACAGGAGATTCTTGATATAAACATTAGAATGCCATATACAGATTAAAACAAAATATGAGGGCAGAGAAATAAGCATTTGCAAAAACACAAGGGTAAACTTTACACAGTGTACAAAAACATTATGCCTACATAGAATTAATTTGAAAATGCACTGCTAGGTGTGTCCATGAGGGTATTTCCAGAAATGTTTAACTCTAAGTGGGAAGACCCTAAGCATGAATATAGGCAGTGTCAATCCATACGTAGGGGGATGGGACAGAATGAAAAGGAAACAAGCTCTCTCATGCTCTACATTGCCTTACCTGCCATTATCAACTGTAGCCTCTTAAAATGTAAGCCAATATAAACTCTTCCTCCTTTCAGTTCCTTCTTGCCATATGTTTGATCACAGAAATAAGAAAAAATGACTAACAGTTACATATCCAAATTCCATTGTTTTGAACTAGTCACTCTGTTTGTATTCAAAGATTTGGAGACTACAGTTTGTGTGTACAGTAGGAAGGGTGTGGTAAATACTTAGCCAGATTATGTCATAAGCCTAGGGGGAATTCATGTGAATGATATTTTTTCTTCCTTTAAAATTTGTTTTAAAACACACATTACCTGTTCAAAATAATGTGGGTTTTTTTTTTTTTTTTGCTTAGAAGGTTCTAGAAGGTTTCTTCTTCCTTCTTCAATATCTGTATTTTTTCAGTGAATTAACTCTTTCTTTGATAATTGTATACATGTTAGTCATATATTCTAATTACTCTAACTTTTATCCTTTCTTATCCTCTCCTCCTCCAACCACCTTTTTTACTACAAATTCCTTCCCTTCATTCATGTCTTTTCGTTCTGTTTTGTGAACTGCATTTAAACACTTCTGTCCATATGAAGGATATTAGCTAAGAAAGTAGAAAAATTGAGTTATGAAGCTCTATGTGTAATCTTGGTTTCCTTTTCCTTTGAACTTATTTGATCACTAAATAAATACTTCATCCCTCTCCTAACTGAGGATTTTTTCTTTTCTTTTCTTTTTTTTCAAAGCTGGGGACCAAACCAGGGCCTTGCACTTGCTAGGCAAGCGCCTACCACTAAGCTAAATCCCCAACCATAACTGAGGATATTTTAAAGGACCAGTCTCTAATTGAAAAGGTGCTGACTTACGTGTAAGATCATATGATTTCCCAAAACATCTGGGTCATAATGATTATAATTATATCAATAGAAACTCTTCTATGCATTCCATATAGGTACTTCAGAAATATTATTTTCTTCTCTCCTAACAATTTGTTAGAAACCCAATTACCAACATCATATTATTGAACTAACTCAGGTTCTGTCATATTAAATACATTTTGTTGTAAGTAAGTAGTGAATCAGGCATTCAAACTAAACTCTCTTATACCAAAGACTGGGTTTTTGTATCACTTTATCACATGATCTCTCCTGGAGGAACAGGCTAAATAAACATGAGAACAAAGAGAGGAAACGGAGGATATGGTCTAATTAATTACCTAAATAGTTTGAAGTATTCTCTATCAATGATTAATATATTTTAGAAAGAGGCTATTGTTATAGGAGCTTTAAAAAATGGACTAGGAAGCAATGAACAAACCAGCAAAGAATTTCCATGAAGGGAAGAACAGACAGAAGAGGTGGATTTTGTGTTGATTTTTGGTGCTTTAATGGAAAGTCCTTTATTAGCAGGAGGGTCCGTTCCTAGAGGGTCAAGCTTGTAGCAATTACAAAGAGTACTTGGAAGGAACCTGGGCCTCTGCCTCTTATTTTGACTTCTCCACTTGTCTGGTTCATGTTTTTCTTCGGTTATGGTGACTCCACAGTGGACAACTTGTGGGGAAGAGCTTGGCTTTTCTTCCTTGCAGGCAAAAGCACCAAATCTTGGACACATCCAAAGTCTGGGTTCCTTTATCAAGTCTTGCCTTTGCTCTTTTCTAAATTGCTCAGATGATGAGTAATTTATTTGAATGAAAAAACACTTGGAATGAATTGATTACTGAGTGAGGTGGGCAAGGAACCAGACACATCACTGAAGTCAGACCACATGAAGGAAGAAATTGTCCCCACAGCCTTGCCAGGGATTGGAAATATGTTGCCTGACTTAGCATCCTCCCTCTCTGGTATTGAATCAGTATCTATGTCACTGGAGGAAGGGGATTTTATTTCCCTAGTAAAGCATTTCTGGATATTCTTCTCCATTCCACAAATCCTTAGGCTTGCTTGGGACTTAAACTAGACCTTAATCTCATCCTGTCTTTAGCTGTGTGTCCTATGTTTTTCTCTTATCAGATTGACTTTTAATGCATGTCTGCATTGAAATCTCCACCTGAATCTCCTTCCTGGAGAATTAGATATGTAGCAACTGGTTCTCAAAAGGGACGGGGAAAGAAGAGCCTGAATTGATCTTCTGGGTCTAGATAAACCACTGCTTTGTCTGACTGAGGACTCCCTGAGGGCACGTGGGGCCTAGACAACTACTGTCCTCAGGAACAGGACAATTGTTGGTGAGTTGGAAAGGTAAGTAATGGAAAATTTCTGTGTTAGTTGACATGATGGATCAGACATTCATCAACATGGGATAAAGAGTAAATTAAGGAAGATGGAATGGAGTGGCCATTGCTAAGCTCAGTTGAGGCTTAAGAAAATAGAAATTCAAAGGCCAGAGTAACTGAGAAGTAAGTGCTAAGTGTGAAAGCTAGTTTTACTTCCTAGTTATAAGGGGTCTCAGAAAGAGGGCAGAGACTTGAGGACTTATCAGAATACAGATCACCAAAAGAAGTGAAACTCCCCCACTTAGCAGGTCAGCTATGCCAATGTCAAGGTTTGGCTGGGAAACAAATTGAAATACCACTCAATCTTGAGTCTCTAGAGTTTCATGACCCTCTGTGTCACTCCTCTCATTTACAAACTGGTATTTCTCCTCTTGCTGAATACACTGTTGAAGTCTGGCTTCTGCAACAGAACCCTGGCTGCCCTCATGATACCCGCTCCCTAAATGTTTTTATTGATAGTGGGGTCTAGAAGTGTGCATGAGTTTTCAAAGCTAATTTGCAGCTGTTGCTACCAAATTTCAGGTCAGTATAAACTTGTCTCCAAATCCGTTGTCTTCAAAGCCATTTCTTTTTTTTTTTCTTCCTTCAATTTTTTTTTTTATTAACTTGAGTATTTCTTATTTACATTTCGAGTGTTATTCCCTTTCCCGGTTTCCGGGCCAACATCCCCCTAACCCTTCCCCCTCACCTTCTTTATGGGTGTTCCCCTCCCCATCCTCCTCCCATTGCTGCCCTCCCCCGCAACAATCACGTTCACTGGGGGTTCAGTCTTAGCAGGACCCAGGGCTTCCCCTTACACTGGTGATCTTACTAGGATATTCAATGCTACCTATGAGGTCAGAGTCCAGGGTCAGTCCATGTATAGTCTCCAAAGCCATTTCTATGTTGTATGTTTTCCTCTTCAATATAGATTAAAAAAATAATGATTTATTGGCAAAGTGTCTTAATTTACAGATAGAGGAGAAACTAGGTAATAGATGTAAACTTCAGTGCCTAGAAAGAAACAACACCATGTATAAGACAATGAGCTGAGTGTCTGTGATTTGGTCATTCATCTTTTGACTTATTTAACATACAGTATTAAGCTCTTACTCTGGGCCATCTTTAGGCAAGGTGCTGAGGTTATATACAGCAAGGAACAAAGTCTGCAGACTCTCAGTTCCAAAATGTATTTCTTGTAGTACAGAAGGACATGTAAAGGGTTAAGTGAAATAAACCACTCAAAGGATGATAAATGATAATTCAGGTTTCTGCCTACAATTCAGGAGAATCATTAAGCATCATTCCTCAAAGAGAGGGCTACAATATGGCTGCATTCCTAAATGAATCAATCATTAGGCAGAGATGTGGCAAAAAAAACCCATAAGCCTTTACTCCCTTGTACAGATCCCCTTTCAGCCCCATACCCCACAATAAGAAATTGTAGCCACGGCTGACCAAAGAATAGTACACACAGGTGTAGCCTAGCAGCAATTTGTAGTCAAAACAGGATGTTCTGACATTTTCATTTTGATATCTTCATCTAGGGGATAATTTCCAATGCTAACAAGGCTGAAAGGCAGTTCCTTCCACTACCATATAAAGCATTCTGTTACTGGTAAACAGGTAGGGAGGGATGTCATACTTAAGGATGTGGTACCTCCTATTCTTACTTGTTTCCCCATAGTTAGTCACAAGTAATGTATATGTGCCAATCTACTCAGTGCTTGCATGCCGGAGCCTCTTTACTTAATAAGGTCATAGGGAAAGAACAAATACTGAGTATTTAAACTTCTGCAAAATAAGGAAGAGGGTGATTATTAAATGGAGGAGGGAGGAAAGAGGAGTGAGTGCTGTATTGTTTTTCATTTTAAAGCCCAAGGCCACATGGCCATGAGGAGTCAGGAGGGGTTGGGATCTAGTCCATGAATAGCAAGGTTGGTCATGGATCACAGTGGTGTCTGTGTCAAGAAGAGACGTCAGCAGATGATATGGGGATAGGAAAGAAGCAGAGGTGGCAGGAATAAGAGGCCACTTTCATAATGTTGACCTGAACACTTCTTAATAGGATCAGCTGCCTGCCTCCTCCGTTAAACAAAGCTCTTCTTTATGGGTATGTTTTTATTTCCCCGTCTCACCTCGTTGGAACTGATTTCTCATGGTCTGATGTGTTAACTTCCAAATAAATGTAATGTGTTCTCCATACCTGCCATGCTTTCCACAGCCTTCAGCATTGTATGGAACATTCCTTTGGTCAGGACTGTTGCACATGTGCTCTAAGTGTCGAGAACTTTCTACATTTGGCTCAAAGGTCATCATCTACTTTCCGTCTTCTAATCTGTCCAGGCAATTAGTTAATCCTTCTGTCTTATAGGCTTTATGGTAGATAATTGGTTCCCACTCTGGAAGCAATTCATGTGTGAAGGTGAAGTTTTGACATGGCTGAATTGGACACCTTCAGCATAGATCCTGGTGTTAGCTACCTTCCATTAGCCATGGGGAATTAATGATGACTAGAAGGAATTAATGAGTGAGCATCTCATCGTATTATTGCTCCAGCCCTCCATGAACTCATTTAATGAAGACTTTCATGGAGAGTAGCAGACGAGATTAGCAGTTCTGAAGAGAACGACTTGCGGTAGAATTTAGGACTCAACACACCGTCAATAAAGGAATCACTGGATTTTTGGACCTCAGTCTGTTGGTGGGATTCTACCCATTAGGAGTCAGTCTCTGTAGCAGTTTGCCTGAGGTTTTCTCAATTCGTACAGTTAGTGAATATTCTTTTTCACTGTTGACTTCAGAATGAAGTAGCAGAGATCCTATGCCAGAAAGCATTCATCCCTGAATGCATGTCCCGGGGATAACAAGGGCTTCTCTAGTGTGCCTCAGGTATAACCTACAAATCTCTGGGAGCTTTTGCTTTTGTAACATTGTCTTTATGCAGCTTGCTTCCTGAGGTCCTTACTTGGATAAAAGCTAGCTCCTGGCTATGTAGACATGGGCTGTTTCACTCATGCCCATTTCTTTTGCAAATCTGGTAAATAATGGATGTAGAACAAGTCCCCTGTTACATTGTTTGCTTTTCTTCTCTCTGAGATGGAGCTGAACTCAGCTGGGCAATGCCCTTCCACTACCCCTTACTAGCATGTCCTTTGGAAATACAATTGAGTGTGTCTAATTTTTCTAGTTAATTTGTTCAACCACACCTCTCATAAGATTTTCAAAATGGAGCGCTCCAGATAAATGCTATAACCTCATTGATCATGCAAATAGGTAACTCATTTCTATGAGTGAGAAGATCACACTGGCTAGTGGGTGATGCTTTAAGCATTATGCTGGGGGCTTTACTTTCAAGGGTTCTGAATTTGTATAACATAAAGAAGCTGAAGTTCAGGGAAACTACATGCCCTGGCTCATCAGGTGTGCTCATGATGGAAAGAACAGAATCTTTCCAGACCATACTTTCTCTGGCCTCATCTGTACCTTTCTTACCATCCAGGTACCTGACCAAACCTAGGAAAGACCTTTTACAACAGCACATTGACATAGCCATTTTGGAAATCAGACCCTGGGAGTCTGATATATGTGTGTGTGTGTGTGTGTGTGTGTGTGTGTGTGTGTGTGTGTGTGTCTGTGTGTCTGTGTTTCTGTATGTGCATGTTTATGTATATAAATAATTACTTACAGAAATTTAGGGGAAGGGAAAAAACATATAAGTAGTACTAGGTTTCCCCCATCTCCCCTTTTGCCTTTGTGGCTTGTTTTCTTGCAAGAAAGAGGAGGGAGAAGTGGGTCTTTGGGCTATGCACACTAGTGATCATCAGAGAAAGACATGCAAAGCATCTCCAAAGTTCCTTGCCCTCTTCCCTTCCATGACCATGACAATGCCCCTTTACTTTTATCTTATATTACTTTTCTGTTCTTATTTCCATATTTGATATAAAGTCTGTGCTATGTGTTCTTCTGAGTCTGGTTTATTTCTTTGAACATGAACCATTTCCTGGCACATAGAACAGACTTGTTCTTAATCATAAGGATACATAGGCAGAGAAGTAAAAGCAGGCAGACATGGGTTGATCTCTTGCCTTTGTAGACCTGCTGCTAAGCACCTAGCCAGCAATGGTAGGGTTGGATCTAGCCCCATTCTGGGAACATGTAAGAGCTCCTAGTATCCATTGATTGTCCTAGTTATGGCCAAGAATGCATAGTCCATACAGCTGTGCTTGCCACCAATTCACCGCCAAGTAAATGAAGTGATGTCAGTGTCTGCCAGTACAGTTTAAACTGAGACACTTAGCAGAACTTTCTCAAGACAGATGAGCCTGAAACATCCATAACCATGATGACTCCTTCCTTTAGATGGGAAGTGAAGTGAGAAGCAAGAGTGGTGAAAGCAGAGGAAAGCTGAATAAGTCTTAAGTTGATGATCTGGTGCTGGAATCTTGGATACCCATGTGGGTTTGGGCTGAGTACCCTGGGCTGGAGATCTTAACCAAATTAACACTTTCCTAACTTTCTATGTCTTTCTCTAATTTCTCTTTTTCCATGAGTTTGTTGAATAGCTATAATGGATAAGTATTAGGAGATGGACTGTGTGGGGCCTGAACATGTAGAAGAGTTGGTATAATCCTTGCCTGAGATGCACAACATCCTGGGTTTCATTCCCAGAACCACATTTCACTGATTACAGTGATACCTGTTATAATTCTAGCACCTAGGAAGAGAAGGTGAGAGGATCAGAGGTAAAAGGTGATCTTCAGCTACATAGTGAGTTAGGTGACTTTCTGGGTTATGTTAGAGATCAAGCAACAACAAAAATTTTAAGAAGAAAAAATAAAAAAAAAAAGGAAGAAGCAGGAAAAAAAAGTGAGATGTGTAAAGTGCTATGACATCCTATCTGTGACTAAGTCCTTTGGAGAGTCATACAAGCCAGAATTACTTTTCATGGTATTGGAGATATGGATGCTTCCTAAGCCTACATGAGAATTACTTCTCTATGATCTCATCTCTCCTTTGCCAAACACCTGGAGGTATGGGAATTGCCATTGTCAGGGGAGGCCCAGGGACGTGAAGTCATGTATCCATACCGCTGTGACTAAAAGAAGCCTTATAAAACCATAGATACCAATCCTCCTGTCTCCTAGCTTCATTTGACAACCTTGAGCTTGCCACTGGTTCTGTGTATGGCCTCAGTGTAGAAATTCCATCCTTTCCCAATGCCTCTCTCTAAGCCACAGTGTTCATTTGTAAACAGGATAGGCCACATGGATCTGACATTGTGGAATTAACAGATGTGAGTAGTGAGAAGCACTGCCAAATATGTGACTTCCTTTCTTCCTTTCTAGTTGTCTGTTTTGGACACTTTTTAAGAAGTGGGATTATTCCAAGGGAATGTTCCTAGTTCTTCTTAGAAGATTCCCACAAGGTTGAAGGGGAGGGCAGTGAGTTGAATTTCTAGGAAGAGATGACTTACTGACTACTAGGACCATTATGAATTCTAAGAGGGAGGGTGTGTGTGTGTGTGTGTGTGTGTGTGTGTGTGTGTGTGTGTTCCAAGGACAGGGAGTCACTTCTGCAAGGCTGTGTTTAGGATTGCAGAGGGTTCTTAGATACTGAGAGAAGCACACAGTTAGAGAAGAATATAGATGTGTGCCTTGAGAATGATGCAGTAGGAACTTCATATCAAATACTTGTTAGGCTCCATCCAAGAGAATCTACCCCATTGTCAGTTCCCAACAGCCTGTTATCACATATCAGTCTGGAATTGACTCAAAGGTGTAAGATTCCCATACCTCAGCTCCATTCCTCATTTCTCCTCACAATATTCCTTTTTATCTTGGAAGTTGCATGTTCTCCCTCTACTTACCAGAGCTTTTTCATCATACACAGATGCTATTGCTAGATAGCCTCCTATCACCTTGGCTAAACTGAGTTCCAAGCAACAGCAGTGTGCACTTGCCACATCTTCTCACATCTAGGTCCTTGTGTTTTTGTTCCTTATCGTAAGTACTTTCTTTGGCTTTATCTTGAACATCACTCAGCAGGACAGGTAAAAATGTCAGCAAGTTGGCAACCTTAGGGCAATCTTTTAGCTGGGGAGGGAACATAATGGATGAACAAATATCCAGATCCTGGTCTTTAGTGGGGACAATTCTAAGATGTCTTTCAACACAGTTGTTTCCTGCCCATTGATGAGCCTTTATTGCTGGTCTAAATTGTCTTGGCTTATTATCACTTCCTGAGATCACTTCCCAAATAAACCACCTGTTCTCAAGCTCTCCTCATACTCAGAGTCAACATGGGACTGGTGATAGTTATTCAAACACATAGTAATATTTTCCTATCACTCAATGACTTCCTGGTCACCCCACTCAAGGTGAAAGCTGGTATTCCTTGGAGGGACAGAACCTGCTATGTCTTCTGTCTTAGGATGGAGCATAAGCAGTTTCAATGGCCTCTTCATCACTATGTCTCTATCACTCAGCTGTGTATCCTTGGAGAGGAGAAGCCAAGCCACTTTTAACAATTACATGTATTTTCTCTTTTCTTTATTTCTCTTTTCTTTTCCTTTCTTTTGAGACAGTGTCTCACTATATAGCCTTGTCTGTTCAGGAATTCATTATGTAGAACAGTCTGTTTTCACTGCAATCTGCCTGCCTCTACCTCCTGAGTGCTGGGATTGAAGGCATGTGCCACCATGTCTGGTTTCAGCAATGCCATTTGTCTTTATATTCCCAGTGGCCAGCAGAAAGGAGACTTGCCAGTAATATTTCCTCTTCCACTGCATAGTTCACTCACTGTATGGCTCACTTCCTCCATTTGGAACTTGTGATCAGTGGCTCAGACCTTGTGAATTCTATGGGGATTAGAGATGGCTCAAATCAGCTGTTATCTGGAGTTTTTGCTATTGATAAAGCTCTGCTAGATCTATTGTGTGGGGAGAGCAGACACACTCTCAATGAGCAAGACTCTCAATTTCTTACTCTTTTTCTGGATTCTGATATTCCTTAGCTTCTGATCATCTTTCTGACATCTGAGGCTTTTGCATTGTATGCATGCTGCTACAGAAGTAGATTAAGGACTTAGAATAATCCTGATCATGGAACACATGCTTTCTAGAACCATGACCTTCAGGGTGAGCCCATATGTTCCTACTTAGAGGAAATCAGGTCAGATCATGGACCTTGTATAGTCCAGGATGGGGTGCCACCACATTCAGATCATGGCCTCTATATAGTCCAGGATGGGGTGTCACCACATTGCACTTTACCTTAGTCTGTTCAAATACATACAGAAACTGGTTAGGCTGTCATTTATAGACGTTTATTACCTACTTCTGTGAAAGTTTTCTTTCAGAAGAAATATAAAAACCACCTGCCACATAGGTGAAAGGATAGAAGAGCAGATTCATCAATTAAGCTGACTGAGACACCACTGTGTTCCAAGCTTCTGTCATCTGCAAAGTCATGGGTAAAACATATTAACAACTTGCTTTCCATGATACTTTTGGTCCCATACTTCTTTTGGAAATCTAGAGGGAGCTGCAGTACTTGTCACTCAGAGAAACTTGTATACAATCGCCTCCCAAGTTCATGACAAATGAGACTCCACATCACACCCATTAGGTAACTCTTAAACATAAAGCCAAGAGACTGGCTTTATCCCATGTTCCTCCTTCTTAGACAGAAATGTCAGAAAATCTCACCAACACCAGGGTCCAAGTTGATGGGTGATTTTGCTTTAAAAAATATTTAATGGATTTCATTGTTCAAAGTGAAGAAAATAAATGTCTGCAGAGAGCCCAACTATAACTGGGACATTTATATCACATCCTTTCCCCTCCAAGGCTTAGAAAGAAAATTAGAAGAGGGGGTGGAATAATTGTAAAAGCCAGCAGTTGAGAAGTATTCCTTTGAAGCAGTGTCTTCATAAGGGGACATGAGGACAACTGCTCTTCATGGTAACTATATGTATGTATCTACATAAGACCTTTACAGGAACAAGCCATTTTGCATGCTAGCATGAACAAAACAGACTCCTGAGGCTTCACCCCTTAGCTGAGAAGTTATTGATAACTAATAGTCACTGAAGGAAAGAATCAGATTTCTTCAGAAGTGTGGCCATCACTAGGTCGCCAATGCTCCAGTGGATTGGACTCAGTGGATTATAAAGCAGACAATGGGTCATAAAATTGGGAGGGAACAAGGGCAGGAGGAATAGAGGAAGAATTGTAAGTGTTGAGGATGCATTTGATCAAACTACATTGTGCACATGCATGGAATTATCAAGAGATAAAGAAAAATATTATATTAAAATAATATACTACAGTTCATATACTATAAAATTCAACCAATTTAAGTACACAATTTAATGCCTCTTAGTATGTTTCTAGAATTATGGTACTGACCATCTCCAGAATCTAATTTGAGAATGTTCCTGTTACCTCAGAATGAAATTCTATGTCCAGTTAACAGCCTCTCCACATTCATACATCCACTGAGTCCATTAATCTGCTTCCTAATACCCTGCTTTCCCAACATTTTGTGTGAACAATATAATCTTTTATGTGTGGCTTCTTCCACATAGCATGCTTTTAAGGGTTTTCTGTTGTTGTTACTGAAGTTAATTCCTTAGGCCAGCTGTTTAAAGTTATAGCATGCTTTTGTTAGTATGTGTATTTGCTTGCCCATGTTTGTCTATATGAGTGTGTATGTGTGTGTAGATGTATGTTTGTATATATGAGTGTGTACTTCTTTCATCCATGTAAACAAATACCTGCCATCAAGGATCTTAAAAAGAAGATTTGCTCTGTGTTGTTTGTGAGATATAACATCACAGAGAGAAAGGCTGTCAGCTCAAGTGGCTCATGACTGGGACAATTGGAAGAAGTTTAGGTGACTGCCTAGTAGCATCAGCAAGCAGGAAGACAGCTCAAGTGAAAAGTGCAGTAGGATAACTGCTGAACAGCCAGCCCCATGTCTGCCAGCTAAGCCCCATGTCTCAAAAAGGCTCCACCGCCACCTTGTACATCTTCCCCACTATGCTCACTGCTATAGAGGCAATTTCATAGTTTCTCTGTTTGGAAGGACAGATGTGTCTTGCAACCATTCCTATGAGATCCTCTATAAATATCAACAGCCTGTACACTGTGAGTTTACATTCCATTTCAATAAGGTTAAACTGCCAGGGGTGATTTTGAATGACATGATTTTGTTTGTTAATTATAGCAGTAGTTTTAGCAACTGCCTGCTGTTTTCTGTCTCTTAACCAGATTAAGTAAACCTTTCTCATAGTTCATCTCTTAGCTTTCTTTGGTCAGCCACCTTTATGAACAGATCAGAAATTCACAGAATTCTTGATACTTGCTTAGAAGTTGAAGACTTCCTATAAATAGCAGGACAGAGAAGCAGGAATGGGTGGGTAAGAAACTCCAGGGACTGGAGGAAGGGGAAACTGCAGACAGGTTGCAATATATAAGAAAATAATCAATCAGAAAAAAAGGGTATGGGAAGGATGCAGTTTGGGGCAATAGGTCCTCAAATCTTACTGCTCGATGTCAAGTATTGAGGGTTTGTTCCAGTTCATGAGACCATGCTCAGTGCTGTGTTGGTCATTCCTCATGGTGCATCTAGCATGCCAGAGGCACGGATTCTGCTCTGCCTTTTAAAGAAAGAAGACCCAAGAGAGTCAAACTTGATGCCACAGGGCATGGCTGGACTTTCAGCAAAGACTCAACTCCAATGCCATGGATTAATGAACTTCACAGCTCTCTTCTCTGATATAGCTCTTACCACCATTTCAGAATCCTAACTAGTTGGTAAGGTAATTAGGAAGGAGGAAGAAACTACTGAGAGTAAATGTACTCCTCTGTCTTCAGTGTTAGTGGGGTGCTGAGTGAGGACTGTTTTACAAGAGTCAACTCTCCAAGACTGAACAAAAGTGTTCACTATCAAACACAGATCTAATCCATTCTTGAAAAGAGGGAATGGCCAATTTGCCTCAACTTGGCAATAAAAGATAATCATGATGATCGGTTTCTGAGTTTCATGAGGCTCAGGAGCCAAAAACAAGATGTTTGCCTTCCCAAAGAAACTGTACAGTGATGGTGGAATTTGCAGAGATGACAAGATAGAAGAATTTTGAGGTTACCCTTAGTTTTGATGGTGAAGAATTCTGTGATTGATTAGTAATGTCTTTCTTGGATGCAGCATATGGAAGTGGTAATTACCTAAGCTGCAGAGCAGCAATTTCAGTCAGTATGGAACCAACTTATGGCTACAGAAGAAAGCATAATTTCATATTTTTTATTGGCCTTGAATGTGTTCTACTAGGAGTGAGCTACAGATTTCCTTTTATCTTTGAACCACATTTCATAAATAGATATGATTCCTGTTTTAGATACCAATAACCTGTACTCAATGAGCTTGTTAAGGCCACACAGAAAATGTGTGATATATACAGAATTTACACCATATTTAGCTGATTCTAGCTGGGCTCTTATTACTACTCATTATTACATTCTGTGCCTTACAGCCTCTTCCAAGTAACTACTGAATTAAAACTTTATAAGTGTGTATGAGTGTGTGTGTGTGTGTGTGTGTGTGTGTGTGTGTGTGTGTGTGTGTGTGTGTGTATGATTCCTAAGGTTACTATTGCTGTGATGAAACACCATGACCAAAAGCAATATGGAGAGGAAAAGTTTTCTTTGGCCTATGTATCCTAAGTCAGAGTCTATTGAGGGAACCAAGGTAAGAATTCAAATGGGGCAGGAACCTGGAAGCAGGGGCTGATGCAGAGGCCACGGAGTAGTGCTGCTTATTGGCCTGCACCTTAGGGCTTGCTTGGCCTGCTTTCTTATAGAATTCAGTGCCCAACAGTAGCACTACCCACAGTAGGCTGGACTCTCCCTCATCAGGCACTAATTAGAAATTCAGGCTTGCCTATAGTCCCATCTTAGGAAGGCATGTTCTCAATAGAAGTTTCCCCTGTCAAGTGACTGTAGCCTATGACAAGTTAATATAAAATGAGCCAGCACTGTGTTTGTGTGTGTGTGTGTGTGTGTGTTGCGTATCCATATATAAAACAATTAATTTATAATTATCTCTAAAAGTGTTTCTAGCTAAAGAACAAAATCCCAATTTAATAAATTGAAGTCCTATGACTGTTACAGGGAACTCAAACGTCCCTTTAATATTCTGCTCTAGACTTGAAAGGAAATAGCTCCTGAGAGGCATTACAAATGCTTGAAAAGGTGACCTCAGGCATTTCCTGAGATTAGCCCAAAGCAGATAAAGATAAGGGTTTTTATTAAAGCAATTACAGCTAGCTAGGGACAAGGTCCTCCTAGGGGACATTGCCTCTAGGCTACTTTGGCTATAAGTCTGAGGCCAAGACAGCCACAATACCTTAGGGCGGATGAAAAAGTAATTCCCCTTCTTAACTGCAAAACCAGAAAGACCCTAGATTGGATTCAGCAAAGATGTCTTCCTTTAATATAGTCTTTTTCATACTGTCTATAATTCACTTTTTAATTCTTTTCTAATGTCTTATATATCACATATCATAGCCTATGATTAAATGAAAAGAAAGAGCAGATAAGAAAGATACAAAATAGTACCTGAGGCTTTATAGTTCAGAGATTATTCTCTTTAATAATATAGTTCTTTAAGATATATCATGATATGTCTGTCTTGAGATACAGCCTGTGTGTGTCAGGTGACAGACAGACTTGGGGGAGAGCAGATCACAAGGCATCTTAAATGGCATGCTAACATAACTGGTTTTCTTTCCTGTGTGTAATAGGCTCCCTTCTCCCAGTTTAAGCAGAGGACAGACATGATCAGATTTTCATTGTGTGTAGGCTATTCTACTTGGCATTTGGGATACAGGCTGGAGATAGAGAGACAGATTGGACAGTGTTTGATTTCTCACTCCACTGTCTCCTTGAATATAGGCATCCTCCTGACTCAGTCCTGTGTAATTCTCCTAGTGCTAAGAACAATGTCTGCCCTGGGAAGGGATCTGCAACATCGTTTCTTAAGAGGGGTTTGGTAAAGGGAAATGTGTAGGGGAGGATGGTGGAACCAAGATGAGTCTGAAGTACCACCACTGCAGTCCTGGCCTGAAGACTAGAGATTCTCTGGGAGATGGAGGCAGATGGGAGACAGTTAGCTAGGGTGATTTAGAAAGGCCTACACAATATACGTGAGTTGTCTCAGATGCCCAGATCAGATCTGGGCAGCCATCTTGCTCTTCAGCTCTGCCCTTGGCATATGCTGTTCCCTCTAGATGAGAAATTCTTTCTGCCTTCCTCATAGTCAACCCTTCCAAGCTCTTGACCGAACTCTACCTCACTGTTGGGTCCAAAAGAAACTCAAGAGAAATGGGTGATGTGCCTATTACCAGAGCAAATGCTGCCTGCCAGGCTCTCTCTGCACAGCAAATACCTGTTATAGAGTATAGCTCCCTCCAGTCAACACATCTCACTCCATGTCCCACCATAAACCTGTTGATTCCCAAGCTTCACTTGCCTTCCCCAGCTTCTTTTCCTATAAAAATCTGCCATTTCAGCCACAGGATCTCTTGGTACCCATTCTCTTAGTCCTTTTCCCTCTCGAGGTCCTCTTCTTTACTTCCTTTCTCTTCTCTTGCTCTCCATCCCCTCTTCTCATGGTGCAATCTGTTCTGCTGGTCATTTTCCATCTGAACTCTTCAAGATGACTCTGGTTGCTTTCTACCCCATATCTATAATGAAAGCCTTGTCTTCAACCATATCTTGGAGCTGTGATGTCATCATTTTCATCCAGTCACTTCTACCAGAAGTCCCTTCTGGGCTCAGCTACACCTGTCAAATTCCTTAGAATCAGGTTCTAACAGTCTCAATTTTACCCTTCTTGGACCCACCTTGGCTGGTATGTGTATATTTTGATTTCTAAAGACCAACTCCATAAGACCTAAGAGACGTGTGTGTGGCCACCAGTGACTCCTAGTAAGAGGTTCTGGGCCTGGTTCATGGTAGTAACTCAGTAAACATTTAATGATTGTATAACAAAATTAACGAGTGAACACATTTGGGTAAATAAATGAATGCATTGGTAAACAATTGATAGAATTCTACCTCTTAGCACATAGCATGATTTGGACCTCACTTACCTTCTCTGGTAGGAGTGAAGAGGTAGTTTGGCAGAGCAAGCAAAATGTGAATTCTTCAGATTGAATCTATGTGCTTGCCACATACAAGGTGTTGAAGAAAATATTGACTGAGTCCTGTGGGTTCCTCATCACGTTAACTAGATAGCTTTAGGCAAGCACATAATGTTCAAGGAAACTCTACTTTTTGTATTTATCAAATGGAGAAAAAATAATCTGTATTAGTTTTTTTTTGTTTGTTTGTTTGTTTTGTTTTTTTTTTTTCAGAGCTGGGGACTGAACCCAGGGCCTTGCGCTTCCTAGGCAAGCGCTATACCACTGAGCTAAATCCCCAACCCATTAGTTTTGATTTTAATGGGAACATAGTAGCTAAGCTAAGTTATGGCAACACTAGCAAGAAAAGATACCCAGGAAAGGTTCCTGAATAGCAACCTGGCTAAATGATAGTAAATAAAATAAAAGATAATAAAAGTTTACAAATTCGAGGAGGACAAATCAAATTGAAATGAGCATGGCATCGAGATCCCTCTTATCCATCACCCCAAACACAGAACACATACATATACACGCACATGCAGAGGCACATGCACACAGGTACACACACTACACATGAGTGTATGCACTCACAGATCTGATCTTTGTTCCACATTTTCCATCCACCTTCTGCATCCAGCTACAGTCCTCTGCTGCCTCTGGTGAGTGATTTGGAATTGTCAAGGAGAAAAGAAAAGGCCTGATAGATACTTCTACTTCAGGTTTTAAATTCTTGTCAGCATCAGAGAGAGAATTTAGAGACATGACAAATAAGGAATTGAGAGAGGTTTTATTACAGAGCAATAGTACACCGTCAAGGTTGAATTCAGGCAGTCTCCAAACAAGTCATGCCTATTGGGATAGGTCAGTGTATTTTATGGTTAACATTAATCGTCAGGAAGATAGTTTATGAACAGAGGGAGTGAGAAAGTAACAGAGAGCTTTGTGTGGTCCTGACCTTTATCATATGAGAAGTCACCTGTATTTTTGTCATGATTTGATATGCAGATTCTCCAAATTTGTTAGAGGTTGTGTGTGTGTGTGTGTGTGTGTGTGTGTGTGTGTGTATGTGTGTGTGTGTGTGTGTGTTGGAAGTGTATGGCACAAATGTTGAGGGAAAAGCAAGACACTGGGTATCTGAGATATTTCCTTGATACAGGAGTCTCTTACTGATGTGAAAGCTCACCATTTTGGCGAGGCTAACTTTTCCATAAACTCTCAGGATCCTCATCTATTGTTGAGGTTACAAGCATGAACATGCTCAACCTTTTATGTTAGTACTGGTAATTTGAATTTAGGTTCTCATTCTTACAAGGCCACGCACTCCTATCACCTGAGCCATTTCTCATCCTTTCACTATGATTTTTAAAACCTGGGGAATCCATCCCACATTCAGCCACCAAACCCAGTCACTATTGCTGATGCCAAGAAGTGCTTGATGACAGGAGCCTGATATGGATGACTCCTGAGAGGCTCTACCAGAGCCTTACTGATACAGATGAGAATCCTTGTAGCTAACCATCAGATTGAGGATGGGGACTCCAATGGAGGAGTTAGAGAAAGGACTGAAGTAGTTAAAGGGGTGTGCAATCCCATAGGAAGAACGACAATATCAACCAACCAGACACCCCAGAGCTCCCAGGGACTAAACCACCAACCACAAAGTACACATGGAGGGACCCATGACTCCAGCTGCATATGTAGGAGAGGATTGCATTGTCTGGCATCAATAGGAGGAAAAGCCCTTGGTCCTATGAAGGCTTGATTCTCCAGTGGGGGAATGTGAGGGCAATGAGGTGGGAATGTATAGGTGGGAGAGGGAGCATCCTCAAAAAAGCAGGGGGAGGAAGGGTGAGAGAAGGGTGAACCAGGAAAGGGGATAACATTTGAAATGTAAATACATAAAATATCCAATTAAAAAAGAAAAGACACAAGAGACTTGAAGCTGGGAAGCCAAGGAGTCTATGCTCTTCAAGCCAAGTCTCTGATATTACAAGAATCTGTTCTGGGAAAGACACGCATTAGTAAAGCTTGGTGCTTTCCTTGTGACTCCCTCATGCCTGGCCAGATGGTGCTCTTAGTTTGGGGTACAGACAGAGAAAAGGGAAACAGATTGTTGAAGGACTGAAGGTCGAGGAAGGCAAAATGGAGGGTCATTTCTAGTTGTCTATCACTAGATAAATAAGGTTGACAAGGCTCTGTCTCCTATTGCCCATAAAATGTCTATTGTTCTGAAGTTGGCACTGCTCAGCATAGGAGGCATGCCTTGTTGGCTCTGGCCACTGAAACCTTGGCACTAGTAATTAAAGGATGCTGGTGGAAGGCCACCTGGCACCTGCAAATCCCAGTGCTGCTTAAAGGCCAACATTCAGTTTCTAGGGCTTTGCGGGCTCCCTGTGGTAGAGAATGTGGGGGTCATCCAGGAAACTTGGTCTGGAAGAGTATTTGCATATCCTTGTTAGAACAGAGTTGAAGGGGAAGGGAAAGGAGGCTTCTCAGATGACTGGACCCTTCCAAATCCTGGAAGTACTGGCTCTGTGGTGATGGTTGGGGAAGTTGTCCTTCCTTGCCTCACTCATTTCTTTCCTTATTTTGCTCGGTTTCTAAGGATGTTTTTCCATGATGGAAATAAAGTAGCCTTGAAGGGAGACATGGGTTCATTGTTTGAACCCGCTAGATTTTGTTTTACAGTGTGCATAGACATGAAAGGAGATAGAGAACAAGAGATCGTGGGGTGGTGAGGAAAGAAGCACAAGTGCTCTCACACTAGGGAGTTTGATAGCATGACTCTGGGTTGAAGTCAGGCTCCCACTCACACTCTTAGCATTGTGTTGGACACTTCCAGGGACTCATTGATCCTCTCTTTTCTTGTCTCTTGTCTCCATGACATTTGTCAGCACTGTTTGTGTCCAATTTAGAGTCGTGAGAAGAGATAAACGAGTCTTTTCCACCTAGAAAAACCATTAAATGATTAAAGTAAAACTAAAATAAGAAGATGCCTGTGTGTTACTCACTGCCCGAGCCCTAAATACTAAGGGCTTCTGAAAGCTTAGTTTCAGGTCTATAATGGGGGCTATTGCCTATTGTCAAGGCTTTGGACCCACTCCTTCAATGCTTTACTGAATTGGAAAATACACATAGGTTATTTTGTCTCTTTCATTGTATATGTAAAATCATGCTCCAGGGCTGAATATATTAGATACATACAAAATATACATATACATATATATATGTTTTATGTGTATATATATATATACACATTAGTACATACATATATCTTATTATCTATGTGACAATATGGGCATATAGGTGTATTATGTGTGTATTAATGCATACTTATATCGGTCCATATATATGTCGAGGAGAAACAAGAGAGGGTCGTGTGTGTGTGTGTGTGTGTGTGTGTGTGTCTATGCAGTTTGGAGTCCCAAATGAGCCCAAAGCTTTCAACCTTTAGTTTGGCTCCTTAGGCCCCTCCCTGTGTTCTTGGTCATAATCCAAGAAACCTACAAGGCTAATGTCCATCAGTCCTGGCTTCCTGCCTCTCCATAGCTCCTTGACACTCACTTCTTTGCCAACTGTTGCTACTGCCCTGAGACCACAGTGTTGGAAGTACCCTCTAGTGCTGCCTTTGGTGAGACCACATTCTGTGTTGCTAGGCAGCGGAGTGGTCTTCAGGCTGAAATTCCATCTTTTCTCAGGCAGGACAGGGTTGGAGCAAAATTAATCCATGTTCATCTATCTGCATGCTGGTCTAATAAGACCTAATAAGGTCTTCTGGAGCCCCTCCCTCAGAGGATCCTTACTCACATGACATCTTTCCTCACACCTCCCAGACACTCTCTAAGCCATGGGTCACTATACAGTTTCTTGGTGCTTTACACCTAATTCTCTATTTGGTATAACTTTTATAGTGTAACTGCCAAATATTGTGGCATAGTAGTCAGGCCAGGCATGGTCCCCTCATCTGACAGGTGAGGAACCAGCAAGCAAAACTGCTAATCCCTGGGTCCTGGAGGGGCAGCCTCTCATCTGACTTAGAAGTCTTGTGCTGTGCTGACTCTTACATAGTGCCAGAGTTGGAGACATGTGGCACTTTTGGCTGCAGGCCCACTGTTTTTTAGTGTTGTGCCAGGCCTACTCTGAGCTGCAATCAGAAGTCACAAGCTCAAAGCCTACAGTCTCAGGAAGCTGCCAGGGGCATTGATGTCGGGGAGCGAGAGATACTGTGTCAGTGAACAAGCTTTGAAATGCGCCATGGGAGAGGATGGAGGCTAGCCCTTTACAGGACAGTGTTCTACCTTAGAGGCAACTGTGGGAAGGCAAGGCTCAGTATTGCCAAATAGATTGATAATTCTGTGCACCGGGGACTTTAGGGAAAATTACTAACTGAGAGTGTGATTACATACAGCCTGTGTGTTTGTGTGTGTGTGTGTGTGTGTGTGTGTGTGTGGTGTGTATGCATGTACATACTTATCTTCATGCTCTGTTAGCTAATAAACCACATATATCAGGAAAATGATTCCAGCACGTTACCACTTCTGTGCTTCTGCTGTAAACTATTTTATATCTTGATAAAGTATTTTGTTAAAGTGATTTATAAACATAATTGGTATATGTTTGTTTTGTGGGTTTATTTTACAAACCTACCTCAGCTACTAAGCAACTCTATGGCAATTCATCCAGGGACACAATGACAGCTTGATTTATGGTGGACATGGGGAAGGAAGTTAGGTGGGGATGTTGGTCTAACGGTAGCATTGGTTTGGAAGGTCCTGCAGCTGAAATCTCTCTCTCAGATTGGCTCATGGCTAATCAAGAGAAAGGCTCTCCTCTTCCCGTCTGTTCCCAAGGTGGCACGAGGCATGTACTTCAAAGGGACAACCTCAGGTTTGCATCTGCAAAGTTCCCAGGGTAGGGCATGGGACCAAAGTGAGCCCATAAATGCCAATCATAGGGCTAGCTCTATCTGTGAATCCCAATGAAAGGTAAAAATGTGGTCTTGCCTGTCCAAAATTTATTAATATTTATTAATTATATAATATGTAACTATATATTTATACACAGATATATAACACTATATACTATATTATCTATAAAATATAAATATTATTAATAACAATGATAAATATTAATTATAATAACAAGTACAGAGAGAGAAGAGCATTCACTGAGTTGAGAGCCCATCAGAACATCTTAGTGAGTGGACTGACTGTTCAGCCTCAACAGCCATAAAATCTGAGCTGGGAAGATAACATTGGCTGGTAGAGTCAGCATTTGCTGAGCAATTACTATGTGTTTGACATGACCCAATCTCTCTCTCTCTCTCTCTCTCTCTCTCTCTCTCTTTTCATTTCCTTGTCATCTTTTCTATAGCCTCATAAAGCAGATATATGTATGATTCCATTCAACAGGAAAGAAAACTGAGGCTCCCAGAGGTCAGGTCACTTGTTCAAGAAGTAGCTGGAGAATGGCAGATTCCCACTCACCCCAGCTAGTCTGGCTCCAAAATCACAGTAGGAGGAGTCTGATCATTTCTTCCTACCCTATTATTGTTAGCATTGCCTTAGTCTGCACTTGTGTGCAATTCTTTCTTTCTTTCTTTTTTTTTTTTTTCCCAGAGCTGGGCTTAGTCTGCACTTGATCTGAAACTCTTCCTCCATCTGGCCAAAATGCAGCATTCGCAACCCCCTAAAGCCAGGCACAGAGATCACACCCAGCAGTCTGATTCCCAAAGCACAGAGGCTGAAGTTCCTACATCAAGATAGGTTCATATGTGCCTGTCTGTTTTGAGAGGTCTGTGAAGATCAAGTGGAAGCAAGTTCACCTGAGGACACTCCTGTCTGCCATTAATTCCTCCCTGCCACCATCCAATCACAGAGGCCCCGGGGACAGAAAGCACAGGGCTTTATTCTCTGATTTGAACTCTGCAACACGGCAAATCTGTCTGGTGATTTGCTCATATTACCCTGCTCGGTCTGACTCAGCATTTTCTGACCCCAGCTGGGTAACTGATCCTTTTCTCTGCCACATGGTATCCAGAAAGCCAGGTACCCCCAGGAGACCTGAGGCTGAGCCAGGCACCTGGGGAGACCTAAGGCTGCAAGTGATTTCTCTTGAGACCAGACAGGTGCCAGCTCTTGTCCAGGCATCTGCTTTCTGGGTGGCTTCTGCTCTTGTCATAGAGAAGTGACCAGTGCTCATGTGGTCCAGTCTTTCTCAAGTATTCTCCTAGATTCCAGGTTTTAAATGACAAAAGAAAGATTGGGACAATCTAATTCATAGGGATATTGAAAACAAAGAGATAAAGGTGTCCTTCCTGCACTTGCTGTCTGGACTCTCTTGGGTAATTATTTAGTTTTAACTCAGGAAATGAAGGTGAAAATGATGATGGTGGTGGTGGTAGTTACTTTGTAACTAACAGCAAGCCTATGTGATGGTCTTACCTGTCCTGGGCCCAATACATGTTCTGATCGAGCTATCCCTGATACCCATTTCTGCTTGACAAGGATGTATCCCTGTTGTTCAGCTCACTTAGGATATTTTTTCAAGTTATAGTAAATTAGAGCTCAGACAATTTACATGCACTTAATCCCCTAAATGAAACATTCAAGGCTGGCTACCATAAGCACTGGCCTGAGGATTTGTGAACTCCCTTGGTTCCTGCTCATGCTCTCTCTGGCTGTTTCTTTGGGAACTGAGTGAAGGATATTGAAAGGTAGAAGCAGAGACAAGACAAATTGAGCACCTGCCTGCCATCCCTGCCTGTCTTGTACCTCTTGACACCATGCCCCAACCAAACTCCAGCCCCACAGTCCCCCTTTTAAAACCCAATGGCCCTCTGTTTAAATCCCTATGCTCGGCCCTCCTGGAACTTTCCTATACTCTAGTCTCTGCCGCTTTTCCTATTCCCTTTGCCTGATTACTGTCCCCTTTCCACCCTTCCTCTTTGTGTTCCATTCTAAGGGAACCCCCATCCCCACCCCCTGCACCCTGCTGAGTCTGTTTTCTCACCTAGCAGGGAAGCTTCCTTCCTAAGGTGGTCAGATACCCCATTTCTGGCCTATATTGGTTAATGCATCAGACTCTGCACATGCAAAGGCAGGGAGGGCCTTTCTTCCCTTGATTGTTTTTGCATCTCTGCCACATAACACAGTGCAGATTTTAAAACTGTCTATTGAAGAACCAAGTAAACAGGAAGATGTGTGTCAATTCTGGGTATGTGGGTGAAAGATTCCATCTGAGCTGGTCCCTAAGTCCATGCATAGGGCAAGAGGACAGGGAGGGTGTTATGGCCACAGCCAGAGACAGGACCCTGAGTGTGTGGATGGCCACATCAAAGACTTCACAGGCAATCATTGCGCCAAAGTGGCCACAGACAGTATGTGAACAAGCCTGGCTGTGTTTCAGTAAAACTATATTTATACACACAGCGACTTGAATTTCACATTCTCTTGTATCACAGAATATTTTTCTTCTTCTGACTTTTTTTCTACAATGACTTAAAATGTGAAAATGGTTCTTAGATTCTGTCAGTTTTACAAATGCAGGTTACCTGTTGGATTCAGGCCATAGATTGATTCCTCGTTGATGCTCTTGCTATCTACCCTGGGGTGTTTCCGCTGACATTTTCCAGAAGGTCATGCTCCTCACCTGCTTCTCATTTTCTCTGTGACCTATAGTGTGCTGCTCAATTCTGGGTGTTCAGGAATACAGTAGTTGGGCTAGCTGAGAGTATTGGTGACCTCTGAAAGTCAAGAGTAGCTCAGGTATGAATATTTTGGGGGGTCCTCCAGCTGCGGGGACTCAAGGATGTCTGCATGTGTGGGTGAGGAAGATATTGATGGGCAACAAAATGATATCATCAAGGTGGGAAAGCAGAGCCTAGATTCTTGAACCGTGGGCAACCTTGGGTGGAGGCTGTCTGATCTTCTCATCTGTTTGGAAAGTCTCATTCACTCGCAGAACTGAATTATATTTCACCCCCATTTTCTCCAGCAATACCTCATGCTTATGAAACCCTGCCTTTCCTCCACACCATTCATTATCACCAAATAAGGCTTGACATCTGTGAAGGGTTAGTGGAGATAAGATTCGGGGTGGAGTTAGAGGATGTGAGAAGGGTTACCACATGCAGTGTGTGGGCAAAGATCACAGGGCACATCTGTCTTAGAAAAAGAAAAGAACCCAACCAACCAGTTCTCAGTCTTCTAAAACTGATTCTTCTTGTAAATGCCCGCAGTGTGCGTGTCAAATCTGGCAACTCCAGTTTGCTTCGTATTTCACTGTCGTTTTTCACACAAGTGCAATTAACCGCAGCCACCTACGTATATTTCCCTGTGGGACACTTGGAAGTCTGTGGCCTTGCTTACATGTCAATGGCCACTTCTGTTGAGCCTGGCTTCCTCCTCACAGAGATCAGATTTGAATTCTATAAAATTACAGTCCTCCCCCTGTCCAAACAGACTTGCTAGTTTACATTTCCTTGTTTTTGCTTGTTTTCCTGCACTTGCGGCCTGTGCAGGAGAATCTAGTCTTATCGGCTACCTGATCCAGGGACTTAGAAGAATGAAGAAGTTCAGGAGACAGATATTGATGATTGTCCCCAAATTCAACCTCCTGATGCTGTGGAATTTCCCCCTGGGAAAAAAATGGCTAAAATGTTAATTTTTAAGTTTTACTATAATAGAAAATTGACCTTTGTTTTAGTTACATGGTCACTTTTCTCATCCCTGAACCAAATACCTGATAAAAAGACATTTAAGAAGGAAGGGGTTTATTTTGCCTTATAGTTCTGAGGGCAGGGATACAGTCCACTATGGTGGGGAAGGCATGGTGACAGAAGCCAAAAGTTGGCTGGTGACATTGATTGGCAGCCAGGAAGCTGATAGTGAACAGGAATTATTGGGTCAGTTTAGAATGTCTTGACATCTCCCCCAACATTCATGACCTACTTTTAGGAAAACTCTCATCTCCCAAAGGTTCTATAGTATCCCAAAACAGTTCTACCACCGGGTAGTAGGTGTTCAGACACAGGAGCCGATAGGACAGAGGGGGCATTTCACATTCAAACCATAGCAGTTCTCGATGATCACAGAACAGTGCGATAAGAACAATAGAAATCAGAAATATAGAGATAATGCAACAATGAAATGCACTTGCAGCTCTTGCTGAGGACCCAGATTTGGCTTCAAGTTCTCAGACTGCACCTCATAACTGTATCTCCAGTTCTAGGGGATCTGATGTCCTCTCATGTCCTCTGGGAGTACCAGGTACACCATGTATGTGGTACACATACATATGTGCAGACAAAACATTCATACACATAAAATAAAAACAAATAAATCTAGGATGATTGATAGGAACTCATTGAAGCTCTTGTACCTCTGTGTTAGAGTTTCATCACTGTGACCAAAATGCCAGACACAAACAACTTAAGGAAGGAATTATTTTCCACTATTAGTATTTAGAATAATGGTGGGGAGAGCAGGATGGGGCAGTGCTCTTCATACCAGGATGGCCAGGAAGCAGAGAAAGGAGAATGTTGGTTCCTTCTAACTTTCTCCTGTTACCCCTTTTCATTGTCTAGGGGCTTCCCAGTTTGTGGATAATGCTACTCACATTCAAGGCAGGTGTCC
The DNA here is from genome assembly GCF_011064425.1 of Rattus rattus. NCBI lineage: Eukaryota > Metazoa > Chordata > Mammalia > Rodentia > Muridae > Rattus > Rattus rattus. The sequence goes on from NC_046154.1 coordinate 241,482,134, forward strand.
ATCCATGATTAATCCTCTCTATGAATGTCCTCACAGATAAAACCAAGGGTGTATATTACAAATATCCTAGGTGATTCTTGGCCGATTATAAACATGTTTCTCATTACACCTGTTTTCCTCATAGTTTTAGCACATGTATTGCTCTCTGAATAATGTATTATGTAGCTAGTCGTGGCCATGTTGGTTATGTCTCCTAGGGAATATGCCCGATTATCCAATGTATGTGTCCAGAGCACAAATGTTGGCATTGACTTATGAATTTCGAAGGCAGCTTCATCCAGTTAAACTCCCATCTCTGTGATTTTTATCCCATTCCACTTCACCACACATTGGTTTAGGAGAGCCATCAACCCTAAGCTGAGGATGTACCTCAGTCAGTAGAGTGCTTGTCTAGCATGCACAAAGCCCTGGGTTCCATCCCCAGCAGTAAACTAACAATGTGTGGCAACACATGTTTGTTATTTCACTACTCTGGAGGTGAGGATGGAAGGATGAGGCGTTCCAGACATGTTATGATATATGAGACTATCTCCACCCTACATCTAGTCCATCACTTAAATCCCACGTTTGGACTGGAGTTAATCTGATGGATACAGAGTCATCCCTCACTGGGCCTGTACTCCACATTTGCCTGTTCACAGGCAGGTAGAGCTTTTCTTGGCATATTGATTATTGGTTTGTATTTTTCTCTTCTACTGAGCACAATATGCCTTGCACATTTTTCTACAGAAGTGTTTGTTTTGTTCTTGGTTTGCAATCCATATATCCTCTGACAAAAGTATTTGTTAATGTTATATACAGCAAATACTTCTCCAAGCTTTGCCTTATCTTCCCTCTCTACCATTCCTTTTGATAAGTTTAACTTTGACTGTTTTTCTTAAATCTTTCCTTGCGGGTGCTTTGCATGTCTTATTCAATAAGTCTCTTCTTAGTTTGACGCTTTTGACAGGATGCAAGTTTCTCATGTGAGCAAATGAATGACCCAGTGATCCACTGGACCAAGGTTCATACTTTCATTAGACCCAAATTTACAGCACACCCAGATCAGTCAAGAGGCTTGGCAGACAGAATCTTTCATTTCCCAAGGGCAGGGAAAGAAGGAGAACCCATCCTCATCAAAGTTGCAACCACACACCAGAAATGGGGTCAGGGACAAGGGAACAAAAAGCCATACACTTAGAAGTTTTGAACATTTTCAAATCATGTGACCCATGTGTTTAAAAATAGGATATACTTTGCACCATCTGCATGTTTTAATAAACCATCTTGTGAAAGACCAGAGCTCCTTCCTCAGGCTTCTGTGTGGGTTTTATGAACAAATCCCACTATTGAGTTCCTGACTTTGAAACCAAATGGAAGCTTCACTGAATGAATCCACAGCAGATCAATTATTTTGCCTATATTTATATATAGTAATTAGAGAGCCACTCTGGTGTTCTGGAAGGTTATGATTTATAATTGCAATGCCTGGGAAATCTTGGAAGAAATCACACTTAAATGTAGGCATGGAACACATATGCACATATACACAAAGAGAGACAGAGATAGACAGAGTTAAGAGTCACACTTGTTTTCATTTTTTTATCTTTTATTCAGTTTAAACTAAGTCATTTGAAGCACAAACAGATCTTTGCAAGGCAAGGAACTTTCAGACAAGTAGCATCAGGGAAGGAAAGCTAGCCCTAGACAGTCCTGTCCAACTATGACAGCTGTCATCCTAAAACCTGGGTTCAAATCCAGGTTCCGAAGGGGCCTGCTTATGTGGCAACAGGTAGTTATGTCACCTTTCTAAGAGCATCTCACCCCAGTGGGAGCTTAATTAAATGGGCCTATTGCTGGTGGAGGAGTGTGTTTGGGATGAGTATTGGGATCAGTAATGGGTCCTGGAAATTCTAGATTGCTCCTGCAGTCACTCAACTGAATCCCTATTATGTAGTAACATCAGATATGCAGAATTTAAAATACAAACTTTTTTCTAGGGAGTTAGTCCAGTGGTAAGGGACAATCACTCAGCAAAACTTATGACAGGTGATAAGAAGAGACAAGGGAGCCAAAGAGGAGATAATAGATAGCCTGAAGTACACCACATTGAGCTTGCATTTTTAATCGTAGTTCTTTGGAGAAAAGAGGGTGGGGACATAGCTCCATTCTTCCGGGGTGAAAGTATGAGGATAGAAAAACAAAACAAAACAAAACACTAGATAAGCAGCAAAGACTCTTGCACAATTCAGTTTTTTTCAGTGAACCACAAAGGTTGCCAGTTGGACTGTTTGCATGGGTAGTCACTGATGGATTGGAATGATGTCCTCTGAATCAGCTTTCTTAGGAACAGACTCAGCTCAGGAGGTCACCATGTGGCACATTTATTTGGGGATATCACTGGAACCAACAGTGGAACACATGGAGGAAAAGCTGAGGTGTAAGAGTGTCCCCTCTCTAGCCTAGCCAGTTGCTAGGGGAGTTCTAGGAATCTTTGACTCTGTAGAGCCAGCTGGATGAGAGTCAGAATGGAGTCATGATTTCACAGTGTTTCCCTTCCCAGGGAGAAGGCCTAATTGTTAGAGAGGTGGCTTTCTCCAGCTCAGGCCAGTCCTCAGGAAAAGGGCACAGAGGGCTGTTTGTGAGCAGTGGGAGACAAGACCTTAAGTCCTGGAAGGGACCTGGGTTGTACTTCACAGCGTACAGCCAGATCCCTGGGCTGTTGACTTCATTCTTCATGGACACTTCATTTCTTTTTTTTTTTTTTTTAATTTCTTAATTTTTTAATTTTACTTTTTATTGGAATTTTTAACTTACAGTTCAAATGTTATCCCTTTCCCAGTTTCCTGTCCATAAACCCCTATGTCTCCCCTTCCCCCTGCTTCTATGAGGATGTTCTCCAACCCACCTCCCCACCCTGCCATTCCCCTACACTGGGGGCTCCAGACTTGGCAGGACCAAGGGCTTCTCCTCCCCTTGATGCCCAACAAGGCCATCCTCAGTTACATATGCAGCTGGAGTCATAGGTCTGTTCATGTGTACTCTTTCAATGGTAGTTTAGTCATTTGACTTCCTCAAGTTCCCCTTGGGGAAATTCACAGGTCTCAGTTCTCTCCTAAACTTCCTTTGCTATACATTATGGTCTCCTGGATTTATACAATGCCATTGGGTCCTCATGCTGGTGAAAGAACATTCTGGAAGTTATAGAATAGTGCCACAAATGAAGCCCTGGGTAGAGGTAAAGACATACCTGAAAGATATGCCAATTTCTACTAAAATGAACCACCTTCAGGTTGGAGGAGGTCTCAGATAGTAAACTTGTTCTGATACAGCCAGTTGGTGCTGCCAATGGAAGGTGACTGTCGGGGCTAGTCTTTAGTGCTCTTTCGGATAGGATGGCAAGAACCTAGTAGCTATTGCTAGAAATCAGCTTTGGAGCTCTGCTTTACTGTGGTTAGCATGGTTGCTATTCCTTCTACCATGGCATCTGTATTCATCATTTTAATGGTACCAGGGAGCTCAAATTGGGACTAGCTGGCATCAAATGCTATGCTAGCTAGTCTACATGGGCATTATGTGACCTTCCATTTTAGTGCTCTCTTGTGAACATTAATTTGCAAAAACAGAACAAAACAAAAAACCTGTCTATCTACTTGGGGCCACTTCCCCATGTTTGTGTCCCTGCCTCCCACACCTCCTTGTTCTGGAACTCTGAGTTTCTTTCTTCCTAATCGCCTTGGTAAATAAGCACAGCCCTCTCCATGTGCATTACTCATTTGACCTCCAGATCACTCAAAGAAGATGAGTATCATTTTGCAGAGGCTAAAGCCCAGGCACATGTAGGTGGAATAGCCTGTCAGACACACACCACCAAGAGTCAGAGGTAGGACTAGAGCCCAGTAAAACTCTTCATGTTATCTAGTCTACCCTGGTCACAGGTAGCAAGAAGAAATTCATAAAAACTAAAAGTTCAGCCACACCAAATGACTTTTAACCTGGTGACAAACAAGTGCTTGGGTCTAGCATATGAAAGCTGGGGGTCACAAGATGAGGTCTGAGAACACTTGTCCATTCAAAGGCATAAAAGGCTCTCAGCAATTCTATCATACTCTTAATGGAATGTCTTGTACTGGGGAGTAAAAAGATGTAGAAATGAAGAAAATTGTTATATTTAATAATTTGTTTTTCCTTCTGTCTCCTACCTCTTTGTATTCTAGCTCCTGTGTTCCCCAGGAACAGATCTAGGCTCTGAGATGTGGTCTGTACTGCACCTAGATCTTCTGATGTGTGACCCCTGCTCATCCTGGCCTTCCTTCTAAGTCTAGAGCACAGCACACAATTCTAGCTTCACATTTCTTGTCCTCCGATGTTTCCAGGTGTTTCTTTGTTTTCCACCTTATAGATCTCAGCTTAGATTTTATTTCTTCAAATAAGCCTTTGTATCAACATAGATGCTAACTTCTGCTAGCAGCAGAAAGCCACCAACAATTAACCACCTCAATTAACACCACAAAGGTTCATTGACTTACGTGAAGGGCGTTTAAAGAAGGCATCACAGATGTGCCAAAAACATGGTCAGTGAGGTTATTAGTGACCAAGACTAGGTATATCAATCTTTCTCCTACTAATATTTGGAGGCAGTTTTCACCCTAAAAGTCAAGGAAGGTTATTGGGATCCCACTCATTGTGCTGACATCCATCATGTGTGTAGATAGGTAGAAATAAGAAACTTGTAAAAACAACACCTACCTTCTAGCTTCTGTTTATTCTCTGAGGGAGTGTTCCAGGAAGGTCAGCTTTTAAATACTGTACTTCCCTTAGCTACTCTTAGCTTCAAGAGAGTCAGGGGAACATAATGCTATGCTAAGAACATTATTGCTGGGACTCAAATCAGGGTTCTGCTTTAGGAGGGTCAGAGAGGGCAGTTGGGAAGCCAGTATATGGCCTCTGAGCACACCAACATCCTCTTTCCTCTTGTCTCTGCCACACTGGCTTAGTTTTTGCTTTCAATAGGGAACATGCTGTGAGATGTTGTCATTCCATGTTCTCTCTTGCACCAAACCAGATATCTTCCAACGCTTCAACTTTTCCTGGTTTGATTGCCGCTGTCTCTGTAACTCCTGAACAGATCTTGGAATTCATTGTTTCTGTGGCAGTGGAGAACCCATGGTAGCAATGGAGATAGGAGCTTACTTATCCACCTAATGTTCTATCCTGCGATTATTTCTTTAAGCTCTATTTGGGGCTCTGGGCAACATTAGACACAAGGAGAGGCAAGTCATGGCAAGGTATGAGCACCAAAATGAGACTGACAAGAATTAGAGGAATTAGACTGTTGTAGGGACTATGTCCCAGTGAAGTCATCAACAGGAGCACTCCTTCCCAGAAGGGAAAATGACCACCTGCTGAGAGAAGGTCTTCTACAGGACATTGTAGCTGGACTTATTTTTTTAGTAGGAGATATAGCTCATCAGATGTTCAGCAGGCAGCTCCCTCAGGTTCCCATCTTCAAATGAGTCAAAAAAAAAATGCAGTGTAGAAGCAAAACTGCAGTGTAGAGGGGCTCATTTTCTTTCTTCTGTAGGTTTTTTTTGCCCTCCTTCCCCACAAGACAGTGGTAAAGAGAACAAAGCCTCCCACAGGGGTCTTGTAGGAGGATTGTGTCTAGAAAGGAGTGGGGAGGGTGACAGAGATGGGAGAAGGCACTCAAGCAAAAGGCTGTCTGAAAAGTCATTATGGGCTTTTAAGTAAATTCTCAGTTATAATTATTCTAATGGATTTAATAAGTCTGCAATTTGCAGTTGCGATGTTCAGTGTCAGCTGTCACATGCTTCAGCGAAAGAAAGTCTCTTTCCTCCTTTGAAAGTCAGTAATAAGAAGAGGGCACTTGCTACAGGGCACTCTGTCAATCCTCACCTGGTGGGGGTGGGGCTTCGTGTCCAAAGCCCAATTCAGCTACTGAGGTGCAGCTGCTGCCAGGATGCCCTGGGTTATACTAGCTCTCCATTAAAGGACAGTAGCAGAGAAAGCTCCATGGGGAGATACTGCTTAGCAAAATCACATGCAAATCCCATTTTGTTGTTGCTTTCTAAAACCAAGTAGGAAACCTTGAGCAAGCCAGTGTCCCTCTATGCCTCTCTGCCTCTGTTTCCTCATCTGTAAAATGCTAGTGATAATCAGACCTTCTTTACAATGAGGAATAAGCACTTTCCAGTGTGTAAAGTCTCTTCTTGCCATATATTGGATTTTTTCCATGGTAAACAAATCCTTCCCTGCCTCTCTTGTTTTGCTCAGATGAGTAGGAAGGGTAACCTATGTGCCCAACATCAGTTTATAGCAATTACTAATTTGATGAAGAGCCCAAGAAAGAAGCTGTGTCTGCAAAGACTGATTGACTGGCAAGAACATCAGTAATGCCGAGATTGGAATGTTGTAGGCCCAGAACCTAATTACACTTTATCTTGGGCTAGTTTTAGCTCAAAATGGTCATTCTTTGTTCTTCTTCGTGTTGGAGCTAACATCCTGTGACTAATAGATAAAACCCTGTTGGAGTCTATTAACTCAGCAGCTCACTAGCTTTTACCAACCCCCAAAGCTAAAAATGCCGGCAGTAAGCATCTGGAACCTATAGAAGGGATTCCTCCATTGCTATCAATTTCCTCTATGATGTGTCCATCAATTCATTGTTTTATAGAAACTTTGATTTATAACAATCTTTCATTTGTTACTATGAAACTCTGCAAAGCCACGTCCATGTTAGAACAGCATCTCTTTTTCTTATTTATTCTTTAAGATTTCGTAGCATTTTATAGCATTTTAGGTAAATCAACAAAATATATAATAACTGAAATATCATTTTATATGCATATATATACATATTTCTTTAGATATACAGGTATTCAACTATGAAAAATATTTTTATCTTTTTACAAAATTAATTTATCAATTATCTAATAAAACGTTTTAATTAATTAATTTACTTTTTAAGGTCACTCCCTCCTGTTCTCCCAGGCCACCATCACAAATCCCTCCCTCCATATTATTGCCTCTTCTCCCCTTAGAGAAGGGCAATCCCCCTGTGGATACCAACCTGTCAAGTTGCACATCTTCTCCCACTGAAGCTAGACAAAGCAGCCCAGCTAAAGGAAGGGGATCCAAAGGCAGGCAACAGAGACAGAAAAAGCCCCTACTTCAGTTGTTAGGGGACCCATATGAAGACCATGCTGCACATCTGCTACATATTATAGGGGATCTAGGTCTAGCCCTGCATGCTTTTTGGTTGGTTGTGTAGTCTCTGTGAGCCCCAATGAACCTAGGTTAGTTGACTGTGTAGGTCTTCTTGTGGTGTCCTTGACCACTCCAGCTCCCTCAATCCTTCTCACGACTGACTCTTCTATAAGACTCTAAGGAGACTCAAATGATAGGTTTCTGGGATATGGCAACTCAAATTTGGCTCCAAAACCAAAAACTTATTCAATTTGGAGTGAGAGTTGTATTTGTTGGGGTTTTGTTGCTGTTTTGTGTTTGCATTAATGCTAAGGTAGTGAGTCAGGGAGTAGTGGCCAATAGGATATTTTGAACTAGTGGTCAGAAAGATCAGGATCAAATACCTGCCTGCCATTTTTTCCAAGTCAATCATTCTACCTAGGACTCTCTTTTTGACTCTCTTCATTGACAGAAACACTTAACTCCTTCAGATCCCTGCTCTAAGAGAACTTGTTAGAGATTCTGAAATCCTTCCTTCAAATCCTCTTGTATCACTCTCCATCCCTTGATTGTGTCTGTTTTTACCACTTAACTTGCACACTGGCTGATTTATTTATTGTCTATCTTTCCTAATAGCTGCAAGAGCTCTTCTTTGTGGGCAGAGGTATCACTTGGTGTTATTCCCCGATGTCCCTTCACATTTGAGTATAGCACTGGGCACAGACCAGGTACATAATATCAATTTCTGGAAAAGCCACTGCTGTAAGTATCTTCATTTCTTTCTGTGGGTAGAGAACATGCACATCTGGGGTCATTGCCAAGGCATTTTTACTAAATGCAGGGTTGCATCAGTGTATGGCTGTGATGCAGATCAGCTGGCAGATTTGTACTCAGGGAAGAACTACTAGAAGGTCTCTCCTTCTGGAAGACTTTATCAAAGGCTTTAAGAATGGCTGGCCATTTCCCAGGTCTAACAGCAGATTAGTCACTCAGGGGAACTTAGGAAACACACAGCTGTCCAGACTCTGCTGTGATCACCCTGACCCAGATCCCTGACCAGAGCTTGAGAACTGGAGTGCTTTCAGTATAACAGCAGCCTTGGCATTTCACTTGCCAGAGTTGGGAAAGTGGCAGTTCCAGAGAGAGCTGTCAGGAAGCAAGGATTCATGGGAGAATTTCATCACTTACTATAAGGAATGTTCATTTCTTCAGTGAATTCTGGATTACCCATAATGACCTCTCAATTCTAAGTGAGGCAAAGGGAGTACAGAACAAGTTTGAGAGACCTGCAGACAAGGAATGGGCAACTTGTTCAACTTGAAAGCCTTGTCCAGCCATACTCACAGCCTTTGAGGTTCAGTCCTTGTAGGTAAGGACTGCAATTTGGTAGTCCTTCTAACAGACTTCTATTTCTAAGCCTGGCATTTCTGGGAAACTAGGTTGTGCAAACTTGCAACATGGTGTGTATTTCTGAGTATTTAATCATTTCATTTTTATGCCTGAAGCTTTAATAGTCGAAACCTAATAAACAAGCCAGTGTCTTCTTTCTTGCATTTTCTTTCATACACACAGTGTTTACATAAGTGTGGATCCCTGCCATGCAGAATGCTAGGGCCAACAGTTAAATCTATAGGGCAAACAAACCAAAATGATTATATATTTACAAAAACAAGTGTATGTATTAGTAACAGGACTGGTACTTTCTCCAGTAATTATCAATGCTGGTGTTGTCCAACACCATTAATCATACTTAAATTTAAATGAAAATTGAATTAAAAGTTTAGTTTAGCAGTTGACTAGACTCATTTCCGAGGCTCAGTGGCCACTCAGGGCTAGCAGTCATGGTGTTGAGACAGATGTAGTTAATGTGGTTTCCAGATTCATCTTTGGAACCATACATATGGGAATTTACTAGAAGTGTTTTACGGAGCCAGGAAAGCTCTTGGAAACTGACAACCTACGAATGGTGAACTTTTGCCTAAAAGGGCAAAATAAGTGTAAAGTCCCAGTGTGAGTTTTGGTAGCTTTTTGTCATCTTGGGTGTTTACAAAGAAACTCTCAATTACTAACAGAAAATCATCAATATGTGAAGTAGATCATTAAAGTGGCTGTATGGGGAGTTTGGAAGATCTGGTCATAACAGATCTTTGTCACCTTTCTGGTGATAATGGCTAAGCCTTTCACGGATTCTGCTTCTCACCAGGGCAGAAAGGTAAGATGGGAAATGGTAATTTTTTTTTTTTAGATTAGCATCTGCATTATAATGCTCAAAGGAAAAAAAAACATTTTGATCACCAACTTGAAAGAGTTTTGACTTACCTATCAAACAAACCTCTGGGGTTTATCATGAAGATTTAGATTGGGTTAATTCACATGAGATTGCCCACCCCTTATTGTGGGTGACATCAATGTATGGGCTGTCATTCCAGATTGAATACGAGCGAGAAAGTGAGATGAGCATTTTTATCTCTTTGCCTTCTGCCTGGGAATAGAGGATGACCATCTGCTTCACAGTCCTGCTGTCACAACCTCTCCAATATGATGGACAAGACCTTCCAGCTGTAAACAGAGTTCAAGCCTTGCTTCCTGATGTTGATTTTGTCACAAAAGTAAATTAATGACAATATTGCATGTGAGGATGTTGGTTCTCTGAACTTGTTCACCTCTCCTTCCTTTAGCAAATACTATGTGGCTTCTACAAAGGCAGGAAGTATGTTGCAACCTTAACTTTGGACTGTTTATCCATGAGGTTTGTCAGTGTGGTTTTATACCAATTACTTTACCTCTCTGTTATCTAGTGAGATGGGGTTATAGTGTCTGCCCAGTGAAGCTGTTGAAAAATTGGAAGGACACATGTAAGGAGAAGTTGGCTGAGGCACTAGCCACATCACACACTAAATTGATGGGTTTTGTAACTGTTTACAGGAATGTGTAGGTTAAGTAGTCCCAAGGGCTGATCTCAGCCTTGCTATTAATTAACTGCTTGCTTCCTTGAACCTATCCACATTTTCTCTGTGTTGATTTCCTCATATATAAGTTGTGAATGATGTTATCGATGCAGAACATTAATCTCAAAAACAGATGAAATGAACTTCTCCAAGAAACAATGACAGTGACCCAAAGTATTAGTACCATAAATATTTCTTCAGCTCTTCACCTAATAGAATAGATTAGGTAAAAAGTTATTCAGATCATTAAGACTTTCTGTTGACTACAAGGCTGATCTGGGCCACATTTGATCACAAATATATTTCCTGTCCAACTAAGAACTGTGCTTTACACATACCTCACTTCCATTTCCCAGAGGAGATGGGTAGCTCCATTGCACAGGATTCCCTGGCTGGCTACGGATTTCCTATGTCTGTGGTAAATCAATGGGGGAGGGGAAATATCTAGAAACTTCGATTGGATTTGTCACCCTCAAGAGACCCTACTTATAGAGGCTTAACATGGAGCTTTCTTGCTGCAGTTCTGGACCTGTGTGAGGGTGTTCACACTAGACTAGTGCCCACTGTGGCTGGGCGAGCTCATCCTGGTCTTTCTGTATGTGGCATATGATCAGGGATAGGAGCTACGCTGCCTGTGGTCCTAGAGTTTCACATTGATTGTGGTCTTTCTATCACTGTGAGACACAAAACTATAGGGAAGAAGTGGAAGGGGTTTCTGACTCTATTGTACATGTTGGAAAGGAAGAATGCTTGGAGAAGCTCCTGGGTGGCAAGGCTAGGAGGCGAGCTCAGCATCTAAATCTACTTTTCTTAGTTTGATTTCCACTGTAAGTTCCGTTGTCCTGTCTCTCAGAGCTCCATACACCCTGTATCTTCCCACATCTTTACCCAACATCATCTCAAAAGCATCCTAGTTCCACAGTCACTCTCCTCCTTCCTCCAAAACTTTCATCTTTACAGTGTGGCTGAAAGGAATGTAATTTGATCAAAATAATTCTCTTTAAAGGCTCTAAGATGAATACAGCTCAAAAGGTTTTGAAAGAAGAAGCTGGATTATCCTAATCACATCTCATTATGGTGAATTTCGGTCACTTAATACCAGATCCTATGGCAGGGGTAGAGAGGAAGACGTGCGTTTTTAGTTGTTGGCAGATGATGCTGGATTGGCTTCTGAGCCTCTTACCTCTGTCTTCCCATTCAGCTCTTTGCCTCAGGTGCCTCCTCCATTCCTAGACCCTGAGCCTTCTAAATTGAAGGCAGGCCTCCAAACTCTGAAAAGGCGATCATATATTTTTTATCTCCTCTTCCATGTAGGAAAGGGCATTCTTATTTTTATTCTTATTTGGAGACCCAATACCATGCTATATGCCCTACCTCTGGACAGCGGAATACAGGAGCTCCCTCTACAATACATTCTGGGCAGACAGCACCCAATATTCCATCATTCATGGCAGTCTTTAGGAATTTCCTCCCTTTCGATAATCCCTGAGTAGCCTCTCATTACCTTTTGGATCTGGTCCAAAGGTTCTTTTTAACTGTGAATCCCTGTATTTGTCTCCATTTCATCTCTCTGGAAGTGGCATGCTGTTTCCTTCTGAATAGAAGGCAGCAACTTAGCACGTCTAACATTTCTTCGGTCTTTGACAACCTCGCTTGAGACCTTGAGGCAAGAAAAAACAGGCTGAAATCAAGAAGAGCAAATGTTTTGTAATGGTGAAGTTGAAGGACAAGTGAATACTCTATTCTTGCAGTGTGTGCATGTGTAGATATCAGCTGGGGCCTAAGGAGTACAATTTAATTCTCTTCAAACACCCATTGAGTGTCTCTTGGGATAGGTGCATGCTTGCAAATTGCTTTATTGCCTGCAGAGCATGGATCATGTACAGAAGCAGTCAAGGTTTGTTGGTAGAAAAAATAGGAAACTAGTTTTACTTAACTTAAAAATGAGAGAGAGAGAGAGAGAGAGAGAGAGAGAGAGAGAGAGAGAGAGAGAGAGAGAGAGAGCGCTTGTGTGCACATGCACATGTGTATTCATACATGTTAGGTAGGATTTACTGGCAGGATACTAGGAAAGTCTTTAAAAAATTTGAAATACCCCAGACATAGGATGGGACACATTTGGGGTTTTATCAGTTGGTTTTTAGTAGGGTAAAACAAAATCATTTTAGCATCATATAGAGAGAAATTGTTCTCTTGCCTGGGAAAAGATAAGAATCAAACAGTGCTAGCAAACTTGCTAGAATAACAGTAGCAAGAAGCTTACAATGGCCAAGGATACATGGGAGATGTGATGTTATGCTCAAATTAAGAAGAGGGCTCTGTACTAAAAGCTGGGACTAGGATTGATGACAATGGGGTGAGATGCTTACTTTTAACTGACACTGATGCTAGTGGCTGTTGAAGATGGCAAAGGAAAAGAAAATGGGTGAAGGGGTCCCTAGCTTTCTTCTTCTTCTTGCCCTTGTCTTATACTAATGTTTCCCATTGACTAGGACATGCCACTCCCTGTATGCACAGTAGAGCATAATGAAGGGGCTGAGAGGAAACAGGCAGAGCTATGAGCCCTTGCCATTGAAATTCAAGAACATAATTCCCAGTGCAACTCAGCCCAGTTGTCTGTCCTTGACTGTTTCTCTTCAAAGTTCAAGTTAGACATGTGATAGCCACGGCTTGATTCAGGTGATCTCTTTGGATGTCTGGCTATGATTGAGTTCATAGTATATGATGATAAAGGAGTCCCACTAGCTAGAGTTTGAGTTTAAATCATAGATGTGTTTTTCATTGGCTGAGTGATCTTGTTTGACCACAAAGTTGTTTTCCTAATGAAGGAGGTAACCCTGTTCTTCTAACAGTTCTCTTAGAGCTACGATAAGGCCACCTTCCTTCTCTCCCCAACCCCCCACATATATACTGACATCAAACTGGTCAGAATTGTTTACTTCCAGTAACGTTGTGGCTTCCTTGTGTATGCCATGACCTAGTTCCTGTCAAGTCTGTAGCATTTCCCCATCACATAAATAAGCTTGTTGTAATACAAAAGTGCAGTGACCAGCGTGACACAGAAAGCTAGGATTAAAATTTAATCCATGAATCTCCACGTGGGGCTGGGGTGGTGGAGCAATACTCATTCATGTGAGGGGAAAGTAAGTGTTTTCCCCATTCTGTGCATGAAGCAGAGCCATATAAACACTGTATCAAGAAATATGGAATAGATAGAGATATCACAGTTTGGGTAGGAGGAGTGATCAGGAAAAAAACTGAACGCTCCTTAAGGAGCCATAGAGAAATGACCACACTCCCTTTGGAAAGCTGCTACTGGTTATAGGAAGTGCTTACATGTTAATGAAAAAAGATTGGAGGATATCTGGATGCTATATAGACCCACATCATCATGGAGGGCTTGGTATGGGCTTTACTATTAGATGGAAAACAGTTAGACTTGCTTCTATTCTTCAACATATCCCCACACAATGATAGTGCTTTCTCTTTCTGGGGTCCTTAACTTCTTTAACTGATTTTTCTTTGCCTCTGTTTCATAATCTCTTATCAATGTACTTGGCTCTGGGTCACTTTGGGTTGATGCTTTTATTTTATTTTATTTTATTTTTTTGCCTTCCTTGCCTTTTTGTCATCATGTCTAAGCAATATGGTACAACTATCCATAGAAATTGCATTATAATATATGACATTTGGAATCTAGAAATGATTAAACTGTATGGAAGGCTATCTGTTGGTTATAAGCAAACTCCATACCATGATGTAAAAAGAGCTTGAATTCCTATAGATTTTGCTTTTGGTGGGAGTTTTCTAGAGTCAGTTCTTCTTGAACACCAAGAAATCCTAGCATATGGATATGTCTTCACATGGTTGTCCTTCAAATGTTCTTGTCTCTTCCAATGGAATTATCCTTTTTACATATCTTTTTTCAAATTTCTGTCATTTGCTAAAAACAATGCTAAAAGTCATTTTCTTAGGAATCGTGTGTAATCAAATCCTAATTTGTAATCAAATCATTATTTCCAAATAAATCCTTATTCGTAGATATGTGTAAATATACCTTGTTAGGTACCACACTTTAACAAACAGCACCTACTGTCACGTTCACAGCATTGCTATCCTGTTATTGGTGTTGCCTCTATGAATTAATTTCTTCAAGGAACCCTCAAATCATGGGGTGTCAGCAGAAACAATTCTTTGTTTATACCTGGCCTTCAGACTTTTAGCCTCTGGCTTTCTCTTCCTTCTAGAGTTAAAAATTTCCCATTTTTTCAAAAATTTTTTTAAAATCAGCACAACGTGTATATGTCTAATCTCTAGGGAATAGGAATTTAGCTCAGTGGCATATCTATGCAAACATCTGCCAGAATGAGGCTGAGCTGCTAGCTCAGGATTTAATAATAAAAAATGGGAAAGAGAATTAAATTAGAGAGAACAAGAATAATCACCCTTCTCAGGTTCTCTTGGAAAAAAAAAATCAATCATTTTCTGAGGATTCCTTACTCTTCACGGTTCCAGCACTCAACTCAATTTTCTCTCGAACCAAGTAGATTCAAGCCCCTTCCTGGAAAAAAAAAAAACCGAGTTAAAGTCAGGCTGGAAAACTCTCAAGAACCCAATAGACTACAATTCAGCCTTGCTGGCTATCAGGTCTCTGTCACAAGTATTCTGCCTTGCCCTGTGGTGTGGAAGCAGCCAGGAATAATACACAGGGAAACAACGTGGTTATGTTCCTTAAAAACTTTATTCAGAAAACCAGGTAGGTATTATGCTGGCTTTGGCAGGAAGGACATGGAGAAAAGCATAAAGCATCCCAAGGAATCGAGTCAGAACTAGGAAGTGTCTTGATCTTCCCCCAGGAATCTCAGTGAGAGATGGTTAGAGCATCCCTGCAAAGCCAATTGCTACTTGCATCCTCCCCATTCTCTGTACAGCTTATGCCACACATTTGTGAGGAGGTTTGTGGGGGCTTTCCTCTGGACCACATGGTACCACCCAAGCTATCTAATGATCTCTCAAATGGTCCATCTCCCATGCTGTCTCCATATACTCCAGACAACACCTTAAGTTCTAATGATTATATTTTGGCCAACATTACTTTAATTCCTTTCTGTCTCAGGTTACTTTCATCCTGTGGGATGTTGATTTTGAACATATAATTAAAAGAGAAAAGGCAGGTACTACCTGGGGAAATTACTCAGGGTGGAGTAAAGAGGTGATTGGCTTCTGGGGTAGGATAAGGATCCTGACTGAGTTTATGAAGCTGAAGTGCGGAAACAAGGAAAGCCGTTTGACTTCATTGGATCTGTAGCACGAAGATGTCTGGGTAAATAATTAAGGTCATAGCTTGGCACTACAGGGGGCTTAGTCAGGGCTGGTGAAGAAGGATGTGACCCCCTGAAGTGCCTGACCAATATGGTAGTGCAGAAATTAGGGGAGTCCAGCCTGGTGCATAAAGACAGTTGAAGGAATCGTGAAGCAATTTTGCAAAGGTATCTTTTGGTGTTAAATCCCCAATGGTATTTGTCGTAAAAGCTTGCTTGTGAGAATGCTACTATTGGACGTTATAGAACCTCTAAGATGAGGTTTTAGTGGGATGACTAAGTCATTGGAGGGGTGCCCTAAAGGGAAATGGGACCTAGAACATTGCTTTTCTTCTCTCCTTTTGTTTATGAGGTGAGTGCTTTTGATACAAAGCTCACTCCCTAACACGATGTGCTGCCTTTGCCATAGGCCCGAGGGTACCAAGACCAACTAATCAATCATAGACAGGTACATCACACAAATAACCTTTCTCTAATGTGATGAGCACAGTTGTGTGTGTAGTGCTGGAGAGCTGACTAGTTGACAGGAGTTAAACCAGGCATGAGGAGAGCTCATCCGGGTCTGAGAACGTGCAGCTGTTTCTTGGTGATCATTACAATGGGCAGTAAGGAATGCAGGCCAACCACTGAAGCCAGATGACCAACTCATTCTCCCAGGGAAGGCTTGGCCTTCATGGGACACCTCAACTGCACACATTCTGATTCTTATGAAGTACATTTGTAAGGTGTGCTTGAATAGAAGGGAATGTGGCTTTATGGGTAAGGAAAGGCCACAGAGCTCTCTTATACCTCTTCTTTATCCACATATTTTTAAAGAGTTAAAACTTGTTTTGCTTTAATAAAAACATTAAACCTCAGGTTAGGGAGAAAGCCCAGTTAGTAAATAGTTTGCTGTGTAAGACAGAAGTCCTGAGTTTGATTCCCAGAAGCCATATATCAAAGCTAGACATTGAGGCATAAGCTTAAAATCCCAGTGCTGAGGAAGCAAAGACAGGCATATCTTTGGAGTTCATTACCTGTCCAGCTTGGATGATTTTATGAGGACCAGACAAGCGTGAGACTGTTTTAAAACCAAACCAAAAACCCAAACAAATCAAGAAGGAACAATATTAAAAACTGAACTCTGACCTCCACATATCTGTATAAACATATGCCCCTGTACACACATGCACACACACACACACACACACACACACACACACACACACACACACACACACACACACACACACACACGACTCAAAACTCACCATTTTCTTCCTCTGTTAAAACAAGAGATTAGCACCTGGCTGTTCAAATTTCACCGGAAGTGAGGGGACTAAACTTAGCCCTGAATGATTTTACAGCCACTCTCTTGACATATAAGACAATGAGTAGATCCTAGATGATAGACTATCCTTATTTTGCAAAGAGAGTTCATTTAAAAGCCATGCACATCTGACTCTATTATGGATGATAAGGACTTTCACAAAGTTCGAGGCTTCATCAAGAATGCATCCTTAAGCCTGCTTTCAGCTCTACATCTCTCTGCATCGCTCAAACTTCCAATAGCTAAGCTCTGTTGGACCACAACCCCTGTGAGGCACGCCTTCTTTCACCAAAACCTATACCTACCATGAAACCTTTGTGGCCCTGCTCCCCTGTCAAAGCTGGGAGCTTCTATGTCATCTCATCTGAGTCAAAGCAGTATGCTATGTGTAGCACATATTCCGATAAGAACCCTCGCATCCACCAAATCCTCAACCCACTAGGAACTATGCTTCCATATTTCTAGGAGGTTCAAGATGAAGCAATGGCTCTTCTGCTGTGTAGATGGCCTCAGGCGATAGCCTTGGCCACTGAACATTATCCTGGTTGAGGCTGTGATGGGAGTTTCCCCCCTCTATTCCTAAGTCCTCAGAATCATTCAGGCTTCTCTCCGTTTTCAGGAGCACATGTGTCTCATCCTTGTCTTAGCACATCAGTATCTGTTGTTCATGTGCTGCACTACCTCTAGCATGTATTACAAGGTACATCAAAATAAAGCTTTGGCGCATGTCCAGAGAGCCCGATTTCTCTGATGCTATTACAAAAGGAGGTAGGAAAGCTAGCATAATACTTGGCCCTGAGTCTACACTGTTCCTTCTGCTCCATTGTGAACTGTCTGTCATCTTTTCTCACTAGGAGAACAGTATACACATTTATCACGTCAGTGACTGAATATTGTACTCAGAGATGCTTCCCTGTGTTCTACTTAAATTACAGCAGCAGGCCCATAGGGCATAAGCCAGGGCTGCCATGAGGCTGAGCTTACAGGAACCTAGCCTCTATCTGTACTCTGCACCGTAGTAAACTAATAGATGCTAGGCCGGAAGCTATTCACCAGAGCCCTATACCCCAGACTGTTTGGAAAGGTTCATCCATCCCTAGTTTCATGGTTGTCTGTGAGTCGCTGTATTGGCTGCAATGTGGGTCTGCTGCTGTAGTTTAAGTAGAGCACATGAAAGCGACTCAGAGAACAATATGCAGCCACTGATGTGGTAAATGTGTATACTGGTATTCTAGTGAGAAAAGGTGACAGACAGTTCACATTATCTATGGACAGGGGTCATTTTAGAAGGTACCATTCCTTCGCCATGATAACTTTCAACTCTCCAGGTCACAGGCCCCTGTTAGACTTAAGATACCAAAATTAGTCTACTGTCCTCTCGGCTTAGAGCATGTATTTAAAATCTTTTCTCTATTTGTGCTACTGCAGGAATCTGAGAGCAAGTTAGTCTGTAGCTATAAACTTTTAGAAAGGATGTGTGCATTTGACTGATGTCCTCAGTGTGCAGGTGTTGATAACACCTGGGGGTCAGAAAAAGTCACTGATAACACTAAGGGACCAGGGGTCCATGAGAGACTGAACAGTCTGTGAAGAACTGATTTTTCTCAGGTAGCTAGTCCATTTGTAGGCTCCCCATTTTGGCTGCAGTGAGCTCCCTCCTCTTTTCATGGACTATTGGTTGTTATGGTGATAGATAGAGAAAACAGGAGATCCTCAGAAATGACCAATATGAATTGTTTTGCACATCACTCTTTTGCAGCCAGCCTGAAAAATCACATCTCACCATGAGCCAATGATTCAACAGGGACAAAAGGGTATCTGCTGAAGATTGGGGAGGTTATGCTTACTTTTGGCTTCCTGTGGTTGTTCTAGTAAGTTTTAGCATCCTAGTATGGAGGTCAGAGTGGCAGAGGGAACCAGTGTTTTGACAGTGACAGGGCAATTAACACTCGCAGTACCCTCACCTTAATAGTGAACATGGTGGAAGCTTGGCAAGAAAGAAGCTTGGCGAGAAGTGGTGGGTTGCCCATGGATTGTGGTCAGGTATGGTCAGGGAGTTGGTGCCGATGCTGCTCCTCTGGCCTTTGATTTTATTGGTGCCTTGATGACCACCAAGCAATCTACTTACTGCCTCATTCAGCGCTTTTTCTTATACCCCTCACTCAGGCCCACCTGTCCAGGGATTGCAATGCTGACAGTGGGCTGGGCACTCCTACATCAATTAACAACCAAGAAAATGCTCCACAAATGCATCTGTAGCCAATCTGATGGGGAAGATCCCTCTTCCCTGGTATGTACATGTTTGTGTCAAATTCATGAATACAACCTTTTACACACACACACACACACACACACACACACACACACATGTACATGCATGCACATGTTCATGAATACATAATACCACCGCCACATTCAAGGTATTCCAGGATACTTCTCAGGGAGGAATTCGATACAGTTCAGGTAGGGCAGTTGCCACAGAAAAGGTTTCTAGCTCACTATCTTCCTTATGGCAAAAGAATAGGGATTCATTGCTCTCTCATTAAATAGTTCAGCACCAAGAGCAAGGTATTCTGAGCAAGCCACTGGCCTCAGGCCTGGCCTTTATCTTTGGTTTTGAAGTAGTCATTCTCTTCTCACCTGGAAGGAATGAGAAGTACCTGGATAATGGACATGCATTCTTCAGATACAGCCTCAAGAGAGCTTCTCCTGGTTGAGATGAAATACAGTGCCAATCAAAAAGCAGAAATGTGCCCTAAGCTATATCTTCAGATGTGGAGTTTAAGTAGACACTTTGCTCTGAGCTTGTCCAGAGATGGGACTTTGTTGGCTTTTATCCACATGCTACCCCACTATGATCAGGATACTTCTGTCTCCTCACAGAAGCACATCCTACTTCAGACCAAGGATCCCAAAAGCACAATCACCTGAGCGTAGCCACAGTGCCTAAGACAAGCTCATGAAATGATTCAGATTATATAACTTATAAGGAACCCCAGAGACCAGAGGTGCCCAGACCTCCTTGGATGGCAACAGAAGGCTTGAAAAACAACCATTTCTTAGCAGGTCTGGCTGGCACACCAGTCATTTGGAGCACTCAGGAGACAGACAAATGGCATCAAGGAGAAAAGCAATGTATGTTTTATCCCCAACAGCTTCCTATTTGCACAAGACCTCTGTGGGTTTAGAACAGGTTTTCTTGTGGTAACATTATTATCATAGGTCAATTGAAACCACCTCCAGCTCTCAAGGTGCCATAGTTGAGTTTAGAATCTTGTTCAGTACCCTCCTGTTCACCCAAAACTCTTGTGCACCAAGCTGGGACTTTGCAGCCCTTCTTTGTAGGGTGCACTGTGGCAAAGCTGCCTATATGTGTTCTCTTTCTTTTCTCATTTCTGTTTTTCTTTTCCCTTTTTGATTTTTGGAGACAGATTCTCACCATAGAGCTCTGGCTGCTATGAAACTTACTGTGTAGACTAGGCTAGCCTCACTAGGCTAGCCTTGCACTCACAGATTTCTGCTTGCCTCTGCCCTGCCCCTCCAAGTGCTAGGATTAAAGGTGTGTATCGCAGTGCCCAGCATACTTTCTTCCTCATACATTTACCCAAATTCTTTCTTTATGAACAGAAGTTCAAAAACTGCTTTGCCAATGCTCTATAATAACTTTATCTGATTTGACATTTAGCCATTGAAAATTGTTTTACATGCTAAATCATTCTCTATGTGTTTCTTAGCGATTCCTACTACCCAGCCTCCACTGGCTTTAGGTTCCATTTCTCTTCCCTTATCCTTCCTGTGCTGGACTTAGAGGCACATGCCAGAAAACCCTGCTATAGTTTTACTAAAAAATTATTAATCTACTAGTAAGTAAACACTTTAAGTTAATGTGGGAAGATCAGCAAACTAACCTCTGGTGATTCCCTTGATGTGACCACAGTTCCGGTCTTGGTACCATCTTGGTATTTTCTTTCAGGTGACAGCAGTACAAAGTGGACCCTTGTTAGTGTCCTGGTCTTTGAGCGTTTTTGAGGGGAGAACAACTGCACAGGTGGCTTGCCCACATCTGATGACTGTGGCCAAGGGACCGCTCTTGATGTGGAATCAAGTGTACATCATCAGCATACACAAGCCTAGTGTTAGCTGACAGCTGCTTACAGCTGCTGTCCCAGAAAAGCTGAGATTTTAGACTTAATCTTTAAATACATCCTACATATAAAAAGGGCAAGAGGGGGTGGTTCAGTTTTCTCTCTCCTCTTCTCTCCCCTCCTTTTTTTCTTGCTTGTTCTGGAGTGTGAGGGACATTTCCATTGTTAATAAGATACATTGTATCTCCCAGGAAGTAAATACAATTTGACCATTTCTCCCCCATCTGCCTCCCTTGGATGGTATCTGTGCAACCAGTGGGCTTCATGAAGAATGAATTAATGTGATGCTGTATAGATTCAGATGGTTTTTACAGGGAGCTATCATTATGCAGTTGTGCTGCTTGAGTTGAGCATTACGTTTTATTAGTATAGTGTGTGTCTTTTGCCAGATCCACTGATTTCTTTTAACGTGGGAGTCAGAAGCTGCTCCAGCTCACATGAGAAAGGCATTGTGTATGGCGTTGGGCATTATGTCCTTTGGGGAGCCTTTGCAGGATTGTCTTAGGCGATCGATGCCAGGTCTGATTCAGCAGGCAGCATAGGACCAAAGAGCTCCTTGAGGGCAGGGGTCATTATGTTCTCCACCTGGGCTGCTCTTGGCATACAGCTGATGCTCAGTGATTGTTTTGGTATCTATGCCCTGCTTTATGACTTTGCTATTTATCCTTGTGCCCTGGGCTGACCTTAGAAACCTCTGAGGTCTTTGAAGTACCCTGCAGTGTCCATATTTCCCCATTTGCCCCATGTGCATCCTGTGTATGCTAGTGTTAGGTTTCGGAGAAAGTCAACTTAAAAATCAAAGGCTCATGGCTACACTAGTGCCAATGCTGGCTGTTTGGTGCTATTATTCCTCATTGTGTGGTGAGGTTTAACATCATAGTGAAGAAGGCATGGTAAGATGGGGCTGTTCGTTCATCTCTTAGTAGTTTATCTCAAAGGAGAGTGATGGGCAGGCTGGCAGGCAGGCAGAAAGGGGTCAAAACATGATACAATTGCCAAGGATTTATTCCCTTCAAATAGGTCTTACCTTTTAAGAGTCCATCATTTTTCAATAGCTCAATTGATTAATCCACTTATGAGACCATCCTTCGATGGTCTTTATTAAGAGAAGAAGGGGATTGTAGGAGAGTTCTAGTTGAAAGATGGAAGTAAAGCAATCATGGACAAACCCTCCAAAACCGTGAGCTGAAATAATCATTGTCTCCTTTAAGTTGATTTTCACCAGATGGTTGTCACAGCGATGGGAAGCTAACACATCAGAGGTGGTTTATGTCCTGGCATAGCATGTACCCTTGGCAAAATGGGATTTCAGGAGAGGCTCAGCTCCTGCCTGATGCCTTCGAGGACATGATAGCTCTCATCCCATGTTGCCTTATCTGACCATTATGTGAACCTGCCAGGTGGTACATCCACAGTCAGACCAGGCTTTGTGCAAACCAATCATTGGTAACTGACTAGGAACTGAAGTCAGAATCTATAGAGGAATTGGTTATCAAAACCATCCCATTATCACATCCTGAGAGGTTTTCTAGTGACGAATGCATTTGCTCAATAAGCCAACACTGGTCCTCGAAAAGATCTGTCTGCAGTCAAAAATGCTATGGGAAGGAGACCTCCTCAGTCACAGCTGCCACAAAGACTGAAGCCCAGGCACAATCTTTTTATTCACTAGATGAAAGGTGGTAAACTGATTATGGTTTCTGTAGCCTCTTCTCCATGAAATGGGTGCAAGAATCTGAAGAGATCTACATGTAGTTGGTGCTGGATCCATAATCGAATGAAGCCACTGACTGCAATTTACCTTTGCCTGTACCTGGAACACTTACATTTTGAATAAATGAGTAGTGAGTAAATGAACAAATGAATGAATGAATGAGTGAGTGAATAGACTATTTCTAACATAAGTAGGCTTGGTAGATCATGATTGTAATTCTATCATGTGGGACACTGAGATGGGAAGATCCTTGAGAGTTCTAGGCCAGCCGGGCTATATGGTAAAGTCCAGGTCAACCTCGGCTAAACAGTCAGTTTCCATGTGGCATTGTCAGTCACCACTACAACGGGCAAGTACATGGTGAAGATTTGAAAGAGAAAGAAGAGTAGCTGTTTGTGCACTATGAAGAGAGACTGAAATAGAGGCACAAGAATAGAGGGGAACAGTCTGATGTAAGTATTCTGTAATGCCATCTGAGGCCATGGTAATGTACATGCCCATGATATGGCTAAAGGCCATGCCTGTGTTCAGTAGAAGTCTGAGTTGATACCCATTGCCCATGTTACTTCTTAAAGCCATGAGAACATCTCTGTTTTAGGCTGCTGCCTGGGGCCATGTTGATGCCCACAGATGCATGGAGTCAGACCCTCCTCTCACCTGGGCAGTGCAAGAGAGCCTCAGTTCTCAGCCGTGTACAGCTGAGCATAGGGGAGCTGGTGCCTCCCCTCACTGGGGAAGTGCTGGAAAGCTGGCATTGGTGGTGCAAGTATAAGAGAACTGGTGGGCTGACCAATGCAGCTACCACCCAGGCCCAGATTCAGGGCTTTGAGTTAGCCTATCCAGATCTGCCCCATCTATAGAAAGCTGGAGCTCATGAAGGGACCAACCAGCCCTGAAGAGCCAACGCTGCAGATTTTCCATGACACAAGGTAACAACAGGATATCCAGGAGGAGTCTCAGTAAGGGTCCAGTACTGATGACAGAGCAGAAGCCAGAGGTCTTGAAAGAGACCACTGACCAATGAATCATTTGCAATGAATATTTGCAAGTAAAGCTATTTGGGAAAAATGTGTGTGTGTGTGTGTGTGTGTATGTGTATGTGTAATATTATACCCACACATGATGTGACTCATGACATGGAGCTTCCAGAGAAAAACTTTGTTTATTTTTTTAATTTTTTCTTTTCTTTCAGAAGGGAGCTTACAAGAGTAGATGCTGTATATGAAGGGTCAGGGAAATGATTGGGATTGGGGCGCCTGATGTGAACTTTATAAGAATTAGTAAAATTTTTTTAAAAAATGCAAAACAAAATTTCTAAAACAGAATATGGTACATAATCTACCCTTAGATTAAAATAATTAAAAGGGCAGCTTTTCCCTGACCATGGCTTCTGCCCTGTTTAGTATGCTTCCATGTTTGAGTGCTGCTCCAGGGAGGATCACAGACAGACATGAATGAGAACCTGTACTTCCTGAATGCCTGAAACTCCTCTGTGTTGGGCCTTTTCTTTCCTCTATATTTAACTGATTTTCCCTGAACAAGCATGTCCACCTGTTGTCTGTCTCCTTCTGCCTGGTAGTGCTTTGAGACCAGAGGTCTTATTCATTTCAGCATCTCAACACAAAGCAAGCCTTCCTTAGGAAGGTAGGAAAGAGGGAAAGTTTCCCCCATTTATTGACAATAGATTTTCTCTCACATAATAGATTCTGGTTATGATTTTGTCTTCTTCTACTCCAGTTCCTTCCCACTTCCTCTCCTATCAGGATCTACTCCCTTTCTGTCTCTTATTAGAAAACAAACAGGATTCCAAGGGTTTTATATATATACATATATATATGTATATATATATTATAATAAACATAATATACTATGTAACATAATAAACTATAATTGATATAAGATAAAATAAAAACCCAAACATCAGAACTGGACAAAATAAAACAACAGAAGGTAAAGAGCCCATGAGAAGGCATAAGAAATGGATACCCATTCGCTCACATGCTCAGGAATCCCATAAGATTACTAAACTGGAAGTTATAACATATACACAAAGGACCTGGTGAAGAGCCGTCTCTGTGAGTTCATATGACCTTTGCTCATGTTGATGTACACGGCCTTGTTTTCTTGGAGTCCTTCATCTCCTCTGGCTCTTAAACTCTCTCTCTACAAAGATTTCTGAGCTCCAAGGGGAGATATTTATGGAAGACATACTGTTTAGGGCTGTGCATTCCAAGGTCTCTTAGTCCCTGCATAATGTGTAGCCGTGGGTCTCTGTATTTACTCCCATCTGCTGCCGGAGGAAGCTTCTCTGATGATGGCTGAGCAAGGCCCTGATCTGAATATGACAGAATGTCATTGGAAGTCATTTTATTGCTACTTAAAAAGAAAAAGAGTGGCACTTGGTTTTACCCTATACCCCTGTCTATCTAGTCTCAGGTTCATGGCCATGTGAGCAGAATCGGATAAGGGTTCCATCTGACGGAGTGGGCCTTCAGTCAAATCAGACGTCGGTTGGTTACTCCCAGAAGCTTTGTGTACCATTGCACTAATGCATCTCACAGGCAGAAGACCACTGTAGATCAGAGCCTTTGTGGCTGGGTTTGTGTCTCCTTTGGTGGTGTGCAGAGTACCTTCCCGCACCAAAGATGGCAGAACACAGGGATTAAGGCTCTGTTAGGCACCAGCTCAACTTCATTTTCATTGGGTTGTGTAGGTGCTGTCCTCAGCTTTAGAGCCTTGCTGTCAGTTTGTGGAGAGCAAATTTGTCTTGCAGGCAGCCTCGGTTGTTTGGGGGTTCGCATGGGAACAACTCAGTTAGATGTAAGTCAATCCAGTACTGGGAGCTTCAGTGACAAGAACTGTTTCCCCCATTATTTGGAGATTTTATTTAGTTTGTCTTCATATATGCACATATTTTAGGAAGCTTCTATTATAAGAGGTTTCTCTTCAAATGGCCCCGTCTTTCCCATATCCCCTCCCTTGTCTCCCTCTGTCCTTCCCCTTCCCACCTGAGTCTCTGGTTCCAGCCTTCCTCCTGCATCCATCCATAACTATTCCATTCCCCCTTCCTTACAAGATCTACCTGTCCTCCACAGTCCCTTAAAAGAAAGGAAAATTTAAGATGTTAGTGTAGGTAGTAAGTTCCAGACTGGTCTTGTTCTTTGAGACTGGGAGAGTCCGCGTACCTCCCTAAACCTCAAGCCTGGTCCACAGAAGTAATGTGTGCTTTGAATGGATGTGTGACTGACTGAATTGAGGAGGACAGTTAACATTCAGGTGTCAGCTTTCTCTGTCCAAAGGCTCACTGTAGCCACTGGTCAGAGTGCCTGCTCTCTTCCGCCACCTACTGGACATTGTCTAAATCACTGTATACTTGCCAAGACCTCTGCAAGGCCTGGTGCTAGGTTGTAAAAAGAAAAACAAAATTCCATAGAATGAGGATTTACAGAATCAAATGAAACCTTTAAGATGAGTCTTCTCTGTTGTGTCAAAGGTGATGAGTATTAAATGCATTATGTATTTACAAGGAATGGCATCAAACTGGCCAAAATGTGAGGTCTGGGCTTTTTAAAATTAACTCCTCAGGCAAGATACCTAGCTTTCGGGATTCTTCTGTTTCATCCTTCTGACAGATTATCAAGCCAACCCCAAAGGTATTTTTAGCTTTAGATATTTTATGGTGATTCGTATTTATTAATTCTCAATATGAGGGGTAAAGCCATTTTTGTCACAGTGTTCTGGCTGAAACTTAAAATGATGCAATGCTTTAGCCCTACATATGCCTTCATGCACACATGCATGCATGTACACATGTACATCATTGGTGTGCTTTGCATGAGATTTGTGGAGCTTGACGTACAGCAAGACTGAAGGAAGGAATTCTGGTGTATTCTGGAGTCAGGAGAGGAGGTATGAGTCTAGAGGAGACAGCTGGGGTTCAAAGGTGACTGTCTGCCTCCATTCCAGACACATAGTCCACATAACACATGGTATGTTCATTTCTTCAAGAAGTATTTATTTTACCCCTAATGGACCCTGGAGGGTACTGGCAGCTATTCTACTGCCTTACTTCCACTGGCTCTTGGCCCTGACTTTGAGCTTACATTGCAAAGAAATCTCTACTAGAATGCCTTTCCATCTCTTTAATGACGTCACTGAACTGCTGGTGACTAGTGGTCAACTGATATGGTCAATCACTGGGGAAAATGGAGACTACAGTCAACCATACTTCCAAGTCCACAGTCACCATGAGTATAGTTAAAATGGATGATGATGCGGGTCTGTTTTCTTGACAACAGATGATCTTCTAACACTGCACACTTTCTGGTCTTCCTCATAGTTTCATATCCTGGCCACTGATAAAAGGATATTCCGATTGGCATATGGTAGTGTAGACTTCAGTTAATGTCCTCTGGATGAATGAGTGACTATTAATCACTAGGGAATTAGATGAGTGTAAATTAGTAAAAGAAATAGGTCGCCTCCATGTTCACTAGTAAACAGACATTTTTGGCATGAAAATAAGAACTGAAATTTTAGGAATGATAAGAAAATATAACTCCTTTGATTGTGTCTGAGATATAACATCTTTTCATATATTTTTATATTGTAATATCTTTATATCTTAATACAATGATCACTTAATTGATCACCTTTAATACATGTAAAAGTCATACTGTGCATTTTAGTTGTATTCTTATGCTTTTAGAAGGATTACAGATTATGAGAATAATCTCCTCAGGACATTTTCTTGAGGTCTCTATCTTCACCCCGTTACTTTCTCTTCACTAGCATTTTTCTAATTTATTTCTGTTGCTACAATACATTACACCAACAATGAACGTATTTTATGGAAAAGGGTTTATTTTGGGTTACATTCCCAGGTTATAGTTCATTTTTTTGCAGGGATGCCAAGGCAGTGCTTTGAAATACATAGTCGCATCACATCCACAACCAACAACAGAGAGAAACAATGCATAGATCTCAGCTAACTCCCTCTACTCTTTCACAGTTCAGGTCCCAAACTAGAGAATGGTGCCTCCCATTCTCAGTCTGGGTCTTCCATCATCTATTAAACAATTAAGACAGTCATCCACAGACATGTCCATAGACCCATCTGGTCTAGAAAACCCTTCACTCAGACTCTCTTCCCAGGTATTTCTAGGTTGTATCAAGTTGATGATTAAAATTAACCATCACGAGCAGTTATCATCTGAAAGCCCACTGTACTTCAGGCCCTGTAATTGGCTCTACCTGAATATATCTTTCTTCTTCAGTTCTTTTGAGGTCACTGCAATTTGGTGGTACAATTTTTACTCCTGTAAAGGCATCCGGCAAAGGACAACATTGACTTGTTCTTGCAATTTAAATATCATATCCCTTCCTTTCTCTATCAGACTTCTCAATTACATTTATTATCCCTTTCTTCCAGACATCCCCCTGTTTTTCTCTACCTACCACACAATAGTCTTCTTTGCTTTCTTTCTGGAACTTTGTAACAATGTCTGATGATATCTCCATGTGAATATTTCCTCCAGATCACACAGTCAGCATGTGCAAAGCTAATCTAACAAGGTTCAGTAAAGCACAGTACTTCTTGCAAGAACATTCAGATTGGGGAGAGATACAAATCTGTGTATCTCAGGACATTTTTGAGGTTCAGATGACATCACTATTCCATAGCCAAGCAGGCAGTGTAATAATTTAGATGGAGACCAGGGTCTCAAAGTGGAAGAAGGAACTATGAAAATGAAGGAGTTAGAGAAGGAGTTATGGCTGAGTAGTTGATGGAAGGCAATGTGAGAAAATAGTGTTACTGTTATTAATAGTGCTGTTAAAAGAATAACCCTTGAGTTGGTATAGTTACAGGCATGAAGTTCCTCAGATGGGATGCTCACCTTCACATCTCACACCCTCTAAGCCTTGCTAGTCAGACAGTAGAAAGTAATGTGGACTTTGGGAATGACATTAATGGGACCCTGATCATGCCTTCCGTAAAACGGACTGAGCAAACTTCATCATGGGAAGAGCTTAGATGTCTTAATTCATACAGAAAGGTGCTTTGGTATATAAGTTTATGGTGACCAGTTCTCCCTAAAGCATGTGAAGTTCAGTTACAGACAACACACAGCTAGACATCTAAGTGACAAAGTCAAACAATGGCATAGAATCAAGACACAGCCTTGCATGATGAAGGTTGTGCTTAATGGGGAAAGCAATACAAGCCTTTAGGATACTGTCACCCTAACATTAGTCTTAGCCTCATATGACCCCCAAGGACGTTTAAATGTAGGCATTCTGAGTTTATAGTGGGAGAGAGAGAGGGGGAGAAAGAAAGGGAAAAGATGAGAGGGAGCAGGAGACAGGGACAGGGACAGAGAGGCAGCAGAGAGAGACTCTGAAAGGTTAATAAGTATGTAAATACGCAGTTGTGTTTTCTGTTTGGTCTCACTGGAAAAACAAAGTAAATTATATTTTCCAAAGAACTGAATTGCAGGCTATAATTGGAAATGGGCGTACAGAGTATGGTTCAACTGCTGTGGCCCAAGAAACAAAGGAGGAATCAAATAGAGGAGAACAGAGGGGCTGAGCCAGTCCTGTGTGTCACAAGAAAGCAAGTGGGAAGCTATAGGGGCAGAGGGAGCCAGTTTTTCACTTGGCCTTACTTCTCTTGGGTCAACTCTGCAGGTCTCTCACATTGCTGGAACACTGGGTTCTCAGAAAATGAAAATAAAGATACTTCCTATGTATTATCCAGAGATAGTGAGATGCTGTTCAGGAGAGAGGCTGCAGGGTGCCAGAACAAAATAGGTACTGGATAGATCCTTGTCCTCAATAACACATTCATTCAACCCTCATCTCCTTTCTTTCTGCATTTCTCTGATATTTCTAGAACATGTCTTAATGAGATGAAGTCTTTTACTCATTTATAATTGTATGCTGCTTAGATCGTATCTTTGTTAATTCACTTTCCTTCCATTTACATTAGCTCAATGAATGCATTGAAAAACTGAGAATAAATATGACCCAGCACCTCCAAAAGCTTGACCCACATTGAGGGAAACAAAAGCTAGTGAGAAATGGACATCACAAGGTAGCTATCTGTCTCAACTGGAAGAGACCTCTTCCACCTAACGGGATGTTGATTCTATACAAAAGAGGTAATTGAATGTTTTCAAGGTCAAAGCATGACAAAGAAACCTGAATCTTTATCTGCTCACTGGACTTACTGCATGCTTGAATGTTCCTTAAAGTCCCCCACCTGGACCACAGGGTCTTTTATGTTCTGGTGTTCAATACAGTCTGTGTGTTATAGCCCAGCTACTTGCTGCCCTTCATGTCAACCTCTCATGTGTACTATATCACATTGCTGAGAGAGCTGGAGTTGGAATTCTCATCATGAAAATTCTCCCATAACCATCAGGTGTGCCTGAGAGTCACCATACCCAACCCCCACCCCTAACTATCTCACCTGAGATTTTGTAAAAATGGGTTTCTATAAGAACACAGTAAAGTAGCATATCCATGTAAAAGCCTTTTCCTTCTTACTGATCTGGACAGTCTGAAGAAGGTTTCCCAGAGCAAATGTACCATCTACATGCTGTCAATGCGGCACAAGAATTTCCCCTTTCTGTTGCTAATCTTTATTTCCAATATTCCTACTCTGTCAATCATTCTTTAAACAAATTCCAAACTCATTCTTTATCTCACCCATTCTCATAATGCACAAATTATCTCAGGCACTTTACTAATTAAACATCCAGGAACTTGCCTTGTTATTAATTTCAGTTCTACTACCTCTAAAGCACGACAGTAATCATTATTAATCTCTTACCCTCAGCCACCAACCTTTTACCCTACTGCTTGTCCACTTATGTACTTAGGAATTGCTTTCTCTATGCTTACCCATCCTCAAGCCAATTTTGCTTTTCTAGAAGAGCCAAGTCTTGGGATGTTTTAAAATCTAAACTAAATTTTGTGTACAGAACTCAGGTTTTACACACACACACACACACACACACACACACACACACACACACACACACACACACACTTTTGCCCTCCCACAATACTGTTAGATCCTTGGAGACTCAATCAATAGTATGTGGGTGCTATAGTAGACAGTGTGAGCAGGCTCTTGCTCCCATGGGCTTCTCCTGCACTTTGGAGTGAGTGTCTCCTTATTCATTGCTTGTGGCTGATTCACATGCTTCCCCCAATCAAGGCTCAGCTCCTACTGTTCCCAAGCTGCCCCTCTATGTGGAAAACCTCATTGTGATGCTTAACTCTTTCTAATTGACCAGGTCAGAGGGAACCCAGATATTTAACCACATGTTATTCTTATCTATGGCAAGAGTTTTCAACCTGTGTGGATTGTGATTTCCTCTACAGGGGTCACATATGTGACATATCAGATGTCCTGAATATAAGGTATTTACATTACAATCCATGACAATAGTAAAAGGATAGTTATGAAGTAGCAACAAAATAATTTTATGGTTGGAGGTCAGCACAACATGAGGAATTCTATTAATGCATGGCAACATTAGGAAGTTTTAGAACCACTGATATGTGGGGATGATTTGGGATGGAAACTACATTTGAGTTGGTGGATTGAGGCAGACATCTCTCTCCCTCATGTAGGGGTACCTTATTCAGTCAGTTTATGACCTAATAGAACAAAAACAGAATACCCTGAGAGCAAGTGAAATTTACTCCTGCTGGATAGCCTTGATCTTGGACTCTGGTCTTTCTTGCTTTTGCACATGAACTGAGATCAACGCTCTCCCTGGACCTGCTGGCTTGAAAACAGAGCTATACTGTCTACTTTCCCAGACCTGCAGCTACTTGTTTGAACTCCTAAGATTCTAGCTCTCAGAGGCACACAAGAAACTCCTTACGGCAAATCAGAAATGAATCTCTCTCTCTCTCTCTCTCTCTCTCTCTCTCTCTCTCTCTCTCTCTCTCTCTCTCTCTCTCTCTCTCTGTAACTCTGTCTTTGTCTCTTTTCTCTCTTCTTTCTTTCCGTCCTTAAACTTTCCCTCAATTTCTGTTTCTTAGAACCCCAAGAGACATACCTCCTTTGCTTCTGAGATGGGCAAACATTAAGGTAACTCCAACACCTTTGTCCTGGTTTTCACATCCTATGTATTCCATTCCCTTGTGTATGTATGTGGTGGTGGCTTCTGACCTTCTTTTGAACCACAGAACACCCAAAGGTGATGAAACGTCAGCCATAATGCCATTATATCTTCATACAATTCACTTTAGTATCTTTATTCACCTAACATGTATCCCTGCAAATGACCTTGACACAATACAATAGTAAAACATGGTTT
This sequence comes from Rattus rattus, assembly GCF_011064425.1. Classification (NCBI taxonomy): domain Eukaryota; kingdom Metazoa; phylum Chordata; class Mammalia; order Rodentia; family Muridae; genus Rattus; species Rattus rattus. Next base: position 241,514,094 of record NC_046154.1, read on the forward strand.
TTTGGGAGACTATACAAATGTCATGCCTCCATTCTCCTTTATGAGTTTATGACAGTATAATGTACCTCAATGCATATGTGCGCTGTGTGTGTGTGTGTGTGTGTGTATGTGTGTTTAAGAATTAGAGACTAGCCTAGAGCTCCACCCACACCTCTTTCTTCTTGAGAGTTTCTGGCTTTGTTCTGGAATCCTAGAATCTGCATAAGACTCAGTCTTTGAAGGAGTATCTGGGGTCAGAACCTTAAGGAGCACAATACTTCAGGGCCTGCAGGGTGTGGCCTGCTTTGAGCAGGAAGACCCCACCCATCCTGGTCATTGTTTAGATTGAATAGCCTTAGTAACTGTCACAGGGAGATTTTGTTGTTAATGCAGAAGTGAAACTCCCAGTGTATCTAACAGATCTGTGTAATGAGATGTCTTCAGGCATGAGATACCTGCCTATACTCCAGAAGGAAGGGGTCTGGAAGCACCCCTCACCCAGGGATTCTTCTGCCTGCCAATGGAATTGGTTCCAGTCTATCTCAGGGAACTGCATTTCAACCTGTTTAGTAATGCTCTAAAAATGAGGAATTTAGACTCCTCCCACCCCTCTTAGCTAATACATTCAGTTCCTCTCTGCTATGGCTTCTTTATCTGGCAATCTGAAATGGCAGTAGACCACATTTAGATGTGAATATAAGGACAGTGTCATTGTCAACCAAGGTTGGTTTTAACTTATGGCTGACCACTGCCCCATCACCAGATGTCTTTCACCAGTTTTGGTGATCATCAGCCTGACCTGCTCTGCTCCCATCTATTCTGGTTCATTCCTGTTGCTGTGGCAAACCACCCAGACAAAAAGAACAAGTTAGGGAACAAGAGGTTTGGTTCAGCTTACAATCCCAGGTTGCCCATCATTGTGAGCAAGGCAGGAACTTCAAATAGCTGCCCATATTACATCCACAGATAAGAGCAGAATACTAGTGTGTTTCAGGTGCACTTGCTTATTTGTACTGGGCTCAATTTCTCCACTCTTAAAAACCCTTCCAAGGGAATAGTGCCACCTACAGTGGGCTGGGTCTTCCCACAGCAATTAACTTAATCACAACAATCACCCACATGTATGCCCAACAGTCAACCTAATTTGCATAATCCTTTATTGAGACTATCATCAGGTGATTCTAGAATGGATCTTGCTGACAAAGTTCACCACCATGCATCCTCCTCTATTGTTTCTTTCTCTCACTTTGTGTTTCTGGCTTCATTTTCTTTAAGCCAATGTTGATAATGTGTTTCCTTTCTTAAAGTGAAAGAGCGTACCCCAAAACGGGGAGCTGCATCTCTCGCTCCAATCGCGGGGTGGGGTGCCCCCAGGAATCACCAGTAGCCATTCTTGATGTAAAGCATGAGGTACCTTTTATTAACGAGATCCCAGGTCTTACGGGATCCCGGTCGAGATCTCACACAGGAGACAGAGGAATCGAAACCCCAGCTTCCAAACTGGGGGCTTATATAGGGGAGGTTAGGGGCATTCACAAGAAAGTTACACATGATTGGTCAATTCAAGGTGCACAGTTACTGCGAGAAATTACATCAGCAAGGAGTACGTGCTCTCTAGCAGTTCGGCAGGCAGGTAGGGGTGGCTCATCTCACTCAGGGGGGTGAAGGAAGGGGAGGGGGTGGCTACAGATGATCAATGTCCTTGGGGCTGATAGCTGGTTTGGCAAGTCCTATCTCTGGCTCTCCCTCAGGCACGTCCGGCCCTGCACATCCGGACTCTGACAATGAGTAACCTTTTTAAAACTCTAGTTCTACATTCCCGTCTTCTTTTCTTGTTAATAGTTCTAATCTTAGAACTGCATGGAGAACTCAGCTTCATCTAGCATAACGGCTTGGTACTGTTGTCTTAACATGAGGATTCTAATCTGGACACTATCCAAGCCTATACACCAAGGTCATGACTAGCTTTAGAACTTCTAAGTTTATACAGACTGTGATCCCTGAGGCACAGTCCCAAGAAGTGTTAAGAGTACTAACATATGCAATGTTACATCATTTGTATAGAAATCAAGCCTATCCACACCTATCTTGATAGAACCCAGGACAAACATGACTGAATTTCCCTCTAGGTCCCAGCTCTCAGCCCTAACAGCTAGTACACGGCTGGTGAGGGCTGAGAATTGACGGCTGTCAGGGTGGTCAGCAGCACTAGGTACAGTCCTTTCCATCAAGGCTCGAGTGTCTGGGCTCAGTGTAGCTGCAATCTCCGACCTGGAACTGATGGGATGTCTCAGGGGTCTCCGGAGCATAGGCTGCTGTCAGCTGTGAGCAGATTTCTTTCTGTATCACCTGTAGGTCTTTTAGCCTGGCACACAAATCATTATTACTATGGCACTATGACATGTTGGTTCAGTAACATCACCTAATACAGTCAGAGGAGCTGAGGCCCCATATAAGATCCCAAAGGGGATAAGGCTGAATCTGGAAGGGATATTTCTTGCTCTGAAGAGAGCAAGAGGGAAGGAGTGTCACCCAGTCTGCGCCAGTCTCCATGGTCAATTTAATTTGGTCAGGGTCTCTCTTAGAGTTTTATTTATTTACTCTACCTGTCCTGAACTTTGAGGTCTGTAAATACAATGTAATTTCCAATCGACCTCTAAATACTTGGCCACCCTGGCTTACCTTGGGTAAACGAAGGGGCGGTTGTCTGACCAGATTACCTTGGGCATTCCAAATTGGGGGGAAGATTTCTTCCAGTATCTTCTTGATGATTGCAGAGGCCGTCTGGTTTGGTGAGGAAAGCTTCTATCTATCCCTGAAAAGTATCTACAAGCACTAGGAGATACTGTGATCATATTTTCTGGTTTTATCTCAGTGAAGTTCACTTCGACTTTTCACTAAACTCTCTAGTCTCTTTGCCCTGTTTGCTTGCTAACATTCACTTATTGACATACCTTATACTTTCTACTGTCTTTCTGGCTAAAATCTTAAAGTCTATTACATACACCTTTACTACTTGGACAAACTCCTTATCTCCTAAATGAGTCCATTTTGTATTTGGCAAAGTGAGTCTTTTCTTTGTTCTCTGGGAGTATAGCTTTCCCTCAAGTGTGCCATTGTCCTTCATCTTTTAAGCAATTTGGGCCTTTTCTAAGTGAGGTCATCCCTTAGTCCGATCCTAGTTCTCAGTGGCTGTCTCTTGCAGGCCTGCAACCAGGATAGGCTCCTGCATAGCCATTTTTCGAGCCACTTGATCTGTGTTGCCCCATGCCACTGAATCTCTTCCTCCTGATATCCTGAGCAATGAATAGTACTCACAGTTGTTGGCTTCACCAGGGCATCCAAGAGATGGGCAGGCATCTGCAGTGCTGATGTGCTGGGGATTGAGGTTCAGCCATCCCAGATGACATTGTGTTGTCCACCATGGCAGCACCCACTTGTCTCTGACCTTCATTCATGAAGAGAACTGTTCCCGTCTGTGGACAAGGTCCTCGGCTTTCAGCAGGGGTCAATCAGCCAGTCGCAGAGGTCTTTCCTCCACCCATGGGCTTCTGTCAGTGCTTGGCACTCGTGCTGTGGTGGCTCCAGGTCCGGATTGGGCAGCAAGGTGATCAGATTGTCCCCGACCGGTGGAGAATCTAGTCCATGGCAGCTGACCAGTGGTCCCATCTTTTGGGACACTCTAAAACATCAGCCACTCTATCACAGTTTAAGTCCTGGATTGGGTGATAATTGTCAGTGCCCAGCTGGCAGGAACGGTGTGTTCCAGGCAGAACAGCACTAAGCCATTCATCTCCCAGCATCAGGTTCTGGTGCACTGAGACAGGTCTTAAGCTCCACATACACAGTCTGTAGATATGCATAACATGGCCTCCCAGCCATTTCAGCCCATAAGCCATTTTGGACAATTTTTCTCATGAGCAAGGGATAGGGGCAGTCAGGGGATGACTATGAACTAGTGGGTTACCCGGCCCCGCCAAGGTCCACTGTTCAGACAGTCCAAGTATTGTTCGTTGCCAGTAGCCCTTGCACTCAAGGTCTTTGGATATTGCCCACTGGGGGCATTGGAGCACAGAGCATTGGGTCCCTGTATCCACACTTCCCTTCTATCTCTGTACATAGCCAGCACTCTAGGACCAAGAAGCTCTCCAGTGGCCCCTCTTGTTCTTTCTTGGGCAGTCCCTGACCCGGTGTCCTTTTTCTTTGCATTAGGCACACTGATCTTTAGCCAGGAATTCTCTTCTGTTGCCAGGTACTATCCTCCTAGGTTCTCTAACTACTGTGGCCAGTATATGTTCCTCTCTCGTCTTTTATCTCTCTTTAGCTCTCTAACTTCCTCTTCTTTTTGTCTCTTTCTCTTTTAACCTTACTTTCTCTGTAACTTATACTAACTCTCAGCAACTTAACTTAACCCTTTAAATTTCTGTAACATTCTCTTTATATCCTTTCCTTATCTTAGCCAGATTGGTGGGGCACTTTCCAGCCCCTCAGAGACCCACCCTTGGAGCCTGGCGGCAGACCTGGCACTCCCTACCTTCAGGCGTCTGAAGAGAGCAGGCAGAAGTGAGGGCCTTCTATCCGTGTTGGAACCTTCTTTCTGGTCTCCAGTAGGATTCCGTCTTTCCTCAGTGGTAAAGAAGACCTCTAACAGTTACTAACAAGCATCTCAAATGGGATGGTGAGAAACAGGAGAATCTTGTGAAGAGGGCAAACAGCATTTAGTCACACAGCTAAACCAGGAGGCCTTTTTTGGACAAAAAGGCCAGTGTACAAAAAGCACAAGCTTTGTCTATGAAACGGAAAGGTGAGCAGAGAGGCAGCAGAACTATCTCTCTAGACTTAGATTTTTCCCTCACGGAGTTATCAGCTCGTGGTTTTGCCTCTCAAGAGAACCAGCCTCCAAATGACACTAGGCTTCTAGTAACAGCTAATAACAAAAGGATGGAGAGATGTTAGAACCTGGGTGCTTGATGCCAGGTATTTGATAAAAGAATCGTGAACCAGTTCACCTGGGGCTATCAGACCTCAGTAGCAGCCTTTACCAAACTGTCTCACTGGGTTTAAAGGCCCATGGAAAAGAAAAACATTAATCTGACTTGGCCACCGCCCTGATAAGGCAGGCTCTGAACTTCTCTAAATGAGCGCTCTCCTGCTGTGAGCAAATGTCAGAAATTCCTTTCTTGTTCTTGTTTTTCCTTATAGCCCACCTAGCTCTCAGCCTTTTCAGATAGTTCCTCCTGTAACATTTCTAACACAGCCTGTTTTTTTTTATAGCCTGTTGACTGCATTTCTGATCTTTTAGGCAGCTACACACTAAGTTGTCAAACCGCTGAAACTCTTTAAGATTTTACCCCTGCAAAATTTAAATCTTTTAACTCATCATCGCTGGCTGCGAGCACAAGCACAGATAAAACACTGTTTTAAAGATTAACTTTGGCTATCAACCAACACACCACCACTAGAGCAGGGTCCACAAAATTAAGTTCCTTACTCACTAAGCATTTAGGGGACCAAGTAAAACTCTTCGACGAACAAAGCAAACAGTTCAAACACAATTGTCAGTCCAAGATTTCAAAAATGAAACAAAAGCCAAAAAGACACTGGACAATACCACAGAAAACAATCCAGACAAACAAGACCAAGACAAAGCATCCTATAACCAATTTCCACAGATGCCTGGTACCTTCAGTACCTGGCCCAAACTGCAGCTTAACCTTAGCTGCTTCTGGGATACCAAACACAGAAACAGAATACAGACAACAGACACTAACACATCTAAGACATTTGTCCGTGCAGTTTATACCAAATAGGCAGTTTTAACGCGACCTCCAAAGTCAAGTCTCAGTCAGATCTTTTTGAAGGTTCGTTCCGACAAAAGGCTGGCTCGCTGGAACGCCCTCACGCTGGCCCCAGAGCTTGGGGCGCCCTCAAAAAGCGCTTTCTAAAAAGAAAAAAAGAAAGAAAAAGACTATTCGGAAGGAAACCCTTCTACTCACAGGCGCCTGTCCGGAGCGGAAACCTTCCGCTATACACCAAATACGGGCAGGAAACCCATCTGCCCAAGTGTATTGTCTGTCCGGGCGGAAACCCTTCCGCCGAAAAGTGCACTCAAACACGGGCAGGAAACCCATCTGCCCAGATGTACTCAAAACGGGTGCACTTCAAATTCAGGGGTGGGAAGCCCTTCACCGAAAGTGCACCCAACTTAAACCTTAGACCATGGCATACACACAAGAAGCACAATGTACACACACACACACAAAGCTTAACACTCACACCAACCAAAGGGGTACCGGGGGGGTCACGTCCGATCCCGGACGAGCCCCCAAATGAAAGAGCGTGCCCCAAAAACGGGAGCTGCTCTCGCCCAATCAGCGGGGTGGGGTGCCCCAGGAATCACCAGTAGCCATTCTGATGTAAAAGCATGAGGTACCTTTTATTAACGAGATCCCAGGTCTTAGCGTGGGATCCCGGGTACTCGTATCTCACACAGGAGACAGAGGAATCACCCCGAGCTTCCAAACTCGGGGGCTTATAGGGAGGTTAGGGGCATTCACAGTTACACATGATTGGTCAATTCAAAAGGTGCACAGTTACTTTTGGAAATTACATCAGCAAGGAGTACGTGCTCTCTAGCAGCTGGGCAGGCAGGTAGGGTGGCTCATCTCACTCAGGGGGTGAAGGAAGGAGGGGTGGCTACAGATGATCAATGTCCTTGGGGCTGATAGCTGGTTTGGCAAGTCCTATCTCTGGCTCTCCTCAGGCACGTCGGCCCTGCACATCCGGACTCTGACAATGAGTAACCTTTTTAAAACTCTAGTTCTACAAAAGCACACTCCATATTGCCACAGAGGTCCATGAAGTATTCACTCAAAAGAGTCTCAAGAAGCCTGGGACAAATACCCTGAACGGAGATGCTGGCCTGACCCTCAGCTGCAAAACAAACACTGGCTTCAGGAATTTTCACAGTTGACTCAGAGTCCATAGCTACCCATTGTCTAGGTCTCCCTTCTCTTTCTAAATGTTGTCTACCAAATGGGAAAAGTGAACCAACAGAGGTGTGTGTGTGTGTGTGTGTGTGTGTGTGTGTGTGTTCTCTGTTAATACAAAAAGAATCCTTTCCTTCTGTAGGGGACCTGGAATTATCTCAGAATTACTCCAGGGATGGAAAAATTCTTTCCTGATCTCCATTTTTTTGAGGCCTTTAGTCTTTTGGTAAAAGAATATTTAAAGATAGTTTCTGAGTTATACCTCTTCCTCACAAACTTTACTGGAATTGGGGTATGCCTCTATCCCCCATGACATAACTGATATGACTCCCTACTCAGAGAGTGATGTATTTTAGTTTTTAATTTTACAACATGCAGAGACAGGGGCTCCTTCTGTTGGCACAAATCAGAACCGTGCCTCCCCTGTGCTTTACTGCTGACTGTGGGTGTGAACAGCTGTTTTGGAAATCAACCAAACAATGCATATCAAGGCTTTGCCAGACTTTAATGACTCTCTTTTTAACCATTCACATCTCATGAATGAATTTTACTCATTCAGTAAAAAAAAAAAATAGAAGTAAAGATAAATATATGTCCATACTTGTGTGTTTGTGTGTTGTGTGTGTGTTTGTGTGTGTTTGTGTGTGTGTGTGTGTGTGTGTGTGTGTGTGTGTGTGTGTGTGTGTATGTTTGCATCTATGGCATGTGGTATTTGGGAGATGTCTTGATTTTGGTGAGTAAAAGAAAAAGGAACTAACTTACCCCACAATAGCATGCCACTAAAATAATGAGAGTGTGTTGGAAGGACAGACAATGACGCAGAACCCATAAATAACATTTGTAACAAATACTTAACGATGTGGGGAAGTGATTGCACTGGGGTATTTACTGAAAAGGCATACATATAAATTCCATGTGAATCTCTATTTGGATTCTTCACATGTGCTTTTGCTTAAGAAAGATTCCAGCGGGAGAGGATGCGCTTAGTCCTGCTGCGTTTTGATGTCCCAGGGAGGAGTGGTAGCCAAGGAGCACTTCCCCTTCCCTGAGGAGAAGAACCAAGGGGTAATGGGGGAGGAATTTGCTTGGGAGGGTAGAACTGGGAGGAAAAGAGGGAGTCAGGACTGTGATGAAGATGTAAAGCGAATAAATAAAAAAATTGTGAAAAAGAAATAGTTTTTCAACAAAAGAACAGGAATTGGAATATGATGGAACTATGTCAGTGTTTTTCAATTTAAGGTAGTGTTTTCCCCAAGGGAAGATTTTGAAATGCCTGGAGATGTTTTTGATTATGATGCTTTTAGAAAGGGAATGCTGTTGGCACTGATTAGGCCAGGGATGCTGCCAAGCGTCTGAGTATCACAGCTCCAGGACAACCAGTTGTTTGGAGATGAGCTGAGCATGGATTCATATATTCCCACCACTTGGGAGTCTTTAGTATGAAGGTTCCTGAAGGCTCAAAGATAGCCTGTACTACATAGTGAGCTCCAGGGTAGCTTTGGCTGAAGAGTGAGACTGTTTCGACAAAAAAATAAACAAACATGAGAGATTTTCTCAGCCTTGACTCTGACGTTAGGGAGTCCTATAACAATATCTAGGTGTCTTGAGAGTTACAGAGTATTTTGCAGTCTCTTACCATGTATTAGGCCCTGGAACTCACTATGTAGTGTAGGTTATCTTTGAGCTTTCAGGAACCTGCATACTAGACTCCCACATGGTGGGATTATATGAATTTTGGCTTAGATGTTCCTGTCATCTATGGCCTACTAGGCTATGGACATTTGAAGCCTTCAGCAAAACATTGGTGTCTTGTTGGCTTCGACTGCAGATTTCTCCCTCCTGGTCTCATCATTGCTCTAAGTTTCTCATCTTCTATTTGCTTCTCTAACAAAAAATAATGTCCTTTGTGTACAATGCTCTGGCTCCCCTTTATCCCTCTATCCATGCAGTTGTCCCCCTTTCCCTATCATCCTCTACCAGGTCCTCTTTCTAATACCTAAGCCTTATTAGAGGCAGAATTATTCTAAGCTTGCCTGCCTGCATGCATTCTTTCCTTCCTTCCTTCTTTCCTTCCTTCCTTCCTTGTCCCCACTCCCCATGTATTAGCCAATGTTAGTTTACAACAGTATAATGAAGTGGGTTCTACTGTTATCATTTAGAGAGATACAATCTCTTTACACTCTTCTGAAGTTTTGATTATTAACAGTGGTTAATAACATGTCTGGTATATGGATGCGTATTTGTATACATGTATTATGTATATATTATGTGTATATACATGTCTTAAGTGTGTCTTTTACCTTGTTGTGGCTCTAACATGCAAGCCAGTTGTTTCAGTATCAAAAGGAGTTTATGTTCCACACACACATACACACACATGAAAGATAGGTGATAGATAGCTTGTATATATATATATATATATGCTTCTAGATATGAATGTACCATCATGCAATGGTATCCATGGAGAACCACTTCCAAGACTCATGAGAAAATGAAAATCTACAGAAATACTCGTTTCTTACAAAGAATGGCAAAGCATTTTTCTACATTGTGTATTCCATCTCCCATACACTTTAAGTCCACGCTACTCTAGACTAATAATACCTAAAAGAATATAAGTAATTCGTAAATAGTTGTGCAATGTAGCTTACAGAATAACTAGAAGAAATTCCTATATCTGTTCAATATACATGCAAGAATTTCAATTTTTTTTAAGTAAACTGATTAATTGAACCCATAGATACAGAGGGCTGACTGTACACATACATAAAATGAGTGTGGGTATGTTATCTGTGTGTATTTAAGTAAAACAAAAGTGGTTAGTTTGAAATAATAGGTTTAGGGGGAGGTTTACTTCTGAAGCATAGCTTTTGTCATATTTTTTATATTTATAATTTTATATACCATCTATCATGTATCATCTCGCTATGTATATACATATATTAATATATATGATTTATGCAGAACATAAACTCCTTTTAATACTGAAACAACTGACTTGCATATTAAAGGAATAGAGCAATAAAAATACACAAAGTCTAAAAGGCCAGTTCCCCTTATATAAAGAAATTTAAAGAAACAACATTCCACTGACCTATGGCTTATACTTCCACTGAGGCAGAACACTGGGTTTTCAGGACAAAACAGCACCTTAGTTCCTTAGACCCAAGGCCATTGACATCAGTGTTGCAGATCCTGCTTGTACTGATCAATTTCCTTGCTATGTTTTGCAGTGGATAACACCCTGGGAATTAATTATTTTCTATTGATCTTATTATGTGTCAGTACATTTTCTCATTTCTCCTCCTTCTAAAGACACTCTGGTAGAGCACACACATCTTAATACTGTAGGTTGACAACTCTGTTTATGTATCAAATGTAACATGTGATTGTTTAAAGAATAAACATGATATACCCTTATCTTGAAGGTTTATGTTTTGAGTTGCCTGAAGGTGAGTTTTATTTTTTAAGCATGGGAGTTTTAAATATAGATCTGTGCTTTCAACAACCACCTTAACCATAACTATGCTTGAAAGATCCTTAAATTGGTCCAATAGGAAGAAATTGACTTTATTCCCATGCAGCAGCACCTGGACAGCTGCCACTAGTCAGAGGTCAGGACACCTCAGATGCCCAGGACCTGAAAAGCTTCCTGCTTTCTCTCCCTTCCAAGTCTTGCTACATGTTGGCAGATCCTGCTTTAGGAAGTCCTGGATGGTGAAATGTCATCCAGTCAAGTGCAAACCATTTAGGGCCTATAGAACATAGTGGAAATATGTCTACATGGCGATTTGTCAATTATTTGAAGGTAACCCTCACATTCCTCTGTAGCCTGCCCTGTAACACCATCCCTTAGTATGTCCTGTTTCACCATTCCTTCAAATCAGCCTCTTCCTCCTCTTCAGTTATTTATTATTATTGTAGTAGTAGTAGTAGTTGTTGTTGTTGTTAATGTTAATGTTTCCCTCTTGCTTCTTTCTTCCTAGGGAACAAGTTGTCCATAGCCGTCATATTGTCATATTTTACAGTTCATTTATAGATTTGGAATAATAAATCTGATTTCCATATTTTTAGTTCAATTGTCCATATCAGGCTCTCTGGAGTAAGGTAGAGTTTGTCAGCAGACATCTTAACTGATGGATAGATCTGGGGGAATTCTTGACTCTGGAAGATACTATATTAATTGGTTGAAACTGGGCTAGGGGGAAGAACTGTTTCTAAATCCATGAAATATTAGCAAATCTCTGCTATTTTATTGCTGTAGGGCCCTACAGGTCATCCAACCTATTGTCCTACCTAATGAGATTTCAGAAAAGCCTGATTTACCAACTTTTCTTAAGACACACAGTGAAGAGTGGGTTTAATGTTTATAATAATAAAAAGTTTTTGAAGCCACTCTCTGTGATTCTGCTTCTGTGGTTGGTTTGGCTTGCTTTGCTTTTAGTTGGGTCGGGGAGATTTTTTTTCTTTAATTCTCCAGAGTTTCAGGGTAGATACGTGTGTTGAAGGTAACTCCTGAGAGGAATGAACAATATTATCACCATAAGCTGAGATTGTAGTCTGAAGTTTAAAATAGGGGAGACAGAACCATGGAAAGATGGATGTTTGAGGAAGGGGCTCCTGGAGATTTCCTCTAGATACTGTAATGCATAGATGGGATGACAATGCATTTGTGAAAAGGAAGGACAAGAATAGCCAGGACAGCAAGAAGATCACTGTGAGCGCTGTTGGGAGCTGGAGTGGACAGAAGGTCTAACTAGGAACACATCTTAGTCCACATCTAAGAAATATCATCGCCTCTTCTTCCTAGTGTAAGAAAGATTCTAGATATGTGGGAGTTGCAAAACTCACAGGCAACTCTTGAAAGGACCACTGGTGGGTGAATTACCCACCAGAATAAAACAGTATTCTCTGAAAAAATGTAAGAAAATCTGGGCCCTTGAAATGACAAGATGAACACTATCCAGAGTACGTTGAATACTAACAGGCACACATCAAGCAAGAAAATAATCTGTAACAAAAATAGACAATTATTATTGATATTGCAATGACCCAGATCATTAGAATCACAACACAAAAACTTTAGAACAGACTTCCTAAATTTATTCTAGCATGTTAGAACAGCTGTGTTATTTTAACAGAGAAGCAGACATTTGAGAAAAATAATAAAAATAAAAAGTCTAGAATGACAAAACACAATGGTAGAGCTAAAACATTATCCAGTAGGATTCACAACCAATTACAGACATAAGGAGAACCACCAAACTTGTCTACAGCAGTAAAAACTTACCACTTGGAAACACTGACTAGAAGTACAATAATCCGTGCTTTTATTTAGAACTTTCTATGCTACTCTTAGTAATCAGAACAATGTCTCCAATCACAGTCTAGGACCATACCATTAATTCCAGTTTATGCTAGGCATTTTTTGATGTAACTATCTCATCCCATTCTCTAATTGAGGAAATTGGCTCCCATTATCTTTATTTCATAACTTTCTTCCTAGTCTTTCTCTGTCTGTCTGTGTCTGTGTCTGTGTCTGTGTCTGTCTGTGTCTGTGTCTGTGTCTGTCTGTCTGTCTGTCTGTCTGTCTGTCTCTCTCTCTCTCTCTCTCTCTCTCTCTCTCTGACACACACACACACACACACACACCCTTATAATCCCTGCCTTGTGCTCATCCTGTTCTCCACAAGTTCTGACACCTGAGAGAGACCACTGACTGGGATCTATGGAGAATATCTCCTACCAGTTCGCTTTAGAAATCCCAGTGAATCTTCTTTGCAACATTCAACAGTTACAAATTTTAGACTTCTAACACACACCAGCCTCTGTATACTTACTATTTCTTTTGGGTGCAATGCTCTTCTAGTCATGCATACTAGACCAATTCCTCTCTTTAAACTTAAGCTTAACTATTTCCTGATTTAGGAAGTCTTCTCCTGTGTGACAGAGGTGCTAGAACGCCTCTTCATCTTTTCATTGGTCTTGCATATCCCTCTTCTGCCCTTGTAGATTGGGACTTCAGGGTATGCTGATCCATCCAGGGAATTTCAACTTTAGGAATTAACACCTTCAATGTCTAAGGCATTGAAGACGTGTGATGGAGCGTTTACTTCAGTGTATGTGTATTACAGCAGCACCAAAGATGTGAGAAAGGAATGGTAGAGGAAATGGTAGAAGTGGTGGACATTGCATGAAGCCAAGGATGCATTCTCTCTCATTCTCATTCTCTCTCTCTCTCTCTCTCTCTCTCTCTCTCTCTCTCTCTCTCTCTCTCTCTCTCTCTCTCCTCTCCTCTTCCTCTCCTCTCCTCTCCTCTCTCTCTCTCTCTCCTCTCTTTTTTGCTCCTTCTTCCTCCCTCTCCCATTTTTAGTTCCACCGCAATGTGGTCAGACTTCCCCCTGTGTCCTTGTCACTGTAAGACCCTTGAGCATTCAAGATCACTTACTTTTCAGGTTTGTGCCAAATGCTGCTGCTCACAGTGCAGCCTTTGTCCTCTCAGACAACGTGGGAATAGTTCAGCTTTCACAGCTAAACGAACATATAAAGCTTTGCAATCCATAAAATAAATAGCATGAAAATCTATCCCATCAGATTTGGCAGCCTCACAAAACTGTCCCGACCCTTCTCATGACTCTTGGATTCTCACTTCTAGTTTGGGACAGAGAGTAGGAGGCTTGGATGTAGTTAATACTCATGAGAACCCCTAGAAAGTTGGAAAGGCTATCCAAGGAGAAATCTTCTAGGAGAAAAGGAAAGATTAAAGGGGACCTGTTCCTGCCCTCTGAACTTGATGTATAAGGGAGACTCAGTTGGGTACATCATGGAACGAGTTTGCATTTCCCTCTGGCACAAACTAAAGAGGTTGAATTATTGGATCCAGGAGTTTCTGAAACACTAGCAAATTTCTCTTCCACACTACCAGGAAGCTTCAGGGGTCCTGAATTAACTTCCTATTTACCTGCCCAGTTGAAATAGATGTCCACTCTGAATGGGTAAGGTCTCTTTTGTGTGAGCTGGTTGATGATCTCACTAGCTGGAAATACTTTGGCCCAATATTAAGGCTTTCTACAGTGGCCCACTTAAGAGTTCCATTTCAATCTTAGCCATCAGTTTGGATACAATAGCAAGTCAGCTACAGGCTACTGTGAGAATGCAAATTGATATAAACATTTGAGATTGTGTGCTGCTTGGAAATTTGCTGTTGTAATTGTAATAATTATAGTATAGTGTTTCAATGGTTGGTATTAAAATGGATTTGGGTAGCTAGGATCACTAAACACTATAAAATGTTACCCAATATGTGGAGAGCCTTTTGATAGATCAAAAAGATGTTGGGGCCCACTGAGTCCTTTGGAACATTCTCAGCTGCCCTGAGTCACCTGCTATACCTGGCAGACCCACATTATCCTGCCACTTCTCAGCCAATCTTCATCAGATCTGCTGATCCAGAAGCATGTAGGTTAGATTACCTTTTTGAGCCCATATTTCCTACCCACTGGGTCTTCTGGGGGCACCCCCAGCTGACCTGAACTCTCTGCTATCCCAAGAAGACCCCAGTTATTCTGCAACTTCTCAGCCTACCTTTATCAGACCTGTTGATCCTGAACCATAAAGCCCAAGGATACCCAAAGGAGGCCTGCCACAACCAGGAAATTAAGAAATCCCTTAAAGAAATACTGGAAAAAGCAATTGAACAAGTAAAGGAAATAAATAAAACCATTCAAGTCCTTAAAATGGAAATAGAAGCAATAAAGAAAACACAAACTGAGGGAATCCTGGATATGGAAACACTAGAAAAGAGAACAGGAAAAAGCAGATACAAATATTACCAATAGAATATAAGAGATGGAAGATAGAATCTCAAGCATAGGAGATACAATAGAAGAAATTGTTTTATTAGTCAAAGACAGTGTGAAATCTAAAAAATCCTGACACCAAACATCCAGAAAATCTGGAATATCATGAAAACACCTAACTTAAGAATGATAGGATGAGAAGAAGGTGAGGAGTCAGAGCAAAAAGGACCAGGAAATATTGTCTACAAAGACATAGAAGAAAACTTTCCAACCTAAAAGAAAGAGATCCCTATAAACATAAAAATAGCTTACAGAACACCAATTAGACTAGATCAGAAAAAATTCTCCTGTCACATAATAATCAAAACACAAAATCTACAAAATAAAGACTATTAAAAACAGTAAGGGGAAAATGCCAGATAACATACAAAGAAAGACCTATTAGAATTATACCCAACTTCTCGACAGAGAATCTAAAAGCTAGAGGGGACAGGACAGATATCTTGCAACCTCTAGAACCTTGGAACCTAGATTACTATACCCAGCAAAACTCTCAATCACTGTAGATGGCAAATATAAGGTATTTCAAGACAAATTCAAATTTAAACAATATCTATAAATACAGAAAATTCTAGAAGAAAAACTCCAACCCAAGGAGGATAACTGCATCAAAGAAAATAGATCAAATAAGTAATTTCATACTAGAAAAAAAAACAAGGGACCTATATACACAGAGACACACAAAGACACACACAAATACCTCCAACATCTAAATAAAAGGAACAAACAATCATGGGCCATTATTATCTCTCAACATCATTGGACTCAACTCCCCAATAAAAAGACACAGGCTTACAGAATGAATGTGAAAATAGGATCCATAATTCTACTGTGTACAAGAAACACACATCAGCACTAAAGATAGGCATTACCTCAGAGTAAAGGGCTGGAAAACATTTTCCAAGCAAGCAGGGCCAAGAAGCAAGGTGGAGTAGTCATTCTAATATCTAGTAAAATAGAGTTTCACCAAAATTAATAAAAAGAGACAGGGGTGAATATCTCATATTCATCAAAGGAAAATCAAGGAAGATGATCTCTCAATTCTGAACATCTATGCCCCAAACACAAGGAGACCCACATTTGTAGAGGAACATTGCTAAAGCTTGAATTGTACATTGAGCTCCACACAATAATAGTGGGAGACTTCAACACCCTACTCTCACTAATGGACAGATAATCCAGACAAAAACTAAACAGAGAAATAATGAAACTAACCAACATATGAATAAAATGGACCCATGAGACATATACAGAATATTTCACCCAAACACAAAAAATATTCTTCTCAGTACCTGATGGATCCTTCTCCAAAATTGATGACATAGTCAGTTACAAAGCAAGTCTCATCAGACACAAGGAAATTGAAATAATGTCTTGTATCTTATTAGACCTCCATGGACTTCAACAAGAATAGAAACATAAGAAAGCCTACACACTCATGGAAACTGAGCAACTCTCTACTCAATGATCTCTGGGTTACTGAAGAAATAAATTAAAAACTCTCTAGAATTCAATGAAAATCGAAGTACAATTTACCCAAATTTATGAGACATAACGAAGTCAGGCCTAAGAGAAAAGTTCATACCAATAAGTGCCTCCATAAAGAAATTAAGTTCTCATACCAGAAGTTTAAAAGGACACCTGAAAGCTCTAGAAAACAAAGAAGCAAACACACCGAAGAGGAGTAGAAGGCAGACAATAATAAAAATCAGGTCTGAAATCGATCAACTAGAAAGGATGAAAATAATACAAAGAATCAACAAAACCAAGAGCTGGTTCTTAGAGAAAATCAGAAGAAAGACAAACCCTTAGCCAAATTAACCAAAAGACGGAAAGTATCCAAATAAAGAAAATCAGAAATAAAAACAGGGAGACATAACAATAGACAAGGAAATTCAATGAAATAATAGCTCTTACTTTAAAAGCCTCAATCCATAGTGTGGGAAATATTAACAAAATGGATGATTTTCTAGACATCTACCATTTACCAAAGTTAAATGAAGATCAGGTAAATTATTTAAACAGCCCTATAATCTCTAAGGAAATAGAAGCAGTCATTAAAACTCGCTCGACAACCACACCAAAAACAAACAAAACAAAACCAAGCAAGCTCTGGGCCAGATGGTATTAGTGTAGAATTCTATGAGGCCTTCAAAGAAGAGCTAATACCTCTTCTTATTCCTCAACCTATTCTGCTCCACAAAACTGAAACAGAAGGAACACAGCCAAACTCGTTCTATGAAGCCACAGTCATCCTAATACCTAAACCACACAAAGACTCAACAAAGAAAGAGAATTTCAGACTGATTCCTTATGAATATTGATGCACAAATACTCAATAAATTACTCACAAATGGAATCCAGAAACACATTAAAAACATCATCCACCATGATCAAGTAGGGTTCATCCCAGGGATGCATAGCTGGTTCAATATACAAAATCATCAATATAATCTACCATATAAATGAAAAAAAATATCACATAATCATCTTATTAGTTGTTGAAAAGGCATTTGACAAAATCCAACACACCTTCATGTTAAAAGTCTTAGAGCAATCATCAATAAAAGGTGCATACCTACACATAAAAGCAATGTACAGCAATTCAATAGTCAACATCAAATTAAATGGAATTTCATTAAAATCAGGCACAAGATAAAGATGCCCACTCTGTCCACATTTATTCAATATAGTATGTGAAATTCTAGCTACAGCAATAAGACTAAAGGAGATCAAGCAGATACAAATTGGAAAGGAAGAAGTCAAAGTATTGCTATTATCAAATTATATGATAATATACACACGTCACTCCAAAAATTATATCAAAGAACACCTACACCTGATAAGCAGTTTTAGTAAAGTGACTGGATATAAAATTAACTCAAAAAATCAGTATCCCTGCTATACACAAATGATAAATAGGCTGAGAAAGAAATTAGGGAAGCAGCACCCTTCACAATAGCCATGAATGATAGAACGTATCTTGATATAACTAACCAAACGAGTGACAGACCTATATGACAAGAACTTCAAGTCACTGAAGATAGAAATTGAGGCTATCAGAAGATGAAAAGATTAATACCAATGATCATGGATTGGTAGGATTAACATAGTGAAAATGGCTATCTTACCAAAAGCATATACAGATTCAATGCAATTCCTATCAAAATTCTAATATTATGAACAAGAAATTATCAGCAACTCTGACCTCAAGCTATACTACAGAATAATAGTGACAAAAGCAGTATGGTATTGGTATAGAAACAGACAGGTTGATCAATGGAATTGATTTGAAGACCCTGAAATAAACCCACAGACCTATAGACAATTCATTTTTTGACAAAAAAGGCAAAACCATACAATGGGGAAAAAAGCATCTTCAACAAATGGTGCTAGTATAACTGGGCATCTGCATGTACAATAATGTAAATAGATTCATATCTATTACCCAGCACAAAACTCTAGTTCAAGTAGATCAAAGACCTCAACATAAAACCAAGTACACTAAATCTAATAAAACAGAAAGTGGGGAATAGCCTTGAAATCACTGGTACAGGAGACAACTTCCTTAACAAAACACGAGTGGCTCAGACTCTAAGACCAACAAATGGAAACTCATGAAACTGAAAATCTTCTGTAAGACAAAGGACACTGTGATTAGTACAAAATGACAGCCTACAGACACTATCATTAGGACAAACCAGCAGCCTACAGATTGAGAAAGGATCTTTACCAGCCTTGCATCTGACAGAGCTAATATCCAAAATAAAGAACTCAAGAGGACACCAACAGTCCAAGTATCCCAATTTTGAAAGCAGGGTACAGAGCTAAACAGAGAATTCTTAACAGAGGAATCTCAAATAGAACTTATAGAAATATTCTGCATCTTTAGTCATCAGGGAAATGCAAATCAAAACAACCCTTCAATTCCACCTTACACTGGCCAGAATGGCTAAGATCAAAAACTCAAGTGACAGCACATGGTGGTGAGGATGTTGAGAAAGAGAAACACTCCTCCATTGCTGGTGGGATTGTGAACTAGTACAACTGCTCTGGAAATCAATCTGGCAGTTCCTCAGATAACTGGAAATAGTTCTACCTGAAGACCCAGCTATACTATTCCTGGACATATACCCAAAAGGCGCTCCACCATACCACAAGGACACATACTCCAGTATGTTCATAGTAGACTTATAAGTAATAGCCAGAAGCTGCAAACAACCCAGATGTCCCTCAACTGAAGAATGAATACAGAAAATATGGTTAATTTACACAGTACAATACAAATCAGTTATTAAAACAGAAAATATCATCCTGAGTGAGGTAACTCAGACCCAAAAGGACATGCATGGTATGCACGCACAAGCAGATATTAGCCATAAAATATAGGATACCTATTTACACTGCAGAGACCCAAAGAAGACAAAAAGGAAGGCCCAATTGAGGATGCTTAAATCTCACTTAGAAGGGAATAAAATAATCATAGAAGGCAGATGGAGGGGGGAACTGGGCAGGAGAGGGGATGAAGAGGAAAATAGGGAATTTCAGGATCAGGTTTGGGGAGAGACAGGGAAGATGGCAGGATGACCATGAGAATGAATGGAAATATGAAGCTGGTGGGTGTGGGGCATCTCAAGGATGCCTCAGAAACCTGAGATAAGGATGGTTCCCCAAAATCAATAGCTGAGCCTCATAGCAGTGAGAAACCTGAAGAGGCCACTTCCTGTAGCCAGGCAGGAACCTCAGTGGAGCAATAGGGTCCCACAAAACATTTGACCCCAAATTTATCCAGCCTACAAGAAATGCAGAGCTGGGAGATGGAGCAGCAACTGAGGGAATGGCCAAGCAATATCTGGCCAAACTAGAGACCCGTCCCATGGGCGAGCACCAGTACCTGACACTATTAATGATACTCTGTTAGGCTTGCAGACAGAAGCCTAGCATGGTTGTCCTCTGAGAGATTTCTCCCAGTAACTGACTGAGACAGTTGCAGAGACACATAGCCAAACATTGGATGGAGATTTGGGACTCTTATGGAAGAGTTGGGGGAAGGACTGTGGGCCCAAAGGGGATAGGAACTTTACAGAAATGCTAATAAAGTCAACTAACCTGGACCCTTGGGGGCTCAGAGACTGAACCACCAACAAAAGAACATATACAGCCTGGACCTAGGCCCATTGAACATATGTAGCAGATGTGCAGTTGGTCTTATGTGGGTCCAGAACAACTACAGCAGCAGCTATCCCTAAAGCTGTTGCCTGTCTGTGAAATCCATTCCTTTAGTTTGCCTGTCTTGCCTGGCCTCAGTGGGAGAAGGACCTATCCTTGCAGAGGCTTGATGTGCCAGGGTCAGGGATATCCAAGCAGGGCCTCCACTCGCTCAGAGGAGAAGGGGAGGGAAGATGGGGAGGGACTATGAAAGGGAGAGATATGGAAGGAGACAGTGATGAGGATGTAAAATGGAAAAAAAAAATAAAAGTTGTAATGATCAGAATGGTGGTTAGATACTCCACAACAACCTATTGATTTATGACGAGTAGCAGCACTGTGTATTAAGAGTAAACCAGTCTTACAGACCAGTGGAGCTTGAAGCACTGGAGGATTCTCCTGATAACTTGTAGATGAGGAAAAGCTAGAAAGAAGCTGAGGAGTTTCCTCAGGATGCATAGTTAGAGACGGCAGAGGCACAAGTGAAATGTTAACCCAGAGCTTCTTAGCTGTCAGACAAACACTGTTCATGTAACAGAGCCCCCTAGGACGGACACCTTCCAGTTTACACAGGTTACTACTGCACTCACTTTTCAAGCCAACCTCTGCACATATACTTCATGGATTCTTTAAAAAGCTATCTGTTGTCATTAATTTTCTCACTTCAAATAGAGTTTAAATGCCTCAGAAGCAATTTATTACATTCCTGGCTTATATGCTGGGGTGGGTCCTATTGAAGATTACCTTTGATATAAAGCACTCTGCAACTGAAAACTTTATATGTATGTATGTGTATCTATATCTATACCTATATCTGTCTATAATTATTGATCTAAAGAAAATGAAAATGTTGGGAAGCAGGCAGATGAAATTCGTTTGGATGAGTATATGCTGAGGAGGGGATGGAGGGCATTAGATGAGCAAGAGTAAAGTAGATTCTTCTATTTGTGTGTGCACCTGCGTGCAGGGCAATGAGTAGGTGTACATGTGTGCATATATGGTGTTAGTATTAGATATCACCTCCTATTACTCTCTGCCCTGTTGCTATAAGACAAGGTCCCATTGCTGAACCAAAAGCTCACCATTTTGACTGGCCAGCAAAATCCTATCTGTCCCCTTCCCCAATTCTGGGATTACATGCACAGGAAGTCATACTCAACTTCTTGCGTCAGTATTGGGAATTCAAATTCAGATCCATATGCTTTCACAGAAAGAGTTCTTATGCACTGGCCTATCTCCCTAGTCCCCTCATCTAGTGTTTTCTATGAACCTAATTTGTAAATGTGTCACTTGTGGAAAGAGGACATTTTGCTGCTCCCAGGTGGATCTCTGTGAATTTGGGGCCAGCCTGGTCTGCATACTGAATTTTAGGATAGCTGAAGCTACATAGTAAGACTCCATCTCAAAAACAAGGAAACCAACTTAAAATAAAATAAAATAGTCTAATGTATTAAAAAGAAGAGAGATAAATAATTTATTAGCAAGACTCTAATGCTTTTTTTGTTTAAAGACTCAGAATAATGCTTTTAAAATCACCTTATCCTACAATCTATGTTAAAAATATAGTTATATGCAAAGATTTATAAAACATTATACAATGTTCTCCCCTCTTGTTTTCTCCTTTGCTCTCTCCCTCCAGCTCTCTCATTCCACACTCTTTCTATATTTTAAATGTTCCAGAAACTAAACCCTAACATGATTTTAAGATCATCTGCTTAGGGAGTAGCCTGCAGGTCGTGGCTAGTTAATGTATTTCAAAGCTGAATTCATCCTGTGGATGACCATAGACTGAAACCATGTTGAACCACACACTGAAGAAGGGGACAGGTGGAGATTATGGAATTAATTGACTCCTATCTTAAAGCTTTGACTCTCAAAGCTGTGTAATTGGATGGGGAGAGGAGGGACAACATAGCTTATCTCAAAAGAAGCCCTTGTGCTTAAGGGAAGAGGTGGCTTGGGACAATTGAATAGGATCTATCACGGCACATGGGGTTTTGTTTGGGATGTCTATAGAAGGAGACGAACACACTGAAAGCTGGGCTCTTGTAGTCCCATTATAACATTAGTTGTGTTTTTAGGGAAAGTGGGAGGATGCAAAAGTCAGTGAGAAGGACTTCCAGCCAGGCTGTCCCTGCCTCTTTTAAAAGAGTTACGGGATATACCTTCTTAACGTGCAGCAAGCTGTCATGTTGATTATTTCAGGCTATAAATCATACAAGGAATCGTTTCTTCAGCAGTGTTTTCTGTCTATTCCTCTGTTGCAAGAGCAGCAGTCAAGGTTCCTTTGTATGAGATTTTTGTTTTCCCAGTTCCATGGCAAGAATTCACTTTCATCTCCAGAGAGTGATAATTAGGTCTGTGATGAGCCTGAATAAATAAATTCTCTGATTTAGCCTTAAATTCAAGCAGCTTCATATCCTGTTATTTATCTCTTAGTGAGTCTTTAGACTTTTATTTTTAAAATTTGATTTATGTGTATATCATGTGTGTTTGTGGAGACCAGCTGGATCTCCTGGAGTTGCAAGCAGTCGTGAGCTTTCTGACATGGGTTCTAGGGACTGTGATCCTCTGGGAAATCAGCAAGTGCGCATAACCTCTTAAGCCTTCTCCAGTGACCATTTATATTCCCGCTGCACAAGTCTTTTTGTCATGAGATTTCATCCATTTGTCTAGAAAGCATCACATCTTCTCACCATTTCTTCAGAATTCATTCTTTTGGAGATACATATGTGTATCTCCAGACAATTAATATGACAATTAATATGAAAATATTTCTTATTTTCAAAGGAGTGGAATTTTTAGTAGCCCTCATAACAGA
This sequence comes from Rattus rattus, assembly GCF_011064425.1. NCBI lineage: Eukaryota > Metazoa > Chordata > Mammalia > Rodentia > Muridae > Rattus > Rattus rattus. The sequence goes on from NC_046154.1 coordinate 241,536,950, forward strand.
TTTAATAATATACCTTGAGTCACTTAAGACTTAAGACTGCTATCCTACTGCATACTCAGCCTGTATGTTTAACCTGCCTTTAAGAGAACAATGCTACAACCAGTAACATTTGCCTTGGGTTTTTTGCATACCCCTGATCCAGGGAGCACCTGACCCAGAAAGTGATGTGTATGTGCTTGTGTATGTTGAAATAAAAATAATTAAAATTTGAAAACAGCAAACAGATCAAAAGTGGTCTTGCAGAACAAATATTGTTAAATGTTGAAAGCATTGTGATTTAGTCTCTCTGCAGTGATGTTTGCTGTATGGATCATTGTCTGGGTTATCTAGGGTCTGTGAAAGTCAGTAAAGTTTTATCCCCACTATAACTCTGCTAAAGATCTCTCTAAAGCATCCCTCGTTTTTTCCCATGTAAAGCCTTATGTGCTGTTTAGTAAATACAGAGCAAAGTTCTTTAGGGAAAGATTTCCAAAACAGCATTCAGGTATATATAGATTCAGAATCATACAACAAGCAGTACATATAGGCTATCAACTTTAAGCCACAGACAGATGGCAGACAGAACCTAAAGAGGACTTGGTCTTAGCTGAATTATGCCAAGAAGTCTGATCTTTTTCCTTAGTGTGACACCAATATATTTTGATGTTTCAGAGGTCCTCATGTGCTACCAATGTACACATGTACACAAAAATGAATGAATTATGAGCTTTCCTTTTGCAAATCTGCCTGGTGTTAATTTTACATTACACCTACCCGAGAGATCTACATAACCTGTCAAGTGGTTGTGAGGATTTTTTGTGGTTGTCAACTTGAGTATAACTGGAATGAACTACAGTCCAAAAATGGAGGGTACACCTATGAGAGATAATGTGCTTGGTTTGAAGTAGTGAATCCACTTCTAGTCTGGACCTTTGAGGTAGGAAGAAACACCTTGGATCCAGGTTTTAAGGTCAGAAGGCAACATGCTTTTGATCTGTATTTTGAGACAGGAAGATCTACTTTTAATGTGAGCCATGCTTTCTGCTCGAAGCCTATGACATGGAAGAAGGGAACTCTTGCTCTTTGCCTGCACAACTTACTAACATATCCGTTTCCTACTGGTTTTGAAGCCTACTTCTTCAGGGTCCAACATATACCGAAGACCAGCTGAGACACCCAGCCGTGTGGGACTGAGCAATTACTAGATGCTTAGACTTTCCAATCACAGCTAGCCATTGTTTGATTAGTTGGACTGCAGCCTGTTAGTCACTCCAATAAATTCCATATATATGTATATGCATGTTTGTATGTATATGTATATATGTATACACAGGCACATATATATATACACATGTATACGTACAAACACACACATACATATACATACATACACACATATACATACACACACATTTGGAAATGGGGGAGAGATTCATTCCATAAATTCTATGACTCTAGAGAACTTTAAGATAAAGGTTGCAGGTTCTCCTTTGCCTTGATGGTTACTTACTGAGTTGTAACATTACCAGAGCTCATGCAGAAGAAGTCTTAATCAGTTAAGATATACTCTAACGAATGCATACATACATATATACATGCACACATATGTATACGCTCACAACAACAATTTAATACAACAAGCTCAGGGAAGTAGGCTTTACTACCATTTCCTCAGTTGACAGAATGAGAGCATGGAAAGGTCTAGTAAGTCGCCCCCAGTAGCCAATCCAGTTCGATCTCTATATTTGCCTCGTGCCCTCATGCCTCACTGCTGTATGCTGGCTCTTGTAGAACAGTCAGGTTCTCACCATGCTAGCTGATAGGTTGAGGAATGGATGATTGGACATGGAACAGACTGACTCTCCATTCTTGGTGAACACTTTCTTGGCATGTAGTGCTGAGCAGAAATTAATATAATGTAAGCTGAGAGACAGAAGACAAGCACGAGTCCCAGGGACCACCAGAAAATTAAATCCTGCCAGAAACCAATTTAATACACAGGGCAGAGGTTTCCAAGGCCCTGGAACTAAAATGCTGTGTTGGGAAAGTTTGAAAGCAATAAGGCTAAGAATTTAAATAGGCTCTTACTATACCATGTAGTCAATGCTTGATGAGAGGGCAGTGGCTAGCCTGGGGCATTCTTCATAGCTATTTGTCATCCAGTGTGGCTGCCCATGGCAGCTTCACTCTGGGATTTTGGCAGCATAAAATGAGAGAAATGTGGTCACAGGATATGAGAGTTGCCATGAGGCTTAAAGTAGGGATGGTGACTCAATCCTGCTTCCGTGTTAGAAAGATTACTGTGGTTTCCAAGGAGCAAAAATGGATAAGGTAGAAGACTGCATGTCAGATGGAAAAATAGAAGGCTGGTTTGAAGGCAAATATACTCATTTTGAGTTTTTGTAGGAGAAATGATGAACTAGGATAAATTAAAGAAATATGTAGGGGTAAGATAGGATCTTGTGGGTGACAGGTGAAGATGTGGCAGGTTAAGGCAGGAAATGCAAAGAGATGTCCTTCAGGTCACCTGCAGTAGATGATAGTGCTAGAGGTGATGGGAAGGATACAGTGAGAAGCTAATAGAAATTTCCCTTATAGCATCCTGGCAGGAGGTGTTTATAAAATAATGAATGGAATGAAGCTAAAAAGAAGGTTAGCCAGTAGATACAAGTGTGGGACCCATCAGCCTGTCAGTGGTAAAGTCACAAAGGATACCCTCTCCCCATCACTAAGCAGGAGATTAGCAGGATCACAGTGATGAATAGAGGAGTTGTTATACAGAAGTAGAGACAGATGAGTGCAAGAAAAGGCAAAGGACACCTAGAGTTGTGAATCTGCCTGGGGGAGTTAGAGCATAGAAACAAACAGCAACTGGTAAATGGAAATCCCTTAAGGGTTTATTTCCCAGTTAATATCATTAGGGATCTAGGGCTCCAATTTCTCATGGTAGAAACTTTGTGGTTGAGAAAACATGTACATGGTACATGAAGGGAAGTTTGAACTGGAGGGAAATATACTGGCTGAGGTTTTGGTGTCATTTATATAAATGGTATGTTAGTGTTTTCTATTGAAAGAGCAATAGCATTATGCAAAAATTATTTGCATATTTTATTCATAGCAATAACATTAACTAGGACATGCTAAGTTCTCTTCTGTTGAATGAGCAAAGTAAAATGATGCTTTTAGGAATACTATAAATGAAACACACACACACACATACACACACACACACACACACACACACACACACACACACACACACACACACCAGAGTCTGGCAATAGTTTAATGTCTAGGCTGGGTCACTAGTAAGGAGAAGATCTAAAACTTTATACCTGATCCTATATCATGACACACAAGTACTAAGTATCTAGCTACAAGTTTCTTTATCACCAGAGAGTCCTGGGGACATAACTCCCTTAAAGCTAGGTCCTTAAGGTATTCTACTCACTCTTGGCCAGGAATGCACACATTAAGAGCTAATCTTCATCTTCTGGTTTTCTAACTAATTGCTCAGCACTTTTTGAGCTTTACATTCATATTTCTACATTTCTCACCCAAGCATTATTAGGGGATGCCTTGAGATTTGCATAAAGTCAATCAAAACAAACACTTAGGTAAGAAGAAGATAATCTCTACATGCTGTGATTATGGAGGAAGTGCACTGGTGGGAGGGGAGAGAGTGCAATACGTTCCATTCACTTTTCTCATGTAATTGCTGCTGTGTATTGTGGGAAGGAAACAGCCATTCATAGCATCCTATAGGGAGGATAATGACATTTGATAGCTGCCACTTTCTTGGAAACCGTGAGTGTGGATTATGCCCTCTTTTCTAACATGAATGTTGTCAGAAAGCAGGGATGACATAGATTCCTTGTGGTTCACTTTCTGGCATTCCTCTGATCCCTCCTCAGTTGATAAGAGATGGAGGCACAAATCATTTACTGCATTTTTGAGAAAGAGAGGAAAGATTGCATCCCCTCATGACATCTGTCATCTTGAGAGAGCGATGAATCACAGTGAAATGGCATTTTATATTTAGTAATTCATTTCTTCTTCTGATCAAGGTGACAAATCTTGTGCAAAATAGCTCCCCATGACTCACATCAGCTTTTTAAGATGTTACTAACAACGCTTGACGAATGGTTATCAACTGAACTGCAATGGTATACACAATTTATCTCAGCTATTAATAAGATATGCAGTCTTACTCTGCTTCGAAGCATAATTATTATTATTTTTCTTCAGCATACCTCTCATAATACAGGAGATGTGCTTCAGACTTGACAGAACCCCATGAGCCATGTCAAAGGCAATGCTTCTAGATTTTAGCAGATGGGACTACCTTGGGATAGATGCATTCTACTTGTGAGACAAAAGTGTGACACACATAAAAATGCATGATAAAATAACTCTGTTACTATATTAATAATTCATTTATATTAACATGTATACAATGGAAATTCCAAAAGACTGGAGAAATTTAATCATTCAGAAGGTCCTGGGTCGCCTTATTGTAGTTTCCTTGGGCTATTAGAGTCTAGATTTTATGTTTAGCTCTTGTGGATGGATCACTGTACCAAATCTAACCTCCATATTTAATTAACTTGTGGTTTTCACCTCACACTCAGGAAACATGTTAGGCTCTAAGGTAGGAAGCTGAATAAGGTCTGGTCCTTGGCTCATAAGTAACTTATAAACCTCTGAGAGTGTCGATAATATTAACAATTTCATATAGATTTGCCTGGGACTGTGGGACCATAAAACAAGAGTCTCAACCATTTTGTGTGTGTTGGTTCACAGATCTCACAGAGGGGCAGTCATTTGATTTTTAGAACAGCACAGGAATCAAATAAAGTAGTGAATCAGCACTTAGTGGCCTGAGTTTGAGTCTTAAGTCAGGAGCTTTGGATGCTGTGTTTACACATGTGGCCCTCAGGTTTAGATATGTAATATAATAGTTGGAAGACTGAGTGAAACTGTGTGTACAGAACTCTTAGCTGTGGGATCAGAGGAGAGCCATGTTAAAGGCCTGCTTCTGAATAAGGAAATGAGTCTCTGTGCCAGGCTAGGCACCCAGTCTTTGGTTTGCTCTGACAAGCATGAGCTCAAGAAATGGTTGAACTTGAATTCCAATTATGAACCATGTTATACCACCACCTCATGATGGACAAAGAGCCATGTTTTCTTGTGTTTATGAACACTTGTGTCCTGCCACAATGTGAAATGTGTTTTTATTGTTCAGCTGTGTTTTGTTGTTGTCCCTGCCTGACTCCTCCCTACCTTATAAGAGCATATGTGTCAGTGAAAAGTGCACTTAATGACAAATTAAACACAATTTGTGCAATAGGGGTTTCACTACCTAAGAATCTACTTGTTTTGTGTGAAACATGCATTGACAACCATTAAAGGACCCAGCCTCCTCCATGTCCTTGTTTGTTTAGTGTTGGGACTTACATAGGACGAGGCAAAGTACATGGGCTATCCAGCTTCCTGTGATCAAAGCAAGTATAAGAGAAGATCAACTTGTAAAGGGAAAGATTCATTTGGGCTCATGGTCTCAGAAATATCAATTCAAATTCAGTGGTCTATCACTATGAAACTGTGACGATATCTCACATCATAGCTGAAGTGTGGATGGAACAAAGAAGCAGAATGCAAAGAATAGAATGAGATTGAGACCCCACAGGTCCTTTCAAGGACATGAAGGCCTCCCACAAGTGACCCAGTCCTGAAACATTCACCTACTTCCTAACAGGCACAAGCTAGAGAACAAGCATTTAACATGTGCTCCCTTGGTGACCTTCAGACTTAGGCTGCAGCCATGTAAAAACAAGGGGTGAATGAAGAGCTAGCTTCAGGGCATGCTATTAAGACTCTTGAGTTCTACTATAAGGGCAAAAGCTACAGCTGCAAAACTGTTTTCAGGACATATTGTATGATAGAAAAATCTATTTTTAGTCAATCAACCCACCCTCCTATCTATCTATCTATCTATCTATCTATCTATCTATCTATCTATCTATCTATCTAAAAATGTATGGCATGGTCCTGTTTTTTCTTCTTCACTCAAATTGAGTGAAAAATGATGGCTCAGACATAAAAGATGTTTCCCTAAACATTATCCGTAGACAAATTAAATTTTACTTTTAAGGTCTTATTTTCTCCAAAAGAAAAAAAAAGACTACCTACATTTTGTTGTGAATTGAGCCTAACTAGTGTCCCTGTGTTGTCAGGTTACTGTGTGAAGTTAGCTGAGGAATCTCAGGACAACCACCAAATGTCACCAGGCGTCTCTGGTATCTCTTGGAACCTGCACAGACATCTGACTTGCAATGCACAAAAATCAGCCTTTCACAGTCTTCTTGATTTGAGTCCCCTTTCTTCCAGAGCCTTTCTCATGCCTAACCCTGGAGCATCTGTTCTAAGGTCCCCTGACTGCCTCCCCTTCTCAGCTCGTCACACACTCTCCTTTCCTGGCCTCTCTGACTGGCACATCTCCTCTTTACTCTCATCCTTACACTGGTACTTTCCTCATCTGGTCTGATAAAACACCAAAACCCCCAAGTAACCAACCTGGAAAGTACTCCCCTTTAATTGAGGAAAACCTTGAAACAAAGAATAAAAACAAGAAATGTGGGGACTAATAAACCCCTCCATAGCTATAAAATTCATATAAGGCACGGGTTGAAAATGAGTCCTAACAGCTAAGAGCTATTGCTTTCCCATACACTCTCCATCCAGACTGAGGGATCTTTCTACCAAGTAAGGCTGATAAATCAAGTTGCCTCCATGTCTTCTTCTGGCTTTGTACCAGAATCTGCTGAGCCCATCACCACAGAAGACTGAAGGTTTGAGATGCAGATAGCTCTTCTCTGCTGCTGGAGATGAACAGTAAAGTAGTTCATGAAGAAACAGCTCCAGATACAAAAGGAATGTTGGGAAAAAAACTAGAAACACCCAAGATATGGTTATAGACTCCTCATCCAAAGTTCTTGTCTACTCCCTTTCTGTCTAGACATTTGGTTAATTTTCAAGTCACTCTGATCAGAAACCCATTGACATGTCAAGAAAGCTACTGTAAGGTTCCAGTGACCTCACCCTTTTCTTTATATGTCATATTTCCAACATTAAACATGTAGAAGTGAAAACTAAAACAACACTGGGGAAAATATTTCTGAGAACAAAGTAGTCCTTAGCCACAGATTCTTCAGGGCCTTTCAAGTTAGAAGCCCCACCAAGGAAGGGTGAGGCTGGTTGTGTTGACCTCACTGTGGCTGCTACAGGCAACTGACATTACTGTGGTTGACGTTGGAACTTGTCCCAGGCTCTGAGAAGAGGTTGGTGGTCTCTACCATGAAATTTCCTGGTGCTAGAAATAGCCACAGGCAACAGTTGCCTTTGGAGCAGAAGTCTGGAGAGGACCCATTTATCTACAAATATAGTCATATATAACAGGAGTTTTTGGGCAGTCGACCCAGCCATGGCAGCCTCAGCAATCTAGATTTGAACACCCATACCAATAAACTAATCAAAGAGAAGCATAATGATGAAAAGGAAAAAGAGGAGACACAATCACTGTGCTGGAAATAGAGGCAGAAAAGAAAAGAACCAGAGTTCATCACAGGTAGTGAGATGAGCTTTATATTTAAATAGGAATGAACTGGAAGAGAGAGCAAGGGTTGTATGTAATTATGCGGTCCTAGCCAAGATGTAGTACATACTAATGTCTCAACTCTGGTCTCTCTAGGTGAACTGATACATTGTTAATTTGTAAAGGATACCATTGCCCAAGGAGACTAACCTGGTTCCTACAAGCTGATCTGCTGCAGGGCACCGTCTTCTCATCACAGATAATTGTTACTCATTTTGTAGATGGTCTACCCTGAAGGATTTGCTCTTCCTGGGGTCCAAGGTGACTGGGGTTTGAGATAATGACTTGTTTTTCTTCCTTCAGCCTTGAATGAGTGTGAGGTAGACAGAGCAGACAGACCCTCCTCAGTGATCCTTAGTGATAAGAGTGCCTATGTGATTTCAAACAGGAATTACAAGTCAGAAGCTCCAGGCAGTCACAGTGTTTAGTTAACTTATGAGCCCAAGTGAAGAATCAATTCAGTTTAGCAAAAGCAACTTTGAAGTGTCTGTTATAGGATTAAGGGTGAGAAGGCATCTGGCAGAGGGTGCCTGAGGGATGTAGTTCATAGAACTTAGAAAAAGCCTGCCTTAAGCTTGAAGAAGCCGAAGTCTAGCTTGGCACACACCTTTAATCCCAGTGCTTGGAAGGCAGAGGCAGGTAGATCTCTGTGAGATTTAGTCCAGCTTGTTCTACATAACAAGTTCCAAGATAGTAAGGGCCATACAGCAATGCTCTGTCTCGAAAATGTATAGTGGGGTGTATAGAGGTATCAATTCTATTATTATTACAGATAGATCAGTGGAGAATGATGCATCTCATGGAAATGGGAACACTAAAGGCAGAAACACAGAGACTGATACCATCAGCTAAACTATTGAGCTGGGTATGTCCACAGCTGGATTTTTTTCTGGATTTCCACTGGACCTGTCATCTTATTCAGGAGAAATCCTCTGGATGCACACTAAGTTAGAGCCAGCTGGCAGGCCAGATGGGCTCTGTCCCTTCTGAACTGGCATTTCTCTGCCCGCTATGGAATCAAGAAGGGTCAGAGCTCTGAAACTCTATAATGAAGAAGACAAATGATAAGGGTGTGTCCACACAGGTGAAATCTGACCAAAGTGCTAGCCAGTAATGTTTGTGGAAATCAAACCAACCATCTGGTACCCAGACTTCAGAATTGAGGGCATGATTAACTAGATGGTAGATGTTAGTCCCTGGTTGCAGAAGTCTTCAGACACTGAGATGGCACAAAGAAGTTGCCAAGTGATGGCTGGGGGAGGGGGCTGTAGGCACATCCTCTCCAGGTCCTCTTCAAATTGGTTAGTAAAGAAAAAGGGTATCCCTTCACATAGCAGAATGGCCAGGCCCCATGGACTGAGGAGGAAACTCCCTGACCTGTGCAGACAGCCTAGCACAAGGATACTGTCCTCAGGAAAGCCACGCATGCAAGCCAACCTCTTTTTCTCTGTACAAAGGAGGGGCCATTTGGCTTTGCTCTGTGTCTCTTCCTACCGCTGTCTATTGTGTATCACAATGAGTTTATTATGGATCCTGTAAGTTAATAGGCCATAGAAAATACTCCTGAGAACTGGGGGTGAGGGGGTTGTCCATCCAGGAAATGTAGGTGTGAACTAAGGGAGGTAGCCAGAAACATTTCCCATTGTCTTTGTGGGTTCAAAATTGGTCCATCCACTAATACAAAAGACAGTTCCCTTTGTAAAAGAAGAAACATTTCATATTAATGGAGAACTACCCATGAGCACACAGGGAGGCCAAGAGATAGAGTGCAGTGCTGTGGGTTCTCTTCTGTTTCCTCTCTTTAGGCTTACTCCTCTGCTTCCTGGATCCATCTACGCACACTGAGGCTGTCCACTAGAATGTACCTTTATTAGTTACAATGGGTTTCGGTTACCAAAGGCTGCTTAACCGAGAACCTCAAACAGTTTGCAGTTTAAAACAATTACCATTTATTTCATACCCTCATCGGTGTCTGTCTGGACCCAATTTCCCTCTACTGCTCTGTGTGTGTGGATGCATTCTGCTGAGGAGACTCAGAGCCTAGAAGATACAGGGTGCCATCAAGAACAAGGAACAGGAGGCAGTGAGGTCTCTTGAGCCCTGAACTCCAGTATGGCACCATGTCACCATCGCTACTTTATAATGGCCAAATGCATCACAGTGAGTTCAGGTTCAGAAAGAGGATAATGGCTTCTCCGCCCAGTGGGAAAAGCACTGTGTACAGATAACGAAGAGAGGGAAAGTTTGGCAAACCCTGAAGACTCACATCCCACATGTGTGCCTATGCAAAATGCCTTGAGTTTCTTGTGCCCAGGTCGTGAAAACCTCATTAAATCCTGGCATCAAGCGAGGTTTTAAATGCAAAGTCTTGTTGCCTAGTGAGGCTTGGATACAGATAATGTGTCTTGTTGTGGTAAATATTATTTGGAGGTTTCTAACCACCTTAGATAATTTAGTTCCCAAATAAAATACAGAAAGCTGTTATATTTATAAGCATTAAAGCACTAGAGCCAGGCAGATATAAACCCTCTATGCTATTTGTCTACTTCCCTGCCAGTAACCCCGAGATACCACTTGCCATGTTCTTCCTGGGCCACTCCTACTGCAACAGGTTGGCTTACATGACCATGCACTTATAATGCAGCTGTCCCATGGCATCTTCTCCTTCCTCTTCTCCCTTTCCCTTGTCATCTCTGCCTCAGACCCTAAGTCAGGAACTTAAGCCCTGCCTACTTCTCTTCTGCCCAGGTATAGGCTGTATCCCAATCAGGGATAACTTGGGGGACAAAGTTTATACAATAAAAGCTGGTATACGTGAGGATCTCCTCATCTTGATGCAATTAGACCTTGGGTTACAGAATTTAGCGTTATCATACATACATAGCAACACATAAACCTCAGCAGTGTCCGAAGCTTGATTATTTGAAAGCAATTCCTTAGGTGCAATTCCTAGGCACCCAGAGGTCCAAGATCTATGACAAAGCCTTTCCACCCATACACCCAGTAAGCAATGATGGCATAGGCCCAGATAACTGCATTTAGCAGTGCTTTTCATAAAAGGACAAAGGGTGACTAAGGAGTGTCCTTAGCGCTCATTAACCAGGTATAGTGACCTGTACTCCACCTTTGGTGCTTAGTTTATATCCACTAATTTATGTTTTATATTTTAATCTGCTGACTGTCTAGGTCCACTTGGATAACTATGTTCCATAGGTAACTGTCTAATGTGATGGATAATCTTATCCATCTGACTGTGTTGAGAGTTATCTAAGAGCATTCTTCCAGATGTATTTATGAGACACTTCACAGAGATAACTGACAGGTAGGCAATAATTGATGGGGAATCAAACCCGCCCTGTATATGGGCAGCACTATCTAATATATTGGGGTCCAGGCTGAATAAAAATGAAAAGAAGGTGGAAAGTCAAGAAGGTGGAAACTCACCACCTCATACTTTCGTTATCACTACCTTTGTCTCTCCATATACAACCCCTACTGTCACAATCTAAGCTCCTCTTCTCTGCCCTCCCTCCCTCCCGGCCTGCATGGACACATGCCTGTGAAAGCATGAACCAAAATAAATCCTTCTACCCTTAAGCTGTATCTTGTCGGATTGTTGGTCATGGCAATGAGTAAAGTAGCTGGTAGACACAATAAACTCCTAGGCAATAACTTAGAATTGTAGTTTTCTGTAAAAAGAACATGAAATATTAAAATTTAAAATTCTCACAAATTGAGAAAGAAGGGGATAAAGCTGCTACATTTTATACATTTTGTAATACTTTTTAATTTTTTTAAATTAAGCAAGTCTTTACTTTCATTTTGTACTTCATTCTGGAATCAGTTTTTGGACAATTACCACATTGCTTTCCTTAGGGAGCATATATTAGGCACAAGATGAGTACAGGATGTACAGGACTCATGCAAATCTGTTTGCAGTACTTAGCCCTTAGCTTCTGGAAGTGAGAACATTTCCTTTTTTTGCTTTTTTTTTTGAGGGTGCAATTGTAAGATTTAGGCTGGTCTTCAACATTTAACATGGCTTTACTCCCACATTCTGAACCTCAGGAAAGCAGATAAACATTTGGGACTTCCTGGGCTCTTTCTTGCATGGTATCATAATAAGCTATCAAGTCCAAGTTCTTTCACATAGTGGCTTACTGCTTAGAGCACAGAAATAGAGGATAAACAAGCACTAAATGCTTAGACTGTAAGTCATAGGAACATCCTAGATTTAAGACACAAAATACTAATATACTACTTAATAATATATGCAAACAGGGAAGAGAAGAATGGGGTGGCTTACAGCCATTGTTCATTGGGCAGGAAGAGCCCAGTGCCAAATTAAACAATGAGGAACATAAAGTTTACCATTACCTGGTGAGGACCTGGATGAATTTATACATATGACCAGCCTGACTTTCCATACCTACTGTGTGAAGCATACTATTGTTATGATAAGCTCCCTTGGCCTTGGTTGTATAGCATTACCTTCTGCCATAACAGGATATATGCATTGTTTCATGGCATTCTTTTCAAAACATGTCACCATCCTGTCACTTAAGACAAAACTATAAGAATCATTTTCTTCTTCGCACATATTTATTCAAACCCTAAATAAATTTCATCACCAATGTCTGACTCTATTCTAAGCAAATGCTCAAATTCTTCTACTTTTAGCCATCTCTGTAATTAAACCATTACGTCTTCCTTTCTCATCATTCGTTGTTCTGTTTTTACATACTGGGCATTGAATCTAGAGTCTCCTGCGTGCTAGTCAATACATGAACAATTGGTTACATCTCCAGCCCAAACACCATCTTTCTGTCTATAGCAGAAAGAATCTTTAACAGGCGCTCATGCCCTTGTTTATACAGCCTCATAATTTCATGTAATACAATGATATTTAAAATACAATGATGACACCCAATTATATAACATGTCATGACCTCTTATGACATTGCATTATTATTTCATGTTAAGACCCAGACAGGTGAACAGCAGCCAGGAACCACTGTGTCCTGTGTCTGTATGAACACTGGACCATTCTCAGTGCTTGATGTTGCCATATTAACTTGATCTTCTGACTGGTCCCTGAACATTACCAATTCTCCTCACCTCATCTGCAGTTTTCCTCAGACTTGTTTTCTTCACTACTCAGGGCCCAGTGCACGTGTATCTTGTTAAAGAGGCCTGTGTGGGCGTCTTCACATCTATCTTCAAGGGTTTTTTTCCATTCACTTATCTGTTACAAGACCGAGATTATTGTTGACCTAACTCTCGCTACTCTGTGGTATCATCTTTTGTTTCAACATAGGGGCTGTTTTTATATTATCTATATCCTTCTATTAAAACTAAGGTTCAGACTTCCGGGTGAGATGGAGGAGGGGGCATTACCTCCCTGTGGTCTTCTTAAGGTTCAGTGTAAGAATAGGACACATATCTAAGAAAAGAGTGTCAGGAATTCACAATGACAGTAACAGACAACTGACACATACATGGGATAGGTGAGTATTAGGACAAAAAGAAGCCAAGTTGGGAACAGTTCCTGTCAAACAAACTCAATGGGAGGAGGAAGCAGAAACCCTGTCCAGAAGGCAAGGCAGAGGAAAAGACACTGGCAGGCAGGCTGTCTAGACAAAGCCAACAGCAGTCAGGCATCACAGTTGCGTGTCTCATTGATACAGTGAGTTCTCTGGGGGCTGGGATTCCCATTTTATCATTGTGTACAATTTTGTGGCAGTTATTTGGAGGCAGGGCAAACCAGAGTAATGTATTTTGCGTGGCATTCAAGCAAAAGGGAGGATTATTTGGCGGAAAAGAGAGAAATACAGAGGGAGGGGGATGAATTAAAAAACAATACAAAAAAGCCATAATGGCATTTATACAAGTGTGTGAGAGTGTGAATGAGTGAGTGAGTGAGCGTGTGTGTGTGTAAATGCCATAGTCCATCACTTGTCATTCTGTGTGGTTCAAATGGAAATATCTCTTGTAGGCCTGAGCATGGGCCTCATTGTGGAGAAAGCCCATCGGCACACAGCAGGAAAGCCTGTGTCCAGAAGCAAACACACTCTATTTAAGTCTAAAGGCCATGCTCTTTCAGATGAAGCATCACTGTGCAGAGAGAGAGAGATATTAGTCACAGTACTGAAACAAAATTGTAATGATTTAAAGGCAGGGGAAAATGTCAAGCACTCTCCTCCCATTCTCTCCTTGGCACCTGACATTTCTGCCTTCAAAGTAGAGAAAGACTTCCTAGCTGTGGATAATGAGACTTTACAAGTGTCTGCATGGCTCTCAGATGTTTCTTTTTGTCCTTTTGGTTGTGTCACATTTTCCTTTTACAAAGGGACCATTATTTCAAGAGTCCTCCTTAAGTACAATTCTCCTGCTCTGTAAACGTCATTCAATTTGCAATTTGATTGAAGTAACTGGGGAAGATAACTTTATCAACTAAGGTGCAAACAGTAGATTATCAAGGCAAAAGATAAGAGCTCTAATAAGAACATTAGGGGTTCTGCCCCTGCCTGCTGCAAGCAGGGTGCCAGGTGAGGAGGAAGCTATTCAAGTGCTCCCTACAGAATACCTAGTAACAGTCTCTTTTATGAAAACCCTTTCAAGTATCTTTTTTCTTCACTGAGCTTGGCCATTATCTGAATGCAGTGTAGAGTAATGTATTTTCTACCAAACCCCAGAAACAGGGAAATCATGAAATCCCATAAGCCTCTCTCAGGCTGTCTTCGGTTTCTCCCTCATTGTTCCACAGATACAAGCCCAGTTCTCTCTCTTACTAGCACCTTGAAACTTCTTGTGAGTCGTTTCTTAGAAGCAGAATTTCAGGCAAGAATTTTTTTTTGTAAGTGACTCACTAACTGGTATTTTCCCAAAAAGCCATAAAAGGGAAGGGAATGCAAATGGAGAGGATTCTGGGGCAGAGAGAAGCTAATGTGAAATGTGAGTTCACAAAACAAAACAAGATAAGCATAAATATCAGCTCAAACTCTCTCCTGTCTGGAGGCTGGTGAGTGGGGCTTTCAAACTCTGCAGTAGTCAATCCTGGCTCTAAGCTACCTCAAATCATGGATATAGGATTAAATATCAGATACATTTTTTTTGTAAAGGCAACATTTGAAGGGCTCAGTCTAGATGTGGTGCTGAATTTATGGTCAGCACGTACTTACCTGATCTTGAGAGTGAGAACTTCTTACACTTTGTATCCTGGACTCCTCATGTGCCTCAGCCTGCTCCAGTGCCTTTTGCTATGACCATTTGTCTGTCTATGTCATTGATGCTTATGTACATGAGCACAGTTGAGTAGAGTTTGTATTATCCTCATAACCATCAGGTATATGAGTAGGTATAAATGGAGCTTCAGTAGGTAGTGCCTATATGTTTTACAAAAGCACATTCCAGCAGGCAACTATAGAAAGTTTTTGTTATTTATAACAACAATTAAAGAAAAGAGACTATGGATTTTAAAGAGAGAAGGGGAGGAAGTACATGGGAGGGCTTCAAAGGGGAGAAGGAAAGGGGAAAATGATATAATTGTATTATAACCTTAAAAACTGAGAAAAATTTAAAATTTTATCAATTTATAAACCTACCAGTAGAACAATGAATTTCATCCTTACATATTATTGATATTTTCAGTCATTTCAAATTTAGCCATTCTGGTCAATAAGTTTAATTTGCATTTCTCTGGCAACTGATAATATTGAACACATTCTCATGTTCATTGACCATGGATCACGTTTTCCTTGTTGCTTTTATTTTTCTAGTTGTATTGTCCACTGATTTATAATGTGTGTGTGTGTGTGTGTGTACTGTGTGTGTGTTTACTATGTACTATGTACTCTGTACTACTTCAAGGATAGCATTTACTGAAGTATCTTGCTTCGCTCTATATATTCCTTTTTTCTTTACCCACGGTGCTCACATGTAAAGGAGGATACCAATTTCACTACAGTTTCAACTTCGCTGCTCTGCTCCCTCTCACATGGGCAGAACTTTCATTTGTCATTATTAAAATCTCTGTTTTATGTAATTTCTTACACTAGGCAGTTCATAACCATTAGCTCATTATGCTTCAACCTTTGCCTCAGCCACAGTAGCTTTTCCTGTATTTTCCTCTTTACAGTGAAGCTCTGTGACTGTGTCTTAGTTCATGCTTGGGCTTCTCTGGCATACTTATTTTGATCCAAAGACATCTGGGGAGGTTCTACACACACTCACAAGGCTTTCCCATGTCTCCCCAAGTACTACCAAGATTCAATTTATTAATCACTTCTCTCTTTTTATTTATTCATTTTTTAAATTTTATTTGTGTGTATGCATATATGGAATTAGCTCAGAGACCAGAAGACAGCATCCCTTCAGGAGGAGGACATCCAGTTCAGGCAGTTGGAGCCATCTGATTTCGATGCTGGGGACTCTTGTCCTCCACAAGGACAGCAAGGACTCTGGCCATTGAGCCATTCTTCAGTCCCTTTAACCACTTCTCTCCACTCATTTTGTTTCACCTCCCATGCTATTGTTTCCATCATCATTTTCCATGTCCAGTAGATGCATTAGTGTTGGGTACCAGAGGTCCTATGAATCTGGTTATATTTCATTTTGTTTCATTTGTTTATTTTTAGTGAGACCAGTTTAGAGCAGACGAAACCATTCTCCATGGTAACCTTGATCTCAATATCAGCTTCAAACACAGTCAGTAGGTCAGAACCATCATGATCTAACCTTCTGGAGAAATAAACATCACAGACACATTTGGAGGTATATTTTCTTGATCTCTGTCCCAGAAAGTTGATAATCAATAAGAACCATCTAAAATTTCAACTGCTGAATAAATTTTTCCTTTGAACCAGAGTTAGACTTGGTAAAAAGTTTTAAAATTACATGTGTCATTTTTATCAATTATTTATATGTGTGTATGTATGTATGTGCACATAAGCAGATGTGTGTCATGGTGCAGGTATGTTTTTAATTGAAAGAGAATAAATCACTTTTCACTACTTTCCTCCTTTCAGTCTCTCTCAGCTATATACCTTCTAAACTTTCTTGTGAGCCATTCTCAAGCCAATGAACTTTTTAAAAAAGTATATGTGTTATACGCACATACAGACAGGTACCCACATGCACAAAGTATACATATGCACGCACACGCATGTGCATGAGCATATGCACAAATGAATAACTTGCTGCTGTTAGTGTGTTTATGTGTGTTGTTTGTGTCTATATGATTCAGAATTGACCACTTTGCGTTGGACAGCCAACAAGGGTCTCATGCCTGGGATAGGCTTTTCTCTTCACAGAAGTAAATAGTTAGCAGTAGTTCTTTGTCTAAGGGTGGGATCTTTGGGACATATTCTCTGTTCTGTGTTAACATGTCCATGGTTCTGGTCTTATTTGTGCAGCCATTCTAGGGAGGACTATTTCACAGCAGACCTCCTGGTATTCTGCCTTTTTACAATATTTCTGCCCTACTAAATGATTATTTTGAGTGATGTATCTCAGAAAGACAAATTCTGCATGTTCTCTTATTTGATGTTCTTAGCGCCAAATCCTCAGAGTGAGGGATACAACATGGAAAAACCAGAAAAGTATAAAGGGAATATAGGGGTGCTTAGGAGGGAGAATAGCAGGATACAGGACGTGTGAAATGGGAAATGGAATGAGGATGGCACTTAAACTGGAGAAGAGGGAAAAAGGTCAATAATGCAGAAGAAGGAGGGACAAGGATACAGATGACACCAAGATAGTTTGACAAGTTCTCATATCTTCTGATATTTGCCTAAAATTATATAAGTGTGTTTGTATATATATACACACATGCTTCATCATGTACACACACACACACACACACACACACACACACACACACACACACACACTCACACACACAAAAGTTAAGCCACTGGGTTGATAATGCTCCCAACAAGAATCACAGACAGGGGCTGGAGAGGTGGCTCAGTGGTTAAGAGCACTGACTGCTCTTCCAGAGGTCCTGAGTTCAATTCCCAGCAACCACATGGTGGCTCACAACCATCTGCAACACAATCTGATTCCGTCTTCTGGTGTGTCTGAAGAGAGTGACAGGGCACTCACTTATATAAAATAAATAAAATCTTTAAAAATAAAAGAGTCACAGACTAACTAGAACTCCAGTACCAGGCATGCTAACCCTCCCTTTAAAGGTAGCCCAAATGACTCTCCAAAGAACAGAGATTGTCAGTGTAGCCCTTGGTTGCTTCTTAGGGGTTGAGCATGGGCCACTATTACTGAAGATACTGCACACTTAGGACACAAGACTGCAAGGATTAGAGCTTGCTCTGACCCAAAAGCTCCTTTCTTTCAGCCTAGCCTCCATGGTTTGAGAAAATCCTATGCAAACTGCCAAGGGAGAGAAGCAATTACACAGCCCTACCCAGCTGCAACACCTAGGAGGCTGAACAATTACCAGCATGGCGGGAGTGCAGGAAGTGACACTCACATATTGGTAGTAACCAACAGCTGGGAAATGTGACTTAAAGTCTACTCAACAGGAAGGACATTTTGTGTGGCACTGAAAATCTAGCCAGCTTTCTGAGACTCTTTGTATTAACTGCCACGCATTATATGAAGACACCTTTCTGATGAGACCTGAGATCCGCAGTAACAATGGGTGGAGAGGTACAATTTGAAAAATGTGTGATTTGTTATTTCTTACTAAAGTCTTTCAATGAGTAGAAGCTTTTTCTTTTAATGAGTTCAAGTTCATCTTTATTTTCATTGTAGCCTGAAAGTTTAACTTTCCCCTTTGAAAACAGCTTTGAGTGTTTATCTAAAATTTCATTCACCAAAGCCAAGGTCAGACAGGGTCTTTCTATAAATTCTTCTAGGAATCTTATAACTTTTCATTTTACATTAAGATCTATGATCCACTTGAGCTATTTAGAAGTTTATTTTAAAGCTATTCCATTTATATTATAAACCTCATGGAATAATATATATATATATATATATATATATATATATATATATATATAATATCTTTCTGTAAGGGACAAAGTAGGAGTCAAAACTCATTTTTCCCATATGAGTTTCATTTGTCACAGTGTTGTCTCCTGAGAAGACTGTCTATTATTCACTACTTTTCCGGGTCACCTCTGTCCCAACAAAGTATCCTTACACGGCTTGCTCTATCTCTGGACTCCTGTCTGGTCCCCCTGTGTGTCTGTCTATCTTTACCTGGCCCACCCGACGACACTGCAGTTGCTTTATAACAAACTCTTACAGCTGGGGTTGGTGACACATCCCTGCAGTTCTAACACTCAGATGGATGAGGCAGGAGGATACAGAGTTTGAGGGTAGTCTTGTTTGTGTAGTGGGATTTTGTCTGAAAAGGAAAGAGAAGAAGAGAAGGAAAGAATGCAAGTAATAGTTTTTCTACTTTCTTCATTTATATTTAGTTATATTTCAGAATTAACTTTCCATTAAACAGGGGGGACTGGTTTGATAGCTTGGGTAAAGGTTCAGGTAATGCCAAGCCTAGAGACTTGAGTTCAAGCCCTAGAATCCACATGATGGAAGGAGAGAACAGGTTCCTTTTTCACCTAACATGGGTGGCATGGTACACATTTACCTGCACACAAACACACAAATAGACAAATGTAAAGCCAGCCAAATTATGAGTAGGATATCATTAAGTCTGTTGGGTAATTATGGGTAGAATAATAATCTCCCAAGTCACAAATGTGATACAACCTTTCATTTATTTAGATTTCTCATTAATTCATTCTAACACTGTTTTACAGCAGTGGTTCTCAATTTGTGGGTTGCAACTTCTTAAGCCATCCTCTATCTACAAAAATACATACATTATAATTCAAACAGTAGCAAAATTCCAGTTATGAAGCAGCAATGAAAATAATTTTATGGTTGGGGTGACCACAACATGAAGAACTATGTTAAACGTTCACAGCATCAGGATGATTGACATTGATTTTCTTTGCCTAAGAACTGGACATCTTCAGTTAGATTTGATTCTAGGTATTTGGAATTTTTATGTACTGCATGCATTTATGTATAAATTTACTTTTTGCTTGTTCCTGGCTATGATATAAAAATTAGTTTAAAGAATATTAATTAGCACTTAGTGACTCTTTACAAATGCTTCCACTTCCATCTGGCCTCAAGATACCATATGGAAGATGGCTATCTTTCATTCTTTACTTCCCTATTGGATTCCACTCGAAGGGTTGAGTAGATTTAAGTTCATGCAAAGTTTGGCCAAAGGGAGGCCTTCCGGAAGGGCTTGAGGAGACGGACATTCTTGCTGACCTGTGTTGTCCTCTAATTCTGACTTCTGCCAGGCCAAGTCTCTGAACAGAATAGTGGTTCCTCTCAAAAGGTTATTCTATAGAGATTATTCTCTGACACCTTATAATTTTCTTGGATTTAGAAGTAATAAAAGTGTGAGCACTGTAGAAACAAGAGTCCTTCATTATCCCTGTGGTCCTCCTGCGTTCTGTCACAATTTCTTAGTAATCTGTAGTAAATAACTCTACCTGAATGTTCCTTATCTGCACAGTTCTCTCTTCTTAGTGAGGTTTTCACTAAAAGACATACAGAAACTTCAAGGGAGCCCTTAATACAGGGATAGTAAAGCAAAACCTTGTAAAACAGGTTTTAGGGAAAATCGGAATCATGGTACCACTGCTTTTGTACCTTGGTTCTCATAGGAGAAATAGCACTAAATGAGCATGCGTGATCTCTGCCAGATGGTCCTTATCCTTACAAGACATTGTCCACATGCGACTTCAAAGCCTGCGCCCTGAATAGGCCTCTCCTCTGTATAAAGTCACATGCTTACTTTGGGGCAGGGAGTCACATGGCCATGCTTTTATAGCCTCCCTTACTTTGATGGCTCTGTTCCTTGGTTTATGATTTTAGACGTTCACTCGTTCAGTGGCTAAACTGAGAACCAGCAGGACTTTGCTTTCTTGCTTTCTTTTCTGTTGCTGTGATCAAATATCCTAGCAAAAGAAACTTAGGGGGGGTATAGCTCTACTTTATTTCATGGGTCCAGGTTACAGTCCATCCCTATGGAGAAATTAAAACAGACAGTCACAACTGTACAGTCAAAAGAACAGAGGAAATGAGTATATGACTTCATGGATGGGACAGTCTGTTTCAAGCTCCTGCCACTTTGCTAGTGCTCAGCTGGCTTTGTCCATTGCGTTCAGTCCACGAAATGGTGCTGCCTCCATTCAGGATAGATCTCTCACCTCCATTAATTCAGTTAAGACCGTCCTCCACAGATTTGTCCGAAGGCTAATTTAATCTCAACGATTCCTCACTTAGACCCTCTTCCCAGGTGAATCTAGATTATGTCAAGCAGACACTAAAGCGAGCCATCACACTGGCAAAGGCAGTTCAAATCTCCAGCAGGTTATCGACTACAGAGGGGATAAATAAATTTCTGCCTCACCTAAATGAATGGAATTTATTTCCATTAGTTTGCTTCTCATAAAAAATGTCTGGTCCATTCATGGACTAAGACTATAAAAACTGTAGGGTTGTCTTCTCCACAGTGGAATACACAAAGCCCTGTGCAGTAACTGAGTCAACCTAGATAAAGGACCAGGCTTTTCCAATAACCTGTGCCCATGCTGCTATATATACTTGTCCATAGTGCTTCATGCAACAACCACTAGTGGGTAAAATTCTATATGACTAATGGTGAAGGGTGTTTTCATGTCATGTGATAAGTAATTTGAAGGTACACAATTCAAAATCTTATGACTACTGAGGTCAATGCTCTGTCTTGATTAACTTACTTGCAAGAGATTGAGCATGTTATATAATGTTGAAGATGTTAAAGACCCAGGATGCAGAAAACATCCTAGCCTCAGAGTACATTCCAACTATCGGAATTGAGATGTCACTTACAAATTCCACGTTGGTTGTCCCAATTTCTTCCATAATGTAGGAAACTCAAGCATTCATTTTCTTCTGGTACCTAGGCTTTATTCATCTCTTAAAAACAAAAAGAAAAATAATAGCCAACAAAAAACAGACAACAACAACAAAACAAACAATACCCCTGTAGTAAGTTTCTATGCAATTTCTAAAGTTGTCTTAGGAGATGGTTGAATCTGAATTTGACCCTTGATGCTGCACTATCTACTAGTTACACAGCCTTGGGCAGACAGACATCATTATTTCTCAATGCTTCAGTCACCTTGAAGAGAGAAAACTTTCCACCAGAGCGTTTTATAAGGCTTGAGTGTGCCGAGAGTTGGAAGGATCTGCTGACCTTCCCAGTAGCCTTAGCTGCTCAGTGGAAACAGTGGAGTTGGGATGTTATCTGGAAGATCATCATTGCTCAGGGCTTCTGAGAGAAACTGGAACCACTGCAGTCAAAATGGAATAAAATGAAATGTTCTCAAAGTACAGAGCAAATAAGTTTTGCCAGGAAGTCCAGGAAATAAGGAAGTGTGACTAATTCTCAGGGCAATAGGCAGTTCCTGATGAGTTGGTTTGCATCCACTTCTAGCAGTATCCTGTACTAGAATAAAGGATTCTTCTTGTGGATGAGGCTCCCACTCTGTGTAGTTTCCTCTGTTGAACGCAGAGCTTGGGGAACAATGGCATACTCAGGTCCCTGAGCTAGACGGGGATGTGGAATTTATTTCCACATCTATCATTTTGGGTTTGACTTTAGAAACCCTTACCTACTCTTACTCTTAGTTTTTTTTATCCCAAAAGAAAGAGGGATGATTTGAAAGTAGTTCACAAGGGCTGCTCACCTCCCCCCACCCCTCGGGCCACAACACCATCCATTGTGAATTCTTTCTGACTACCTGTCTCACTCAGCCCTATTGGGCCTTGGAATGGTGCTCTAGCTACTGTGAGTTAGTCTATGCTAGTTCAGAAACCCAGTCATACTTGCACTAGTAAGCTAATTATGAGTGTTCTCTGAGTGCTTCCTGTGTGTGCTGTACCATATGCCACTCTCATAACAATGTTAGGTCCCAGTCTTATGCCCATTTCACAGATGGAGAAATGTCACGACCTCACAGTTTTATGGAAAACAATTAAGCCAGGAGCTGTTGTTCATCCTGAGTAAGTCTTACCTGAGAGCAGAAAGAAGAGAATCTCTGCCTATGTAGCTCCTTCCTCAGGAGTCTCCTAGAAAGATGTTTCTGCTTACATCTTCTCTTCCAAGGCCATACATGCGTTGGTTACAGGAAGTGTGTCAGAATGCACTGGTCAGAGTGACAGCAGTAGGAAAGCAAACATCTGCTTTGGGACCGTATGCAAAGAAGCCCAGATGATGCATGTTTTTTACTGGGCGTCAGTTTCTAGACAGCCTCTTACCTCAACCACACCTGAGGATACTCTCTCATTCATTTGCCCCCTTATAGAAGTGCGAGTAGGGGAGACTTATCCAACATGTCTAAGACTATAAACTATTTCTAAATGTTGCTTTTAAGGTGAAACATGCATAGAGAGGAAGCTTGGGCAAGTGACTTACCATTGAGAAGAATGATCTCTGAATCGTTCTTGACTTGGGATACTCTAGTACTTTCTTAATGGGAAGCTGTGAAGTCAGTGTGTTGTTATTCTCCTCATCCATGAGAAAAATACTTGTGGAAGTTTTTAAGAAAGAGATAGTTTATTTCTCTCATATATTATCATGAATGCTACGGTGGAACTGAGTGGTAGCATCATGCTGGGGCAGGCAGCAGAGAAAGACCTCTCTTGGGAGTACTAGCCTACCGGGGTAATGTCATCCACATTTGGCATAGGCCTTCTCTCTTTGCTAATCCTCTCTGAGATTCCCTCACACACATACTAGATATGCTTTACAAATCTCGGTGATCCTAAAAACCAATCCAGTGGATACTTGAGACTGACCGTCATAGCTAGCTAGCCATGGACATCTTACTCCAATGATGCCACAAACATCATTTATCCCCTGTGGACTGACTGTAACCTTGGGTAATTTGAGCTTTATCTGCATGTCTTCTTGTGACAATCCACTTTTTCTCACTGCTTGTCTTGCTTAGTTACCTTTTCTTTAGTATTTGCATCACAAGAAAGAAATTCTACTGGCTCAGTGCCAAGCTCTGGTTCTCCAGTTGACATTCAGTTCTCTGAATGTGGTGAGGATGCCTTAGGAAAGGCCCTATTCTAAGATACTCCTTTGCCCCATATCTCTGACTGGTTGGCAGGTGGTAATAGTAAAGGGAAGAAGTGCAGTCTCTTTGATTCAGTGATATATAGCATCCATATTAAATGTGCTGTTTTCACAGAGCATTGTGATCTATAACAGCACTGTATCTTATCTATCCAACCTCATAAGGTAATTATTCTTCATTTTTATTTTACATGTAAGAAACAGGCTAAGTCAGCTAAAGTGATTCTCTCAGGTTACAAGAGCTGGGTTTTAGAGTTGGGGTTTCATTAATAAAACACATAGATAGGTGGGGGCCATTTCCAGAATCTCAGAGAGAATTGGGAGTCTTTGTGGTCAAAATTGCAAAGAAGAAGAATTTTCTCTTTTTAAAGAAATGCATATTTTAAAAAACATATTCTTGTATATTATATCCTGAACAGTTTCCCCTCCTTCATCTCCTCCCAGTCGATCCCCTCAGCCTCCTCTCTTCCCCTGATCTACTCCTTCTCTCTTTCCCTTCAGAAAAGAACAGCCTCCCAGGGATATCAACCAAATCAAGTTACAAACATATGAAGTTACAATAAGGCTAGGCACCTCCCCTTATATTAAGACTGAACCCAGTAGAAGGAAAGGGTCACAAGACAGCCTCTGCTGCCACAATTAGGAGTCCCACTAGAACACCAAGTTATGCAAGCATACATGTACGCATAGGAGAAGTCAGACTCTTGCAGGCTTCCTGATCGTAAGTTCAGTCCCTGTGAGACCCTCTGAACCCTGGATAGTTGATTCTGTGGTTTTTTTTTTCTGTGGTGTCCTCAACCCCTCTGGCTCCTACAATCCTGAGGAAGAAGAATGTCTGGTTTGTAACCAGAGCTCCCAGGGACTAAACCACCATCCAATGAGTACACATGGACAGATCCATGGCTCCAGCTGCTTATATAGCAGAGGATGACCTTGTTGGGCATCAAAGAGAGAAGCCCTGGGTCGTGCCAAGGCTGGACCCTGCCAGTGTAGGGGAATGTCAGGATGGGGAGGCTGGAAGGGGTAGGTGGTTGGGTGGGGGAAAGAGGATAACAATTGAAATATTAATAAAAAATCCAATAAAAAATAAGTGAATAAAGGGAAAAAATATCTGGTTTGAATGAATATATGGGGCTACAGCTGTCACTGTGTGTTCCTTTAATATACAATTTCCTGCCCTTCAGAACCCTTGAGGAAAGAGCTATTTTTGTGAGGACAGATGGAGTGACATCATTCGTATTACAGTTCTTGTTTCTGTTACCCCTTTTGATATTAACCTGCATTTGACTTCTGCCATAGCCTCTGGGCCTTAGGTTAGTATGACTTTCTACTGGGTCTTGAGCAGAGAAACATATTAGGAGAGAAAGTAGCATTCAAGAGTTTCCAGATTTTACTGGGAAATTTAATCAAGGTGCTCTGTCCTGTGTGGTACAGGGGTTGGGATGGAGGAAAGTAGGTGGAGGATCATGGCAAGAGTGCATAAGCTGAAGGTTAGATGCTGTCTGGGTAAAGTGACAGGCAAGATGGGAAATACTTGTATTCCCTTGTATAAACCTGTATATGCTACGTATATAAGTACTTATCTTAGGAATTCTATTTACTACACTGAGACATTCAGATGATTTCAAGACAGTACTTGTCCTATTTACTTGGTGGGATGAGGGGAAGGGGATGCTTTTCTGAGTTCAGTGGGAGTAAACTTTCAGAAGGCAGTGAGTTAAGAGAAAAAGCCAAGGTGACACACTTAAGCATAGACAGTTTCTGGAAAGCTCCCTGCCCTGTTCCCTAAAGTGTGGAAATAGAAGTTATTCAGAAAGCCTATTGCATGCTATTTTATGGCTCCATCCATGTTTATTAATTAGATATGGCCCTTTGGTCTGACTGACTTTTGGTTCTCCTGAGAAACCCCCATGCCAGTTTCATTGTTTCTACAGTTTAAGCCAAGTGACGTGCAGGGTGTACCCTGGGAACTGCTCCCAAGTTCCTCAGAAAAACACTTTACTTTCAGAATGACTAAGGCGGTACCCAAGGTGCCATGGTCTGAATGTTTGTGTCCTCTGAGGTAATTATGTTGTAACTGAATCCCTAGCACTTCAGCACGGGTGGAGCTTTAGGCAGACAGGCAATGAGGGCCCCACCCTCAATGATGAGTTTAGCACCTTCTGAAAAAGACTGGAATCTCTCAGACACTGGATCACCAACCGGGCAGCCTACACCAGCTAAGATGAGGCCTCCAACACCTATACAGCAGAGGACCCCGTCCGGGGGTGGGGTGGGGGGAGGGAGCTGTATTCAGTCAGAGAAGATGCACCTAACCCTCAAGAGACTGGAGGCCCAGGAAGGCCCAGGAAGTTTAGAGGTCTGGTGGGGTGGGGACATCCTCGTGGAGACAAGGTGTGTGTGTGTGTGTGTGTGTGTGTGTGTGTGTGTGTGTGTGTGAGAGAGAGAGAGAGAGAGAGAGAGAGAGAGAGAGAGAGAGAGAGAGAGAGAGAGATGTGGAACAGTCAAAGGGTGGACCAGGAAGGGAATAAAATCTGGAGTGTAAAAATAAATAAAAAAGTTAAAAAGAAAAAGACTGGAAGGGATTATCTATACTCTCACTCATTTGTTTCATCATATGAGGACACATTCATTCCCACTGGAAAATCTAGGAAGTGGTCAAATTGGAAGTTTAATGCTAAAAAAGAAAATAGCAACGTCCTTTTCCTCAAAGGAAAAGGGCATGAGTCCTACTTTTTAGCATCCAGGGTCTCTGATGGTAACACTATCCAAAGAGATCTGCTAAGAATTGTGTCTCTGTTTTCTACAAAGACCTTCCATGAGAGTCAAGCCTGATCAAGCTGTTGCCCAATTCCTTGGTTTTTGTAGAGTAATGGTTCACATCTTACTGATACCTAAGAGGCAAATCAAATTCTGACCCAGAGACCACTGTGGTAAAAGTCTCTCCACAGGATTTTTGTACTAATAAACACAAGGCTATAGTACCCAAGCCCCAGGTATGTAGAGCTGCCTAAATTCTATGGTCTGGCTGGATCCTTTAATGAGTATCTTCTCATATTTACTCATTGGGGTCTCAAGTGTCTCATGTTCCTAGGCCTGGAAGAGAGAGAATAGTACAGTTAAGTTTCTTATTTTATGCAATTTACATTCCAAAGGAACAAGCTACATTAACCTAACTATCGAATAATTGTAGTTAGCCCTTCATTTAGATATTCTGTATCTCTAGATTCAACCAAGCAGATGCCAAAATATTTAGAAAACTCTTGGTGCTGAAAGTGGACACTCTCCCTTCATATTCTTTAAATTGGTTACAACGTAGTAACTAATTGTATAGTGTTGCACTGCAATAGACAGCATAAGCAATCTTTCATTCTGCCTATGCTCCCTGTCTAGAAAGTCTCAAAGAAAGAACCTAGGAGATTACCAAATATAGCATCATTCTATTAGTCTGTCCATTAAAACCTGAAATACATCAACAAACACTGGTATTTAAGTCTGCCACTTTTGTGTTGAGTCAGAGACCTATGAATGGGCACAAAAATCTTCTCAAAATATATTTATTGTATTTTTTGAATTATGTATATGTATGTGGATATGTATGTATGTGCAGATGCCCATGGAAGTCAAAAGAGGTCAAGTCTGACGTGGGTGTTAGGGACTAAATCCCAGTTCTCTGCAAGAGCAGTTTGCACTCTTAATGGGTTAGCCATCTTTGCAACACCAAGGTCCAGAAATCTTAATTTTAAAGAGTGGATCTGGCAACAGGTCACTCCCATGACAGCAGCTCTGTTATGCAGACACTGTTGTGTAGCCCTTATACAGTTTCATCTCTAATGAAAGGTAATACCTGTTACTTCAGCTCAAGTGAGTAGGAATCCTTTAAACGGCAGGACCTTCTACATTTGCTGTGGAATCTGGACAGTAAATGCCTAAACATTTCATGCTTTGCTATCCAAATTGGCTCTGTTTTGTTTTGAAAATTAGAGGCAATCTTACTGCAAAGCACAGGCTTCTTTCCTGGAACTGGCTTTCCAGAGTAGGCTCTCTTGAACTTGTGATTCCCCCACTCAAGCTTCCCAAATGCAGGATTCCAAGCTGGTTTCACCATCACATCTGTTGCACACGGCTTTCACGCTTAAACATATTTGCTGGTAGTAGACTTGGAGAGATTCTACTTATTTGGCTTCTTCTGCAAAGAAGGACTTTGCAAATGGCTGGCTGGCTTTTATAGTCTATCTCTAGTATCTGAAAATCATTTACTCTGAGTCAGACATCAGTGACCATGGCTCAGAATTAGAGATTTGAGGACAAGTTCCTCAACAAGTTCTATGACAAAAGAAGCTTCAGTAAAAGAAGTCAGGAATCAATGTTTTGACAAACTGCATAGGAAAGATTATGAGGAAGCAGGCTCCAGTAAGACAGAGACATTTATGCTATTTAAGTATTACCTTTATCACATTACTAGCTAGAGAGCTGAAGGAGGGGGCAGGCAGGTATACCGAGCTTAAGAGTTTTAGAGAAAGCCTGGAGGATGTAAGGTCAGATACAGAGGTTGATTGTAAATTGCTCTTAAAAGGAGATAAAAGATAGTTAAGGATAATTTTGGTACCTGACCTACAACATTTCGTCCCTGTAGTCGAGCTGTTGTACTGAGCCAAGGTCAAGTGGTATGTAAGGTCGTTGATATCGATTCAGCTTCTTTGAGATCTTCTCAAAGGGTAGAATTAGCAAGACTTGAATCTGGTTTCTTTGGAACATGGGTGAACCCTCTGGTCACTGTGCCAACCTCATCTGCCCCACCTAATGCTTCTTATTATAGGAGAGGCCCTCCAGGTCCCATATTCAAGACATCTCTATGCAGTCTCTGCCTCTGGGAAGGGCGAAGGGTTCTCCGTCTTTATTCACATGACCACCAGCTCTGCTCTGGGTTCACCCCCACCCCTATGTGCTTGGCTCTGCAGCAAAAGTCTGTTCCCATGCACTTCAGTCTCTTGGTTCTTCCTCTGGATAATTCAGCTGATTTATCTTTTCACTTACCTGCTCTCTGCCCAATTCTCCCATGAGCCACTCACAACTTTATTAACAGATTATTTCCTACCTGTAAAATAAATCTCCCCACATGTCCGTAGCTGTCAGTTCAAGTCCAGTTAGTGATAACCATTTGGTTTTTGCAAATAGTTTCTCATTCCATTAAGAATCGTAGTAAACCTTTGCCACACATACACATTCACAAATAACCACAAAAATATACAGCAGTGGGCATATTTCCATTTATTCATGAATAAGGCATTTATTCATGAGGCTGTGGTAAGTATAAGTGTCTTCATTGTGAAGAAAGGCTTTCCTATGGATTGATAAATCAGAAAGAAACTAAACAAGTCCAGTCTCTGCCAGGCTCCACAGTCCATGGTGACTAGGATTAACCGCCAGCTCCCAACATGAAAAGTTGCTTTGTACAACAAATGGAAAAAAGTTTCTGTTTGTGAAGGGAAATCCACAGAGGAAGGAAAACCGAGTAACCACAAAGCGCAGTAGTTGTAGCTATCGTGGAAGATGAGTTCCTGCAGTCAGAAAGGGTTCTGAGCTGATAATATCCTTTCTAAGGACCACAGGTCCTCAGCTGTCGTATTCATCATCTACATTTGTCCATTTACATATTTACTAATACATCTTTTATCTTTATCAGTAGCTAAGATAGCTAAGTTCATAATGTTAGAGCAGCAGAGATTCCCATAGTGTTGAACAACAAACTTCAGCCCTGAAGGCAGGCTGTGGGGATCATTTGCCACTGAGGAGTTTTCTGTAAAGTCACTAATACTAAGACGTAAAAGAGAGCTTACAGATCTTATCATCGAGCAGTGTCTGAATCTTCACTCCTTAGATCATCAATGTGAGCTATGTCTGAACACCACTGATGGGACTCAGAAGTGTATGTGTATGGAATATGAGTGTGGGTGTGCTGTGCAAGTAGCCCCCCCCACCCTGTGTGTGTGTGTGTATGCGTGTATGTGTGTGTATGTGAGTGTGTATGTGTGCAGGTGTGTATGTGTGTATGTGTGTATGTGTGTGTATGTGAGTGTGTATATGTGTGCAGGTGTGTATGTGTACAGGTGTGTGTATGTGTGTTTGTGTGTGTGCATGTGTATATGTGTGTGTGCATGTGTGTATGTGTATGTGTGTATGTGTGTGTATGTGAGTGTGTGTGTGTGTATGTGTGCGGGTATGTATGTGTGTATGTGTGTTTGTGTGTGTGCATGTGTATATGTGTGTGTGTGTATTTGTGTGTGCTCATGTGTGTATGTGTGTGTGTGTATGTGTACAGGTGTGTGTACGTGTGTTTGTATGTGTACATGTGTATATGAGTGTGTGTGTGTGTGTGTGTGTGTGCATGTGTGTTTGTCTTCCTCTATTACTTTCCACTTTCTTTCCTTTTTTTTTTTTTTTTTTTTGAGGCCAAGCTTTCAGGAACCCCAATGCAGTGTTAGGCGACTGCCTAAACTAGCTGGTTACTAAGCCACATTGACCCTTACACCACTGCTTCCCAGTGCTAGAATTACAAATATACACTGCCATGTTCAGCTTTTTACATGGGTGTGGAATCTAGGTCCTTATGCTCATGAAGTGCGTGTGGAGCCATTACATCAGCTCAGATTCTTTGAATCAGTTCAACTCATTCCTGGGTAACTATGAGATTAAAAATAATCTTCCTGTAATTGAGTCAGATTTCTTCCCCCATTATTCTATCTATTCATCACAAACCTGCATCTGGGTGCAGTTTAAATAAATATAGTGTTCTCACCATAGCGGCTATTAAGATAATTTAAACACATAGATGTTCCTGAACCATTTCCTTAATGTTAATTGGCTATACTTTTAGTGTTTGTCCTATCGTATGCTTTTGGACCCTCTTCAACATTCTACTAACTCTCCATACAATATCCATCTTCCATAGATAGTCAGAATTGAGGGTGATATTCTAGTTATGTAGTCAGGACACTGTTCTACCTCTTTGCTTCTTTCTCATAATCATCTTTCCTTTGACTATCTGGCCAAGGAGTGTGCTCACATCGGCATGTAAATGCCTTCCACTAGCGTAGGGACCTGTCAGCTTTGATTCTGTTTTATCATTCAGATCTCACTATCTTCCGAGGATACAACTCAAGGACAAATACCTTTATTCATTTTTTTTCATGTGTATGTATAAATGTTCTCCTGAGGTTGGACACAATTTTGTGTACAGTATGTATGTATGTATGTATGTATGTATGTATGTATGTATGTATGTGTAACTGTGTGACAGTGCAGATATTCCTCCATCTTGTATTTTTGCTGAGGCTATTTTAGGTTTTACTAGAATTTGATCTTCTTAATGTAGACTTCTGTGGAAATTACTCAACTCTAGGAATTTGAGGTCAAGATGCCCCAGCTAACTTATGCAAGCTTCTGTTAAAATGATTCCTTGTGCAGAAGCTCCCACTCCAACTAACTACATATCTTAGTTTCTGTTAAAACAATTGCTTGCTGCTAACCTCCCTGTACAGCTGCTTAGCAGAGTAGCAGTATGTGATTTTTGCCTTAAAAAACCCCTTACCATAAACCATTGGCACTGCACTTGGGTTCTAAATATCTGACTATAGTCCCAGCTAGCTAGAATAAAGATTTTCAGTTGACCATAAACTATGTCTGGGTGGTTATATCTGGTGGCCCCTCCTTAACAACACATGTGGAGGCTTGAGGTTGGTGTTAGGAGTCTTCATTTTTCTCCACCTTATTTACTGAGGCAGGGTCTCTAAGATCACCCATCCAGCTTGTCTAGTGACTGAGCTTGCTCCAGTGATCATCACCTCTGCCTTGGAATAGCACTAGAGTAACAGGCAGGCTGCCACGTCCATCCAGCATTAATATAACTTCTAGGAATCTGAACTCCAGTTCCCACATTTGCATACTAAGTGATTTATCCATTGAGCCATCTCCTCAGCCCCAGAGTGTCTACATTCCACTCCATAGGAGCATGGGTATTGGCCTTCTTGCTCTTGACTGGTACCTCTGATTCCCAAGAGGCTGCCACATGGCCATTACAACCCTTCAGAGCTTCTCTGAGGGACTGCTGCACTGTTTGTATAAACATAGTCTTCTCCTGCCCCTTTAAACATAGAAGTGTCTAGTGCAGCCTCACCTCATCCTTTCTATGCAGACACTAATAATACAAAAGAAAAAAACACTCAGCTATTTTATGCACCTAAAAACACTTCCATTCAGTCTCCAATAGTCAGAAATGCATGGAGTGAGAAGACAATAAGATGATTAAGCAAAAAGAAAATGGAAATAAGATTTTAAAGTTATTCCAAACTTAGTTACCACTCAGTTGCCATGATGTTTTTATTTTGCAATGGAGCACTTATTACTTGGTCACTTACTGTGTGGCTATCATGGGAGTGTTTTTTCATTTAGCCCTCCCAGCAGCCCTAAAAATGAAAGAACAGAAGATCAGAGCAAGGATAGAGCTTGCAGAATGCTGTCCATGCCTCTATTGATTTTGCCAATTTCCATGAGCCATGGACAGGATGCAGACTCATTCAAATTAGTTATTTTGAACCATGAAAGGTACCCTAGTTCTCTCCTACTGTATGTTAGCTATTACCTTTATTATATGACATGCCGTAGGAGAGACAGAAATGAAAAATGCACATCATGCAGGTTTTAACTGAATAAATACCATCCCAAATGACAATGTTTAGTAGGGTAGTGAGAGCCCCATTCTGTTTGCTGTTACACAATAAAATACTGTGTCCAACAGGCACATTAAACAAATATCTGTTGGTAGTTCAGGCAGAAATGGAAGAATAGCAGGAAGGGGAAATTTCCAGGACAGAGTCCTTGATGTTTTCTTAGCAGCAAGAGAAAAACAGAGCTCGAAAGCAGGCCAGTCATTTGTTTGAAGTGGAGTAAGTAGCTTCCCGAAGAGCCTGTCTGAGCCTGTGTTTGCTTGCTTGCATCACATGCTTCTACTGCACCACTGGGCTGCTCTAAGGGAAGGTTCTGAATGTGTCACAGTTGATCTGGAAACCTCTAAGGGCTAGGAAATGAGGATGTGGAATGCTTGATTGAGGATGAGGCATAGTTATATTCCTTTTAATCTTAAAGTTCAAAATAATTGATTTAAAGGAGCCTGCATCCCATAGTAGTCTTCTAGATATGATTTTTTTCAAGAACTATGGACTTTGCCTTTAGAAACACATTTTCTATTAATGAAGAATTAGTTTTTGTCCCTAGCAATTCAACTATCTCAGACTCTGTTGTCCAGCAGGTTCTGCTCACATTGGCTCTGTGGCTTTGCAGGCTTAATAACAATGCCATTGTAGCATATAGTTTGCATGGAGGGAGAAAGATCTCACCCAAAGGTTATGAAGTTTCCAATTAAATGGGGTAGAATCGGAGAAGAAATAGATGTTCAAATGAATTATACTTGACACTGCTTTTATCTTTCAGCCACTTTTTGTTGCTCTTTTCCTATTACTAACCTAATTTATGCTCACTATTAGAAAAATGAGAAAATTGAAATTTTATTGAAATACATCATCCATACTTAATCTATATAATGTATTCAACATAATTATACAAAATACCTTAAGAGGTTTTAGCTTTTCCTAAAAGAATTTGTGAGTATAATTTACAGTCTATTTTCATGTGTTTTAGGAGACTTGATCAGCAATTTATGGCAAGGCCAAGGGTGTTTCCTGAGAAACGAGTAGGGAAAAGACCCAGAAATATGTTGGCATGCATCATTTGCTGGCCAAAGGAACCCAATGGGAGAGGAAACAGATAGTGAGAGCTGAAGGGACATAGCAGCAGAAGGACTTTCGAGTTTTCGGGATAGCCACATCCACTTAGGACTGAATTTAAGAGATATGGGACATTGCAGCTAAATCTGCCTTGGATTATCAGTGGGAACTTTCATGAGAAGAATCGTTTCCCCTCTTGTTAAGGAAGTACAAAAGATATTGGGTATTTATAACTTTTGGTCCTTCCTCATCTCTGGGGAGTATGTTGGTATCTGAGGTATCAGGAGACAGCTACCCTGGGTCAGACTTAGTGGTGGAAATGGTACCCTCCCCTCTCTCCACCATGGTATTATGATTAAAGAGCAACTATCAGCAAGAGATCAGAGAAAGAAAAGACAAACAGAAAGACAATGGCATTTATGAGCTTTAAGTTCTGACTTACTGGTGAACATTTTGGGGGTGTTCTACGACATTCAGAAAAGCCTGCATGAGTATTTTCCAGGTGAAGGGAATTCTAAACACTTTTGACATATCGCTCTCATGTGCCCTAGTTCAAAGCAGGGAACCTACTCTCACTCACCATGTCTCGAAATAAACCTCACTATTATGTCTGAACACGGTATAATCAGAGACACATAATAGCCTTTATTTAGTTTCCCACTTCCTACTGTCTGGATAGTATCCTGCTGTTCATTATAATATGTTCTGCAACAGTGAACAATGACCCAGTAAGCTTTTTCTTGTGTTCATGCTAATTCTTAGCTATAATATAAGTGAGAAAAAGTAGACTTTTTTCACTCAAAAAAATAAAAAATAAAACAGTTATGGTCATTGAATGATGATGGGCCATTATAAATATTTGCTGAATGAATTAATTCAGTAATAAAAAGAATATCCACATATTAGATTTTAATAATTACTTTGATTAAAAATGTATAAATATATATATATTGTTTCTTTTTTTAATCAAATCTACTTCCTTTTCCTCTCCTCCAATTCTTCTGCTATCTTCCCTAACTTTTGCTTTCCAACTTCACATACTCTTAAAACAAACAAATGAGTCCATTTAATGCTACCTATGTGCCCCTAGGTATAGGACCATTTACTAGAATATGGATAGCCTCTTGAGGGCTGCATTCCTAAGGAACACTGATTCTTCTTCCCCCACCTGCCATCCATTGCAATGGCTCCTCAGGTAGGAACAAGGGATTTCATGCATGAGTGCCTTCCCCATCCTTGTAGACTCTTAGTTGTCTTGCTCTTGTTCAAGTCCTGTACATGTAGTCATAGCTGCAGTGAGCTCCTGGGTACAATGGGCCTGTCATGTCTGAGGAATTCTCTATCACTGGAGGTGTCCACTACATCTGGCTCTTATGCTTTTTCTGTCCCATTTCCCATGATGATTCCTGATCCTTGGAGGGAAGGAATGAGAATTAGATGTCCCATTTAAAGCTGAACACTCCATGGCTTCTTATTCTCTGCATTTTGACCAGTTGTGGGTCTCTGACATTGGCATACACTACAAAAAGAAGCTTCTCTAATGAGAGTTGAGAGGTGCACTAATTTATTGGTATAAAGAATAGAATGTAGGGTGTAGTTCATTACTATTCAACTTTGTAGAATCAGAGTATTGGGTTCTCTCTTAGACTAGCAGCTATGGGTTCTAGACCCAGGTAACCATGCCACCATGAGTTTGGTCTTATGGGCAGAACTTTAAATCCAAGCAGAATGTGTTTGGTTACTCCTATAACATTCATGTCACTATTGTAGCATCAGGTAGATATTGCTAGGACAGCTATTGTTATAGCTCACAGGGATCACAGCTAGATAAGCTGTTTATTACTTATTTCCTCTGGGTAATGTATATAGCACTTTTCAGCACTATGAAGGTAGTGCATAGAAGTGAAGCTTCTAAGTTGATAACAGCTTGATTTTTCTATGTCTTGTGATTCAAGTATGTGACGACTTCAGCAATAGATTCTTGTATTATGTTATGGATAGTAACACAGAGCAATGACAATATCCTGTAGTGTTTGAGGGGGTCAATTTATGGAACCCCATTGACCAATGCCTCTAAAAGAGGTACCACTTACCCAGTACTATGTTTTTTATTTGCTTGTCTATGGTGCCCATTTGAGACATTTTTTCTCTGTTACAGGATAATTCTATTTAAACTTCTCTTACATGTCTATATTAGTAAGTTTCCTTGTAGGTTTTCCAAAAGCATTCAGTGTTAGTGATGCCCTCCTATACTCTTCTTTTTATCCTGCCTTCAAATCATCTGCCCATTTATCCCTATCTCTGTTCCATCATTTCCCATTATGCACTCTGTGTCTAGCCTCCTTCTCTTGAAACAACCCCACTCCATGGCCCTTTCTAGTACCCTGCCTTCTGTGTGTACTGCAATTTAAACATGTATGTCTAGAGATTCAAAGATAGCATCCACATGTAAGAGAGAGCATGTGCCATTTGTCTTTATGGGTCTGGGTTACCTCACTTAGAATATTTATGTTTTGAATTACGTGTGTGCACGTGTGTCTGTCTGTCTGTCTGTCTCTCTCTGTGTGTGTGTGTGTGTGTGTGTGTGTGTGTGTGTGTGTGTGTGCCACTGCACACATGTGGAGATGAATGGACAATTTTCAGGAGTCAGTTCCCTTTTTCTACTTTGTTTGTGAAACAGGTATTCTAATGTTTGTTTCTGCTCTGTGTATTCCTGGCTAGCAACCCCATGAGCTTGAGGTGAATTCTCATATCTCAGTCTCCTTTATTACCTTAGGTTTGCTGAGGTTACAGATGTTGACCACTGCTTCCAGCTTTTTATATGGATTCCAGAGAAAAAAACTCAAGTCCACAGGCTTGTAGGGCAAATATTTTGAGACATTTCCCTCATCACTTCTCTTTTTTATTCTTTTATGATCTTCATTATCCATATAGATATAGTAGACGCTGTGACACATACATATATGCATTCATAATTACAAGCATACACGTAGAATACAGATATATGCTTTATTTTTTTCCATGGGAAGTTTTAAGTGATAGTGCTAGAGTAATGCATTGAATTTGGGGCTACTAAATTTTTTATATATTACCTAGTCCTCAAAAGACCTTGTTTCCTGTTGGTGTCAGTCATAAATCTTTGCTGACTTGATAACAGCAGCTGGCTTTCTGTGAGACTAAAGTGTAGTTCTTTACATGAAAGTGGTACAGCTAGGCTTTAAGAGCTCCATGATCCACAATATGAGCCTTCCTTCATGAGCAAAAGTGTGAAAAGTATGGAAACCTATGCTGTTAGCAGCGTCCCTGTTGCTTTAGGAGCAAGGCTTCTCTAGGCTCTTACATGTTGAGTGTTTGGACAGCCCAAGGTGTTTGTATTTCTGGAACAGATAGACTGCCAAGGTGAGTGACCACCGTAAAGTGATCAAAACTGTAACAGGGAATTTACAGAATGGAGAACAGGACTGGATAAAGTGTCTCTGTAGAGCTGGTAGGAATGCTGTGATGGTGGATGGGCTAGGAACAGAAGAGGTTAGATAGAGGAACAGGAGAGAACATGGTGAACCCAACAGTTCTTTTTAAGGGATTTGCTGGGGGATGGGGGACAAAGGGGGCCAGAAAGAAGGGGAGGCAAAGGCAGATGATGAGAACTTAATAGGGAGGATTTTTTTTTTTTTGGCAAACTTTTAAAAAATCAGCAGTATGAATTACACAAGAAGACTCAGAACAACAGGAACTCACACAGGAAATGCTTGGTGTTCACCACATCTTAACTAGTAAAAATGCGTCTATTCAGACAAAAAATGTTGAAGCCCACTCCTTCCTTTACTTCACCTCTTCCCTGCCTTCCTGACTAGTTTTACTATACATCTCGGTACACATTCACCGTGCATACCAGCACTGGACCATCTTGGAGACCTATTGTAACCATTGGACTACAACAGAAAATCAGTCAGCATGCTCTGCTCTGGGAGGGAAGCATTTAGAAGACTGATTGCAAAGGTGACGTCAAGGAGGTGCTATTTACAGTTGAATGCCTGTGTGGTCATTGCCATATTTGCCTGCCCATTTTAATGTATAACTTAGAACCTTATAACTTATGTTTGAAAAGATTTACTCTGATTGCTCTGTTGAAACAATAAAAGTAAAGATTTGCAGGTGTATAGCCTTGAGCAGAGTGCAGGGTGAAAAGGGACCAGAATCTGGATCATGCCCTAGTGGTGGGCCCAGGAGATTTCTTGTCACATTGGACAGTGAGTCTAAAAAACATAGAGGTGTCCAAACTGATTAGAAATCAGGTTTGTGCTTGAGAAACTAAAAGAATGGATTTTTTATTAACTGAGATGGGGACACTGCGAGATGAGCAATTGGGGTTACTGAAGATAGACACCTAAAGGTTTTCAGCATTCATATGATCTTTTAAGTCACAAAGGGAATGAAATCAGCAAGGAAGGAATGCAGATGGAAAGAGAACAGGGTCAGATTTGGGGAGGAGCTGTGACCTTAGGATCTAGAAAAAAGCGAAGAACCCCACAAAGGAGACATAGGAAAAGGAGGCTTGTTCTGTAGGAGGAGACCATTACAGCTAAGCAATATGGTATCAGCAAGGAGGGGTGACCAGCATTCTCAGTACTGTGGATGGTTGTCACAGGTCAGTGTCCCTGGAAAATAGACCCTGAGACATGTTTTCAGGAAGAAGATTTTCAAGTACACTCTTAGGAACCATACCTGAATGAGAACAAAGGATATTTGATAAGGATTTCCTGGGTTGACACAAAGATCCTAGCCTTCACAACCCATTTGTATCAGTCACTGGATAAGGTTAATCTCTAGGAAGGGGATATTATCTTGGATGAGATTCCTTGTGAAATTCCTGGTAAGAGACTCAAATGTGAGCAGCCAACACTCCAGGCTGCTATAGAGATGAGTCCTGTATCTTAGGAGAACTGCATTTGCTAGCCAGATCACTCATATGTGGCAATGATGGCAGAGAGAGGATTCACTGGCGCTGAGGTTCTGTTATCATGATATAAATCCTCTGGGACTGAGTAGCAGGGACAAGAGCTAGCCTGCAATGTGGCAAGGATAAATAAGTAGAAGGAGATAGAGAAAGCAAATCTACAGGACTACCTATTAATATACTTTTTTCCCCTTTTATAGCCCTAGACTGGTCTTAAACTCAGAACTGTCTTGGATCCATCTCCTGGTGGTAGGATCAGAGATCAGTGCTATCAGCCCGGTTCCATGTGTTTCAGTGCAAAGATGAGGAAAGGCATACTGTGATTGCTGGAGTGGAAAGTGGCATCGGAGCAAAGGCAGTGAGCATGTCAGGATCCCAGTGGTGCTGATGCTGGAAGAAGCAGGAAAAACAGTCACGTGTCAGAATGAGTTTAGAGCTGCTGAGGCATTGTCTCCGAGGATTCCTTTACAGTGTTTTAAATTACTGTGTCACTTTATGTCACACTGCATTTGTGAGAACTCAAAATGTTGAATATTGATGGGATTAATCGGCCTCCTATCTTGTGCAGGATTTCAGAGCAATGCCTTCACAGTTTCATCATGTTAAACATCCTCTGAGAAGGAATGGATTTACATAGTGAATCATTGCCTACTTTCAGTTAGTATTTTTCTTAAAGTCACAGTAGCGACAGAAGTGTGTCGAATCCTCTCCAGTAGCTATTCATGTGACTTCTCCTTCCTCTCTCTTACCAGACCTAAGCAAGAGCTGCAAGTTACACTTCTAGGCAGGGATTAGGCAGGGTCCTGGCCCCATCCATTGTGTAATGATGGGATCTTAGCTTTTCTTCTTATAACCTGGGCTTTTTGCTTTCACAATTCTATGATATTTATGATTGCAATAACGAAACAGGACTACAGGAGAGAGCAAATGCTGGTATGTATATGTCATGTAGAAGGGCACCTGGTACAGAGTCAGTGCAGAATATATATTTTGTATGAAGACTTCTATTATTACTGCACCACTAGATTCCATAGTGGAGCACACTAGGAGTGAATAATTCCTTGCTGGAGCTTACTATTTAACATCGTAAATTTTGTACACCAGGTCCTATATGAGTGATGTGTAGTTTTAATAATTATTGTTTTTGTACAGTCTGCAGGACTTTGTAAGGTTCCAAGTATGTCTAACCCTTTGATATTTCACCCTGATGTCATTTACAAAGTTCCTGCCTGAGAACTATATGAGGGAATTACAATTTTAAAAGAAAAGGCAAAAATTTAAAATGTTTTAAGTAAGTTTATAAATTCAGTGTTGGGTTACGTTCACAGCTATCCTGGGTATACTGGCTTGAGAGTTCTCCATTGTTGGGCTTTCTATGTTTATTAAAGCATCAGATGTTTCTGCAAAGCCTTGAAAATACATGCTCTGTGCAGACTACAAAGAACCCAGCTGTGAAAGAAACTAATTCTGAGGGACTTTACAATGCACCTCGAACAGCATTTCTCATCTTTTGAGGGGTATTTTGTCCATTTGGATTTTCTGCTTGTTTCTGAATTGTTTTGGTGGTTTTCATTTTGTGCAAGAGACCATTTCTAAAGATTTATTACATGTTTACTTATTGGCTGTAGAATTACATATATTATTCACTTATAATTCTATGTGGTTAAGCCACTCAAATTATTTGAAGTGGTAGGTTCTTCTGTTTATTACATAGAAATTACATATCTAGTAATTCTGTATTTTCTTCTTAATGTTAACTTTTACATAGGTCTGTGCACCATTGAGTGCCAGGTGCCTGACAAGGCCAGAAGAGGGTGTCTGATTCCCTGGAACTGGAGTTACAGATGGTTGTAAGCAGACATTTTTTCTGCTAGTTATGTTCCAATTGCTTTTATGGACTAATTATTGTGTGTGTGGTGTGTCTACTCACTTATTATTTTAAGCTCCATTTTATCTATAATTTATTTTCTGTTATCAATATAGAGATGGGTTTTAGTTTTTTTAAAAAGCTTGACCGCCTCAGCCCTTCCACATACAGCATAGAAAAAAGCACCAGTGGGAGACAAGGAAAAACATGGATTAATAATAGATAGAGCACTGATGACCAAGGAAACAATTCAACTCAAGTTGGTCATGGTGATTCCTCATAAGAAGAGTGGGTGAAGAGCTATGTATGTGATCACAGGTTCCTCAAAAGCAGCTTCATCATCAAAGGGCCCATACCACAAAGGATAATGATTCAGGCAAGGTGCCTACCCAGACTTCCTTGCTCAATTTGTAGGCAGCTCCTTCAGAAAGAGGCTGCATCTTAGCTCTTAATTTTGCATGTTAAATGTGTGTGTGTGTGTGTGTGTGTGTGTGTGTGTGTGTGTGTGTGTGTGTGTGTCTGTCTGTCTGTCTGTCTGTCTGTCTGTCTCAGGGATCTCGTGAGTCTTGTAATTCTTAAGCTTCTAATTTTTGACATTTTGTGAGCTTCCAGATTTTTGATAGCTCCATGGGTCTTACAAACTTCCCTCTTTCCTTCAAGACAGAATGCTTAAATGCAAGAAAATGGCTACAAATCACCCCTTCATTTTTTCTGTCGCTTTCATTCTTCTGCTCCCTCTTTTCCAACACTCACTAAGCTTTGGAGGGAGTGATATGGATGTCTAATAATTTTCCTCAAATCATTGCTAAACATTAAGGCACTCTGCTACAAGTTAGATATTTTTAGGAGGGTGAGCAATTGTGAGTTTCAATAGTAATAACCTCTCCCTACAAAAAGAAGTTTGCCTACTGTGATTGAGGCTAACAGCAGTAAGAATTAATGGGTATAAACATAACTACTTAGAAGGCAATTTGATAGACTTATCATACTCGACAAAAAATAGTAGATTGCTTCTATACCAAGGCTCAAGGCCTCCAAGGCTTTTGCCCTGGATGAGAGTATCAGACATGTGTGTTTTGGTAAAGTAGGCCTTATATCACAGTGTAGGGAAGTTGGGTAGATCCACAACAATTGTGCCACTATTGTACTAATGGGTACATTCTGCCTAACATGTTGGTAGTACAGTATATAGGATGATCTACACATGACCAGAGCTGTCAAGTGAACAGTTCTCTTCCAATAGGCTACTTACCAACTTTTGGCATTATGAAAGCTAACCATTGTAAAGGGTACTTTTAGTTCAGTCTCAGCTTCACCAAGGGATATGGCCCTGCCAGCACTAGCGACCTATTGTGTCATTGTTTCATGAAATCTGCACCACTGCTAATAGCTTTCATTATGAGGAAGGTCTCAAAGTCTTACCTGGACAATAACCTAAAAGGAAGTAACCCACCTCAATGCTGGGATTTTTTTTTAATCTAATAACCTATATATCTCTTGGAGGTGTTTTTCCCCACCATACATGGTACCTTTATTCAGATTTTCACTGCTGTTTTACTGTTCTTCCAGGTGCTTTTGTAGATCGTAAGTCACTCGGCAGTTTGTATTATATAATGAAAGCCCTTTTTTGGTGAAGAGGATGTCTGAAGGCTCACTGCCATGCACTTTAAGAAAATACTACTAGGTCTTGGGATTCAGCGGAAAACGGGGTGGTAAAGTAAACGATGGCAGCAAGATCCAGTATAGCATGAAAGGCCACCATCAATTATGTCGATTGTTTTCTTCACACAAGAAAGCCAGGTTGCATATAGAAATCAGAATTGGCAGGCGCTGCTACCCTCTCCAGCTGTAAACCACAGCTGTTCTGTTATCCAAGAGCTCTTCTTAGATACCACTATGTGCTGTGGCTACTTCTGGAACTGCCTTCCTGGCTCTAGCACGTTTCATGCCTATTATTTCTCCACGGAGCCTGTGTAGTTGCTAAAAGGGCCCCAGGTTAGATGAAGAAAATTCATTGCTATTATATTTTCTTGCAGGGGTGAAATGTACACAGCACCGTCTGAAGGTCGAACGAGAGAGCATAGTTGTCTCCCTCTAGGAAAATTGTAATTATTTTCACTTGTCCTGCTCTTCTACTCACTCTTCAGCCAACTATCACTAGACT
This sequence comes from Rattus rattus, assembly GCF_011064425.1. Taxonomy (NCBI): domain Eukaryota; kingdom Metazoa; phylum Chordata; class Mammalia; order Rodentia; family Muridae; genus Rattus; species Rattus rattus. The sequence goes on from NC_046154.1 coordinate 241,579,536, forward strand.
TTAAAGACTTCAGAGGCTCAGTAGCACAGCATCTGGATTTCTGTTGTTTTCTTTTTCTCCCCCAAGAATCTTAGCTTGGCACAAATCAGTCCACATTTGCCTTTGCGTAAACAAGGTTCACAGAACCCTTTTTAGACTTATGAAGTCAGCATCCCATCATGATGTTCCCCAAAGATACATTTCCTAGGGCACTGTTGAAGAACCACATCTCTCTCTCTCTTAAGTCTTCAGAGCCAGTGACATGGGATCAGACACTGCTCTACACACACCCAGTGCCCTCCTTAATGTCACCTCCTGTCATTATCTCCTAGTCTCTAATTTTCATGGAGACCTCAAAAAATGAGAGCTAAGATCTAAAGTATTTTAGGATCCTGCCCACCAGGGTTGATCTTCCTATTGCTTAAGGTTGTGGAACATTTGTGTCAGGATGTGGTAAACGGTTATAATTGTCAGTTTCTTTGTTTGTGCAGAACTCAGTTTTCTCCTGTGTATTCTCATGTCTTATTTAAAGCTATCTTCCCAACTCGAGCAGTTAGCTTTTATTAAGCTCCCTATCCAAATGTGAGGATCATATATTTTCCTTCCTTCTGTACTAAAGGTTGGACCTGAGAGGGAGTTTCTTAATGCTGTAAATTTTATCTTTCTCTTCCTCTTTATTGTCCAGGGCTTTCAAAAGTTCTAAGTCTTTGGGTCCCAGAAAAGACTGTTAAGAATAGATCTAACATGTACTGCTGTTTGCTGTGTTCTGTCAATGGCAAAAATTAGAAAGGCAACATTTCCCAGTCTCCTTACCCTCATCTTTCTTGCTAAAGCAAGGCCTGGTGAGAAAGCTGGTATCTGTATGTCTTTTTGTCCATTGCAGTTTCTCTAAATAAACAAGTTCTTTCTTGCTAAACACCTTAATCTCCATTCTATTCCTTTATTGGCCTCAGCACAGAAGACACAGCTGCTGTCCCATCTTCCCCCTCTATGACTTGTCATGTGCAAGACCCCACACTTCAAGAAGCCATGTCACTCCACACCATGTAGAAGAAGGCAGCCACTCTGGGGCTCCCCATGCCCCCCTCTGGGCAGCTCAGCCTTGGTTACATACCTTATCACTCACAGCAGGGAACATGTAACTTCTACATCAAGGATGCATTTTTTTTCATACCACAGAGTGAAAGCGCCACCTCTCCAGATACTCAGCCTCTAGCTTGGAAAGCCTCAGCTGAATGTCATATGCACTCCAGAGCTGTTCTTCTCCAATTCATCTCTGGTTTTATCAGTGTTCCAGTCGGGTGCATTGTGAAACTTTTTCTGGGAATAGGTAAACAAGTGTCTATTCACCTCAGATGGGGCACTGATGAAAGATTAACAAAACAACTCTAACCAAGTCCAGCTTTGTGAACAGATGCCTGATTCCCTACTGTACAGAGGGGAGATGATGTATATGAGTGTGTGTAACTCGAAGGCAACTGGACAACGGAAAGATCCACTGAGCATGGGTGGTGACCCAGAAAAGCGACGTCCATGAAGCTCCTGTTCCAACTGGCAGGCGCCGCCTGGCAAGATAGCTTTTCATCTCCCAGAAATTGTTTACTGATTATACAACCCTAGAAGGAGCATCGAGGACCTTGTGGCTTTTTGAATTGTGCAAGGTTCCTGAGCATTCCAAGTTTCTAGAATTCTTTTACCTCCCTGAGTCTTCAAAAACTCCATCCTCCTTATAGGAGGGCATGCTTCACTTCAGAGTACCTACATATTACTTTCACCATTTAATATTTTTTGTTTTATTTTCAGAGCCTTCTTCTGTTTGTTTATATTGTTCTGGTGCTGTTATAATGCCTCTTGATATTTTAGAATGCACGCTGCTGTCATCGATACCAGCACCAACCCTTATTTGTGAAGCTTAAAAATACCCCTTCCTCTACTGTAATATTGAAATAATGTCATCGATTATTTCTGCTCATTAAGGCCCTTTAATACAGTTCCCGAGAGATTTCTTTTTAACTTAAGGGTAAGAATTAAGAGCCATTTTATTAGTCCTCTCTGGAACATTTCATGCTTTGGAATTTCATTAACAGAAGGAGTTGGTCCTCACTAACTTATGCATTCTTCATCGTAGAATGTGACTTTCATTTCAGAATGTTTTTGGCATTTGTGCTATTATTCCAAGACTTTAGGGAATTACATAGTTATCTCTCTTCTCTCATCTTTATTTGTTTTGTACTCAGTTTTATTCCTCCTCTGCCTTGAGGTCTTCCATTTGATTGACTCGTTATTTGATTAGAGTTTCTAACTTAGCATTTCCTCCAGCCGAGGTGTATGAATATGATGCTCTCTGAACCTACATATTTCTATGGGTATCTTTCTTTTTCACCAACAACTAAATCTCCCTCCTTGTGTCTGGGTCAGAGTTCATTCTCAGAGCAGCCAGACAAAGCCTCATCTGTAACTTGGTGCTGAGAGAGAAAAGCACTCTTTCAGTTTGAGGTTTTTAGTTTTATATTTCCCTTTCTATATGGAAACTTGAAACATTTTCTCATTGTCTCTGAGGTTAAAAAACAAAGAACATTGCCAGAATCCTGGCTAGCTGTGTGAAAATGTATTCTCTTGTCAGTCATGCATAGAACTTTCGACTTTAGACTTAATACATTTGTTTCCTGATGCTATCGTTACTCCTTTCTGTCTCTTATTCTTCTGTTAATAGTAGTAGCAATATATGCAAATTAACCCCATCCTCATTTTTAACTTTTGTGTCACAATTGAATGTTTACACCATTTTATGCTGGGGTAAGTTATTTCTTCTACTTGGTCATTCAAATTCTTAAGAAGTAATTCTCCTCCAGATATCAGTTTTCTTCATTTTAAAAAATATTTCTATATGAAATTCAGTCTCTTTATTCATAAATTCTGTTTCAGAATGTAAGTTTTATAATTAAAGCACATATATGCAGAATGAAGAAAAATGTTAGTCTTTTGAGGCACACAACCCCCACAGATAATATGAAACAGTACCATGTTCTGCCATCCTGTTTAAGTACTCCTCTGTTAATAAGTGTCTTCTTTATGACTATATTAGTGTTGTGATCTGTGCTTTGCGTGTGTGTGTGTGTGTGTGTGTGTGTGTGTGTGTGTGTGTGTGTGTGTGTTCCTGTTTGGAATAGCCCTGATCACAGTGTTTAATTGCCATCACTGCCCATAGTATCCCATTAGTTTTGTTCATAAATCAACCGTATTGGTCATACACTCAATGCCAGTGAATCTATAGTATCTACTATATAAGGTGCTTTTAAACAGAAACATGCAATGAACATATATGGATTCATAAGGGTTCTGCATGGCTATACAAGACCAGGAGCTTAACAGTTAACACCGAGACATAATGGTTCAACATTAACTGCTCACAGCTATTCTGGAAGCAAACTACTCCAGTAACGGGAGTCAACTGCATCTGCTGCTCTGATGTGTTTTTCTCTGCTGAAAGCAATCTTGGAGGCCATCATTCTGTTCTCGCGCTTAAGCTTCCCATGTTCTCAGCATTTGTTTTGCCAGTAGATACCCTTTCAGAGCATCTGTTTGCACTTCTTTCCTCAAGCTAGTACGAGCGCTCCTTAGTGGATTGCCTCTGTTGGTCATTCAGTCCATGGGGTCAGGTTCAGCTATCAATATCTCAGATTTGATCCTTAGAGAGGAGAACAGGGCCTTGCTGGTTATCTCAGACTAATCGTAACCCACTGGGCTCAGCTAGAATGAGGACTCTGCCTACTTTGTCAGCTTCTAGAAGGCTGCTGTATGACCAGCAGATCATCAGGTTTCTCTGGAGATTCACGCTTCAGTCGCTGAGCCTTTTAGGGACTCTGGCTTTCCATAGGTCATATTCTCTACACTCCATAACTGTGGAGTTTGCTCACTGCTTTCCAGGTTCATTTTATCTGAACTTAGGGAGCAGAAATCTTTCAGAATCATATTTTTTAGAAGGTTCTTTGTGTCCCAGTGATGATTTTCTTGCCCTTCTCAGGTCCTGTTTATCTGGTGATAAGTTCACAGAAAAGGCAGGCCCTTCTGAATTGAAAAAAAAGGACTTGGTTATAGTATAAAGTTGCCAGTTTTCTAGAATTATAACCTGAAGTATCCATATATTCTGTGCACCCATAAATGTCATTATATTTGATGAACTCTGTTGTTCTCTCCGAACAAATTATTTGGAAGTGTTGAACTTGAATTAAATTCCATCACTTGCTCTGTACTCCAGATGTTGTCGCCAGAGATGTCCTTCTCACAATGGCTGTTGTTCCTAACACTGCTGTGCAGAGCAGTGTGGGCAGATTGGTTTATCACTTTTTTATTTATTGGAGACTTGCTTGTATCACATGGAAGCAGCTGAACTCTGTAATTATGAGCATTCAAAGGGAAGCATTTCCATAAATACCATATGTTTTCCTAACACTGCTTCAGATGAGGCTCACCCATGAGTTTTCATATTGCATTTGAGCAACGCTTCTATTACTGTACAGTCTATTATTCTCAGAATGAGGGAAATGAAGACACATTTTCTGGTCCATTAACTCTTGTTAGCTCTCCAAAAATCGATAGACTTGCTGATGTTACATACTCTTCCATTTAGTGTATCCACTTCCAGCAGCCCCCACAAACTTTTTCCATCCTTCTGCCCTAGTAATTTTAATTGACGTTAGTATGGGGTACGTGATTACCTGCTTCTTCATCTGGTTTTACGAGGCTTGCTTTTACCGGTGAAGGATTTGTAAATATGTTTCATTTAAACATGGTACTCATTCCTCTTATAAACTCTCCTCCAATTAAGTGTATTTGGCTTTTTATTCCGCATCAAGTAATTTTTAAATCTCTGAGACTGGTTTTGAACATCGCAGAAACATCAGTTCACACTGGCTAAAACTGATATATGTTAAATATTCATAAATTTTTGAAGAGCATTTAATTTGTTAAGCATCTGATACTTTGACAAGGGTGCTTGACTTAACGGCAAAAGGCTAATGTTAAAATCTCTCTCCTGCTGAGAAATTTGTTGATTCTTCAGCTTTGAGACTCAGAGTTTGCGACTTCAGATCTATGAATTTTGAGCCTCTCACTTTAGATCAGATGTCCTTAAACTGTGGGTCATAACCCCTTTGAGGGCCAATGATCCTGGCATGAAAAGTACAGGTCTTTACATTACAATTCCTATCAATAGCAAATTATAGTTATGAAGTATTAATGAAAATAATTTTATGGTTTGGGGTCACCACAACATGAGGAACTGTGTTAAAGGGTCAGAGAACTAGGAAGGTTGAGAACCATTGCTTTAGATGGAGATGTGCTTACTAACTTTGTAGGGCTCTACATCTTCACAGGAAGAAGTGACTGACTTATGATAAACAATAAATTGGAATTTTAAACCATGAAGAAAGTTGTATTTATAGGGGGCAAGGCAAATGCAAACTTTAAGAAGAAAGTTCAGCCTGCCCCGGAAAGGAAAACACTTCGAAGCATTTAAAGAAATTCTGCTAGGACAGAGGATTGATTTACACTCAGTATTTCTGATCATTGGATTATGTCTGCCTTATCTCTAGTTCAGAAATAGTTTCTAGTCCATTTCCCTATTATATTTCCTGTAACTGTGTTTCCTCTAAATTATGTAATCTTTCTTTGAAATTATCTAAGAACTTGGATATCATTTTTTTCTAAATAAGATTTCTCTTTGCTCAAATTCCTGCTTCGAGAAACCAGACAAAAAGCATCTGAGAGTCAGGAGACAATGAGAACTCTGACATCAGAAATAATAAAGGAGAATTGATTAGAAATTATAGACATGCCCTTGCACATGCATATAGAGCACATATATGTATATATGTACACATGCATACATATAATTCTTTAAAATGCATATTAAATCTGGTTAGAACAGCTACAATACTATCTGAAAACAGATGGCATGTCCACCATAGTGACTGAGGAGAGCTTGGCGAGAAACTGTAGAAGTGTGGGCTGGGCAGAATGGGTTGAGAAACCCCCAAGAATGGGAAGCATCTGGTAGACCAGCCACATTCACAGCCACCAAGATCATGGGAGACAGCAGAGTCTATCCTAATGGCTGTGTGGGAGGACCTCATCATGGAAAGGTTTGTGGTCAGGGGTGGAGAAGAGCAACCTTGGCTGTCCTGTAGAAGGGAAATGTGTGTGCTTCCTTCTGTTAATTTTTAGGCACCAACTCTCAACTAAATGCCCTTTATGACATATCTATATACACACATATCACACACACACACACACACACACACACACACACACACACACACACATGGCTTTTCGAGACTGGGTTACTCTGTGTAGCTTTGGCTGTCCACGAACACACTGGACTAGGCTGGCCTCAAACTCAGAGAATCACCTGCCTCTTCCTCCTGAGTTCTGGAACTCATGTGAGGCATGTGTCGCCATTGCTTGGTTATGAAATGATATTTTTGTTATAGGTTGATACTTGATTGTATTCACAAATGTCCAAAATTGTTATTTTATGAGTGCATTTTAAAATTTTGTAAACTAATTAGCCCATGAAGCATTTTAAACCTCTGGCTACGTCCACCAAGATGTTCTTCTCTCCAAGTATGAAGTACAGGTTTGCATCCTAGCCCACTGACTCCAGATATACAAAAACAGTTCTGGCTCCAGAAAGTTTGTGCCAGCAGCACCAAATACAAGGTACTTGTCCCCGTAACTGCTTTGGGTGACTGCTTATGACTCTTTAATCAATTGCCAACAGACTTGATTGATATAAGTGGATCTTTTGAAAAACAAATTCTTGCTTTTTAAAGATGGATACTGATCATGAAGATGTAAAGTTTGTAGTTGAGAAAAATTTAAAAATTAAAACCCAAAAAACCCCAAAAGATGACGCATTCTGATTAGCCATGTATTAAAACAAACAAACTAACAAACATGTATTAAAGAGCTAAGAAATGACAGGCATAGGATGCAAAGCTTTGACCTTCACCCCAGGTGAGTAACTCTCAGTCTACTGTTCATACATTCACCTTCCTTTGCTTGGATAAGAAATGCCTATTAACATGTCTCAAATCTAACATTCTCGGATTCCAGTTGACTACTTCTAGATTTCCTATTTTTCTGCTACTAAAAAATGACTCACATGACTTAACGATATTGACTTTTCCTCCCTCTCTTCCTTATTGCTTTATTCTATTCAGCAGAAACTCTGCCCAGAGCTAAAAGGAACAAGGAGAGCACATGACCCTGAACTTTAAACAAGTAAGAATTAAATATTTATTTAACACCAGCTACATACTAAAGCACTTTCCATACAATATTCCAAATATTCTTCACAATTATGCAAATCAAACAAATCGTTCTTACATTTAAAGAGGATCATGGAAACAGAGGGCAAAACATTGGTATTCTCTTTCACACATCCAGGGTAGGTAGGTACAAGACTCATCCATGTGTATCCTTTCAGATTACTCATTCCTCTCCAATGTGGTAGGACTGCTTGAATCTTACATGAGGCCAATTATATGTAATATCAGCCAGATACTAGGAACATTGGCTCTCTTGGAGGGGGACACCTGGGCTCCACAGAGAGAAGATGTTTGGGCTCTAATATGGAAAGATGCCTGGGCTGAACTGATGGACAATGACTGAGATCCACTAGGGCAAAATGCCTGGGCTACAGTAGGGGAGGATGCCTGGGCTACAGTGAGGGAAGATGCCTAGGTTGCATTGGGTGATACCTGAGAGTCATTGGAATATATGCCTAGACTTTATTGAGTGAAGATGTCTGGGTTCCACTAGGAGAAATACCTGGCTCCATTGGGAGGAGATACATAGGTTCTGTTGGGAAGATATGTTTGAGATCCACTGGGGAAGATGCCTGGACTCTACTGGAAAAAAGATGCTTGTCATCCTCTGGGAGATAACATGATTATTTTGAAAAATAAATGCATACTGTGTCAGCTGTAAAAAGCCCTTCATAACTCTGTAACAGTAGCTAGGCCTGTGTACAGTGTTGGACTTGACACTTGCTCAATTTGTTAGATTAATGGGCTCATTCAAATACCATTGGCCATAAACAGTGGGGGACTGATATGCTAAGCTCATAGGGGTTTACAGGGGACTTTTCTTATCATCAAAGTGTCATCACTGATGCTTGTTAGTAAGATCGGAAGCCTTATGCTCAAGGACCTTTGGTTCTCTGAGGAAGCCAGTCTGTGAAACCAAGGTGCCATTATGGCCAATCACTGTCTTATCCAGCAACATAAACTGGAAATTGTTTCCCATGTGCTGTTCATGACAACTTATGGTTGGCCACCTGTCTCTGTTTTATTGCCTATTAATCTTTAATATTATACTAACTGGCAGCATAAAGCCACCATTTGGAAGCCCCAGGACGTTAAAGAACAGTAGCCCCATAGACCCTGCCAATTCCAATTTCTTTAATGTTTAGGATCATTAAGTGGAAGAAAGACACCACTTCAAAGTCATTATACTTCCAATATTCAGACCAAGCAGCAGTCGTTCTTGACTGGTGTGATTCAATTCTTCAAAAAGACACAGTTCTGTTCTTGAAGGGCTAGGCTTGACAAACTATCATTACAGTTTTCAAAATGGCAACGTGAACATGCTATGTACAAATGACCTTCCTTTTTTATTAGTCTACAGGTTTATGTCTTTAACCAGTGATGCTATGTTTTGGGTTTTGTGTTAGTCACCGGGGAGGAATATGAGAGAGTCATGGGCCATCTTAATCAAGAGAACGAGCAGTCTACGTGTATTCACAAGAACCACCACAAAACTATCAACTAAATTAAAGGAAATCAGGTAAGCATGGAGCTTCTTCTGTGTGTTCTTAGATTTTAACTACATAATAAGCAGTGTGCTTTTGTTTCAGCTTGTATTTATTTATTTATTTATTTATTTATTTATTTATCTATTTTTTTTTATTAACTTGAGTATTACTTATATACATTTCGAAAGTGTTATTCCCTTTCCGGTTTCCGGCAAACATCCCCTCCCCTCCCCTTCTTTATGGGTGTTCCTTCCCATCCTCCCCCATTGCCACCCTCCCCCAACAATCTAGTTCACTGGGGGTTCAGTCTTAGCAGGACCCAGGGCTTCCCCTTCCACTGGTGCTCTTACTAGGATATTCATTGCTACCTATGAGGTCAGAGTCCACGGTCAGTCCATGTATAGTCTTTAGGTAGTGGCTTAGTCCCTGGAAGCTCTGGTTGCTTGGCATTGTTGTACATATGGGGTCTCAAGCCCCTTCAAGCTCTTCCAGTTCTTTCTCTGATTCCTTCAACGGGGGTCCTATTCTCAGTTCAGTGGTTTGCTGCTGGCATTCGCCTCTGTGTTTGCTGTATTCTGGCTGTGTCTCTCAGGAGCGATCTACATCTGGCTCCTGTCGGCCTGCACTTCTTTGCTTCATCCATCTTGTCTAATTGGATGGCTGTATATGTATGGGCCACATGTGGGGCAGGCTCTGAATGGGTGTTCCTTCTGTGTCTGTTTTAATCTTTGCCTCTCTATTCCCTGTCAAGAGTATTCTTGTTCCCCTTTTAAAGAAGGAGTGAAGCATTCACATTTTGATCATCCATCTTGAGTTTCATTTGTTCTAGGCATCTAGGGTAATTCAAGCATTTGGGCTAATAGCCACTTATCAATGAGTGCATACCATGTATGTCTTTCTGTGATTGGGTTAGCTCACTCAGGATGATATTTTCCAGTTCCAACCATTTGCCTATGAATTTCATAAAGTCATTGTTTTTGATAGCTGAGTAATATTCCATTGTGTAGATGTACCACATTTTCTGTATCCATTCCTCTGTTGAAGGGCATCTGGGTTCTTTCCAGCTTCTGGCTATTATAAATAAGGCTACGATGAACATAGTGGAGCACGTGTCTTTTTTTATATGTTGGGGCATCTTTTTGGGTATATGCCCAAGAGAGGTATAGCTGGATCCTCAGGCAGTTCAATGTCCAATTTTCTGAGGAACCTCCAGACTGATTTCCAGAATGGTTGTACCAGTCAGCTTGTATTTATTTTACAGTTCAGCGACCTCACTCTTAAGCTCTAATGTTGAGATGAGGACAGTCATCCTCCAAAACCAGATGGCATCAGGTGCTTTGTCCTGAGCATGAAGGGTAACCTGTGTCATTATTGAAACAGAATTCTGTAAAACTAAATACTGATAACTGTTCAGTGTGTTACAGTCAGCCATGGTTTTCCTCAGATGCTACCTTCAGTTTTTATGATTTCTAATACAATGCTTCTCAAGCAACTCATGATAAAATAAAATCCTTCTATGTTAGGATTAATCTTTATTGTTTATGTGTGCTTTTTTGCCCATATTTATGAAATCCTCAAGTTTAGATTTTTTCATGTCCCCCTTAGATTATTCAGGTTGGGGCTTTTTGCTTCAAAATGGTTTGTTCCACCTTTAAGAGTAAGAAGTTCAGAGAAGTAAACTTTGGCCATCATTGAATCTTAATATTAGTAGAATTGAAATCTCATAAGGGTGGGAAGGACAGAATAACCAAGAGTGCATGGCAACAGGAAGCTGCCTCTCATCCCTGCTCACTGACAATCATGATTATCAACCATGTTTACAGTCAAAATACACACCTTGACTTCCTGGCCTTGTGGACACTAAGATTCCTCCAAGTCTTTGGTCCTAAGTGTTTATCTAATCACCATTTATAGGAACACTAACTCTAGGATGTGTATTAGTTTTCCTGTTGCTAGGATAAAATATGCTGCAAAAGCAACATAAGAAAGAAGGGTTGTTTCTGGTTAACACTTTAAAGGCACAGCCCCTCAGAGTGGGGTAGTCAAGGCATCAGGAGCTTGAATCCACTGGTCACATTGCTTCACAGTCTAAAGGCAGAGGGCAGTGACTGCTTCTGTGTAGCCAGCTTTGGCCTTTTTCCTCAGGTCAGGGTAGAGACTCAGAGAATAGTGTCTGTAGGATGGGTCTTCTCACCTCAATTAACCTAAATAAAGATAATTCCTCAAGGCATACCCAGAGACTACTTTTATCTAAATAACTTTGTACAGGTATGCAGGAAGCTTGGTGCCTAGGTTGATTCTGGATCTTGTCAAGTTGAAAATTAATATTGACCATTTTATGGCAAAAATCACCCTATAATCCCATTTTTCTAAAGAAAGTATCTTATATAAAAATAAGATGACAAAGTATTTTTGCTTAATATTTTAAGACTCTGAAAACTATAACTTCAAAACTACCCAAATCACATCTAGACACATTGTTAAACTCTCCTGAGAAGCTCAGTTCTGTGTTTGGAATGTGCTGTTAAGTTATATTCTTCTCTCCGTATGTGTCTCTTTCTATCGTTCTTTCTTTCTACTCTCTTAATGTTGACCTTTAATATATGTTATGACCTTTTCTTGATAAACTCTAATTTTGCTTCAGAAGTAAGGGAACTACTTAAGCTCTGAACGGTTTCAACTGACAAACAAGAACTAATGCAAGGCCAGCATTTTAATATGTCTTGGTTTCTTCCCAAAGACTAATAGATTCATACAAAAATAAGCAAATTGAACTTCTAAAACATTTAAGATGTTCTGTAGAACACCATTGTCGCTCTTAGTTTGGTTCTGACTTTTGCTGTTGTTGTTGTTTTCCATTTTTTTTCTAAAATCTAGAATGATGTTATCCTAGCAAGTTTAAGGCCAGGCTGAAAGAGGATGTCAAGCATAGGGCTCGAATGCACAGGAAGAGAAAGTCAGCACAAAGTTCTATTTTATGTTTGTGGCTTTCTGGGTTATTTTTATATTATTTCTTGTCTCTAAGGAAGACAGAATAAAAGTAGCTTCCTGTTTGCACTTTTAGCTCAGACAGATCTGAATGTCAGATAAGATTTGAAAAATTTTCTTAAAATCATAATCAGTCTATCTACCTGTTTATGGAGACAATGTCATGATGTCATTTTGATCAAGCACCAGCCACAGTGTCTGAAACACAAGACAGACAGACAGACAGACAGACAGACACACACACACACACACACACACTAGTTGTACTTGGAAATCAAAAAGCAGCATAATTTACCTACGACCACAGTGCCTAACTAGAACCATTACTGTTAATGCTTATAGCCGTCTCTCTTCCTTCTAACTGGCTTACCATAGGGACAACTGAGCCTGTCATGTTGGTGAGCACTGGGGACAACACAGGGCTTGAGAACAACCTTGGTGTCATTAACAACAGGTTCCCATTGGCCACACAATTCTTGCACTCAATCAAGATAAGCTATTCTTCTCCACTAATCCCACAAGTAGCACTTTTCTTTCATGTCATGCTTACTGATAAGATTGCAAAAATCCTTAGAGGAAGATGTTTAGATGGTACATATGGCAGTCTCCTCCCCAAACAGGTTTTATTTGTTATTCAAATTGCATATTCATAACTCTCCAACCCCCAAAATTTCAAGGGTTATATTTTTAAAAGTGTATTTGACTGAATGACAAAAAGAGCTTTTTACAAATTTGGGGGGGGGATTCCATCTAACTTACCAAAGGCAATGCATAGCATCGCTGGGCTCAGGAAGAATGTATACGTGTTTTGTGCAGGGAGATAGAGACATTCGATGAGGCTGTGAACTAGAACAAACCACCGGTTGAGGAAGATTAAGGTTGACCTCCATGGCTATAGAATCCAATTTCTGTATTTAAAGCCTCATAATCCTTTATTTGAAGAAGATCCTCAAATGGTGTAAGTGCTGGGCTTTTCCAAGGGTCAGCCCTTGTGTATCACCCAAACTTTGTAAAGTTTGAAGGTTTGAATCCAAAGCATAACTTGTCTTGAAGATAATAGATTGGTGAAATCTGGTTCATGAACTTGCAGTCAAAAGGTAGAGGGAAAGAAAGAATAAAAGGAAAGAAGAAAACATCTCATTACAGTATTTTTGTAGGAAAATATTCTAGTGAACAGGCTCAAAAATTCAATGACTGAAAACAGACTTTTACATAACACAGCATCAGGCCACAGCAACATAACCTGGCACAGTTCTGTACACAGCACAATAGAGCACAACAGAACAATACAACAACATAGCACCACACAGAATATATTACATACTTGCTGTTTTGGTCTTTGTCACCTTGACATAAACTGGTATCATATGAGAAGAGGTAATCCCAATTGAGAAAAATGCCTCTATTAGGTTGGTCCATAAGGATACCTGTAGGAAATTTCTTGATCAATGGCTGATGTGGAAGGGGATCATCCCTCTGTGGGCAATGCTAACCCTGGACAGGTGGTCTTGGGTTTTATAAAAAAAGCAACCTGAGCATGCCTTCGGAAACAATCCAGTAAGCAGACCTTCTCTGTAGTCCATGCTTCAGTTCCTGCTCCAGGTTTTTGCTCGTACATTCCTCAGTGATGGACTGTGATGTTGCAGTGTTAGACAAATAAACCCTTTGCTCCCAAGGTTGCTTTTGGATGTGGTATTTATCACAGCAATATAAAGCATACTAGAACAAACTAGCATGTTAGGTCATAAAGCTCCCCAAGGTGGGGATAGCATTTTGACCTTCACTTGTAGTTCTCCAGTACAGGAAGGTAACCCATTAAACTAGAGATCAGAGGCCGAAAAGCATGATATGACAAGCCCAGAATCCCCCAGTAACTACTAAAGGAACAACTCATTTCTGAGTGCATGGATAGCATCGTGTTTTCCACTGTCACATAGATTTGCTGTTTTGGCCTAAGTAAGAAAACACAGCACCAGGCTTCTGGAGATGACATATGGAATGGGGACCTTAATTTTTCATTGTGTGGTATACTCATCACAAATGAAACCAGCTTGATACAAGTCATTTTTCAATGTTTATTATACCAGCATCTATACCAGTTGAATGAAGCCAAACCTAGCCCACTGGGTACTTTTCAACATAGTTTTGTTAGGAGTACTGCTAGTGTCAATCATTGGCCTTATAGTGTCTGTTATGGTTTTGCAAATGCAGAAGTAGTTGTTAAAAGGCCAGCCCACAAAGCTAAAAATGATAACAGTCATGCCTAATACACATGCACGCACATGTGCGCACACACACACAGAGGGGAGTAGGGAGGGAGGGTGGGAGGGAGAGAGAGAGAGAGAGAGAGGAAGAGAGAGAGAGAGAGAGACAGACAGACAGACAGACAGACAGACATACCAACTCTAAAGACTCATGACTAGAATAAAAAGATAGGTACAGGAAACAACAATTCAATTGCTTCAATTCCATAAAGAGGGGCTGGACACAAACACTCCAATCACAAGAAAAGGAAGGAGTGCAGGTGACAGAAAGGGAGTCAGTGTCATTCACCTCTATAGAGAAAGCAGTGTAGTAGTACTGCTGATAGGAAAATGGCATCTGACTAGCAGAGTAAAGCATTCGTAACAGTTTGAAAAGCATGGAGAAGATGTCCTGGAAACACAAAGCAGCTTGCATGAAGGTCCAGGTAGAACCTAAGTTCTCCACCCAGATCATCTTGATAAATGGGAGAAAGAGAGAAGATTAATGTTTCCTGGGCATCATGAGTGTCTGGATGATTACGGTCAGGTATAAAGCAATCACTCCAGTCTATCCCAGCTCCAATCACAGCTTCAGCTTCCAGAGAAATGGTAGATGAACTTTGGTCCAAACTGATGAGGTTTCTTGGTGCCACTCTCCAGTCCTACCAGGTGATGGCCTCTGACCTGGCCTGGTACCATTGTCTGAGGCCAGATTCCACCACTCATACCTGCACCCTTGTATGCCTAGAAGCACCAGGATAAAGAGAGGTTGGCCCAAAGTGTGGCTGCTTGTCCGAAAGTCCAGTCTCTGTAGCAGCTGTCATGAGCAGATTTAACTCTCAGCATGGAGAGGCTCACTCTGGACTTTGTGCACAGCAAGTCAGACTGAGGTGAGAATGACCAGCAGTCACACATCAGGACAAAGAAACTACACCACCACCACCACCACCACCACCACCACCACCACCACCATCACACTCAAGGTGAACCTGCCTTTTCTGAAACTTGAGTGGCTCTTACCTCATCTGTGTTAGTAAGTAGATGTGCATTAGAAGTCTGCAATCAAAGAGGCTGAAGAAAGCCCTGGAAATTAAACAGTGGCTTGATTAATTCCACTTCACCTCTGCTCTCCACATCTAGAGATAAAAACACATGAATCAGCTGTGTCCCCTTTTCCAATTAATGTACATGCAAGAGGACAGTAGAGGGATAGAGCGCCTAAAGCAAGGGGCTAAGGAAATAAAACCATGGCAGTCTAATTAAGCTTTGAAAAGGTATGAACTGATTGAAAAATCTTTTCAACAGTCTCACATAAGAATGCTTTTTTTAAACAAAAATATAAATAAATAAATAAATATTTTTCAGGCAGTTGTAGAAAAGAGAATCATATTTTATTTTTTATTGTCCATTTATTGTGGTAAAGTGCAAATAACAAAATTTACCATTGTAACTGATTCTAAATGTGCAGTTCAGTGACAAAACGTGTCTGAACATCTTTGTGTGCTTGTCACTACGACACAGCCCCTCAATTTTTGTCATGTCTGTAGTTTGAAATTCTCTACTTGTCAAGCAACTCGTTCTGTGGCCTTCTCCTCAGCCCAGTAACTGCCCTTACCATTTCTGTCTCTCCTCTGCTTTCTTTGGTTTCTCTCTGATCTCAGAGCAATGGAATGAGTTATCACTTGCTTTTCTAGGATTTATTTATTAGACTTAGCATCCAGTCCCCCAGTTCATCAACACTATAGTAGACATTAGAATTTCTTTCCTTTTATAGGTTGAACAATATTCCCATTTTACAAGTATTTCTCATTATTTTTATCCATTCATTTAAATACTGAAGTTACTTTAATTGTTTGGCCCTTGAAACTAGTATGACATCCAACAATTCTGTCATCTACTTCAAATCTCTTGACACAAATCTAAGGTACATGTGGATCATATGTAATTCTATTTTAATTTGGAGACCAGCCATATGACTTTCCACAGTAGCTTTCCCAGTTTGTACCAGCAGTACACAGCCTCACTAACACTTCCGTTTTGTTTTCTTTTTTTTCTTTCTTTCTTTGCATTACTCACACCAATGGGAAGAAGACTCCTTATTGTGACTTTCAATTTTTTCCAATTATTAATGCTGTTTAACATGTCTTCATATCTCATTGATAATCTGTAGATCTTATTGTGTAATCTGTATGTCTGTCTAGGCCATTTGCCTATACTTAGAATAGATTCTTGGTGTATATGTGTGTTGCTGTTGAGTTATGGGTGTTCATTATAAACTGAATTTTAATCCTATGTTAGGTACAGTTCCCAAATATTTTGACCTCATTCTTGATTTTTTTCTACTCTGTATATGCCCTCAAATGCATGCTAATATTTTAATTTTAATGAAGTTAAAGAATCTTTTCTTTTGCTGTCTGTGCTTTTAGTCCCTTATTTAAATCAACTGCCATAGAGTTCACCGTTTTGTTCTTCTAAGAATTTCTTAGTTTTAGTTCTCATGTTAGATTTTTAAAAATACTTTAAATTAATTTTGTAGAGCAAGAAAGATGGTTCAAAGACTAAGGGCACTTATTGTCCTTTGGAAGGACTCAGGTTTGGTTCCTAGAACCCACATGGTATCTCTCAATCATCCTTAACTCCAGCTCCATGAATTTAACACTCTCTTCTACTCACATAGGTCATGAGTGTATACCATGTGTATCACAAGTACATACAAGAAAAACATACAGAAAACTAAAACAAAGATGAATTCTGTACGAAGCATAAGAGCCTATGTGCATTCTTTTGCTTATGGGTAGCTGTTTCTACTACCCCTTGTCAATAGGAATGGACCTTGTCCAGTCAATGATGTTTTTGGTCATGCTAACAACAATAAACTACATGCATTGCATTCTGTGTTCTGTGCTCTGTACTGATCGACCCTTTAGATTTCAACCACTCTACAGGGGATTTCTAGGAAGTTTACATCAAGAAATATGAGACTTCCAACTGTGTTCCTTTTAAGATTATTTTTGCCAGTTTAGGTCCCATCTGAATTCTGGAATGCATTTATTTGTAATTTCAATACAAAGTTTTGGAAGCTTTTGATAGCAATTTCAGTGAATCTTTAAATTGCTCTGGGCATTATTGATCTCATAAAGATGTTAAGTTTTCCAACCCATGCTCATGGTACCTTATTTTATCTGCAATTGCCTTTAATGTCTCCTGCCAACACTTTAGAATTTTCAGCATGTAAGAAGAATTTTGTCTGTTTGATTAAAATATTACTAAGTAGTTCTTCTATTTGGTGCTGTTTAAAATATAATTGTTTTCATAATTTTCTTTCTGTATGCTGTTTATGTTTAGTGCCTAAAAATAACTGCTTTGTATCTGTTATTTGACATTATAAAATTTCGCTAATCTTTTTTCATCTTTATCTTTTTTAATAAAGATGAAAAAATACTTGGGTATTTCTTCTTTACATTTCCATTGTTATTCCCTTTCCCGGTTTCCAGGACAACATCCTCCTAACCCCTTCCCCTCCCCTTCTGTATGGGTGTTCCCCTCCCCATCCTCCCCCCATTGCCACCCTCCCCCCAACAATCCCGTTCACTGGGGGTTCAGTCTTAGCAGGACCCAGGGCTTCCCCTTCCACTGGTGCTCTTACTAGGCTATTAATTGCTACCTATGAGGTTGAGAGACACAGCCAGAATACAGAAAAATTTTGCTAATTTTATTCTCTCTCCCCTCCTCTGTCTCTCTCTTCACTCCGTCTCTGTTCTTCTCTTCTCATTACCCCCTCTCCCTCTCTCCCATGTACACAGTGCTTTGAGTTTTCTTCAGATAATGTACTCTCAAAATATAAAAAGGTAATTTATGTTTTCCTTCTTACTTTGGAAACTTTAATTCCTATTTTTGGTTTGTCTATTCTTTCCAATTTCTCTAAGTAGGAGTTGGAAACCTTTTTTGTCTATTTATTCTTTCCAATTTATCCAAATAGGACTTCTAGCAGTAACAAGCCAGGACAACTTCACCAAATTCCTGATCTCTAGTGTCTTTGTTACATTTGTATTAGTGTGGTCAAGCACCATGACCAAATACTTTTAAAGAAAGCATTTATTTGGGGAATCGCCATTTCCGGTTAGAGCTGTAACCATTATAGCAGGGAACACGGAAGCAAAAAGGTAGGCCTGATGCTGATGCGGTATCTGAGAACTCATATCTTGAGACACAGCTATTAGGGGAGGTAGGGAGGGAGAGAGGAAGGAAGGAAGAGAAGAAGACAGAGAGATGGGGTATACTGTCCCCAGTAACACATATCCTCCCACAAGGCCACACCTCTTAATCCTTCACAAATACAATCACCAACTGAGGGACAAGTATTCAAATTTATGAGCCTATGGGGGCTATTCTCATTTAAACTGCAACATATATGAAACAATTTCAATCTTTCAACCCAAGCACAATACTGGCTGTGATTTCTCATGTGTAGCTTTTATTATGCTGAAGTGACCTCCTTCCATCCATAGGCTGCTGAGTTCTTTGATTA
Source organism: Rattus rattus (assembly GCF_011064425.1). Classification (NCBI taxonomy): domain Eukaryota; kingdom Metazoa; phylum Chordata; class Mammalia; order Rodentia; family Muridae; genus Rattus; species Rattus rattus. The sequence continues at coordinate 241,598,092 of NC_046154.1, forward strand.
TAAATGGACACCAAAATTTATAAAATGTGTCTTCTACATAGATTGGAATGATTTGTCTTTTCCCTTCACTCTGTTAATGTGGTACATTATCATTATGTTAACTGACTCATGAATGTTGAACTGAGTCCTTTCAACCAATGCAAATTTATTTAGGTAAACTACAAGTTGTTCCACAATTGACTTTTAACAATATAATATTAAGTATACTTCCCAGTAGTTCAATGTGGTCTTTAAAATTTCAAAGAATTGTAATTGCTGTAGTGCTTTGTGCAAAATGCCTGTTACAGTGGTTTTATGGAAGCCTAAGTAATGAAATCAAAATGCAAAACATAAACAATGTGCGTACTACCTAGAGTATCATAAAATGCAAATAATTTATAGGACTCTGTAGATAGCATCTCTTCTTAAGACTACAGCCTCATGAATTAGAAGACTATTAAGGATCAATTTGAATAATTGTACAGTATTTTATGCCCCAGGAGTTCAACAAAAGGGAAGACAATTCAAAATGACTTTAATATTGCTTTGGTTATAGACTTTCAGGAGTCAGCCTGAGGGTGGACTCAGTCGCACAGCAGATTCACTCTGATCACAAGAATCAGTGGCAGAGATATGGACAAGAATGACGCAGACATTCCTGTGTAGCTCCTCATTGCTATCGGAAGGTGAAATGGCTCAGGTAAGTCCTTGGATGGAAAGCAAACTTAAAGCGCTGGTAGACTGATCTCCAAGCTCCTCTGTTGAAGCCTATATGGCAAAATTTTGAGGTAGGGCCTTTGGAGAGGTAAGAAAAATAAGGTCATAGAGTGGCATGAATGTGGTCCAGTAAGAAATGAAGATATGGGGCTAGGGAGATAACTTAGTGGGTAAAGTGTTTGGTGTACAAGTGTGAGGGCCTGAGTTTGGATCTTCAAAAGCCATACAAAGCTGAATACAGTAGCATGCATCTGTAATCCTAGTGCTTTTGTGATGAGATGGAAGGTGGAGCCAAGAGAGCCCCTGGAAATTTGAAGGGCAGCTAGCATGGCATATGCAGTGGTGAATTAACAACAAAGGGTCTCTGTCTCAAAAAGGGTGGAAAGTGAGGACTGACATCCAAGATTGTTATCTGACCTCTACACATGCAGCATGGAACACATGTGTGCAAACATGTGTGTGTGAATGCACACAGATGTAATACACCTTACACATAATCACACACTTGCAACATACCATATATATATATAATATACATAACATATACATAAACCATAAAATAAAAAAGTGTTCATAAAATTTATGAATTCATTTTCTCTTTTCCCTCCTCTAGTCTTCCCACCTGCTGCCACCCCCAAACCAAGACAGGACATCAATTTGTGCTTTATAGAAAAGTTTCTTTTGACACTAACTGTGTAGGCTTGTCAATGTTGAGGTTATTATGACTTAGTCTTAAGGAAACCTAGTTTTTATGGGTTAAGCCATATGATCTCAACAGCAACTCAAGCCAACTAGTATGGAGACCACATATAAGTTATTTGGGACTGGAGAAAAGTAAGAAGTTATTCTCCCATGAAAAGTTTCTAGGGATTATTCAGTTCCAGGGGTGTTTCTGATGGGCTCAGGGAAAGATTGATTAATCCTGGATCAAGTTAATGCACATCAAGTGTGAGGCATATATTAAGAGACCTCAAAAGAGCAAGAGCCATTGCTACTGTTCTGAAGCCCTCTGGGCACTTGCTTCATTGAAGCCCAAAGTCTTCTTAGTCTGGAGACACAAACAGATTTAGGAGTATGGATAAATCTTGCCTTTTCTAAGAGGAGGAGAAATTGCTCCAGGTTAAGGTTGCCTTGTTAGAGAGATCTTCAACCTTGAAGCTGAAAATGGCTGCTATAGCCTGTGACCCATATTACACATCTTGGAACCTACATATCCCAGGTTTACCAACTAGACTTGACCCCTTCTCAGAGATTTGACTTTCCAGAGGATTCCTTTATATTCTACAAGCCCTGCTAGATGTTGGCCTTTAATTGATAAGGTCTTGAAGATATTTCATGAAAGATAAATATCTAATTAAAAGCGGATCTGATGTGTTCATCCTCTTTTAGAAATTCATTGGCATTTCTGTGCCCTGTTTTACAGCCTGAGTTTCTTACCTCTTAAGTATTTTCTTAAGGAGAACACCTGCTGACTTTGTAAAGAGCAAGAGGACCTCTTTGCTTCTTCTCTCCTAGACAGGCTTTATCTTCTGGGACCATTTGGCTCTTCAGGGGCAAAATTTATGGTGCTATTGGAGGGGATATTTCTCTGATGTCCCCAAAATACTATTCCTCTGTCTCTCTACTAGAATTAATTTTTGTATGAATCTCTTCATTTTCTGGAGAGATTCTAATCATTCCCTTAAGTTTCTGGTGAGACATTTAAAACTCACACTCAATCTTGCTTTTGATCACTTTCAAAGATACGAGTTTTCCTTTAGAAAGCTTTTTTTTTCTATTGAAAACTATCTACTCAGTTCTCAAAATAAAAAACACAAATGAATGACAAACATTTTACAAAGTTACTTAATTTCTTAACCACGATGAAAATGAAACTTGAAAACTGAAGATTCCATATCATGTCAGGCAGAAGGACTAAATCAACACAAAAATTGTCACAACTTCTGATGAGAATACTGGGAAAGACAAACAATTCACTGGTGATGGGAATGTAAACGGGTACAGACACTATAGAAAATAGCATGGAAATTTCCCAAATCCTAACAACAGAACTATAATATGACCAAAGGACGCTGAGCTCTACCACATGGACACAGTTTTACATCATGGTTGTTGCTATACTTTTCATAAAAGTAAGAAAATTTGATTAAGCCTAGATACCTGTGAACAGAGGAATGCAAAAAGTGAATACACACAAAGGAATTTTATTCAAATATAAAGCAAAATAAAATTATTTTCAGGAAAATATATGGAACTAGAAATTATGTAAATAAAAGTAACCCAGATGCAGAAAGACCAGTTGCATTTCCTTTCATATGTGGAATGCTAGATATTAACTTATAGGTCATAAAATTAGAAAAAAGACCACAAGAGATGTGAAAATAGATTGTAAGGGGGAAGATAAGGAAATAGATGTGATGTGAAAGCAGAATGGGGTTATAGTGAGGGGAAGGTGAGAATAAGGGGAGGGAAGTGTGGGAAGGGGCAAACCAATACAAAATCTACTTGGAAATGCCATAGTGAAACTTAGCTTAAAAACTCCAGTTATATACAACAAAAGGAGGAAAATCACCTATAATATTCTATGTTCACACTCTTAAATTTTTATGTTGTGTAACCAATTCATTGTTTATTTGGCCCTTTTCTGTTTGAATCTTTGTAAAGAAATACTTATAAACATCTTTTATTGTTAGTTGTATAAATACAATAAAATTATTATAACATCTTTTATTATATATTATAAACTTGGCTTCTATTTTTCTAAGAAAATCAGTTGTAACTTTCTGTATAATGAGGTCTCATAATTTGAGCCTAGATAACACAGAACACTGCCTTAGCTCCTATTAATAACATTTTATCAATCCTTTGAGAATAACAAACATATGTATTATTATACACACATAGTATGAAATACATACGATATATTTTGGCCATATTTACCTTCCCATTCTTCCCTCCTTACTCTTCTCAGGTCAGCTGCACATACTCCAAATTTCATATCCTCTTTTATTTTTGTAACCAACCAAATCCAATTTGTGCTTTCCATGTACACATGGATATGGGGCCATTCATTGGAACTTGTTCAACCTGCAAGGAGCCACACCCCTGAAAAAAAAGTTTTTCCTGTCCAGTAGTCATCAACTATCAGTAGGCATTCAACTTGAAATGGGGGCCACTGAGCACCTTCTGCCTCCTTGCCAGAGTGTTGACTGGCTTAATCTTGCATAGGCAATCATAGCTATTTTGAGTTCATGAGCACATGAATCCTATCATGCCTAGAAAATCTCTGTCCTTCCTAAACTCTAACTCTTATTATCAGTCACCCACTGCTTTCACAATGTTTCTGAGCCTTGCAAGGAAAGGGCTGAGATACAAGTTTCCTGTATAGGTGAAGCTTTTGCAACACAGCCCTGAAGCTAAGCTCTGTAGTACCATCAGGTGGTCCATACGCTTCTAACTTGAGGTGAACAGAACTGGACTGACCATCTTTCCAGTGTGTCTCCAATGGAAGCTTTTCATGTGTAAAACCCTGAAAATCCTAAGCAACTTCAGTGAAGTTGGCTTCTTTGTCTAGAGCCCCATCCAGCACTTAGCAAGGAGGACTAGGCACCACATAAGCTCCAGGTAGTAACAGGGGCAACAAAGCACAGCTTGCTGCCATTTTGTCACGTGTCTAGAAATCAGTGATATTTGAGGAACCCTGTAGGAACTCAGAGGATCATCTGCTTCTCACATCTTGTAATCCTTTGGGAGGCTACCTCTTCACCTGATTATTATAGAATGCTTTATATAACTGTCAATCTACCTAAGGTATTTGACTTCTTCCCACTGGAGACTAAGGTTCATCTTGCTCCCAGCATTCACTCTGCCCCTCTGCCTTTTTCTTCATTTGCCTAGATGTGTCTCTCAGATACACAGTACAGCATTTCCTCTGCAGATTAAAGTATTCTCCTCTGGGACATAATATACACCTTAACCTTTTTAAACATCACTTTTTTAACAGTAAGAATGAAATTATGAGTAAAATCACATCTCTTTTAAAATTGAATAAACCTTTTCATTTGCATACCTAAAAACAATCCTGAACAAACCAATCATAAAGTATTTCATGGCTGAGAGGCTTAAGACTTAAAGCAAAATCATGCCTGCACTGCTGTCCCAAGTAAAAGAGAAAGTTTTACGGATCGCATTTAACATTCCTTGCTTATTTGTTCCAATTAAGCTGCTTATGAATAATTTTGTATATATGTTTTCAAATGCACAAATGAGACACAACTTCATGCTATTTTCTTAATCATCACAGGAAATTTTTTAAAATGAATATTTTTCCTTGATCACAAATTTGTCCCAAACCTATTTCTATTTTTAGTGTAATTAAGAAAGCTCATTGTATCCCTTATTAATTAGGCTTTACATACTATGAGGAGTGGGCACATTTCATTCTTGATTCTACCTTCATTATATCTTTCTGGCAAAACAACTAAAACCATCTCTTAAAACTTTCTCTGTAAAATTTTGCATCAAACCAGAAAATCTATGAAATCATTATGAGGAATTGTGAATTCATTAATTTGTTTACACAGCATTACTACATGATGATACATCTTTGTTTTTCTATAGAAAGTCTTCCCGATAGGGTGGGCTAATGCCTGGAAACCTTAGACTATGTTACAATGACAAGAAATAGCATTATCAGCCAAAAGATGCATCCCTGAGAAGAAGTCTCTTGTGACCTTGCCTCAAAGAATTCACCCATCGTAGGCCATGCAAAAACAATGGGCCACCTCCAGGAAAGTTACCTGCTAGCCTTAGCCTCCCCTATATGGCTCCTGACAACTATCATTGGTTAAACATTGTATTCTTCATTCTTCTTCTATTTCCTTGAGACTCTAAAGAACCATGGTTTGTAACAGACTTGGAAATAATGCGGAATTATTATTTCAAACTGGATTGAATTCACCTACAAGTAAGAGCAAATCTGCCTTACAGAAGAGCTTTCCTTTCTTTTCTTTTTTTCTTTCCTTTTCTTTCCCTTTTCTTTCTTTTCTTTTCTTTCCTTTTCTTTCTTTCTTTCTTTCTTTCTTTTCTTTCTTTCTCCTTCTTTCTCTCTCTCTTTTTCTTTCTCTCTCTTTTTCTTTCTTCTTTGTTTCTTTCCTTCATAAACAGCAAAAGGGGCTCACTGTGGAATTGTTCTTTATTAATCTGCTCCATAGTGATAAAATTATGAAAATCCCTTGAACTTTCATTTATAAAGATCAGAAAATAATCATTAGTTACAGATATCACACTCAGGAATGTTGAAGGAGAAATGGAGGAAACAGAGAGGGAAGCAAAAGCCCCTTAATAAGGAGGCAAAAACTTTCTTCAAACCTTTAGTGGGCATATAATTAGGGCTTAGTTTGCCGAGCCTATAACTACAAGAGAAGCTGGGCATGTGCTTTGATGTCACAGGACATATACTAGAGGAGGAGATAAAGGTTGGTATGGATGTAAGCATCTTGCTAATGGTATCTGCCTTAGAGAGGGATTCAAAGAGAATATCATGTACATAAGAATGCTCAAACACATGTTTGTAGGAGAACTCTAATTCTTTGTTCCCCATTCACCTCCTTTTGGTTATAACAATAAGTAGTTGGGAATCTATTTAACACTATGTCCATTTAGCAAAATAATAGGAGTAGATTCTCCTGGAAGGCTTATGATCTATCTTGTCAAGGTTCTTGTCCCTAGTAATGATAAGTGGGGGTTTTATATTGTGCATCAGAGCTCAAATCCAATCACACAGTGGTCACTTCATGCTACTGGTTTTACCAGACCAGTTGTAGCTGGTAGGGAAAAAGAAGAATTTTCAACTCATTGTGAATCTCTGGAGAAAGATCGGAGGAACCTAAGATTGGAAGATAGGACTTTAGAAGAAGAAAGTGATCAGCCATAATGTGAACAGTAGGAAGGGTGTCCGTCATTACTGTCACTGTTGTTTCCTCACTTGCCTTTAGAAGCAGTGAAATTCTGGTTTTGTCAGGCAAATAGCCTGGGAAATGTTTCCTATTCTTCTGGAGCCTGTGCTGTTTTCTCCTCATAGGGTTAGGGAAGAACTGAGGTTGACAGAAGCACAGAACCTAGCATGTGCGCAATGCTAAGATGGGTTAACACGTGTTCTTTCTAGCTCTTCAGCATTTAACGTTTGTCATTTTCTGATTCAGCCATCTCCTTGGACAACAGATCTCTCCCCTCAGCCAATATTTGCTGAGAGCTATGAGAAGCTGAACAAATAGTCTATAAAATTGCAGGAGAACATCAAACTCACAGTCCACACAGGAAGTCCTTCTGTTCTTATGTGGAACATAAAATTTTTGGAAGTTGTAAAGGACTCTTACTAATTAGTAAATAACCATACTCTGCTAGGATTTTAACTGAAAAAAAAATCTTCATAATGCTTAGACCTCAGCTAAGTTGTACTTTTCTTTAAAATGTACATTCCGGTTTGGAAAATAGCTGGAGGTATACAGACCCCATCAGACCCATGGTTGAATCTCACTTTCTCTCAAACTCCCTGTAGGTCAGTGAATAAATTGTAGTATGCTAGACACTAAATCAGTATCTGTCACGCACTCTTAGGCAAATGATAATTTCCACTGAAAACTATTTCCTTAGTGATGATAAATCTTCAACTGGTGCTGACAGATTCAATTTTTGCAAAGCATCAAGACTTCTGGGATAAGTGGGAAAGGGAGACCAAGCTCAGCACATGTCACTGAGCACTTACTACCCTAAAATTGCTTACTTGATCTCAGATTCACCCCGCCTTCCCTTGCATTTTTATTTTTATTGTTTTATTTTTGAAATTATAATTTAATTGCAACATTTATCCCTTACCCTTCTCTTTTATCCAAACCTTTTCATGTCTCCCTCCGAACTCTCCTTCAAATCCATGACCTCTTAAAACAGAACTGTAACCACATACATATATGGTTACCCAAGTGGGAGCTGCACATGACACACAGGTCACAGGAAAGCCCCCAAGGCCTCAGCTCCACACAAAGAACAACAGGCAACTGAGAAAAGCTGGGAAGAGCACACTGATTGATTTACCAGTTCCAAAACGCCATCTCTTTTTTACCTCATAAGTTAAGTTCCACCAACCAGGAGCCTGGGAGCATACAGGAGAATAGACAGTGTACATAACTGCTGCTAGTTTGCAAATGTGGGTTTTTAGAGAGTGCTACTGAATCCCCAACCTAGAATTTGCACTTCAAAATTCCCCTTTATGGCTAGCGCCATCTTACCTGGAGATGGCTTGTAGTTCTATAAACCCATGGGAAACTGTACCTGATAATTTACTTGCCCAAGGTATACAAAATCCAATCTTCATAGTCTCAATGCAGGAGAGACACTGGGGTGCACTTAACACCCAAAACCTCTTCATGGGATTCTTTGGAGTTAGTAAACACCTCCATACAACTCTGTCTCAGGCTATGCTTGAGAACAATCAGTGCAGGAAAGAGAGAAGTCAGGTTTGTGGCTTCAGGTGGGATCTGTTCTTCAGTTCTTGCTCCTTCAGCATTCTACTCTTTCCCTGGCAACTCATACTTGTTCTAGTTCCCCACTGCCCAATTCTGACCCAAGGAGATCGAGACTTTCTCCATGGCTGCAACTCCATTCTACATCTTCCAATGTGTCTCAACTAGTCTAGATCGTTGGGAGGGCCTGTGGATTCATCACTTTTCTGTCACTGTAACAGGATGCTCCATAGAACAACGTTAGAAAGAGGGCTTTTATTTTGGAGCATGGTTTTAAATCATCTTAGTCCATTATGGTTCTGTTTGCAGTGGCAGAAGCATGTGCCATCATCATGCAACACAGGAGATCAGTAAGCAGAGAGAAGGGGGTACTGTTCCTCAGCTGGCTTTCTCTTTATCCATATTTCATTTAGCCTCATCCTAGATCCTATGAGATGTTGCCACTCACATTCAGAGAAAGTCTGTGGCTCTCAGGTTATTCTGACATGTCCTTACAGACACACAACAAAGTCCTGCCTCACTCCCCTAAATGGTTTCCAATCCAATTTACGATGATCATTAACTGTCACAGCCAACTTCAAAGATTCTAGCTCTCTAGGGCCAGTACTAGCTCTCAGTTGTGTAAAACAGTCCTAAGGTAACTGTTTTCTCTGGTTGTTAACTTCGGAACTGTCTCATCATCTGATTCCTGCTTTCCTAACATCTTTGCAGTTATTTCCAGTGTTGACCTCTGCAAATGGATTCTGTGTGCCAGCAGATAGTGACTAACACACTAGGACCATGACCTTGTTCTAGAAGCAGAAAACAGAATAAACTATACCATTCCCAGTTTGTTCACACACATTAACTAGGCCTTTACAGAAAATGTCTCTGATAGGAGGCCCCACTGTAGGGGCTTTAGAAGAAAACTCATAGGCTATCCTATAGTGATGTGGGCACTAGCTGGGAAAAGATTGCCCTGGGAGGTGACTAGAGCCAAGTGGAGAAGGACAAAAGATGACAGTGAGTTGAGCAATAAAGGACAGAGATGACACTGGCTGTTACTATACATCATTTTTGTTGCAAATCAATTTTCTTCTTCAATGGTGGCAGAATGGTAGTTTTGATCCCACTTAACCTTCTCCCAGGCCTCCCTCATCTAGGCTGGTGATTAGCCAATTAAGCTTTTATCATCCAGCACAGGGAGGGAGGTGATGGGTGGATTTAGTGTGCATGCCATCATTTGAAACAGATGCTATTTGTGCAGTGTGGAAGACTGGGTGTAAACACATGGAAGCAACCATTTAAACATGTGTGTTTTATTTGTGCAATGTGTGTGTGTGTGTGTGCACATGGAAAACGTGCACATGGAAGCATGTGTGTGTGTGTGTGTGTGTGTACATGGAAGCATGTGTGTGTGTGTGTGTGTGTGTGTGTGTGTGTGTGTGTGTGTGTGTGTGTGTGTGTTCATGCCACATCACTTCTTTGGAGCTCAGAGAATAACTTTGTAGAGTTAATTCTCCCCTTTTACATTCACCTAGGTTCTGCGGCTGGAACTCAACCAAATCATTAGGCTTGAAAGGCAAGCAGCTTTATCCACTGAGCCACATAGTTGACACCACATCCAAGCAATTCTTAAAGGATTCTGTGTGGGACATGCATGCTGTTGGGAAGATGCATGCTGGATAGATGCCTGCTGGGGAGAAACGCATGTTGGGAGGAGACGCATACTGGAGTAGATGGGGAAGATGGATATTTTAGGAGAGATGACCAGTGGGGAATATACGTGCTTAGAGAGATGCTTTCTGGGAAGAGAAGCCTGCTGTAAGGAGATGCATGCTGAGGACAGACACATGCTGTGCAGACATGCATGCTGTGGGATGGGAAGGAGATGTAGACTGGGAGAGATGCATGCCGGGACGGACGGAGAAGCAGACTGAGTAAGATGCTTGCTATGGAGAAATGCATTCTGTGGAAGAGGCTTGTTGATCCTAAGAGAAGCACATGATGTCCAGTGATGAATGCTGGGGATACTACACTTGAAATATTTCTGAATTGCATGGCAAAGTGTGACTCAGTTTTTGCTGTGGTTCTCAAGCCAGCTTTTACCCCCACACTGTGTGCCCTAGGTTTCTAATGGTGGATTTTAGCTTACTAGGACTATTGTCTGTGAGCATATGGTATCAGCATCTCTTGATAGCTTGTTAGATATTCAAATTTTTAGCCATGAGACCAGACCTATTGAACTGGAGACTGAGTTGAGTCTCTCAGGCTGCTTTCAAGAGCTGTGCTTCTGAGTGATCCTTCTGTGCAGTGAGTTGGAGAGGTGCTGGACTGAATGTTTACTGTGTATTTTTGTTGTTGTTGTTGTAAGGGCCTGAGATGCTGTTATACTTAACATTTGAAAGAGAAGAGAGTCATACTTCATAGAAAACTCAAAGAGCAGCAGTTATCTCTCACCTCCCACATAACAACACTACCAGGTTATCTTTTAACTTTAGTTGGGATTAATAGCTCTTCTCTCTCCTTCTACTCTGTCCCCTTGACCCTTTTCTTTCTCTTCCTTCTTTTTGTGCGTCTGTCTATTTACAGGTGCAGGGAGAAGAGAAAGGCCAGTCTCAGGTGTCTTTCTGAACTGCTCTTCACTTTACTTTTGAGAAGAGTCTTTCATTGAAACTGGAGGTTGCCAACTTAACTGGACGGGTAGCCAGAAAGCCCCAGGAATCCCCCTTTGCTGGATTCATTCAATGAAATTATTCCTTAGGGTGTTCTGCTATACTCATAGATCAGTGCCTTAGTCCAGTCATCATTTGAAAGACTTTCTCCAGCAGCTGATAGAAACAGATGCAGAGCCCCACAGTCAAATGATAGGCAGAAAGCAAGCCTAGGTTGGAGGTCCTCAATGGGTCCCTCCTCTCAAAGCTCAGTAAACCCTGCATAGGAGGGAAAAGGCACATTTTGGAGGACACTGGCAGAGCACTGCATGTGGAGTCAACTAAATTGGGATCATGGTGGCTCATGAAGACTGAAACAACAATACCAGAGCCTGCATGGATCTGGGCTAAGTCATCTGCATATGGTGTGATTCTTGAGTTAGTGTTTTGAGGGGACTCCTGACAATGGGAGTGAAGATATCCCTGACTTTTTTGCCTGCTTTTGGGATACTTTTCTTCCTATTGGCTGTGTCTCCAAGCCTTAACGTGATAATTTATACCTGGTCTCATTGTCTCTTGTTGTGGAGTGTTTGATTGGCATCCCTGGGAAGCCAGCTCTTTTCTGGGGGAAGATGGCTTGTGGAGGGAGAGGAGAGGCATTGGGGCTAGGAGCTGTGGAGAAAGGAGAAGTGACAGTTGGGTAGTATATGAGAGAAGAATAAATTAAAATTAAAATTAAAAAATACCATATGGAAAATTGTTTGTAATCCATTTGAAGTCATTAAAATTTGCATACATATATGTTTACCAGACTATAAACTATATTTCCGGTTTCTCTTGCAGCTAGTTGCTAGTCAATGTGTGAGAGGCAAACTGAAATATGTACCAACCTCCTATTTTTCATTCCTTATCCACTTGTGCATATGGATACATAGGCAACAGCTGGACTATCCATTTAAGACACTGAAATAGAAGCTGGCAGAGCAAGAATATAAAATCAGTCCAGATCCCCCACCCAAAGGGCCTCTTTACTACTCCACATGCTTACGTTCTTGCCTCTTAGGAAAGAAATGTAGATGTCTAGTTCAGATCACTTTTCTGCTTAGGCTTTGTTAGCACTGCCAGAACCCATGTCTTAAATAATATCAATCTTTGGACCTATTTATTAACAGCTCTATGCCTTGTCTTACCACTGATGTTTGAGTATTAACTCTTACAATATTTATTGAAAAAGCTGAAAGCATCAGTAATGACATATAAGACTTCGAGCTGTGTTCTCACGTGACCAGCAGGCCTCTAAGAGTCTTTGTGTCCTGATTCCCCTTCTACAGATTATCTAAACTTTAGCCAAGCCATCATTCTCAATGTTCTCTCCTACCTATGTACCTAGTCGCACTGATTTTTCCACTTAAATGGATGCCATACCCCACTTTTTAGCCTAAAATATTCTTACTTACTCTTCAAGGTCCCATGCTAACTTTCCAAGGAAGAGTTAACTTTTCGCCATAGAGATTCTGTAGCACTTTGTAGTAGCTTTATTATAGAAAGTGTTCGACAATTCTGCTAAAATGCAGTCTTCCAGGGTAGGAATACTATTTCCATTTGACAGTTAAGAAATACTGATAGAGCTCTTGGCATGTGTCAAGGCTTGCTGTAAGCATTGGAGATGGAGCCCAAGATAGAATTCCTGTGCCTATGGGTGTTGTCATTGAGCAAGTGCAGTGGCAGTAACTATAATGTGTTAGGACCCAAGACTGAGACCTGAGGCATTCCATCTCAGTCCTTGGGCCACAACTGAATTTAGGCGCACACCTAAGCCCTAAGTGTGATAAGTGGACCAACTTCCCATTCTCCAATATACCTCTAGGCCACGCCTACTCAAAGAGAACCTGACACATAGTATTCAAAAACATATGCTCAAGGGAATAATTAAGGCCTATTACTGTTTTAAATAATAAACATTCTTCTCACTTAACCCACAGTTATGCTGTATATACCATGATTATTATTTTCATTTTACAGATGAGAACATTGAAACAGAGAGAAGCTAAATCATTTTCATAATGGACATTTCCATGAAGAGATAAAGCTGAGATCTGAATCCAACTATTTGGACTCCAAGTTTCTGACTCTCAGATGTACATTCCTGGACAAAGTGGAATCTTTTAGTATACTAGTTTTCTGCTAGAATGGAAATAATTATGTTGTATTGGCATATATCTAAGATAAATAAGTAGTATTTTCTTCTCTTACTGTAGATGATGGGGTTGGAACTGAGATATAAAAGTATCCAGAAATTATGAAGGACATAAAGAGCGGGGTTAAGATTTCAGCCAAACTTGGTTCTACCACCTTATATGAGTTTGTTTTTGGTTACTGTGATCCAAGTACCTGAGAGAGAAAGAGATATTTGACTCATAGCTTCATAAGCATCAGCCCATATTTGTTTGGTTCTGTGTGCTTGAACAGGATATTGTGGCAAAAAAGGAATGGAACTGTTTAGTTTGTGATCAATCAGGAAGAAGTATGATAGGGGACAGCCAAAGATAAGAGAACCCTCTTTCTTTGAGAAAGTGAGTCACTTTCTTCAACTCCTTTTGTCTCCTAAGTTTCCATCATCCTATAAAGTACTATCTATACTTTTTTTTTTTTCCGGGGCTGGGGACCGAACCCAGGACCTTGCGCTTCCTAGGCAAGCGCTCTACCATTGAGCCAAATCCCCAACCCCATAAAGTACTATCTAATCATGAGCCTTTGGTGTAGAGCATTTCATATTCAAATTGTAGCTCCAGTTTCTGCCTCCCCAACATAGTACTTTTATTGATTATTTGGGAATTTAACATAATTCTCCCAGATTACATTCACCTCCTAGTCTTACTAATCCCCTCCCCTGATCCTTTTGGCCTCCCCTCCTCCAAAAAAAATAGGAAATCAAATCCAATTTGTGTTGTTCATATATTCACTGGAGCATTGTCAAACACATGGTGGCCAGCTTAAAAAAATGTATCTTTCCCCTATCCCTAATTTCACCACAAGCCATCAATGGTGAAGAGCTACACTCCAGCATCTCTCTAACAACTTTTAATAATATTTCAGTGGCTTTCTGTCTAGACTGTTTTCTTTTGTGGGGGTTGCAGATGGTGAGGGAGAAGTCACAGAAGCCTTATACATTTGTCATTCTCAATAGCCCATCAACCAGATGGTTGCTAAGATAATGACAGTCAAGAGAGTAGGAAGGTGACAGTAGAAGCAGCAGAGGAAGGAGAAGTAGAAGCAGAAGCAGAGGAGAAGGACAAAGGGGTAAGGACAGGGAAGGAGGAGGAGGGAGAAGAGGAGAGAGAATGCAAGATTTGCTTTCCTGAGGCCTTCCTCCTCTTTGGGACTTGGATTAATAGAATAATGTAGAATTTAAAGACAGTCTGCTCTGCATGAACACCCTGGAGCAAATTCCCTTATCCTTATTACTCATATTGTCTACATGTCACTTTGCATTTAGATAGTGGTCCATTGGTAACATTGTCTGATCAGAAGCCGGATCCATTTCCCTGTTTAAACACGAAGTTGCCCACAATATGGAAATGTTGCAAAAAATGACCTGTACTGAATAGGATTTTGTTTTTACAGGAAAATTACAACTCGTACTTGCAGGTTTTAAATTTAGGACTTTTTTCTCCTTTCATATAAATGGAAATAATATTGAACTATTGTTAAATGCTCCAAAGGGCATGAGAGTAGAGAAATGAGTAAAGAGGGGGAGGCCCAGGCTGACATTTATGCTGACTCAGCTTAGAGCTGCAAGATGAGAGGAAGGAGTCTAAGCTGTCTCGCAGGATTCCATACCAATCATGTTAATTGGAAACTGGAAGGAAGAAGTGGTCACAATCAACAGATTTATCACCCAAAGGGCAGAGCAGTTCATAAATTTAATCCAGCAAAAGAATTAGGAAATAGAATTGATGCTTATAAGAATCAGGGCAGGGGTGGTGAGACCTCTCCAAATAACCTTTCTCAGGCAGACGGCTGGAAGTGCTTGAATGTATTTTATTCGAAGCTATTAGAAATATGAAAAGAGGCCTCTCTCTCCCAGCCCCTGGCTGAAGCATTGTAACTTCTTTTTTATAGTCTTTATAAAAGAAGAGCAATAAAGAGACACAAACAGGGTAGTAAAGTTTAATGGTGGTAAAATCCAGACACCTGAATATATGTAATTTATTTTTCCCAAGACCTCACCCCATTGAGGTTGCTATTAATTAGCATGGAAATGTGTTACAGAGCCAATTTTGCATGAGGTTTGTTATCTTGGGTACTTTATGAAAAGGAAAAAAACAAAACAACCAGAAAAAATGTTTGTCACTTCATTGCAGCAAGAGGTGGAGGAAAGTCATCAAAAACAGCCTGGGGGCTCCATGTGCAAAAATGAGAAGCCAACTCTCCAGAGTCCCATCAGAAGCTCCTTCCACCAGAGGAAGGCGTCCCCGTAACAAAGGAACGCAATCCATCCCGTGTTGGCTAGTATTAGTTGTTGACTCCATATAATCTAGAATCACCCGGGAAGGGAGTTTCAGCATGGGACTGTCAAGATCAGATTGGCCAGTGACGATGTCTATGGAGTTGTCTTGATTATCCTAATTGATGTAGGAAGAGCCAGTTCACCGTGAGCCACACCGGTCCCTGAGTATGGGTCCTGTACTACACAACAATGGAGACACTGAGCTGAACAGCAAACACTCATTTGCTTTTTCTGCTGTGGCTATGGGTCTACTGTGATTAGCTTTTTAAGTTTCTGCTGCCTTGACTCCACCACTGTGATAGACAGTAATCTAGAATTGAGAGCTAAAAGAAACTCTATCTTTCTTAAATTTCTGTTGTTTGAGGAGAATTTTATCACAGCAACAGGAATGAGATGAAGATACCTCCTGAGTTCCACCAAGAGCATCTTTCAACCCTGAGGGAGGCAGCAATCATGTGAGGGAACCCAATATCTGAAGTCCTACCACCATGATAACAAATGGATCTGAGGACCAGAAGGCTTTACACAAAGCCTTCTATAATTAGTAAATGGAAAACTAGTTGGCAAAGAAAAATGTTGGGCCTTTTCTCCTTTTTCCTTACAAAACAACTCCAAACCAGTCCCAGGTGTCGCTGCTGGTATAGAACAACTACAGAGTGTGTGAATGTGACCCATGGTCCATTAGAACATTACACACACATTTACTATGCCAATGAAACCTGTGAGGCCTAAGGTTCCAGGTAAAGAACATACAGGAGAAATCTGAGCTACTAGACAACTGTCCAAATTTTAATTCTCTGTTGACATAGAACTAGCTTTTCTTCAGTTTGCTTCCTCTCTTGGAAATTTGTGATCTTTTAATAAACTACCTCTGCTCATTTGGCAATTCTGTCTCTGCTCAGTTCTTCATTGGTGAATCTTAGAATCTAGAACAGTGTAATGGTGACCCTGGCATTGCTGTCAGCCTCTCTCAGTACTGTTCCTATGCCAAGCAATCTCCATTGTCTTCATCTTTTTGGTGAGGGAATTGAGGCTCCTGTATGTTAGGAGAGAGCTCATCAAGAAAGGGCCAAGATAACAAATTTGAGAGTCAGTAAGTGGCTGTTCCATTTTTTTTTTAAATACACAGCCTGGATGTCACCACCTGCAGTGTCTTGTTTGCTTCCAACCCACCAGGTAGACAATTTACAGGTCCTTTAGAAGTTTAAAGGCAGAACTGTAAAATGAACCAATTACTGTAACTATTCTCAAGCCTCTCTGTGGTCAAGCAGAATCCCCCACTTCCTGACTTCCTGCTTTATTTCTTTGCAGTGTTCATCACCTCAGGACCGAGTGGAGGTGAGTCATTCACGAAAACACAATTCAACATCTGAAGTCTCCGAGTAAGTGGTGCTCGATATGCATTTAACAAAGAGCGTGGTTGAAGCTGGAGAAGATGATTGGAAAGTGACCTCATCAAGCACATTTGATGGCAAATATTTCAACACAAACACCCCTCCCCCCCAATCCGTCTCTGTGTAGATTAGTTCCAGGAATCCCTGATAGAAATCAGAATGCTCATGTGTTTTATACACAACTGAGAGGCCAATGGAGGCAGTCTCCCAGAATCTGAAAGTGTCAAGAGAAACTGGGGAGTCTTTGAGGTCTATAGAAAATGCAGTATGTGAATATAAAGCACTAATATTTCGAAAAGAGTCTTGCACAGTTCAGAAACTCACTGAAGTATTCTTTTAAATTCCTTTTTAAAAATATAATTTTGTTTAGTCTTTGTTTTCATACATGAATATCATATTTTTCAGTCATATTCACCCAGCATTCCTCCTTCAAACTGCTCTCAGATCCTCCCGTACACCCCCCTCTTCTACTTTCAAGTGTGTGTGTGTGTGTGTGTGTGTGTGTGTGTGTGTGTGTGTGTGTGTGTGCGTGCGTGTGTGTGTGTGTGCTGATCATATATGAATGGGTGAAGTTTCTAGATAAATGAATGAAACTGGAAAAACTCATGCTGAGTAAGGTGACCCAGACATAGAAACAAACACATGGTATCTTTGTGTTTCTGATAAAGATGTCCCTTGGTGAGATCTTTGTTTTGTTGTTTAGGCTTTGTGTAAAGAAATGTGTTTGATGGTTTAAGTTTGGTACAGTGGATAGGATGAGACTTTGAACTGCGAAATGTGTCTAGATCCTATTGTTGCTGCTTATATGCTCTGCAAACTTGAGCAACTCAAACAACTATTCATACGGAGGCTCTTCCTATAGAAGAGAATAGGGTCTTTCAATTTGCATTTATGTAAGATTCCAAACATGGCAAAGGTTCCTGAAACCCTCTCAAATCACAGAAAACACCTCATACATGGTTGTCTGGAACCTTAGACCACAGGAAACATACTGTTAATGGTGTCCTGAAACCCTCTTAGATCATCAGAAATAACCTGGTTATGGTGTCATAGAACCCTCTCAGATCTCATAAAATACCTCATGAATGATTCCCTGGAACCCTTGTAAATTTTGGGCTGTGACAATAACTATTAATATCCCCCCACTATTTTATAATGTTACATATTATTTTATGTACTGTTATTTCTTCAAGCATTTACCTCAAATCTGTATGTTCAGCAGGGCTGAGGCATACACACCTCTACACCACTTCCAAAGACACACACACACACACACACACACACACGCATGCACACACAGATCATCTTGGGCAACAAGGAGATGAACTTCTCATCTGAGGCTTCACAACTCAGCTTGTACTATTTCTACAGCCCATTGGCCATTCGCATCTACTATTCACAATGACATCTTCACCTTTTTGAGGCCCTGCTTCCTCATCTGCAGTGTGGCAACTATCTGGCAGAGCAACTGTGCAGATTGATTGGATATGCAATAAACCAGGACTGTGTCAGGCCCAATGTTTAATGACAGGCAGGATGAAATTTATTATAAGTTGACATGGCAGTAATTGTCCTGTGACTGAAAAGATAGTGATTCCTGCATTTGGATGCTGACAGGAATATCCTGTAGTGTCCCTATTTATATAAATGGATATATGCACAGACTTGAAAAGAGGATCAAGGAAAAAATAGGGAACTCTTCTGGCATATAAAAGGAAAAGTCACTCTGAGAAACTCCCCTACCTTCTCAAATTCAGGAAATGTTAGCAAACACTTTATCAATTGGAGGACAAATGTGATACCTCTGAAGGAAGGTAGAGGGAGGAAACTAACCAGTGGCCCCTCCATGGAATTGGGCTGAATGGCTGAATGGTATATTCCTTTAGGAAGCAGAGTTTCCAGCCAAAACAAGTAACAGGGATGTTTCCATGATTAACAAGGTGCTAGTTCCTTGGCCAATAATTCAGGGGCTCAGCAAACACAGGTAGCAGCTGGCACTGGAACACTGAAGAGTGATTCATGTGGCTCTGCTCCATAAGAAGTGAAGAAGACACACACCCTGGCACAATAACCGTATTTCTTACTTGCTTTGTCCCTAGATTAAGAAGTGAGTTACATCCCGATTAGAGAAACATAAACCCTTTGTGATTATCTCTGCAACCAAATGGCTGCTGGAGAGGAAACAGGTAATAATGTCCTGAAACCATAAATATCAAAGTGTCCCAGTCAGATCCTTTTCAGGTGCACTAGTACAACAGCTCTGGAAACTCAGCTGTGGGTTACAGCTGAATCATAATAAGACATTTAACCAAGGTGAACATTAGGTTATCATTAAAGCTGAATTCTACAGGATAATTTAATAAAGTAGAAAGAGATGCAAGATATACATGATATATATAATATACACACATATACGATATGCATATATACAATATATAATATATATTAGAAGGAAATGGGAAAACACAAGAATTTAAGTGTAAGGAACCGCAGAGCCAAGCAGAGAAAGATGAGAAGGGAGAGACTGGAAAGAATAGAGGGTCTCAATTATTAGGTGTCCCTTCCATACCCTGTTAAGACCCCACAAATTTTCTCATTTATTTTTAAAGACAAAACTATAAGGTAGGGTCCACTGGTTTGCAGAGGGGGAAGGCACAAAAAGCAGGGTGAATAACCAGGGTTATTCTGTAAGTAATTGGAGCAACCAGAATTAGGATAAAGGACGGAGGAGAGGAGAAGAAGAGAGGAAGAAATGGCATAAGAATCAATTGAGAATGATTGGAAGAGGCCACCAGCTTCATTGTTGGAAAATTAGAGGCTTTTCTATCACAGTCAAATGGGCATAAACAGACAGACACTATAATCGTGCCAAAGCTAGCTTTCCGCCCCAGATAGTAAAACTGCAATTAGAAGTGAGACTAGGCGAGGTTCCTTCTTGCTAATAAGGGAAAAGACTACCAGCCTGGTGGGCCAATGTGTTATCAGGGACCACCTCCTGCAAATTCAAAGGATTCTGTAAGCTGCCAGAGCTCTTAGCTTTTTATGCATGCTAGCAAAGAAATCTGTAGGAAGCAGAGACAAGATTTCAAAACAGAAATCTAGCATCCATTCAGTAAGAGGAACTGGGAACCCAGGAAAGTTCTTGTCCTCGACTCCAAGACAGGGCTCCCAAATAACCCAACCTCATTAGAATCAGGGTAAAGTCTTCTGCATTTTACCCTTCAAATAAAAAGAAACAGGAAGACAAGGCAAAAGGTGCTGGAAAGTCACCTCAGGCTTTCTTTGTCTCTGAGAAGGAATGTTCTAGTAGAAGTAAGAACTGAATCAGAGGAGAGACATAAATATGTCCTATTATGTTTTCTTCAAATGCTGAGTGCTAGTTTCTCTTGCATATGCCACGACTGGTGCCTGTTCTCAATAAACCTATTGGTCAGAGCCCTAGAAAGCCAGAATTCACACCTGAGTATGGTCACCTCAAATTGTAGGGACTCTGCTTTCTGATTGTCATTGGTCTCATATACTCTACGGTTTGGTTTTGTTTGAGGCATGGATTCCATGCATATGACTTAAAGATGTTTGACTGATACTTCTTATATATGAGAGAAAACATTTAAAAATGTACCAGACAGTAACAAACTCATTCATTCACTCTGTGCCTGTTTAGGGAATCCCTAGACAATATGTCCCAGGAATAGAGAAGTCAGACATTGTCCAATTCTAATAGCAAGGGAAGAGCAACTGAGGCTTGCTTTGAAGGCCTCATGGGATTGCATGGAAGAAAAACAGTTGCTATTGTTTTATATTTTTTTTTTTTTTTTTTTTAAGAAACAGGTCTCCTATTATCTCTCTGACAAAGGGACAATTCCAGGATGAAAGCAAAGACCACAGAGCGCCCTGTGTCCCAAGAAACTCTGGGTCAGGTCCTGGATATAAAGAGGTGAGACCTAAACCTACAGAGTGTGACTCTTGCCCTCACATCATCTTCAATCCTTGCCTCAACTTCTATACTGGGCTTGTTTCCAAGATGAGACAGGTGTTGGTCCTATGCGCTTTGAGATAATACCCTATACATCTGCTGTTAGGATATGCTGATGGATGGGGATGGTGAGGTCATTTAAAGCCTGTCTCTACATGGGCTCATTCTTTGCCCTTGAACTCTTAACATTGAACTACTTCACACCAAGTGACTCAGTTTCAAAGTCCTTTGGCTATAGTAATGTTCCACCTTGAAATTTGGAGCAACATTTCTGCCCTCAGTGCTACTTTAGCATTCCTGTTCTCACCATCCCTCAGGCCCATTAACTTGTATCCCTTCACTCCCTATCTTCTAAGTGAGCTTTCATCATTCCAATGATGAAATCCTATGAAGACCCAATGTCTTCATAAACTCCAAAGTCAGTGCCTGTCATGTGGCTGATGTCAAAAACAAGTTGGAAAATAAAGCAAGAATTGCTCAACTCCTTGGATTTGTAAGACACAGATCATCATGTAGAGGAGTTCAAGATGAAGAGGGCTGGTACTTCTTGCGGGCAAAGGAGAGAGAGAGAGAGAGAGAGAGAGAGAGAGAGAGAGAGAGAGAGAGAGAGAGAGAGAGAGAGAGAGTTTGCTTGTGTGTGTGTGTGTGTGTGTGTGTGTGTGTGTTGAAATTACAGTACCCCTTTCAAACTAATGTCCTCAGTATTATAACATGTCTACCTGTCTCCAAAAATTTCCATCTTCCTATGTGCTCCATCATGCTTCCTGAGCACCATGGGCTAAAGAACAAATCCTTAACACATTCTTCTGAGAATGTTCTCTTCCAAAGCAGATACTGAGCTCTGAGCGAAAATCAACAAGGTGAGAAGTCACAAATCACCTGGGCCTTTCCTTGAGAGCACACAGCTGCCATACTAATGAACACATCCCCCTGTCAGATCAGCTTCCGGGTGGAATACCGCCTCTGCGCATTTCACTCTCTTACCTGAGGAGCTATTTTCAGCTGGCACCTCATTTACTTGCACATTTGCTGAGCAGCTTAATGGCGTCTCCCGGGACTCATTCATTTGTGCAGTTAGGGAGGCTGTGAAAGAGGTTGTCACACAGTCAGATGCAGGGTGGGTCTCAGAAGTGCAGCCAGTGTGACAGTTTTGTACATTGCCCGAGCTTCTTTACCCAGGGGAAGGATGGATGATCCTTTTATCTCATTGGCTGGAGAGCCTCAGGAGGAAACACTGAGCTATGTGAGTTAGCGGAGGGAGATCAAAGCTTCCCCCTAAAAGATATATCCACATCTTGATGCCCCCCAAACCTGCGAATATTTGCTCCCATGGTTGAAGAAACTTTGCAGATATAATTAAAATGAGTGACATGTCCTGTATTATCCAGGTGTTCCTAATGTAATCACAGTGACTTTTATGAATGGAAGAGGAAGTCAGGAAAGTCAGAGAGAAAAACTTGAAGGTGTTAGAAAGCTGACTTATCAAGCACAAAACCATGAATCAAGAAACGTAGAAAGTACTAACTGGGTCTTCCTACAGTTTTCAGAAGGGAGACAACCTTGCTGACACATCACGTCATTACCCATTGAGACCTATGCCACACATTTTCTCTGCAGAACAAGAGAATAAATTCTATGTTGTCTTATGCTACTTCTGGCTGTTAGAATGTGTTACAGGAGCAGCAGGAAATGAGGAGAGGAAGTTCTATAGTAAAAAAATGAAGCGTCTTTGATTCATTGATCTTGATAAATGAACTATAAAGAAAGGCCCACATGAGGGCACCTGACAGATAATGAAGGCGTGGCAGTGCGTTTTATGTTTTACAGTGTTCACAGTTGTTAAGGAAAGTTAATAGGATAAAAGCAAAGGGAAATATATATGGAGCAGTGAGATGGTGGGAAACAAAGACTAACAGCCCAGTATAGAGGGAACCAATGGTGGAACCCGATTGTATCTCCAGCAATGCAGGGAAGATTGTGGGAGAAGTGAATTCTGAGGAAGGCCTGAAAGGATGGCTATGTATCAATCAAAGGGGAAGGGTCTAAGGCACTAGGCAGTGGGGAGAGTGCCTAGAGAGGGCACAGAATCATGGAAAAGCATTTACTTTTTATGGAATTTAGGATTGCAAAAGCATGGAGTGCTGGGTAGGTAGAAAAGGGAGAGGTGATTCTAGCTGGGTAGACAGGGCCATATCAAAGGAACAAGGTCATGCATAAGAAGTCTTGGGAAGAAGAAATGTAAGTGGCTCAATATAAGTTTAAGTGGCTTTGAAGTGTGCTGTACTTATTCATAAGAAGCCATTGAACTTGAGGATTTACTTCTTCACCACAACTGCATTTCTTTTTAATTAAAATTGAATATGCTCCAAAATCTCTTAGAAAACTGTATAGCTCAAGAAGATGTGCTCTCTCTTAATTTAAGGTTTTCTTTTTTAACTTGGTACACTGTCATCTTTTTGATGTTCCAGATTTAAGATGTCTGCTTCCAAGGGAGCCTCAGTAGAAGCAGAGAGATTCAAGTTTAGGATATATCCTGGAAGAGTCAGATGATAAAATGGAGGTAAAATAGAAAGCAAGAACCTCAGACATCCAGGTTAAAGCTGTTGAGCTTAGAAGCTTAGCAGAGGAAGGGATATGTAGCGACGAGGGTACGGAAGTGGACTCCCAGCTGACTGCATTAAACTCTACATGGATGGTTCAGGCCTTCCCAGTCAAAAGGACAGTAAATTGAGAATTGTATTAGATTATCACCCCACCCAGGTTTAAGTTCAGCTAAAATGCTGCGCAGTAATAGTGTCTGAAAATAGGGTCACTTAAGATATCTTTGTTACGGTGAGTACACACACTGGATGAAGATGTATTCTATTCCAAGGACTGAGGTACTTATAAAGAAAGGAAAGGATATGGACATCAAGCAAAGAAACTATGAGAAGTTGGGGACAGAGGTTAAAATGACATAACTTCAAATTATGGGACACCAAAAGGTTCCAAAGAGGCATGGAAAGACCAGAAGGGAGTAGGAAGAATTGTCCCCTGCAGAGAGAGAGAGAGGGGGGGATTGAGAGACAGAGAGAGAGAGGGAGAGGGAGAGGGAGAAGGAGAGGGAAGCACTACTGACTACTGACATTTGGTTTCCAAGTTTTCCTATCAGAACTTTGGGAGAATATACTTCTATAGTTCTTAGCCATGTAGCTGTTTGTTACCACAGGAAATAACACAGTAGGAAAGTAATAGACAAGTCATGGGGCTGGGTCCTGATTTTGGAGGGAACATGTAAAGGTAAGGGTCCAGATGAAAGGGAAGGACGTTGTTTCATGAAACAAGTATTTCCTGGGTGCTTGAGTCAGCAGCTCAGCTGGTATGAGTGATTGGGGCAGTGTGTGTGTGTGTGTGTGTGTGTGTGTGTGTGTATGTGTGTGTACAGAACAGGCAAACTCCATTGACAATACTAATCAACTCATAGTTACAGAGATCACCTTTAAGCATGCTCTCCAAATCACATATAGCAGAAGTGTTTAATTTGTTCCATGATCCAGGAGCATTAGTGCCCTGAAATGTTCCATTCTAGACCTACTGAATCATAATCTCCATGGTTAGTTTGTGTTTAGTAGAAGCTCTCCCACTGATTCTTGTGAATACTAAGAGACCCATGGCCCCAATGACAACCACTTAACAGGGTGAGACTATTGGTGTAAGGCAAAAGGTGAATAAATGCTAAGCTGAGAAAGTTGGACTTGTTCAAGGCATGTTCTTCTTCAAGACTGGAGAGTGTGGTGTAGGGTCAGAACCTGCTGAGACCATAGGTGAAGGCATTAATGTCCATCACTATGGGAACACAGAGAGGAAGAAGGAGATACTAGTGATTAGAATTGTACACAGTTAATCCCCAGCCCTGTCACTTCCTTCCCTTCTGTCTTACCACTGAGATTTGCCTAAGCCTTGTGATTGAGTCCAAAGAGGGAAAGGTACAGTGGGGCAGTAGGGTATCTCTATCTTCAGTATTGCTGTTCAGATGCACGCCTGCCACCTGTCACATCACAGAAAAGCCCTGTCTGAACTCAGTGTACATAGGTGGCATCATTTCAGTAATATTGACACAGAGAAAACAAATTTCCTTGTGGTTTCTTACAGATAAGGGCATATAGAGACCAATTGCCAGAGCTCATACACACAATGAATGACAGAACTGTTCACTCAAGTCTTTGGTGCCCATGGTTTTCCTTCCATGCTATATTGATGATGTGTTTGACAGCAGATTAAAGGGCACAGTTTTTCTCAGAGTGGGGTCAATTAGATGAGTGCTGTGTAAGTCATTCAAGCACTAGGGTCTCCTGGGTCAGTTCAGAAGATCAGAGAAGATACTAAAGATCTTTAAACCCCTGATCATACTTTGAGGAAAAAGTTGTTTGGTCATCTCATCAGAACTTCATTTCTAAAGCAGAAATATGAAGAGATTACCCAGTTGATAACATGTCTAAAGTCACTGGACTTATTGTCAAAGTGATGGTTTTATTAGGCAGGTGGATAGTATAGCATAGAACAATGACCCAGGTGCCGACATTCAGATCTGGCAAGTAATTTAGGTGTCATTTCTTCTTTCCTCTCTCAACTTTTAATAGAAACCTACCACCTGTCTGAGCCACTTGCTATCCTGGCTGCCTCCTGTGTTGATATGGAATAAAGTGTGCATAGGAGTAGAAGTGATCTTCACCCTAACAGTGGATGGGTCCCAGAGAAGACTTCTCAGACTAAGATATTGGATTTTATTTAACCCAAGACTCCTGAAGCAGAGCCTGGATACCTACATTTTCTTGCACATTGTGACTCAGTTTCCAACTTTGTCCTTTGCCTTTCACAGCCCTTTGCCCTCTTGCTTCCTAAGACTATGCTTCCCACCGTCTGTCATGATGCTGCTTACCCTCCTTCAGGGTGTAGGTTTTCAGTTGTCTGGAATCTCCTGTACCCAGGTTATTTCCATTATGTCTGTCTTTTTTACACCAATTCCCTGAACCTTACTGTGGGTACCACCCACTCATCCCAAGACAGGTAAATATTCTCACTTCTAAGTCTACCAGTCTTAGTTTCTCCATTCTCCCAAGCAGTCTTTGCAATTGACAATACACATCAAAGTATTATTAAAAACAAAACCAAAAAAGAGGTCTCTTCTTCCACCATGGCAGAGCTAAGGAAAATTACCTTTAATTATCAAAAGTGGGTAAAATGATTATGACACATGGTAAGGCTTCAGGGGAATTGAATTATAGGTAGATTTCAGAGCCATAATAACTGTGTATATAGATACTGATTACTTTGTTGCTTTCTTATGGTGAGATAAGAAGAGTCAACATCTCTGAGCAAATTTACCCATATTCCTTTAGATAAAGTACTTAAAAGCAAAAGTTGAAGATGAAAGGAAAACGAGACAAACTTTAATTCTTCGTATGCAACAGGTCATCAGCAATTAACTTATGAGTAGCACAAAGTATGATAGGATAATCAAATATTGAATGGGAAGTTACAAACCAAAGGATTGGTTGAATACAGTAATTCTCTATCCAAGTTCAACATCACATAGACCAAATATTGTTTTACCCTAAGCATTGTGGTTTGTCCTCTTCAAAGAAGTACAATAATAATTTACTTCCAGATGTTGAATGTGAGGGACTGATGTCACAAAGACAGTCCTTACCCATACGCATTATGTGTTCTTAACCAAAGTATGTAACTTCTGGTTGCCTGTTTCCTGATTTTCACAGAGGCCCTAATCACCCCCATCTCATGATGATTACAAGGATAACATGAGGCATGTTAGCAGAAGGGTTCTATACATCTGGCATCCTGAGATGTTCTGAGTCTTATCCACACTATGCTGTGTTGATAAGCAGCCACATTGCTGCTTTTCATAAACTCAAACAAAGCAACACTGAAGGGTCAATCTTTCTCGAACGTGGCAGGGATCTGGAAAGCTCAAGTGACAAAGGCTTTCCTGTATGACAGAGCCCTGGGCAGGGTCTAAAATATCAGGGGAAAGGCAAGACAACTATGTTTTCCATATGAGCAGCAACAAATACAATAGGATGATTAAATGTTCAGTGGATTATCACTATGTTTTGTGACTAATAGAAGTCTTAAAGATCAGAGATAGGAACATGTGGAGATAAAAAAACAGGGAAGGGAGATGGAGCAGAACGTCCTTTGACTGTAGAATTATATCTGGGCTTCTATAGGCACTGTGTGTGCTTCAATTTCCTTGTTCAATGTTTAAGGCTCTTCATCTATGTTTTAACCCATTTCTATCAACTCAGAAACACCAGGGAGTCATATATCTATTCAATCTATGTACTGTGTGCTGGCCCACTACTGTGAGAAGCCTCTGGAGTACAATCTCTTGGAACAAGTGTTTTATCTTTGATGCCTGCATTCAGATGCCAGCTATGCAGCTTGTTATCAGTGCAATATTAGGTAAGTCAGTGAGTTTTTTTAACCTAATTTCCCCCATTCATAATGTGGTTAAAAATAAAAACAAAACTCGTGAATGATTCTTAAAGACACTATACAAAGTGAAATCAACATGGCATAAAAAGTCAAATACCTAATTATTCCATTTGCCTGAGGTACCTAGAGTAGTTGAATTCAAGGAACAGGAAGTATAATGTTTTTTGCTAGGGTCTGTAGGGAGAATAATGTAGGATTCTGCTGTCCAATAGGTATGGAACCTTAGTCTTATAAGATGAAAATGTTCTGGAGATCTATTGAGCAATTATGTGAATCCACTTCAAGAACCATGGTGCTAATTTTACGCTACAAGGACTCACCCTGGCTTTACAGATATGTTTCTATGAATCTATAAAACTATACCTTGAATTCTATGAATTCTATGAAACTATACCTTGGGAATAAGGTACTACATCCTGCCCTTGTTGGAATGCTTTAGAACATCTCTCTCTCTCTCTCTCTCTCTCTCTCTCTCTCTCTCTCTCTCTCTCTCTCTCTCTCTCTGTCTCTGTCTCTGTCTCTGTCTCTGTCTCTCTCATCCTTTTATTGCTTTTTGCACTGCAGTACAGACCCAGGTTCTTACATATACTAAGCAAGCATTTTCACACTGGCATACATTGTTAGCTCCACTTTCCTATTAAGGCTGAATAGCATTCTAGTCTGTATGCAATCATGTGTTTCTATAATCATTGTGCTCTGGACACTTGTGTTGCTGTGCGCTTCTGGGTAGTGTGAATAATGCTGCTGTGTGCATGTGGTTTAACAATACAACCCTGCAGTTTAAGCTTCTCTAGTAGTCACACATTGAACTGTGAATGTCCTGGAGTCAAAAAACACATTGGATTGCTGTAGGTCCCTAACTTTGACAGATCCCTGGGACTTGTCAATATCTCTGGAAAGACTTAGTTGAAACAGTTTCTGCTGTTGGTGCTAGATTTCACTCACCATGAAAGTGGAGTGAATGACCAAAACTATCATGTACTCCCTGTGATCTTAAGATACATATCAATGCTCATCACACCCATTTTAAGGAGATCATCTCCTACAGATGACAATTTAAATATCACTTGTGATTAACAGAATATCTACCAGAATAGGTGCATTATCAGGAACTCAGAACCATTAGCAGAGAACAAGGGAATGGCAGTAAAGACTAAAATTATACTCAGTCTTCTGATGAGTTATCCAGGGAAGGGTTCAGAAGGTTGTACATGTTAGTAGAGGAGGAATAAGAGATATTGATGGAATCTTCCTCGCAGATAGAAGATAGGAGGTTTATTTTATTTTTCTTGGATATTTTATATATTTACATTTCAAATGTTATCCACTCCCCCATCTCCCATACTTTTTCCTCCTTCTTCTACGAGGATGTTCCCACTCCCACCTACCCACTCCAACCTCAACGCCCTGGCATTTCCCTACACTGGGGAGATGAGCCTTGACAGGACCAAGGGCTTTTCCTCCTATTGATGCTGGACAATGCTATCCTCTGCTACATATGTGGCTGGAGTCATGGATCCCTCCAATGTCTACTCATTGGTTGGTGATTTAGTCCCTGGGAGCTCTGCGGGTTCTGGTTGGTTGATATTGTTCTTCCTATGGTGTTGCAAACTCCTTCAGCTCTTTCAGTCTTTTCTCTAACTCCTCCACTGGGATCCCCTTGTTCAGTCCAATGATTAGCTGTAACCATCCTCACATGTATCAGTAGGGCTCTGGCAGAGTTTCTTAGGAGACACCTATATCCAGCTCCTGTCAGCAAGCACTTCTTGGCATCAACAATAGTGACTGGGTTTGGTAGCTGCATATGAGATGGATCCCCAAGTGGAACAGTATCTGGATGACCTTTCCTTCAGTCCCTGCTCCAGTCTTTGTCCCTGTATTTCTTCCCATGAGTATTTTGCTTTCCCTTCTAAGAATGAATGAAGAATCCACATTTTGGTCTTCCTCCTTCTTGGCCTTCATATGATCAGTGAATGTTTTCTTATGTATTCCAAGCTTTTGGGCTAATAGCCACTTATCAGTTAGTATATACCATGTGTGTTCTTTTGTGAATGGGTTACCTCACTCAGGATGATATGTTATAGTTCTGTCCATTTGCCTAAAAATTTTATGTAGTCATTGTTTTTATTTATTTTATTTATTTATTTTCTATTGGATATATTTCTTTATTTACATTTCAAATGTTATTCCCTTTACCAGTTTCCTGTCCATAAGCCTCCTATCCCCTCCCCCTCCCCCATAAGGATATTCCCACATCCACCCTCCTTAACCACCCCTGACATTCCCCTGCACTGGGGGGTCCAACCTTGGCAGGACCAAAGGCTTCCCTTCCACTGGTGCCGGAAGAAGGCTATTCCCTGCTACATATGCAGTTGGAATCCTGGGTCAGTCCATGTAGTGGACTAGTCCCTGGAAGTTCTGGTTGGTTCGCATTGTTGTTCTTATGGTGTTGCAAGCCCCTTCAGCTCTTTCAATTCTTCCTCTAATTCCCCCAAAGGGGGTCCTGTTTTCAGTTCAGTAGTCATTGTTTTTAATAGCTGAGTAGAACTCCATTGTTTAAATGTCCCTCATTTTTGTATTCTAGATTCTTCTGTTGAGGAACATCTGCATTCTTTCCAACTTCTGGCTATTATAAATAAGGCTACTCTGAACATAGTGGAGCATGTGCCTTTGTTGTATGTTGGAGCATCTTTTGGGTATATGCCCAGGAGTGGTATATCTACTGTTATTTTTGTTTTTGATCTTAACCATTCTGACTGGTATGAGGTGGTATCTCAGGGTTGTTTTGATTTGAATTTCCCTAATGACTAAGAATGTTGAACGTTTCTCTAGGTGCTTCTCAGCCATTCAGTATTCCTCAGTTGAGAATTCTTTATTTAGCTCTTTACCCCATTTTAAAAATAGGATTATTTGATTCTCTGGTAGATGGGAGTTTTTAAACATCAGATCTGTGCTGTTGGAAATTCTTTAAACCTTTCCAGAACCATCTAACTTCCCATGTGAGGACTGAGACCAAAGATTCAGCTCTCAGCCAGTCAACTATGTGAGTCAGTCAAACCTATTATGATTTCTTCTAATCTCAGCTCAAGGGAGTGTGAACTTGAAGGAGTTATAGATAGTTCTATAAGTTTTTATAAGTAGAACAAATAATAACAATGTATATCTATGGCATCTCGTTTATAAGAAAAAACACATGTCTGTCACATTGCAGATGTTTTCCATTCTCATTTATTCTTTCTGTCCCTTATCATTAACCCAATAATGTGCTCAGAGTTATCTCACAACAGGGATGATCACAGAGAGTGGAGGATAGGCATTCTCTTACCATCTGTTCTGTCCTCAGAATTCTAGGTCATTAGGTTGGGAGAGTCATAAAATACCTCACAGGACTACAGGTGTCCAGAATTGACCTACATTCCTTACATGAGAAACTCAGAATTAATGGTAGGCAGATGTTCCTGTGTATAGATGAGGCAATGTCTGTTAGTTGAATTAAACAGGATGAATGAACACACAGGTCACACTATAAATAAAACCAGAGACATCTCCTCATTTCCTTTATTGTGAAATAGCCCACAAAGTACCTAAGGAAAACTCACAGACTAGACATGACTGGAATTTTTCTACACTGGTGACTCTTTTTTCCTTCCTATGACCTTACCAGAACTGAAGAAAAGAATTGAATATAGGAGCATCCCTAGGAGCATCCTTCCAGAAGTCATGTTAAGGTGAGGCTAAATTATACCTTCCTCACTGACTTAGATGACCAAAACACAGTAGGTGCACTTTATGTTACCCCTCAAATCCTAAATAAATGGTTATATGACTCACTGGGTGTTCAAGAAGAAAACCTGGAAGGCCACGTGGTGAATAGGTGGGGTCTACCATCAGGAAAGATTAGTAACCCCTGATCATCTAAGATACACTCCTTAAAAGAATTTGCCATTTCCCCAGAACTGCAAGGTAGAACTTAGTTTTGCCCTTCCCTTGCCTCTTCTTGGCTGCCTTTGATGGAAAATTAAAGATATTTTGATCTAGAGAATTACTATCATGATGATGATGTGGTGATGATGATGATGATCATCATCATCATCATTATTGTAAGGAATTAAAATATCACATTAATATTATGAGGCCCATCATCATCATCTGTACCTCCAGTTTCAGGGTATCCAACACATCCTCCTGTCCTCCACAGGTATCATGTACATATATGGTGCACAATGATACATGCAGACAAAACATTCATACACATAAAATAATAAAATAATTTGAAAAATATAAACCCCCCTACTATGTTCCAGGAGCTGAATACATGAATCCAAAACCATTTTCTTTCAATACTTACCCTCTCACTAATTTCCTTTTAAAGAAAAATGAAAGATAATTCTTTATAATTAATAAATCATCACTATTGCTAATATTATTGAAGAAGGTTTGCAAAGTCCTTGGTGTGACAGATTAATAGTCTTCATGTGGAAAAATTCATGGTATGCCGGTATCCTTAAAGATTTCTAGAGCAGGGGTCATGGGAAAATATGAGATTATGGAAGATTTGTTTTCTGTTCCTATTGTCTACCTTTCTGTAAATATTGTCAATTTCTGGAGCAGAATTTTGTTTCCCATAGCAACATCTCAAGGAAGTAATAAAGAGCTGAAAAAAGCACATGCTCATACCCAACATTAAATTATCCACAGGACTCTTGGAGTGTGCTTATAAGGAGTATAATATTAGATGCTGCTTGATTAGAAATTCTCTGGCATGTGTTGTTAGAGTGGGTGTGTTGATTATGGAAGGAATATTTAAAATTTTTTATTTTGCCCTAATTTTTTAAAAAAATGTGTTATTTACATATACCAAGTTATTTATGATGTTGGAATGGGAAATATATGAATATTTTAAAAGTTTACTAAAACAATTTTCTGCCCTCTAGCTCTTTCAGAATGGAATTCAAATTTATCAGATAAGCTTGCAAGGGCTTCTATGGCTTGGGTCATCCATCTCTTTAGCCTTTCCTTTTCCCTTTACACTCCTGTTACCTTCTCTTCCTTGGGAAATATCCACAGTCTCATGTAGTCTCTGTTCTTTCCTTCCCCTGGGATAATGCATGTACAATCTTATTCCTTGCTTTTGCCCAGCTGTCTTCCACAACCACTTAACTCCTCCATGTGTCCTCCTATGACATCCTCTTCACTTAAGATGGATTTCTTCCAGAGATCCTGCTTTCACTAGAAATCTCCCCCAGACCCACAACTCTATGATTTCAATGTCCTCTCATGCCCTTCCATTAGAGTATTAGCAATATTAGCATAAAGCTTTGTTTAAATAATCCCTTTCCTCACTATGTTTAGAACTCTTTGACAAGGTTGTGCTTGTCATCTTTATAAATTTAATCACAAGCCCATGACCTTAACTGCCACATAAGTGGTAACGGAGATAATAAATGAATCAAAATCATCAATTAAATTTTGATTGAGTATAATTATGCCAGTCCTCTTTTGCTACACAACAATCTCTCTAGGACAATATCATAATATAGCATGTTTTCATCTTCACACTTACTACTTTATATGTGGCTTCCATTGATGTGTATGTCAAAGGGAGTTGCTGGAATTTCGTACTCTAAAAAGCCAGTATACAAACACACAATCCATATATTATACTTATAAGCTATATGCCTAGATTGGATACTTATAAGCTATATGCCTAGATTGGACAGATCTAATAGTATACTAACTTATTCCCCAGCTATAATACCCCTTGCTACTTGTGGTTTCTTCTGGCTACACAGTTCTGATCCATCCCAGCTTCTTCTCCTCTTTCTCCATCCTCTGTCCCTCTCTTGCACATTCTTCTTCTCCTTCTACCTGTTCCCCACTCTTACCTAATCCCACCTTTCCCCTCCACTGCCCAATCACAGGCTCTAGTCTTTAATTGACCAGTTAAATTGGAGAAAAGATTCACATGATATCACCTGAGTGTACGATGGTCTTCTTGTCAGTAGTAACCCTTCTTGAGGAACCATTATTAATATCAGAATATGAGCAGCATCAAGCCAACCCACTACAAAAGGATGTAGGAGAAGCTCTGCTCCTACATTTCTCTCATTCATTTGCAGATATTCTAATAGCAATGCCATAAATGCAAGAGACAAGAACCCAATCATGCAAAGACAATGTAATTTAAGGATATGTAAAGCCTTGGATTTTCAAGTTTATTATTATTCCATTCCATACATAACACACACACACACACACACACACACACACACACACACACACACACACACACACACACACTTGGCCAAGCCCAGCATTAATAGAAATAATATATTCTACTTAGGAGTGGGTAAGGAGACCTGCATCTGTTTAATCATCAACAATTATCAACCAACATTGGTTTAGCTAACATTGACTTTTTCCTCATAGGCAATGTATTAAGCAAATTTCATCCATGATGCCCTATGCTATGCTGCTTATGAAATTCATTATTTAAAAAACCAACATTTACAACATTCAAGGTAAAGCACATATATACATGATTTTCCTACAAAACTCTACATATGCCCTTAACACCTCCAATTATTGTTTTCTATTAGACAGACAATGCATAATTAACAAATACAGGAGGATTATCTTTTCAGGGGTGAAGAACCTCTCAATAGCTTTTGCCTGTTGATGTCTTGGCCTAAAAGTTCATTCTTAATCCATTCACCAGCCCAGAGACTAGCTTTATCATTTGTGATGTAAATCACCGCATTGATGATTTCTCACCCTCATTTATCTGACAACACATTTTAATGAGCCCTACATATACTACTTCCTTGATATGATAAAGTTTTCTGCCTTAGTTGAGATTCATTTCTGTTCCCCTTATTTTCATGCTCTAAGCTCCAATACTCATCTCAATCCTTAAAAATCTTTTATTAAAGAAAACTTTTTAAGAGGGCCCACCTGATGCTCCTCACATCCTTGAAAATGATCATTTTTTCCCTCACAATATGCAGTCTAGACTATATGACTGGGTATTCAGACTTTCCAAACTAGTCACACTTCCTTTCCCACTGGACATTCTTCTAATCCTATTTATAGTAGGTTTTTATTGATTTCATTAAGAAGACATTATGTTGAATCTACTCTGTACCTTATATCAGTTCCTCTGTAGCAGTTCTTTGTAAGGTAGATATAATTGTCCTGTATGACAAAGAAAGCTGAGATTCAGAAATGTCAAGTAGTCTTCTCAAGATCACCTTGAGGGTTCTCTGAGCTCTTGGTGTGATCATCCTGAATGAGTTAATCCAATCACAAAAGAACACATATGGTATGAACTCACTGACAAGTAGATATTAGCCCAAAAATTCGGATTACCCAAGATACAATCCACAGACCACATGAAGCTCAAGAAGAAGAAAGACCAAAGTGAGGATGCTTCAGTCCCTTTTAGAAGAGGGAACAAAAATACTCACAAGAGGAAATATGGAGACCAAGTGTGGGGCAGAGACTGAAGGAAAGGCCATCCAGAGACTGCCCCACCTGGGTATCCATCCCATATACAGCCACCAAACCCAGACAATATTGCTGATGCCAAGAAGTGCATGCTGACAGGAGCCTGATATACCTGTCTCCTGATAGGCTCTGCCTGTGCCTGACAAATACAGAGGCAGATGCTCACAGTCAACCATTGAATTGAAAATGTGGTCCCCAATGAAGGAGTTTGAGAAAGGACTGAAGGAGCTGAAGGGTTTTGCAAGCCTATAAGAAGAAGAACAACAACAACAGTATCAACCAACCAGACCCTCCAGAGATCCCAGGGACTAAACCACCATCCCAAAGGACCTGTGGCTCCAGCCTCCTATGTAGCAGAGGATGGCCTTGTTGGGCATCAATGGGAGGAGAGGCCCTTGGTCCTGTCAAGGATCAATTCTCCAGTGTAGGAGAATGTCAGGGTGGGGAGGTGGGAGTGAGTGGGGGGGGCGGGAGATCACCCTCTTAGAAGCAGGTAGAGATAGCATGTTTTTGGAGGGGAAACCAGAAAAGGGGATATGACTATGTTTCCACAGAAAAAAGAAAAGGTGTGGGTTCCTACCAAGTTGTTAAAAATCAGACACGACAAAGGGAGACACCTGAAGACCTTGGCTACAGTGAAGAAAAGGAAGACTAATACAATCAACAAAATAGGTGCTGTATATGTGGTAATGTTTATGTCTCTCTCTATAGAGGCAGCTTTAGAACCGGCTGCGACTAAAACC
The DNA here is from genome assembly GCF_011064425.1 of Rattus rattus. NCBI lineage: Eukaryota > Metazoa > Chordata > Mammalia > Rodentia > Muridae > Rattus > Rattus rattus. The sequence goes on from NC_046154.1 coordinate 241,633,565, forward strand.
ATTAATATTTATTTGGTATGAATTTCTCGTGACTTGTTATTACATACCATCCTTTAAGATGACGTGTATACAAAGTTATATTACAATTTGATTATATGATCGAACTAGCCTGAAGGCTTTCTTTACTGATCTTCATTAACCAATCTGCACACCCTGCACACTCCATGTAAATGTTTTTACAGATCTATATGACGTTTGTAAGTTTTGTGCACTACAGGACAAAAGAAGAGAAAGACAGCCCTGGAAAGATCCACACCCCGGGGTGCTGAGGTTCTGCGACCTTCCATTCTAGTTTTGTGTTTGATTTTACCTCAACTACAGTGAAGCTGCTTCTCTTAAAGACTTTCTTCCAGAACTTTTCCAGAACAGCTAGCTTGCCTATCCAGCCTTTCAGACTGTCACAGTCAAGAGGTCAGCTAAGCAATTAACTTTTTCAGCACAAAGTGACTGGAAGGCAAATGATGCCAGCTAGCTCTCCTTTGACAAAGTCAATTTTTCTATTTCCCTTTGTGCCCCCAGATGGGAATTCTTTGCCCCAATTCAGCTGGAAGCAGACAAAAGATCATCATCCCAGTTCCTTATGTTGGGGTGGATGGTTCTGATTATTTTATAAATTATAGATATGTTGTCATTTAAGGGATTTATAAATGTAGCTTTGGACAGGGAGGGAACTAGAGAGTTTAAACTCCGTGATTTCTACCTTTCTTTTCTTTGCCTCTTCTCTAGCACTCCTTCTTAGGTAAAGGGGAAGGGGGTAGACGAGAAAGGGTGATAGAGTTATATCATAAAAGTTAGAGAAAGAGACAAATAGGGAGAGGTTAGCAAATTTACTCTTAAACAAAGCATTACATGGCTACATCTTACCTTGGTAGAAATCTTTGCAACTGATACATAGTTGAGGTTATAATCTCTTACATTGGTACAGAACTTAATTTGTTACAGAATCAGGGTTTTCACTGGTTTAAATTTCCTCTATTGTAACAAAAATTTTAAAAGTACAAGGCTTGGACCCAGTCCTTCTATTAATGTCCTAACAAACTGTCTTTAGATGATTAAGCAATATGTGTTAAGGGCCAGATTGCAAATTCTTGGCTCTAAGTTAATTGCTAGGGGGCTTGCTAGATAATGGAGAGTAGTTAATGGACAACAGTGCAGAATACTTTACATAGATAGTTTTCAAAAACATCAGCAATCCACAGAATGTGATGTTTAATATTATTTATTCACTTGTTGAGACAAAGCTGCTCCTAACAGCTCCCTATTTGTGGATTCAAAGAAGCAGCTGAGCATCTCTACCTCCAGGTGAGGTACATTGTGACTAGGTGGCCACTGGGCAGAAATTGCCTATTTCTCCTACAGACTGTAATGTTCTTGAAATGACACAAATTACAGGTTAGGACAGCTTAGTTCTGCTGAGACAGAATAAGCTAGTCCTTAGTAATTCCTGTTTCATGAGGTCTGTCAGATGATCCTGGGCTAGAAGGCTGAAGACTGATGCACCTACATGTTGCTAACAGGGAACTGTATAGGTAGGCATCTATGTCTACGACCTGACTCAGTTCCGGAAGCTGTGTTAGGCATCCTATATTTTCAGATAATATTGATTGTTCTCAGATTTCTGATGGGGTTGAAAGGCTAGTTATAGTCTCATAACTAACCCAGGCTATTTAGCACTGAGGAAACCTATTTAATTAGATAATTTTCAGACAGTATACAAGCTACACCAGGACATAACAGACATAAAATTTTAAGTTCTTTAAAGTAAGTGTAGATGTCAAAGGGCTTTATTTAATTGATAAAATTATACATTGGGTGTTAGGTGTATCTTATACTTTATAAATTACAGAATGGTAATAGTTCTGCTTGATTTATATCTGAATATAAAGAGCTTTTTAATTGGACAAAAATGGGGAAATGTAGGTTGCTCTCTGTAAGCAGGTGAAAGACAAGGCTAGAACCTGTGATTGGACAGTAGAAAAGGCGGGTGGGCTGATAGTTTTCAAGAGGCAGGAGAGATAGGAGGGAAGGAAGATGGAGGAAGAGAAGTGTAGGATGATGACATTATGCAGGTGAAGGCAGATACAAGATAGAATGAGGTCTGTCATTGGATAAGTAGGAAGGTTGGGCAGGAGAAAAGTTTTAGAGAAGAGGAGGAGACTGGAGCGAGAGGGAGAGAAGAACGGCTGAGAGAACATAAAGGCAGTTGTTAAGATTCCTCTCTGCACATTTACAGGTTGTTATGAATATTCTTAAGGGATGGATGTGTACAGGACTTTGTACGTCTAGGTGGGCAATTATATATTATCTATTGGATCAGAGGTTAGACACTGGGCTTCCACGGAATTGAGATGTGTATATCTTGCATGGTGGCAACCTGTTTTGGGAACTAGGCAGGTAGACAGATTGTTGCCAGGCTCAGAGAGTAGCCATCAGCAGTGTGATATGGGATAGAGCAAAGTGGGTGAGACGCTTTGCTGACTGAGATGAGGATATCTACCAGATTGTATTGGGGCTCTACAGTACAGGTCTAGTGCAGGATAAAAGACAGCATTGTTTTTATAATTTTATAGCAACAGGTGGTGAACCAACCTGGTGGGTAAGATTCTACTAGTAAGCCTAAGAGTTGGGAGGAAGTTTTATTTTGTAAGTAAGAGGGGGCCAGCGCCATGTTGAGTCAAGTGATGTCTCAAGCATGGGAACCTTAAACAAAGAAACCCCGAAGTAGCCTAGACTTGCAGGCTGTAGGTCACCTGCTGTGATAAGTAGTGGTAGATTGAGAGTTAGAGATTCAAAGATGCTTTTTTTAAACAAAGTTTGTTTATGAAGTCTTTCAGGATACTCCTATTCCTTCTAACATGGGCTCCACAGGAATTTTGGGTTAAAATCCTCATTTGACAAGCTACATCTTAATGACAGGTGTTATTGAAAGGTGATTAAGTTTGTTTTTATAAGAAGAGAGTACAGAGATTAACTGAATCATGTGAGGATTTTCACTCATGGTTCGGAACTTAGAGAAAATTAGTCACTGACTCCAAGTAGAGAGTTGTGATAGAAGTCTGTAACACCAGACAGAGTGAATACAGACATATATTATAGAAGTTATTAATAAATAAAAATCTGAGGCTCCAGGTGGAGAGTTTGACAGATCAATATATTTTGGGCTGAAGTCCTGGTTTGATAAGTTGCTTACTTTTTGGTATTAAAATTGATACAAAGTGTTTAATTTGTATTAAAAATTACCTGCTAAAAGCCATATGACTTGTTGATGCAGGCTAGTGCGGGTTTGTGGTTATTTTTTATATTTACCCCAACAGGAAGCTCAGGTTCTCTTAACGTGGAACTCCACAGGAATTTTGGGTTAATTTCCTGATAGATCAGATTAGAAAAGCCTATCAGGCTCATACATTATTGTTTAGATTACTTCATTTTTAAAAAATTGTTTAATCTTCATAATGGGTATGGTTTTGAGTTTATGTTTATATTATTCCTCTGGGAGAGAGTGCAAGATACAAGCTTTTCTGGTTACAGATTAAGGAACATGGTATTTTAGGAGCAAGGTTTTATCTTTGTGTTTTAAAAAGGGTAATTAGGCTCTGGATACCTTTCAGAGTCATATAGATTAGATTTGATAGAGAGAGACCTCCTGAAAAACTAAATTCAAGAGATTCAAACAAAAATATCTCGATTCTAAACTCTTGTCTTGAGAATTATATTTTCCAGAATGTACCTGCTTGGATTCCTAATATCAAGTACTTTCAGCTCCAATCAAGACAGGCACATCAGGGTACAATATTTGCTCCATTTTCCCCTCCCTCCTAACCTCCAAGGATATCTTAATGCCCATATACAGCTAGAAGAAGTTATGGAAGAGTCATCGCCCCAATTCTCTGGACTTTTGGGGGGCTGAAAGTTGTTATTCTATGTTGTTTTTATGAGGAATTTAGAAATGGTTGTAATTCAACAGGGAGGAATTAGCTAGATTGACTTGTACAGCTATAATTTCATTTGGTAACTAAGCTAAAACCATATCTTTACTTTGGTATAGAATTTGTTTAAAAAATTTAAAAGTACAGGGTTTAGACCCAGTCCTTCTATTGATGCCACTACAAACTTCTGAGCTAACTACACATGTGACTTAAGGGCCAAATAGCAAATTCATGGCTCTGAGTTTGTTAGAGTACTTTCAAGATAATATATTAAGATAGTTAAAAGGAAAACAGTAAGATTATCTTGTATAGATAGATGTTTTTCAAAAACATCAGAAATCCACAAAATATGAGATTTAAAGTTATTTATTTTTTGTTGAGACACATTTGCTTCTAACAGTTTCCCTATGGTGGATTTAATGAAAAAATTGAACATCTCCACCTCCAGGTGGGGCAGTACTTTGTGGCTAGGCAGCCACTGGGCAGAAACTACCTATTTCATGTACAGATTAATACTGTCCAAAAAGGGACACCTTTTGCAGAATAGGCAATTGATAATCTTTGCTGAGCCAGAATTATCAGTCTTTGAAGGTTTCTGCATTTTAAGAGTCTGTCAGTTGATTTGGGGCCAGAAGGCTGAAGACTTGCACTCATAGGTTGCTAACAGAGGACCATGCTAGTAGAGATTTGTCTCTACAACATCTCAGTTCTGGAAACCGTGTTAGGCTTCTTATGTTTATAGATATTTGGTCATTCTCAGATTTCTGATGGGTTTGAAAGCTGATTATAGTTTTGTAGCCTATCAGGCTGTTTAACTTTGAAAATACATATTTTAATAGATAGTTATCAGATAGTAAACAGGCTAGCCAGGATATAACATAGATTTTAAGCCTTTCTTAAACAGAATGGATAACTAAATGTTCTGTTTAACTGATGAAATGTTAGACTGGGTGTTAGGAATATTTTATACTTTTAATTACAAAATGATAATAGTTGTACTCAGCTTATATTTGAGAGAAAAAATTTTAATTAGACAGAAAAGGTGAAATGTAGGATGATGTCATTATACAGGTGAAGGCAGGTACAAGATAGAACAAGGCCTGAGAAGGAAGGATGGGCAGGAGAAAAGTTTTAGAGAGGAGGAGGAGACTAGAGCGAGAGGAAGAGAGGAACAGCCGAAAGAACATGGAGGTAGGTGTTAAGATTCCTTGCTGCATAATTACAGGTTGTTATGAATATTCCTAAGGGATGGATATGCATAGGTCTTTGTATGTCTAGGTGAGCAATTATATATTATCAATTGGATCAGAGGTTTTTGTGTTGTGTGTTCTTTCATGCGGCAATTTAATTGAATTCAAGAGAGTATGTGGTGGCTGGAGACACTGGGCCACCACGGAATTGGGATGAGTTTGTCCATCGTGGTGGCAATCTGCCTTGGGAACTAGATGGGTAGAGATTGTTGCCAGGCTCAGAGAGTAGCCATTGCCAGTGTGATACGGGATAGAGCAAAACAGCTGAGATACTTTACTGACTGATAAAGATATCTACCAGATATCTTGGGGGAACTATGGTATAGACCTAGTGTGGGATAAAAGACAGCACTTTTTTTATAATTTTACAGCAACAGAGAAGGACGACCCAGATCTGTGTGGCTTTAAATAGCCATAGATAGCTATGAAAATCATATAAGGGATGGATTATTACAGGACAATTTGTCTATTCTCAGTAGGTGGTTTATATCAATATCAGTTGGCTCTGAGTTCTTTATTTGGACATTTTGTGAGTTGAGAATTTACTGATATAAATCTGGCTGATAAATTACAAGTCTCAGGAGTTTTATTTTACCAGGTTGTAGGAATTTGTGACAGCTAACCACGAGATGGGTGGTTGCTGACCAATGGGGCTAGCCATGGAGGCATCGAGACCACTGGGGCCAGAGAGTAGCTGGTGCTAGTGTGAGAAGGTACATTATTATTATTATTATTATTATTATTATTATTATTATTATTATTATTATTATTGTTGTTGTTGTTGTTGTTGTTGTTGTTGTTAAATGCAACAAGTACTTCCCCCTGCATTCTATTTCTTAGGCATGTTCTACTTGGTAAACACGTCTGGAGCAAGGCCATTTCTTCTTGCTTTGCTGAAGTTTTCATTATCCATGCTACTTGCTACAATTGTCTTCAGAGTTCTACCCCACCTTCTTATTTCTATGTCACCACACACTACAGTCCTAATCCCTTAATCCTTCCTCTTAGCCAGTTGTCATTCATGCCTATCTCTCATACTCCTTCTTGATAGAGACCATCTATTTCTTTGATAAATATGTTCTACATAGACATAATCATAGAATCCTGTCAACATATTTTTTCAGATGATACTCTGGACAAGATTGTGCTAATTACAAGATACTGAAAACATATTTCCCATAATCAAGGATTCTGCATTCAAATGTGGCAAACATATAATTTCTAGGTCTAGGTCTAGGTTTTCATATAAGTATAACATTGATTGAGTTAATTTCAGTCATTATATATATATATATATATATATATATATTCTTGACAAGGTATTGACCACAGACTGTGAACTATGAGTCTAAGAATCCTACAAATCTTGTGTGCATAATGCTCATGTGAACTATGATCCTGCTTATCCACCCGCAATAATTCTTTTATTAATATGAAGGCCTGATGAAATATACCCAATTTCTCTCTATCTGTATACTCATCCTTCTTAATAGGCAATACATGTTCAATAAGATACCACCAGAGTCCCGTTAGGAGAGCACAAATGACTGCTAGAGAGTGACATCATTGCCTATTAGAGAAAATAGAAGTGATTTTTTTCACACTAACTTCTCAACATTTTAGAGAATTGTAACAATTAGGCTAACTTACTTTAGCTTGTCTAGGCAATGATAATAAGATTTGTAAAGCTGAATGGAACCCAAGAGTCCTACCATTCTCTGTTTTCCTAATGCTACTTAAAAATCAAGGTGATTTTGTTTTTCTGACCAACCTATGCAGCGACAGATTTCCAGTAAGCTTGGGACTTCTGATTTACGGTCTAAAGAATGATGCTTTACAAACACCCTATTGTTGCAAAAATGATAGTCTTGGCTCCAAGACAGGTCCAATTCTGAATTTACTAATTCAGCTCATTATGTTTAATCTGTGTCTACAAAGAAAAATGTTGCCACTTGATTTACTTAACTTGCACGGCAATATATCTTTTTATACACAGAGCGTGAGGACAGTCCCTGAGTCAGCTCTCAGCTACTCTTCTTTCATGATGATTTAGGAAATTGTAGAGAAAGGAAACTTGAAAGAAAAAAAGCAGAGTTTGCTAAAAGATGTCCTTCCAAACAAAGGAGAGGCTGCCTTTGCTTTTGTAGGACAGGTCAGACAATAAAGAGCTGAAAGGTAGGCATGAGTTAAGAGTCAGGAGATAGATGTAAGAGTGTTTTCAGAATGGGCAGCTTGTTGAATTATAAGAAATAAATTGAGATTGAGTAAATAAATCGTAGATTATATTAAGATGAAGACTATAATGTAAATATGAACATTTTAGCAGCATAAGATGTTGCCTGCAGAGTGAAGCCATGGGAGTGGAGGGGGGAGATATGAAAGAAAAAGATACATTTAATAAACATCGTCAAAACAAATAATGACTTTAAGCTTCTTAGAGTTCCAGCAGCCAGTAGAACTTAAAGCATAGCAATGGCCCTGTCAAAATCTGGGAGAGGATATAGTGAGAAGGAAGAAAATAAATCAAGAAATATAGTTTCAGTTCCGGACTTAGACCAGTGGTATAAAGTGTCTAACTGTATACAACATTAGAATAAAATCAGAAGTTGTATCAGTAGAGGCTATTTCCAAATGCTTAGATGAAATGGCAGTTATTCATTTCACCTTGAACACCTATGCAGTACCAAGTACTTAGCATGTGCACACATGACTTTGAAGTAAGAAAAATAAATCCCACAATTTAGCAGCAAATTTAGTAGCACAAATCGGGTATGTTCCTGTGAAGTCTATGGCATGATGGTTAAATGACTAAGACAGAGCAAAAGGTTAGTTACAACAATAGAGGGGCTTTTTGGTTGGGAGAAAAGCAAGAAGGATGCAGAAGAGATTTCCTGAGGAAGTAAAGCATTAGGTAGATATTAAAAAATGAAGCATCTACCAAAAATAGGGTGGTGAAGGCCTTACTGGCAGAGAGCACAGGATGCACAGTCATAGAAGGACTGGACTACAATGACATTATTGAGCAAGTGCAAGTTGTGCGATGTTATCTAGTTGGTGGTAAATTTTAACCCGGAGAAATCAAGACAGGTTTGTTTGTTTATCACTATGCATTATCTGTGACATACCAGAAGCCACAAACTCAATTACAGAGAATAGCCAGTCAGATGGACAGAGCTTAGGAGGAGGATAGTGCCAACCAGTCGTCTTATGTATAGTGTGTATAGGAAACAGTCACAGCACAGAGTCATCTTCTGATTGCTCCAACACAGCATGTGATATTCAATAGTTCCTCAAATAATGAGAGCAATCAGATGTTTGAAGTGAAACCTCTTAACTTGAGAGCACTCAAAATTTTATGAATTAGATCATGTTATGACAACAAAGGAATACCAATGTTCATTATGAATTATACTACAGGCCTATATTCCATTCATGGATAGATAGCCCAATGTGTATAGAACGGCACCACTTTCATGTACTTATGTCAGAAGATACTCATGACCATCAGGGTCATTAAACCTGAATCAGAGGCACTCACTGATTCAGAAAAGCATTGGCTTTGGCACACATTTGTTGGGGTGAATCACTTGCCATTGGAAGTGATTATAAAGAGACTGAGAAGGGTCATAGTACGCAGTGGGATTCCATGGGCTCTCACTTGTCTGCAATTGCAACTAATGTAAAAATCTGTTTAAATATAACCAAAGGGCTTATGTGTGGCAGTTGGGTCCAACAGAGTGATGGTAGTTTAAGATCATTTCCATTGTCCAAGACCTATGTTTTTTTAAAGGATTACAATTGTAGAGGCAAGGCAGGGGATTGGACAGGAGGACCAATACTAGAGGTAGTAGAGCTAGTGAAATTGCCTTGGGCAGTAGTATCAGGGACCCAAAACAGAATAGAAGAGTAGTGTTTGAAAGAAGGGGGAATACCTACAGAGTTTATGGGAACTGGCTGAGATGTCAGGTCAACAGGTGGCTACTGCTACAATATACTCAGCCTGGCAGGTTTTTTTATATTTATTTTTTAATATTAGTGGGAAAGTAATGGAAATATAAAACCTTTGACTTTGAGAATTGGGCTTTGGGGAACTTATCTAGTGCAAACACCCAGTGCCATCAGATTATGTTGATAACTGATTTTAAATGAGACCCTCCTAAAAGGTGTTGTTTTCTTCTTAATGTAGAAGACCTGTCAATGGGTAAACATCAAACAGATAATGTATTCATGTTTTAACCTTGATTTAGATTCCTTTCCTATTACCTTCTGGGAAATCCTCAGCTTAAACAAGAAATAATTTTATCTTTCTCACCTCTAAATGTGCCTTAGTGCTGGAACAGTAAACATTCTAATCAGCGTGGTTCCCAACCATCTGCAATGAGATTCCATGTGAGGATTCAGCTAAGTCTCTAATGCTCAGTAGTACTTAATCCACTTGAGCCTAGAGCAGAAAGGAAAATTTTTAAAAGGAAAGAAGCAGTGTGTGTGTGTGTGTGTGTGTGTGTGTGTGTGTGTGTGTGTGTGTGTGTGTGTAATGGAAAGGTACCTTTCTTTTGCTCTAAATATTCAGATGAAACAAAATCAAGTATATGACAATGCACATCAAAAAATTAGTGGTACATGGCATATTTGAATAAAAACCATATAGAAGATAGAAGATTTAGGCTTTGACATATATTAAGAATTTGTTTGTTTTTATTTATGTGCCTGGATTTTTTTTTTTTTTTTTTGTGCATGTATGTCTATACCACATGCTAGCCTAGTGCCCTGAGGGCTAGAATGGGCATAAGAGACCTTGGAACTGAAGTTACAGATGGTGGCTGACACTCATGTAGGTGCTGGGGATCGAACCAGGGTCCTCTACTGTCTTCTTGATCTCTAAGCCAGCTCTCCAGCCTCTGGGCCTTTCCATTTTAAGTAATTGCTTCAATAACTCCCTCTTTGGCCACATGCTGGTTAATATTTTTCTGTTTTATAAACTAGAATATAAATTCATGAATGTCATAATCACAACATATCAGAAAGCTTTTATTATTTAAACTCGGAGTGTGATTTTCACTCTTTGCAATATCATTTTAATAGTTCTACATCTGAATTCAATGGCTACCTATCAAGTATTCACCATGAAGGTTGAATTTTGACATACCTTGTCTCATACGTAAAATAAGCCCTTGTTGTCTGGCCTGCTATTCTAGTTAATGACAGCAAAGGAAAGTAGAGTACGGAATAAAGAATAAAGAATGGGAATATTTCTCCGTCAAGACCCTGCTATACTACTCCTGGGCATATACCCAAAAGGTGTTCCAATATGTCACAAAGACACTTGCTCAACTAAGTTCATAGCAGCTTTATTTGTAGTAGCCAGAAACTGAAAACAACCTAGATATCCCTCAACTGAAGAATGGATAAAAAAGTGGTATATCTATACAATGGAATAATATTCAACTATTAAAAACCTAAACATCTTGAATTTTGCAGGTCAATGAATGGAAGTTGAGAATATCATCCTCAGTGAGCCAGGAGCATGTTGTCCTCTGAGAGGCTCCACTCAGCAGCTAACTCAGATATGGACACCCACCTCAAATAGTAGATGGAGCTCAGAATTCTCATGGAAGAAAAGAAGAGAGGATTGTGTGTCCCAAAGGGAATAGGAACTCCACAGGAAGACCAATAGTGTCAACTAACCTGGACCCTTGGGGCTCTCAGAATCTGAACCATCAACCAAAGCACATACACGGGCTGGACTTAGGCCTCTCTGCTCATATGTAACAGAAGTCTAGCTTGACCTTCATGTGGGTCCTGAACATATGGAGCAGAGGCTATCCCAAAAGCTGTAGTCTGTATGTGGGATGTTCTACTAGCTGGCCTGCCTTGTCTGGCCTCAGCGGAAGAGGAAGCACCTAGCCTTGCAGAGATTTGAAGTGCCAGGGTTGGGGCCATATCCAGGAGGGCCCCCACCTGCCCAGGGGAGACGGGGAGAGGAAGGGGGTAACAGGGATGGGAAAAGTGAGTGGAATGTAAAGTGAATAAGTAAAAACAAACAAACATTTTGGTCTTTGTCCTTTTGTCTAGAGACAAAAGAGTTATCGGAAATGAAAAGCACTGGGTCACCAAACCATTTGGAGGCATAGATGTTATCAGTGTGCTTATCTCAACAGAAGAGTTGTAACAACAATACCCTGAAGGACCAGGATTTTATCTAGATGGAAAAACTATCTGAGTGTCAAATTGTCCCTAGGTAACTCTTTATGAAGGATTCAGCAAACATTTGAGTTTTCTATTCTTTATAAAAATGCCACTATTAGAGCAAAATCAAATGGATTATATGTTGGATCACACACCAAAGGCCAGATACCATAAAAAATGCACACTAGAGAAATAAAGCATGCAATGTAGCCTCGGTTAGTATGGGGGTTAATCGGAGGAATGTCTCCAAGTGATTTGGATGAGGAAATTAGCAGAAAGCCTGAGCGTGGCCACTGATGTTATACTCAAGAGAAGAGCAGAGCAAAGAGTAAATAAGTGCAACTGGATATAATCTGCAGAGTTAAGTTTTCAACACTACAAAAATAATTTAATGCCATATGGACTCTGCAAATATATTAACATACATTATATTGTAAATGCAAAAATATTAGAAATATGAGTTATAGGAGTTAGTCTGTAAAATACTTGCATGAAGATATTAGTTCTACACCAAGCATCCATGTAAACAATGAGGCATCATAACATGGGCCTAGAATCCCAGCACCGAGAAGGCTGAGATAGCCTCACCGGCCATGCTAGCCTAGTCAATGACTTCCAGGCCTCAGTAAGAGACCCAATATGTTTACAAGCAAGATGGATGGCTCTTCAGGAAGGACACCTGATATTGATCTCTGGCCTTCCCATGTCCATGTATGTGTACATATGTGTACATAATACACCACAACATACAAATTAGCACATATAAGCATACACATCCCTATGTGTACACATGTAGAATAAATAAATATTACAAAAGTGAAATATCATAGAAAAATAAAATTAGTTAAGTGACTATCAATTTAAGGATAATAGAGAAAAGGGACACAGAAAGGACAAAAACAGTAGAAAAGACTATTTTGTAGTTAAGACTCTGAATAAACAGTGATCATAATAGAGACTCTCAAAACAACAGCAAGAATCTGTGAAAATCACCAGAGACAGCTGAAGAAGAATAACTTTATCCATGAACAGAAAATCACATTCACACAAATTTCTAGGAAAGAGAATGAATACCTGCGAATACTAATATTTGGAAAAATAGGAATTCATAATAAGCAGTAATAATACGAACAAAGGTGCCCATTGATTCCCTTAAAGCAGCCTCATGATTGGCCTAGAGTGGCTGTCAATAAACATTTCATGAATGAATAAGTAAACATACACAAAGAATAAGGCACTTTTAATATTTTCCTGGAAGAAATAAAATATTGGAGAACTATAAAGTAGAGAGATTTTATGAAGGAGTAAGTTAATATATTGTAAGATTCTGCACCCAGCTGAGAGAGAATAGCAGGTTTTTATTATGTATTGCTAGACTTCACAAAAACAGCTATGGTTTATCTGTGGGCAGCCTTTAGAAGTTCAAATAATTCATATTTCATGGGCCAGTAGGACCCCTCCAAATTTTTTGTGCATAAGAACACACTAATGAGTCTATTAAATTACAGGACACTTGATCTCAGTCCCTCGAGTGAATGAGTCAACACATCTGGAGCAGGGTTTAAGAATCTGATTTTCTAAAATATTCTCAGAAGGTACTAGTTCTGGGACAATTCTTCTTTTAACACATTTTTTCTTTTATCTCCTCCCAGATCTTCCTCACTTTTCTATTCACCCAAATTCATGGTTTCTTCTCTTTCTCTCTCTCAAAAATAAGCAAATAAAACAACAATAAAAACCTAAAGGTCAAAAAAAAATCCCTGTAAAACAAACCAAAAATATCAAAACAAAACAAATAGAGAGAAAAAAGAACATTTTGAGTTTGCTAACTCTTCCTGGGCTCAGGGTTCTGTAGTGTGCTTGACATACCCAATGACACCCCATTGAGAAAATTGATATCCCCTTTACCAGCAGCTACCAAGTATCAATAGCAAATAAGTACTAGGTTAGTAGTAAGACTTTGTCTCCACTTCCCCTTCTCCGTGCTGGGATTTTTATTTGGTTTTAACTTGTGAAGGTCTTGGCATGTTGTCACAGTCTCTGTTTATTAGCCTGTTGTATCTACAAGACACTTTTTCCTCGGAGTCATACACTACCTCGGGCTGTTAAAATATTTTCACCTTCTCTTTACTGTAGATCCCTGTGCCTTGGGAATGGGGTTGATAATGGCATCCCAGTAAGGGCTATGGGCTACAAAGCCTCTCACTCTCTATACATCCTCCAGTTGTAAATATCTTTGGTAATTACCATTTACTGTAAGAAGAATCTTTCTGGATGAGCCTTGAGCAATGCTCTGTTCTATGGATGTCTCACAGGCAGGTCATTGTTACAGGTTGACATATTTGTGACTGGGTGACATTGCTCATTACTTTTTTCACCAGGGTCATGGAAAATGCTGCCCATCACCATGGATGCTAGGGTACTAGTTTTATTTCTCTAAATTTAACAATATAAAAACTGCAATTGTCTATGATGCTAGAAAATGGGACCCGTGGGACTTCTTTGGCAACAACTCAACAAAATATAGTTCATTCCTGGTATTTGATGCTAGATTTACTTGGTGGCAGAAGATTTCTAGTCAGGAAAATGCCACCACCACCACCCCCATTATAAGATGACTCAATTTCAATTCCTTCTGTATTTGTATATTTTAGGAAGCTTCTACAGTAGTAGGCTTTCTGAGAGGTCTTTAGTGTTACTCATACCCTCTGGAAGCAGTTCTTTGACAGCAATTTGTAATACTTCAGAATGCATAAAGAATAAATAGCCTTTAAGAGAAATAACAAAAACTGTATCTAAATCTTTTTAATGCTTTCTGTTTAACTACTCATGAATTAGGAAAAATATCACAATGAAAATTGTTAACTCTTTTGGAAGAACTGTGAAAATACTAAATGAAAACCTAAGAGATTAAGTTAATATGATACTTAAATGGAAATAGCATTTATTTATGAGAACAAGCAATTTGGGAATTAAGTGAATTATTGGTTCAACTCGAGAAGCCAAATCCAAATGAACAAGCCCATTTTGCCTCTGGCTTATAAGAGTAGATCACACTATTCCAAAACTCTTGCTGAGAACATAAAGAAAGAGATGGATAAATTACAATAATAACTAGTTTGGATGCATCATAGAGCTGCCTTGGGAGAGGGAACTCAGGCCATTGCAGAAAGGGAAATTGACTGAATGAGTCTCCAATACCTGTCCCTTCAAAGCATGGCAGAATCTGAGAACTCTAGACAGAGGAGCCGAGAAGGTGAACACACACACATACACACACGCACACACACACCAAACAAACAAACAAACAAACAAACAAACAAAAAACAAAACCTGAAGAATGAACAGGGAATTTGGCATTCTTTCTTCATTGCAGACAATAAAATGATCCTTATGGAGACTAAGACAGATAACTTGTTTGTTTCCAGAGTTTCTTTATACAACACAGTACTGGCTATCCTGGACTGGCTTATAGAGACCAAGCTGTCCTCAAACTCAGAGAGATTTGCCTGCCTCTTCCTCCCAAGTACTGGGATTAAAGGCAGGAACCAGCACACCTAGCCTAAGACAGCTATCATGAAAATCAAAGGTGCTATAGATTAAAAAAGTGCAAAATAAAGGGCCAGGCTACCTCAGCAACTTGTCTTTCAAGACATTTACTGGAGAGGGAAAGGTGGATTAGTAGTAGTTGAAAGTGCATGAAATTGTTGCAGATGACCAGAGTTCAGTTCCCAGCATCCATCTCTGCAGGAGGGGTATCTCACAATCACTCCATTTCCAAGAGATCTAGCCTCAGGGTGCACAAGTACTCATTTCATAGAAACACACATGTATGTATACATAATTAAAAATTTTAAATGACTCTTTCTAAAAAAACTCTTCTCAGCTCATTCCCCCAATGTAGGAGAATGCCAGAGTGTTGAAGTGGGTATGGGTGGGTGTAAGTGAGAGCATCTTCATAGAAGCAGGGAGAAGAGGGGAGGAGTGAGGGCTGAGGAAGGGGAAAAAGGGAATAACATTTGTAATGTAAATACATAAAATATCCAATAAAATAAATAATAATAAAGACATAAACTCTTCTCTTATAAGTGGAATACACATATACATCAAATACATACACATACATGTACACGCACACACACATATACAATCATTTGAACATAAGACATGAAGGGAGAAGTGAGACCATTTGTGCAAGTGGGTGAAAATAATAGTATTGGGGAGATATATATTTATACGAATATATAACCACAGCCAGGTTTTATATATTTATATAAAATAGGAGTGAAAACTGAGCTGAAACATGATATCTGTCTTTTTAAGTCTTACTTATTTAACGTAATATGTCGCTCTTCCACTGGTATCCATTTTCCTATAAATACTGCAATTTTATTTTACTTCATGGCTAAGTAAAATTCCATCATGCTATCTTTCTCTACTCATAGATCAGTGCCTTATTCATTGTCATTGGAAAGGCTTCCTCTTGGAGAACAGACGTACAGATCCACAGCCAGACATTAGGTGGAAAGAGAATCTAAATGGAAGTTCTCCATCAAATCCCTCCCCCTCCGAGCTCAGGGAACCCTGTTGAACAGGAGTGGAAAGATTATAAGAGCCAGAAGGGATGGGGGCACCAGAAGAACAAGGATACAACTAAGCAGGATACATATGAGCTCACAGAGACTGAGACAGCCAAGCACAGGTCTGCTGGCTCTGCACCAAGTCCTACGCTTATCTATGAAAGCTATTAGCTTAGTATTTTCATGGGACACATGACTGTGACAATGCATGGGACTCTGACTCTGACTCTGCTCTTGAGCCTCCTTTCCTCATGTCAAGTGGCTGCATCCAATTTAAATATGCTAGCTTTGGCTTTATCTATCTTATATTTTATTTTGTCACATTCCATTGTTATCTCTTAGCATCCTGTTTTTTTTCTAATGAGAGACAGAAATGGGCAGAATCTAGAGAGGAGAGAAGGTATGAAAAGATTGGGAAGAGTAGAAAGAGGGGAAACTATAATTAGGATATATTATATAAGAAAAATATATTCAATAAAGGAAAAATGGAAAAATCCATTATGCATATATTCCACATGTCTTTAACTATTCATCTGCTGACCAATTCCAAAACTTGGCTATTGTGAATAGGGCTACAATAAACACATGTGCAACTTTCTCTGTGGGAGGATGATTTAGAGCCCATCAGGAATGTAGCAGGAGTGACAGAGCTCACTCACATGGTGGGTTCTACTTTTCATTTTCTAAAAATCCTCCACACAGTCTTCCACTGCGGCTTAACCAGTCTATGTTCCAGTCAGCAGTCTACAATGAATTTTTCCCTCCTCTCCTTGCCAGCATTAGTTCTCTTAGTAGTAAGTATCCATTTGGACTGAGGTGAGATCGAATTTCAGTGTTTTAGGGCTCCTAAAAGATTTTCAACAACTTTTACATGTCCACTGGCCTCCATATCTCATCTTTTAAGAGGTTCGTTCATCTCATTATTGTATTTATTGGTCAGATTGCTTGTACTCTTACCTTTTTAGTCTTTAAGGTTTTCATGTGTTCTAGGCACAAGTAAGATAGATATACAGTTAACATTCATAAACTATCTGATTCTTCACCATGCAGAAGCCTTTTATCTCATGAAAATCTATTTATCAGTTCTTGGTTTTATTTTCTAAACTACTAGGGTTCATGTCAGAGCCTTGCTTATGCCTATATCTTGTAGCATTTTTCGTACATTTTACTCTAACCATATTCATAGTTTCAGGTCATGCTTTAAAGGTCTTTATTTTATTTCTAATTGAAAAATAAAGACCTATTTTAATTCTTCCACATGGGAATTTTCAGTTTGTCCTGTAAAATTGTTGAAAACGATGCTGTTTCTCTAATGCATTTTTAAAGCATCTTTCTCAAAAGCAGGTATCTATGGCTCTGTGCTTTACTTTATTTGTACTTGTGTGTTCATATCTGTGTCTTCTAGCCTAATTCTGTAAATGCCTGGTCTTGTGCCAGTACCATGCCTGTGACTCTGAAAAATGTATTAAAATCAGGTATATTATTACTTCTATCATTTTTTTCTTCACAATTTCTTTGGCCACCCAGGGTCTTTCTGCTTCCATATAAATTTTAGGATTTATTTTCATTTTCTTTGAAGAATGGCATTAGAATTTGGTGGGCGAGTGCTTGCATTGAATTTGTAGATTGCTTTAGTATAAAAAAAATTCCACAGTATTAATTGTGATGACTCATAAACATGAGTGTATTACTATTTTTCAATTTCATTCTACAGTTTGTTTTTTTTTTAAATTCATGATAGATGCTTTTCAATTCCACGGAAATTCTTATTCATGGTTTGTTCCAAAGTGAGAAAGAATAGGTTGTTTTCCTTATATTTTCACTATATTTTTATAGAAATATGGGAAAGCTAGAAATTCTTACAGGTGATCATATATGCTTCTACATATTAAACAGAACCTTCTAGTGAGATCTTGAGGACTGTTAAAGTACAAGTTAGGTACTTCTCTGCAAATAGAAAGAAGTTGTCTTTTCCCTCCTCATTTGTATCATTTTATTACTTTCTCTTGTCTTACTGCTCTAGGCAAGAATTTGAGCACAAGTGAAGAGAGGGCATACTCTTTTTTCCACCCATCTTTAGATGAAATGCTTCAGTTTTTCCCTATTAAACATAGAGTTGACTATAGATTTTTATGTGTAGAATCCTTTATTTTGAGGTTTGTCATTTTCCATTCCTATTTTCCTCAAGGTTTTCATGCTAAAGGGAGGTTGGACTTTGTCAAATGCTTCAGTTCTCCAGCCAAAAATACACAAACTAGCAGAACTGTATTAAAAACAGGTCCCAACTATTTCTTGCACCCAAGAAGTAAGGTTTATTTGAAAAGACTCAGCATTAAGCTGGAAGAATGAAAAAATGCATTCTATACAAACAGAACTAGAATAAAAGTAGATGTGGCCATACTAATACCTGGCAAATTATGCTTTGGACAAACATAGAAGAAATAAAAATGGTTGCTTCATATTGAGTAGTTGAATAGTAACACAGATAGATGTAATAATTCTAAACATATACACAATGTACATTGGTGCACCTGATTTCTTAAAACAAAATTGTATGACTTAAAGTTACAGATTGTCCTCAATATAATAGTAATGAGTGGCTTCAATTCCCTCCACCTTACCAACAGATAAGGAGACAAAATAAACATCAAAAAGAAACAGGATAGTTAAATGACAGTTAAAATGGAGTTGACAGAATATATATAATGTGGCACATAAATTTCAAATATTCATTCTTTTCAGAGTATTATAAAATAAAGCACATGATGGGCCACAGAGCACACTTTCATACATGTAAGAAAATTGAAATAAATGTACATTCTACCTGAAAACAATAAAATAAAACTATAAATCAAGAGGAGAGGAAATACAAAAAGTCCAAACTGCATGAGAGTAATAAACACACTCTTAAACAATGAAATTGTCATTAATGGAACCAACACAGAAATTAAAAATTCCTAGAAGGAAGAAAAATGATAATTAAAATACAATATATCCAAACCCATGGGATAAGTTTATGGGTATAAGTGTGCACATTAAAATGGAATATGCAAGGTTAGCTACTCAAGAAGGTAGGCAATTTTTATATTTTCATTCTCCTTTCCTCCAAATCCGTTTGTCCAGCTTCATCCCTGATTCTGTTCTGTAGCAGACCATCTGCTGTGGCTTCTCTACCCCTCTCTGCTCTCTCTGGCTTTATTCCTAGGGAAGTAAACAGATCTTGGTGGTATACCCTGCTTTCTTCTTTCCAGTGAACCCAATCAATACCCATTCTAGCTCGTCCCAATTCCTAAGTGTAGGACCCCAGTACCTAGAAACATATTCTACCAGGAACTAGAAGTGAGCCCATTATACCTGGCAGTATCTCAAAAGCATTTTCCTATCAGGCAACCCACAGCCAGTACACTCTAAGAACTGGAAAGGCTGACTGAAAACAAGGAAGGGGACATCCGTTCAGCGAAGACAAGACCTGAGATCAGTACCTGAAAATATAATAATCCCATGCCCAGATAATCAAACTTAAATGTTAAAGTACAGTCAATAACATCCAGGACGATCTCTGTATTCACTAGAGACCAGAAATCCTAATGCATTTGGCTGTGAGCAATGGAATATTCAGCTTTTAGGAATATGTTAGAGTTCCTTAAGAAGCAAGCAGCTACTCAAGGAATGTCCATTCAGAGCCTGACCCACATGTGGCCCATATATATACAGCCACCAAAACTAGATAAGATTGATGAAGCTAAAAAGTACATGCTGAAAGGGACCGGATATAGATCTCTCCGGAGAGACACATCCAGAGCATGTCCAATACAGAGGTCAATGTTAGCAGCAAACCACCGAACTGAGAATAAGACCCCCTTGGGGGGAATTAGAGGAAGTATTGAAAGAGTTGAAGGAGCTTGCAACCCTATAAAAACAACAATGCCAGCCAACCAGAGTTTCCAGGGACTAAACCACTACCAAAAGACTATACATGGACTGACCCAGGGCTCCAACTGCATATGTAGCAGAGAATAGCCTTGTTGGAGCACGAGGGGAAGGCGAAGCCCTTGAACCCCCCAGTGCAGGGGAATATGGGGGGGATAATGTAGGGGGAATACCTGTATGGCCTGTATGGGAGAGGGGGAGGGGAGGGAATGGGGGCTTATGGACAGGAAACCGGGAAGGGTAAAAACATTTGTAATGTAAGTAAAGAAATATATCTAATAAAAAATTTTTTAAAAAGGAAGCAAATTACAAATCCATTAGAGAAATCTGTGAACACACAAACAGTAAAATAGAATGAAGAAGATAGCTTAAGGCATGAAAGTGGAAACAGAATCACTAAAAAAAAACTTTACTGAGGAATACTGGAAATTAAAATGTTAGTAACTCAAACAGAAATCTCACAGGCAACCCTCACCAACAGAACACAAGAGACAGAAGAGAGCATCTCAGACAGCAAAAACACAATGGTAGAAATGCATACCTCGGTTAAAGAAAATGTTAAATCTAACCAAAAGTTAGACACAAAATACCCATGGTATCTGGTACATTGTGAAAAGAATAAATTTATGAATAATAGAAATAGATGAAGGAGAAAAATGTAGGTCAAAACAAAAAATTCTCAATAAAATAAAAAAGAATATTTCTTTAACGTAAAGGAGGAGGTGCTGCTCTTCTCCTTTTCTTTCTTCTCCTCTCTTTCCCTCCTCTTGTCTCCATCATCCCAAATAAACCTCTTCCACATGGAACCATTAAAAAAAGAGAAGGACGTACCTATCAAGGTGCAAGAAGCATATAGTACAACAAGTATATTGGACCAGAAAAGAATTTCTCTCAAATAATAATAAAAACACTAAGTAAACAAAAAAGAGAAAGAATATTAAAAAGCACAAAGGGTAAAGACAAAATAACATATAAAGCCTGACCAGAAAGACCTGGACAGATGTTCTACAAACTCTAAGAGACCAAAGATCACAGTCCAGACTCCCACATTCAGTCAAACTTTCAATCACAATAGGAGGGGAAAGTACAAATTTAAGCACTATTTATATACAAATCCAGCCCCACAGAAGGCAACATAAGGAAAATCTCAATCTGTGGAGGTTAACCATACACAAGAAGGCACAAGAAATAAATAGAAGACCAATAAATTCTAAGAGGAAATGTGGAAACTCAGACCACAACAAAATCATTGTTAATTCTCAATGTTTATGTTCTCAATTCCCCCAGAAAAAGACACAAACTAAGAGAAAGGATTTGAAAACAGGATCCATCCAAAAGACACATCTTAACATCAAGGATAGACATTATTTCAGGGTAAAAAGGACTTTTAAAAAAGATATTCCAAACAAGTGATCTAAGAAGCAAGGTAATATAGCCATTTTAATATCTTACAAAGTAGACTTCAAATCAAAGTTAATCAGAAGAGATAGGGGAGGACATGACATATATATCATTGGAAAAATACATCAAGAGGATTTTACAATTCTTAATATTTATTCTGTAAATGTACAGGCACCCAAGTTCACAAAACAAAAAAAAAACCACTGCTACAGCTTAACTTACATATTGATCATTACACATGGAGAACAGGTGACTTAAATTCCCTTACTAAACAGAGAAATACTGTAGCTAATTTACTTCTTAAACCAAATGGATATAACAGATATTTACAGAACATTTCATTCAAACACACACAAAAAATATACTTACTTCCCTACAGTTCACGAATCCTTCAAAATTAAACCATAATTGGGCATAAAGTCAGGGTCAAGAGTTAACAAGAAAATTGAAATGACAGCCTGTATCCTATCTGACCACCATGGATAAGAGCTGGCGATCACAGATAACAGAAATGACAGAATGCTTACAAATTCAGGGACCCTGAACAACTCATTACTGAAAGAAAAATGGATCAAGACAGAAATTAAGAAAGAAATTTAAAATTTTAAGAGTTGAATGACAACATACCTGTCTTAGGGTTTGTATTCCTGCATAAAATATCATGACCAAGAAGCAAGTTGGGGAAAAAGGGTTGATTCAACTTACATTTCCATATGGCTGTTCATCACCAAAGGAAGTCAGAACAGGAACTCACACAGGGCAGGAACTTGGGGGCAGGAGTGGATGCAGAGTTTATGGAGGGTGCTGCTTACTGGCTGGCCTCCCTAGGTTTGCTTAGCTGTCTTTCTTATAGCACCCAGGACTACCAGCCCAGGGATGGTACCACCCACAAAGGGCCCTCCCACTCTTGATCACTAATTGAGAAAATGCCTTACAGCTGGGTCTCACGGAGGCATTTTCTCAAGCGAGCTCCTTTCTCTGTGATAATTACAGCTTGTTTCAGGTTAACACACAAAACCAGCCAGTACAATGCCTAAACTTATGAGACACAATAAAGAACATAGTAAGAGGTAACTTAACAGTACAACATGTGTCTACATTAAAGAACAACAAAAACAGAGACCTACCAAGAATACTACAGAACATGGCATAACAAGTTTCAATATGACTAGGCACAAACTTTCATGTCAAGTTTTGACAAGGCAACCTAATAGGAGGAAAAGAGCCTAAAAGCAGGCAAAGAGTCAGAGACACCCCCACTTCCTTCACTGTTAGGAGTCCCACAAGAATATAAGCTATATAACTATATATAACTATATATAACTATATATAACTATAGCGATAATGCATATGTAGATGACCTAGCACAGATCTATGTTTGCCACTTCAGCGTCTGTGAGACCCTATTAACCCTATTTAGTTGATTCTGTGTGCTGTGTTCTCTTGGTGTCCTTGAATCCTATGACTCCTACAATCCTCTCTAAACCACATATACTCAACAAAGAAAGAGAATTATAGACCAATTTCCCTTATGAACACAGATGGAACAAAAATTCCATTCATTCTGCAAATGGAATCCAAGAACACATCAAAAAGAACATCCACCATAATTAGTAGACTTTGTCCTAGAGATTTAGGAATGGTTCAACATTTATAATTTATCAAAAAGAAAAAAAAAAAAAACAAAAAAACCGAAGGGCAAATACAATATGATCAACCCTTTAGATGCAGAAAGGCCTTTGACAAAATCCAACATTTCTTCATGATACAACTCATGGAAACATTAAAGACATATGAAATACATACCTCAACATAATGAAGGCAGATTTTAGGAATGTCATAGTCACCTTCATGTCAAATGGAAAGAAAATCGTGACATTTTTATTTAAATAAGGAAGAAGAGAAAGTTTTATAACCTTTCCATACCTATTCAATATAGTATTTGATTTCTTAGGTATGACAATAAGAATGCTGAAGTTTATCAAGGGAATACAACTAGGAAGGGAAGAAGTAAAAGTATCTTATTTGTAGATGATATGATATGATTAAGTTACCTAAAAAATTCCACTGGGAAACTCCTACAGCTTAATAGTCAATTTAAGCGAAGTAGCAGGGTACAAAATTAATTCACAAAATTAGTAGCCTTACAATATATAAATGAGAAATGGACTGAGAAAGAAATCAGGGAAACAATATATTTCACAATAGCTTGGAAAATACAAAACGTCTTGGGGATAACTCTACCCAAGCAAGTAAAAGAGTTGTATGATAAAGATGTAAGACATTGAAGGAAATATCAGAAGATGGAATGTTCTCCCATCCTCATGAATCAGTACAGTTAATATAGTAAAAATGGCAATCATACCAAGAACAAGATGCAAAGTAAGAGAAATCTCCATTAAAAATTCAACACAATTCTTCATAGAATTGAAAGGGCAATTCTCTGTTTCATAGTGAAAAACAAACAAACAAAAAATGCAGGAGAGCTAAAAGTATTCTAAATAATAAAACAATTGTGGGAGGTATCACTATCCCTAATTTCAAGTTTTACTACTTGAAAAT
Source organism: Rattus rattus (assembly GCF_011064425.1). Classification (NCBI taxonomy): domain Eukaryota; kingdom Metazoa; phylum Chordata; class Mammalia; order Rodentia; family Muridae; genus Rattus; species Rattus rattus. The sequence goes on from NC_046154.1 coordinate 241,657,400, forward strand.
AGAATGGTATTGAAACAATCAGATACATTAATCAATGGAATACAACTCAAGACCTAGATTTAAGTCCATATACTCATCAACAGCTGATTTTTGAAAGGAAATAAGAATGGCACACTGTAAAATAACATTATTATATAATATAATAGCAGGATGCAAATAAATCCATTCATACCATTCTGCAAAAATCTCAACTACAAATGCATCAATGACCTCAATATAAGACCAAATACACTGTAGCTTATAGAAGAGAGAATGGGGAATATTCTGGAACTTACTGGCATAGGCAAAAGACTTCTTGAATAGAACACTATTAGCACAGGCACCATGAAAAACTCAATTCTGTTTTTGGAGTTTCCTGTCTCATAATGTCAGGACTTCTGTTTTGTGTTATTTATTTATTTATTTATTTATTTATTTATTTATTTATTTATTTATTATTTTACTTTTGCTTTTAACATACAGTTCCTTCATACACACACACACACGCACACACATGAAGTGCACATATGAATGTGTCTATGCATCTATATCTGTTTCTTTTGTCTTTTCCTTCTCTTTATATGTTTTGTCCTATTCTGATTTGTTTGTTTTTGTTTTATCTTACTCTACTTATCCCTTAGATGCCTTACCCCTTCCTTAGGAAAGACAGAAAGTGTTGGATTAGATGAGAGAGTAGTAGGAAGAACTGGGAGTAGTAGAGGGAGAGGAAACCTTAACCAGAATATATTCTACAAAATCAAATTTATTTTCAATAAAAGAAAAATAAGATAAACAAAACCAGGCATTAATGCAGTCTCGAATGCCAACTCCATAGGGCATTTCCCTGCACTTTTCATACTATACTTTTGATATATTAAAGTATACCCAGTGTTAGTCTCAATTTATTTCTCTATTTACATATTCTTTGAAAGTAAATATTATACCTGAGGCAAAAAATTGAAGCGATCTTAGGTAAATAATTTAATGATACATCTGAGTACCCTAGGTAAATTAAACCCAGTTCTCCCAAACTGCATATAAAAAGAAAAGTACAAATCAAATTAGGAAACAATGAAAGAGACATTTAAATGACAATGTAGAGTATCAATGGAACAAAGTAGTTCTTAGAAAATATAAGCAAAATTAACCAACCTTTAGTTAAACTAAGAGAGAAAAGAGTCAATTTAATATAATTAGGGCAGAAAGGAGACAACACGACAGAAAATAATAAAATTCAGTAGATCATTGAAGACCCAGAAATAAAACCACACAGTTAACAGACACTTGATCTTTAACAACAAAGCAAACAATATACAATGGAAAAAAAACTCTTCAATAAGTGGTGTTGCTCTAACTGGCAGCTGGTATGTTGAAAAATGAAAATAGATTCATATTTATCACCTTGCACAAAACTCAAGTCCAAGTGGATCAAGGACTTCAACATAAAACCAAATACACTGGAAAAAAATAGAAGAGAAAGTGGGAAAGAGTCTTGAACTCATTGGTTTGGGATGGGATGGGGGGAGTGGATTTCTAAACCAAACTCCATTGGCTCAGGCTCTAAGATCAAGAATTGATAAATGGAACCTCAAGAAACTTCGAAGCTTCCATAAGGCACAGGACATAGTCAATAAAACAAATTGGCAATCTACAAATTGAGGGAAAAAAATCTTCACTAACCTCACATGCCATAGAGGGCTAATATCCAAAATATATAAAGAACTCTAAAAAGCTAACCTCCAAAGAACCAAACATCCCAATCAAAAATATGGGCTATAAAACTGAACAGAGAATTCACAACAGAGGAATCTCAAATGCCGAGAAGCACCTAAAGAAATGTTCAAAGTCCTTGATTGTCAGGGAAATACAAATCAAAACAACCCTGAGATTCTACCTTACACCCATCAGAATGGCTAAGATCAAAAACTCAGGAGACAGCACTTGTTGGCAAGGATGTGGAGAAAGAGGAAGACTCCTCCACATCCTTGATGATGGGGTTGCAAACTGGTACAATCTCTCTGGAAATCAATCTGGAGGTTCCTCAGAAAATTGGAAATAAATCTGCCTGAAGACCCAGCTATACCACTCTTGGGCATATACCCAAAAGAAGACCCATCATCCCACAGGGGCACGCGTTCCACTATGTTCACACGAGCCTCATTTGGATAGCCAGAAGCTGGAAACAATCCAGATGTCCGACAACTGAAGAATGGATAGAGAAAAATGTGGTTCATTTACAAAATGGAATACTATTCAGCTATTAAGAACAAGGACATCATGAATTTTGCAGGTAAGAGGATGGAACTAGAAAATAATCATCCTAAGGTAACTCAGACCCAAAATATGTGCATGGTATGTACTCACTAATAAGTGGATATTAGCCAAAATATTACAGAATACCCAGTATGCAATCCACAGAACTCAAAAAAGTTAACAAGCTGAAGGGCCCAAGTGGGGATGCCTCCATCCCACTTGGAAGGGAGAAGAAAGCAATCATGTGGGATAGTGGGAGGGAGGGACCTGGATGGGAAAGGGGACAGGGAGGGGAAAAGGTAATATGATCAGGTATTAGGGGGATCAGGAGGGTTGCCCTGAGGGCTGGCAGAATGAATGGAAACAGGAAACCTCAGAAGGTAGGAGATAGGTGAACCCTCTAGACTATAGCAGAGACCTTGGAGGTGAGAGATGCTCAGGAAGAAGCTGAGGAGGAGGGCGAACCCATAAGAAGACCAGCAATCTCAACAATCCTGAAGCCCTGATTGCTCTCAGACACTGAGCCACTAACCAGGCAGTATACACTAGCTGGCCCGAGGCCCCTGACGCGTACACAGCAGAGAACTACTTGGTCTGGCTTCAGTGAAAGAAGACGCACGTAACCCTCGAGAGACTTGAGGCCCCAGAGAGTGGGGAGGTTTGGTGGAGTGGGGCTTGTGGGATGGGGACATCCTCTTGGAGACGGGGAAGTAGGAATGGGATGAAGAACTATCGGAGGGTGGACTGGAAGGAAGATAACAACTGGACTGTGAAAAGATTAAAGAATAATGAATTTCTTTTTTTAAAAAGAAAGCCAATACTTCAAAAACTTGGAGTTTTAATTTTGTTTTTAGTCCTCCTAATGATCTCAACATCCTGATCTCAACATCTTTCTCCACTCCTCCCAGTTTCACCCAAGTAGACCTCTTAGGGACACCATCAAATACAGTACAACAAGGTACAATCTGGGTTCCCCATGCAAACCAGCTCACTACATAGATAGTTAGTCTAAACAATGTTTTAAAATAAAGGCACCTCTGTTTCAAAAGTGACATCTGCTGTGTTGTTTTCAAGGCCTGATACTCTTTTTTCCAAGGTTTGAAAAGATGTACCTATCTGTTCATGGGCTTGGTAGCCTTCTGGTCACCTCAGTCCTGTGGCTCTTAACTTATTGCCCCCAAATATTAATTTCCCCTCAGCTACGGTAAATTGCAAGCAAAAGATCTTGAAATTTAAAAAAGCACTAATTTAGTTTAAAATGTCACTTTTTGGTTTTTATTCTACAAAAGTGTGAAGTTCATTCTCTCTCTCTCTCGCTCTCTCTCTCTCTTATTTGTTAAATCAGATTATGTTCTTTTTTTACTGATTCATGTTTATGAGCAAGTGAAGTTTGACAATCCTAGCTTTAAAAAATACTATTTAAGGTAAGATATTCTACATGTCATTCAGATATTTTGTATATCCCTTATGGCCTTTATTCTGTACTTTTAATGTATATATTTCTGTCTTGTGTGATTTGTATATTTCACTGATTAAAAAAAATCGAAAGGCTTACACCCATGGAAGATAGAATGTAAAATAAAATGTTATTTGTAAAAAAACAAAAAAGACCAGGCACAAACCCTCCCATCAAGGTCGGGCCAGTCAACCAAGTAGGAAGAAACAGGTCCCAAAATCAGGCAAAAGAGAAATTGAATTTGTTGAAAGCTGTTTTCTTTTTATTGTCTGAGAAGTGAATATGTGAGTACAATGTGTTTGATCAAATCCATCTCTCATTCCCCACTCCAGCTCTTCCCTGAGCCTCCACCCATGCTAAAATTATGTAGCTGAAAAATCCAACTTCATTGCTGTCACCTCACATTTTGAGGGATAATACTTCCCCCAGATGTGACTGGTATACTTCTCATGTTTCAGTGCTTGATTCTATACCCCTACCCATACAGGCAACACTAATTGGACTCAGGTGATATATTAAAAACAATAGAAAAAATGGTAAATTTTATAAGAAGTAGATAAAATTCTAGACATATGTGACATCACAATTAAAACAACAGGATTTATGACTGAAACAGATCTCTATCAAGAAATGAGATTGAAAGTATAATACCCCTCCAATTATATATATATATATATATATCAGTGACCAAAGCCAGACCAAATCCCTGGCGGTGGAACTATTGACGATTTAGGTACTGGGAGAGGAAGAGTCAGTTTATCATAACAGCATTGACTGGTATATCATAAGAAAAATATGACTGTGATCCAGTGGAAGCTCACACGTCTAAAAATATTGGACAGTACAACTTAGTCTTAAAAGATTTATTTTAAAAAGAACACAGATTTGAGGAGTAGGGAAGGAGAGTCAATCTGAGAAGCGTCTGTAGTTCCCACTCAAAGTAACTACAGTTTAAAATTTAAATATACCACATAGAACACTTGGAAAATGTGGCACTGACTATGTTGTTTTGGGAAGGACTGTGGAAGACTTTGCGGCACAGGGCTAGAAAAAGCAATTGAGTGTTGAGAATATAGTGAACTACTCTGTAGGAGCTTCAAAGATAAGAATGTTGAGAGGTGAGCAAATGAGTAAAACCTGACTTGTAATGTTTCAGAGGGAAGAAAACACTCTGCCAGGCCTTTTGTGTGAAGAATCTGTGGTGTCTGGTCAGATGCACTTAAAGAAATGGCTGAAAAACCCTTGGTTTTCTGGGACAATGGATGCTGGTCAGCTGGGGCTGAAGAATCAGCTGTGATCCAGACCAGCATCATTGAAGAGAAATCTTCCGGGAGGTGTTTTCTTAAAGTGATCACACAGAAACTGCTCCACAAGGGGCCACAGTTGCACTTTATGTTGGCAGCTGAATATGGGAGTGGGAGAATCACCCTGGTGGTGGTGCTGATTTGGAAGGCATGAAGGTGTAATGAAGCTTGGCACTGTGTAGCAGGACTGCAGTCCCTGAAGACAGCCCAGGAAAGGATATCATAGTGAAAATGTAGTTTCAGTTTCAGCAAGTTCAGGTGTATAAATTTTTATTTTTAAACAATATCTACTTACTTTTCAAAGTATTCATTAAATGGACATCAGATATCAAAAAAAGATTGTGTAATCAATGATCAATTCAATTATTTCTATGAAAACAAAATACATTTTAAAAACCTGGCACCTACCTAGTACTCTATGAAAATTCAGACCAAATAAATAACAAATCTAGATGAGAATCATGAAAGGTAAAAGAACATACTTCACATAAAACATAGAGTAATTTAGTGAAGTTGGACTGTGAAAAGAACTCTTAAAGAGAATGTGAACGTCAGCATTTTCACAGGAGACTAAAACTACAGAATCATTAAAGTTAAGAGCATTGGTTTATGTCAATAAACACCATGTGAAAACAAAAAGAAAATCATTAATAGAGAGAAAGTATTCGCAAGGCATCTGGGTGAGAGAAACCCGATTCCAAATATATAGACGCGGCTTGCAAATTGACAAATAAAAGACAAACAATCTAATAAAAGTGTTGGTGCACCTGAAAGTGCTTCAAAGAAAAGACATTAAGCATCAAAGTGCTCAATAAATGATTCATCGACTACCTCCATACACAAAACAAGGGCTATATCAACCCCCGCCCCCGACATCAGGAAGGATAATATCATTAAATCTAAGTATAGCAATACTTTTAAGGAAGTGAAACCATCACAGCTTGTAGTTTGCTCGGGAAAATTATTTGTATGCGGACATAAACTATGACTCAACTCTGCTGCTTCTAGGCAAATACTCAGCTAAGCACACAGGTATAGAGCAGGCCCATGTATATGAACGTCCACAGTAACCTTTTATTTATGATACTGAACAATGGGAATTTCTATCATTCGTAGATTGAAATAAATTACAGTTTGTGTAGCCTTGGTATTTGTGGAAATTAATTCAAAAACAGTCCACAGTTACCAAAATTCATAGTTTCTAAGTTTCCTGTGAAAAATTATTTGCTGCTTGCCGTAGAACATACATATCCTTTTGTATATATATTCAGGCACATCTAAGCCACAGTCTATGGGCTGCAAACAGCTGAATACAGCTATGAATGTAGCCCCACTCAAAATGATGAACTTAGTTTAAGTCAGGAATGAGATTTTATGTTATTTTTATAACTAATTTGCATGGTTCTTGAGCATGAACTTTATAGATGACAACATTGTGTCACCATGTCATAGACTAGATAACTTTCATTACCCAATACAATGCAAATTCATTCTGATGCACTGTTTATGAAAAAGTTTGCATATGATCAAGGCAGATGTAAGATATTTCAAGTTGTTTCAGTTCAAATTTAGTGAACCCATAGATGGGGGAAACATGGATGTAGAAGGCTAGTTATTTTTATTATCATAAGGTATATTATGCATCAATAAAATCTGTTATGATATATATATATAATTGGGTTTAAATAATAACATAATATAGGATATGAAAAACATATGTAAATTAGTAAGTACTCTCTGATTTTTCAGTCCTCTCTGCAATTATCAGCGCTATGAGTCTATGTTACTGATATTTGATGTGGTGGTAACTTTCTTGCAGTAGGAAAATGTACCTGAGCTGGCACATAGGGGATCTCTGGGCTGGTGATGACTTGCTTCATTTCCTGCTCCATTTGTGGATATATGTATGTGTTTTTCTCCTTAATTCATTAACCTAATGAATGCAACTTTATGCATGTGTCTGTACATACAACGCAAGTTAACAGACTAAATTTTTAAGGCAGGGAGAGAAAAAAAGCAGAGGCAGAAAATGACAAAGACTTTAGCAAAACTCTGTCCGGAAAAATATAAAACATACAGGCTATCAATAAAGTAAACAATGTTTCTTTTTTGGCAGGAGATGGGGTGGTGGTGGTGGTGGTGGTGGTGGTGGTGGTGGTGGTGGTGGTGGTGGTGTTGATGGTGATGGTGGTGGTAGTGGTGGTGGAATAATAAAAACGTTGAGCTTATAATTCTACTCCAGAAAATAAAGGGAAATTATAAAGAAAGAGTATTTTTTTCTCTTGAAATAAAAGGGAAATTTTTTAAACTACAATCTTGATTTTTCCCCAGTTATATTATTTCTGTACTTGTTGGAACATCAATTTGCAAGAACATTTAAACCCTACCTGGGGTTTATTTTCATTAACCCAAAAGGTAATGGGCTGCTGTTCAGGATTCAATATTCTGCATTTGCATAATAGGAAACGCGAAATTCATTTCAGAATCGCAAGAAAAATGTCTCCACACATTTGTCTTTTTCAGCATCATTACCAGTTATGACAATGACAGCATGAAAAAGCACTAATTCTAAAACAGTCACAGATTAACTCAGGAGACATTTGCTTCTGCTCAAAAATAACTGCATCCCCAGCTCTTGGTTTCCATTTGCAATGTGTTAATTCCATCAGTACATGCCAAGCTTCTAGGAAGCGAAGGCGATGGCATAAGATCCCACGATGCAAGGATGCATTAAACCCTAACCCTAACTCTAATTTTATAGGACTAAGAGACAGACATGCACGAGCAATTAGACTACACATTGTCACTACATAATTATGCCTTGAGTCATATGGTAGCTCATTGTAGAAAGGATAGAAGAGAAAACAGGGGACATCTGACATTCTGAGTCTAGAAGCATATGTGGGTTTGACCAAATAGAAGATCTGGATAGATCTATGGTATCCAGGAACTCTTACACCAATTACTAGAGTAATACACCAATTACAATTACTGGAGAAAGGAGCCAGAGAAAAGACAAACCCCAGATGCCAGGGAAGGGCAGTCATGAGGGTGTTCAGTTGCAGGGAAACCATGGATTCGTTCAGAAGTGAGAATTTCTGTCTGAGCTTTTGGGAAGCTAAGGAGAGAAAGTGTGGTCATTTCAGCAGGGAGAAGATGGTGTCCTTGAGTGCTCATCAGGAGATCACTGGAAGGGATTCTGTGCTTAAACTCTTGACTAATGCTTTCCTTCCTTAAAGGCTGAAGTTAGACACTTACACAGTTAACGTATAGGCCGTACACTGAGAATCCTACAGCACAAACACTCCACAACTGCAAACTCTTTCTGAGTACTCTCACAGACACAACCCCATGTTTACTTTATCAGCAGAAGACAAAGGAGAAAGTCTAAGATAAACTTCAGGAGCAGGCACCATAAAGAAGATGCTAACAAGTCTGTTAGGGCTTTTTAATCAGCAGGATTCATTATGGTAAATGTGAATGGCTTCGCAGAGTTCCTAATTTCCTGCTTATCTCATTAACTATATTTGTGCCACAAATGACTTGACTTTTACTTTGTTGACAAGAACAGACAAGGGTAATTAAATAATTATAGGCAGTAAATGCATTTCACTCTGCATCAATTAAAAGACAAAAATAAAGTGATGAGAATTATCCCAGTCCAAGTGTTTTTTTTCGTGTCCTCACCATTGATAGTTAAAGATTACAGAGTCCATGCTTCTCATGGGATCCCTCACCTCCTTATGGTGCCAGTGCCTACACTCAGGAGCGCCCCTCATCATTCTCCAATTTCAGTATACTCCAATTTCAACATCCCCTAATCTTAGCATCCAAGGTTTTTTCACTTGTAAAGCCACATTTTAACGTCTTTTTAATTGAAGTTTTCTTAAAATGCATTTGAAATTTTCATGTTACCTGCTTTAACATTCATACACAGACTTGTTTATGCTGAATTTCTCGATGTTAGCACTGAACAATGAGTTCTTTGTGCATGAGCCAACAGACTCAGAAGGATGGGCTAATTTGTCTAAAGTCAAATAACCACTTATTTGCTCATACAGGATGAGAGAGCGGATCTATGCAAAGGGCCAGAAATTGGAGAGGCAATACAGCAGGCTCTCTGCTCTCCACAAACCCAGTAATGGATGCCAATTGTGAACTGGCTCTTTAGCCCAGGAAAAGAAATCACATTTTGCTTGAAATATGAACTGAAAGTAGCTTAAAGGAAATATGGAGTGGTACTTTAAATGTCCCTGTAAGACCCATGTGTCACAACTTTAGTCCTCAAGGCTGTGTTAAGGAGGGAGGGGGGAGCCATTGAGAGGTGGGGTAACTTCAAATCATACGAATACTGAACTGTATCTCAAGACTTCTTGCCTTTATCCAAGGTAGGCTGAGACGCAAACTTCCTTATCTTTTTCATTCTTAAAATTGAGTATATCACCTCTTCCAAAACCATAGAAAACTCATACTCTAAACATCTCAAGTATAAAGAAAATGTTAGAGATCTTTTAATGCATTTACACGGCTCTCACAGACAGTTATGTAAAGTAGTTATATAAACTAAATATATGAATATAAACTTGTTGCACTTTTCAATTGATACTAGTATGCTGTCAGAAATATTGCTTCACTCTACTGCCACAAGTCACTGCATAAACTTGGGCCCCAAACCTATTTGGTGAGCTATGGTACTTGTTTTTTAATGTGAGCATGGATAATCTCATTGCCACTCTGTCATGGCTAGTGCTATAGGCTTAATATTGATGTTCTTCTATATTCATATGGGAAGTCAATATCTAATGTGATAGTATTAAAAGCCAGGCCTTTAGAAAGAGATCACGGCATGAGATTTTTTTTTTCCCCTAATGAATGAGAATACAGCCTTTAGGATAAAAGCAAAACCTTGGGCTGGAGAAGGGAGTCAGTTTCTTCAGAGCATTTGCTTGTCTTCCAAGAGATCTGGCTTTAGTTCCCAGCAATGACATAAGGCAACTTATAGACACAATTCTACCCTCAGAGCAGTCAACACCTTCTTCTGTTCTATGAGGGCACCTGCGGACTTGTGGCAGACACTCACACAGATGGTACACACACGAAGGAAAAGTCTTTTTAAAAATATAGAAAGTTAAAGGGAAAACCCCATGTTCATGTTGTCACATGAAGACATAGAGAAGGTGTCATCTGGCCTTCACCAGGTACGTCGTCTGCTGGTTTCTTGACCTAGAACCCCCAAAGATACAGGCAATCTATTTCTATTGCTTATAAATGACCTCAAACCTGATAGCTTCAGCACAGCAGAGGAAACCATCAGCAGAAGGTACAGACAACCAGAGAATTAGAGAAAACACTTGTTAACTATTCATCTGGCAACTCCAGAGTATCTGCTTTCTTTCTTTTTTAAAGATTGGTTATTTTATTTATTTACATGTCAAATGTTGCCCCCTTCCATGTCTCAAAAAAACCCCTATTCGATTCTCCTCCCCTTTGCCTCAAGAGGGTGCTCCCCACCCACCTACCCACTCCTGCCTCACCACTCTAACATCCCCCTATGCTGGGGCATCAAACCCTTACAGGACCAAGGGCCTCCCCTCTCACTGATGCCAGATAAGGCAATCCTTGGCTCCACTTGTAGCTGGAACCATTGACCCATCTGTGTATACTCTTTGGTTGGTGGTTTAATCCCTGGACTGCTTCTGCCTGGAGACATAATCAGATCTGAAACAAAAACACACTGATAAAGGGCATCCAAGCATCTTAACTGTTTCCAATCCATCTATTTTCAAAAGCTTGTTGGATATATCACTGGGATATCCATTTTTCTGTTACATGTGTAATCTGATACATGATGGTACCTCTGCCCTTAGGGAGCTAAGCACAAAGGGAAGAAGGTGAGACAATGAAGCAATTGTTCAGAATTTCAATTTATCCATTGGAAGTCTGACTTCCCAGAACAATAAACCTATTGATCTCTTCAGATCATTCATTGTGAATACACATGTGAGCCCCTCATAATATGAGCACTAATAATATTTCCTCAGGGAAAAGAGTGGGACTCAGTCCCCAGAGTTTCCCACCTGAGATTCTAGCCACTCACTCCTTCTCCCTCTCCATCATCGACTTATCATCCTGCACTAGCGGTGGTATTGGGACATACTAGAGAATAGTGAGCAGAGAAGATTGAGGGGAGTTAGAGAGTTTTTAGTTGTGGAATTGTTTACAAGTAAAGCAGAGGATTTGGCAATGCAGATTTCATGATTTATCATGCATGCTGAATTAATGCAGTAGTTTTGTGGTCCCCCATACACATGTAATACAACCTACACTAATGATAATATAAGAAATGCCAAGAAACTCATTGGCTGGCAAAGTTGGAATTGGATAAAATTGTTTCTTTGGTTTGTTGTTGACCGATGAATCTGGGTTGAATAGAAATAGACTCCTCAGAAAAGTCATGGTTTATGATGTTAGAGCGAGAGACAAAACAAAGGGAGAAAGAAGATAAGGAGAAGGTATAGAAAGGAAGATATTTTCTCTATATATAAATAAAGGGAATATATATAAAGGAAAATATGTGGCTATGTCTAACATGGAATTATCCCTATGCATGCTTACTGAGACCTAATCTCCTTTGCCCGCATTTTTTCTCTCTCTCTCTCTCTCTCTCTCTCTCTCTCTCTCTCTCTCTCTCTCTCTCTCTCTCACACACACACACACACACACACACACACACAAGTTCTGGCTACAGAGACACAGGATAGAGTTCAAAGACCTACCTCCTCAAAGAGGCTTTTCTCTTCACCAAATGGAGACCATTTCAGAAAACCACAGCAGGTCATAGTGCAGAGATAAAGAATTCATGTGAAGCCTAGCCCCAGTGGTTATTTCTCCTGTCTCTAAAGCTCAAGAAACACTAAGAAAAAAGAGAAGAGATTCTAAGAACCAGAGGACCAGGAAGTCTGCTGTGAGAAGGTATATTCTAGAAATGACAGGGAAGCAGCACCCAGGATATCTGAATAATAGAAATCTAAAGTGCCCAAATAGCACCTAAACAATGGTAATACCAATAGACATGCTAACTAGTAAGGAAGGAATCTCCTGGGGTCTCACCTCTAGAAAAAGAACTAACTACATGCATTAATGAGTTTTGAGAAAAGATAATTAGCCTCTCATAGGGATGTGCCCACTAATCGGTTATCCAATACAAAGCGATCAGCCCTGAAATCATATATGCACAAATCACTTTAAATGGACACAGCAGAGTATATTATATGTAACTCTGTGTGTTTGCTTGCATATGTATGTAGTGTGTGTGTGTGTGTGTGTGTGTGTGTGTGTGTGTGTGTGTGTAAAACAATAAAAATGCTGTCAATTTGAGGAGGAAGGGATCACAGGCAGAGTTGGAGAAAGAACAGGGGAGGTAAAAGTGATATAGTTATATTTTAATTAATTTTTAATAAAATAAGATGAAAGATCTATCTTATCATGGTTCATTAATTAACTTAGTGTGGGGGAAAATGTTAAGTGCATTGTGACTTTGCCAGGTATTTTTGAAACCTATTGAAAGTCTTTTCCAAATCACTCACTTGCAGACAGAGGGAGTGTGGTCCCTGAGCAGACTGAACACATGAGCAGTCCTTTCTCCCTCTTGCTTCTCAAAGCTGCTGTTCAGTGCTGGAGCATCTGCCCCACTGTGAGAGAGGGTGGAGAGCAGCTGTAAGTGACTCTTAACATAATTTATGTAAGGAACAGGTCTGGTGTGCACGTGGCATCGTGCGAGGGGGATGAATAATGTGTATTCATTTGCTGCTTGAGAAAGTATGCTCAGAATAGTCAACACACTTATTTGCTTTTAATAATGGATTAGAAGCTAAGTGAAGAATGCGAGGCTTTGGATGCTCCAAAGAAAATGGTTGACATTCTGCCTGCTGTGATTTTCAACCACTATTTTGCCTTACTGCTCTGCTTTAGAAAGACTTCAGAAGGCAGCTGGGAAGCTATGCATTGCTCTATTCTGCATACTGTCCTCAGGAATGGGGTATCCCTTTCCCTGAGGCAGCCAGGATGCTCTTAGATGGCATCTCTCTTTCTAGCTTGACAAGGCCAACACTTTTATTGAGGCCACTTCAATCAAACTGTATCTTGGGTGGATAAAGAAACCTTTCTATTGCTGGTCTGTCTCCTAAATGACCTCATGCAAACTATCCAAACACTTTAACCCTAAGGTGAATCCAAACTTAGTATAGTAGTAGCAGCATAAATATTAAAGTGGAAAGAAATGTAGTGCTGGATGCCTGGCTTATTGCCTCCCATTTGTCATTTACAATATTTTCTTGTCCTAGGTATCTAGCTTTGATTGAAGATGAAGAAATTATGAAATTAAGAGGAAGTCAAGAACTTACCTACAGTTATATAGTTAGCAAATGCCCTGGCCATATCTTGTTACTACCACCACCACCCCCTTTCAGTCATGATTGCCTAATCCTGCCTCTTTATAGGAAGTGGTGGCAGATTCAATGGAAGCTGAATGATTGAAAGACAGTCTAACTAGTATACCTTCAGTGTGCTGATAATGGGAAATTATAGCATGCTGGAAATGAAATCTTTCCTGGTGCATGTCTTGAAAGCTTGACCATTATGGCAGGAGTACTGAGTCATAGCTGGGTCCTGAGTCCTCAGTAGATTAATCCATTGATAAACTTATAGATATTATTAGGAGGTGGCTTAGGTGGAGAAACCAGATAACAGGGCATGTAGGGATGTGTCTCTACAAGTGTATCTTGTTCCTTATTGTCCCTTCCTGACACTCATTTTTAGCTGTAGCAAAGTGATCTTCCTCCTATGCCATACACATCTATCACCCCATCCCATCATACTCTGCTGTACCTAAAGCCAATGCAATGGAGCTAACTATGGACTTACACTTTTGAAATGGAACTGAACTAAGTTGTTTTACCCATGGAGGCTGGAAGAAAGTCGCCCAAGTGTCTGCTACAGTTGTCATTACAGTGGGTGAAGGTGTCTGCTACAGTTGTCATTACAATGGGAGAAGGTGTCTGCTACAGTTGTCATTACAATGGGTGAAGGTGTCTGCTACAGTTGTCATTACAATGGGTGAAGGTGTGATGGAGAGGTGGAAAAGATGGAGTGCTTCATGAAGAGATAGAAGAGAGAGCGAAGCTGAGAGAGGTTTGTACACTGTGGAGAAAGGTGGAACCGGAGACTTGACAATGGTGGGGAATGGGCAGATATGAGAAGTCCACGCTGAGGTCCCTGCCCCGACTGCTGCCAATGGCTATGTCTGGATTCCTGGACCTGCTGCCACTGGAGTTTGTGTTGACATCTGTGCCCTAGTTTACCACCAAAGGCCAAGTGGATTTCCATGATCTGGGCTGCCCCTGGACACCAGGTGGATGTATGAGGGTCTTGCCTCTAATCTGCTTGGGGTAGCATGGGCAAGAGGCAGATGTCCTCCCTCTCTCACCATGTACCCCTTTCAGCATGTGGGTGAGCTGGCACCAAGGTCATGAGGGCTAGAGAGCTGCTTCTGGCCCTCACCAGCTACAGCATTCATAGAAGCAGACCCTGCAACTTGACTGGGCAGTACGGTAGAGCTGACCCTGGTCACATGGGAGCAAGTGAACTGGACTGTAGTGCATGAGCACAGGAGCAACAGGGAGTTGCTCTCCCCCACCACCTTATTCCTTGCCACCTGCAACACATGTGTGGGCTGACTCAGGTCATGAGAATGTAAAGAAGCCCTACCTCTCACCAGATGTGCCTTTTCTGGGTAGCATGTTAGAGCTTGACCTGGTACTGAAGGTACTGCTCTGAGGGCACAAGAATAGGAAAACTGACCCTGTTCTTTGTTGATTGTGACATTGGGTGAGATAGTGGGGGCAGAGCTCGAGAGCTTACCCTAGTGGTACAGGCACAGGAGACCTAGTGGTCTGACCAACTCAGCTACCTACCAGGCCCAGATCTAGGGTTATGAGTTGACCCATCCCAACAGTAGCCACTTTGTGATCTGCTAGAGAATGTGAAGGGGCTAGCCCTGCAGATCTAAAGCTTCATGACACGGAACAACAACAGGATAGCTGAAAGAAGTCTGGTGAAGATACGGTATTGAAAGTGTAGTAGAAGCCAGGTTCCTTGAACAAGGAATGAAAGATGTGACAAAAGGATATGCCACATAGCACACTATAACACACTATAGTTTATATGACAAGATTTTTTTTATTCTATTTTTTTGTGGAGTAGGACCTTGCAAATGTAGGGAGAAGATACAATGAAACAGGGGTACATAATGTGAAATTCACAAAGAATCAATAAAAAAGTTTTTTTAAAGAGAGCTAATAACAACAAAAAAGCAACAGCAGCAGCAGCAGCAACAACAACAACAACAACAACAATAACAACAACAACAACAACAACAAAAGCCGATCAATACAACATTCCTTTGTTAAGAATGGAAGGGGGTACAAAAGTTTGCATGGGCACCCATGCTAGATTTGGTCTCAGGACAACCATACCTGTTTCTTTCTATTTACTGATGTAACTCACTTTCTCTTCACCATGCTCCTTCTTCAAATGTGAGTGACACTTGTGGTCAACCTTAGCCACTGACTGATCACTCTCTTACTAAGTAAATGCAAGTTGATCTGTCTGTGTCTTCATCACTCTTACAGATAATCTGAATTCTCTAAATGTTGAAGTACCCTTTGACTTTTGGCTAACTGATAACACTACCTCATTTCCTTTCTACCTTATATGCCTTTAGATTACATTGTCATCCTGCATGGATTGGAAATGGATAAAGCAGAGCACATTACATCTGATTGTAAGCTCACTGACAATGTAAAATATAGGAAGCATTAATGTGTTGAGACATCTTTAGTATCTTCTGCACCCATTACTATGGGTGGAAGTACATGCCTAGAAGTACAGATTCCACACTCAATTGTGAAGTTCACCTGAAAAGTGTGACATTTTACCTAGAACAAATGAAATTTACATTTTGATTTTATATATTCTTGTAATCCTAAGAGAGGGGGCAGAAGAAGAAACAATTGAAAATAAATTATAACTACATAGAAAGTTAACTAATTCAAACATTAGTCTATTTCTCTACTCAAGTATGTAATAAAAAGAAAGTTTTCAAAGATAGTTTCCTACCTGGTTGAGTCCAGTGGATCACAAAATAAAAATACAGGAATGTGGAAAAGGGATTTGCAAAGAGGAGGGAGGATTGTGGGGTAGGAGCCAGATAAAAGAGGGCAAAGGCTTGAATAATTACGATACATTAGGCATGAAATTATCAAAGAACAAATGTAATTAATGAAAAATTTAAAGATAAAACAATTAATGTTGTGAATACTATTTTAAAATTCATAGCATCTCGACACTGGGAATACATATTATTTTTGTAATAATATATACTTAAGATTTTTGTGAAATAGTTCTGTGGTACAAATAATGTTAATACACTGATTAAAAATACCTGTGGGGCAGAAGAATATTTGGAACTTAGTGATAGAACTGCATAATTAGGTGCTCTTCAAATGAGATTGATAGACATCAACGTTTCATTGGGTGGTGGATAGCAATTAAAATAGAAACACACCACTGACCAAAGTGCAGAGAACCAGTGTCAGAGAGTGTTCAGCAATAAATATGACACCTATATTACACCTTAATCCACAAGGTTCATGGGGACAGAAGAGGTGACAGAGAGACTGTAAGAGCCAGAGGTCACAGAGGACTGGTGCAAGACAATGTCTTCTGGACATAAGAGGACCCGAGTCAACATTCTAGCATGGGGAGGGAGGGGCTTATGAACCCCACATCCAGATGATAAGCTCCTGAGGGTTGATGGCTACTGGAAGATTGAAAGGGGTAGTTTTTCTCTAAGGGTGTGGCTCCTAATAGATCAGCCAGGTTCTAGTGAATGATCCCACTGTATTCATTTGTACATGGACAGCACAAACTGGACTCAGTGAATCATTTTTAAAAAGGAAAAGTACCTAAAACTTGGAGGGCACTTGGCAGGGTAGAGGATCTGGGGGGAGTCTGTGTGAGGATTGGAGATTTGAAGATGTATTAAATACAATGTATGTGTGCATGGATTCTCAAAGAGTTAACAAAATATTTTTAAAATGAGAATGTATATACATTTTGGATATATACAGCCAAGAGTGCATGCACGCACAAACAGGTACACATATACACGTGTTCCCTCATTGTTACTTGAAATTGCTCCAATTTAAAAACCTATGAAACTTTGAAGAACTACTTTCTAAATAAACTGAAGCGTCTTGGAATACTTTAGAGTCATTATTCTATGCAAGTCCTCTAAATTGTGGTATCGTTTTGTTCAAAAGTTTTAAGCAATTGAAGCTTGAAAGCAAATTACAATTACTAAAAAAAATCAAGGCCTGCAAATAAGGAGATGTGAAAATGCATCCTGACAAAGGCACAGAAAGCCATAAAAAAAAATGATAGTAGCTCAAACGGCACACTCTAGTCCACTGTAAAAACTAAGATTATTCAATCTGAAGATTTTTTCCTAATATAACCCTACTTTTAATAGAATGGAATGATATTGTCTGCTAAGATAGAATAAGAGTTAAATATATATAATTTTAGAGCTTCTAAATTTAGAAAATTATTCAAACAACATTGAAAAGGAAACAAAATTATTTGACCTGTTCCATCTAAAAGAATATGCATATTATAGAAAAACAATGGATTGAGGAAAACTGTATTTATTGGTGAAAACATGGCAATACCTTTTACATAGTTCAGTATAAAAGTGGATTTTCTTCTTTCCATCAGGATTATAATGGTGTCCTGAAAACATGCATTTTTCTTTTGTTACTCAAAATTGCTCATTTGTTACCCAATGTCTGTATCTTTGAAAAAGATTTCAGGCAGTTTTATGGAAAAACAACAACAACAACTTAGGAATAACACGGCTGATCGGGTCTGGGGTGATGGTGCTGCGGGTAAATAGATATGGCCTGCAAGTCTGAGAACAGATCTTGAAATCCTCAGAGCACATGCAAATGCCAGGTGGGCTTGGTGGCCTCCATGGAATACCAAAGCACAGGAGGTAGAAATGGAGAATCCCTGAGCATGATGGCCAGACAGACTAGCCAATGTCGTGAGTTCTGGGTTCAGAGAAATCCTGCCTTAGTATACAAGATGAAGAGGTATTGGAAGACCTCTGAAGCCAACCTTGAACATACATACATACATACATACATACATACATACATACACACACATATTCCACACATGCAAACTTGCAAACATGCATATACTCACCCATGCATACCACAAATGTATACTTATGCAAAAAATAATAGGATAACAATGATCAGCATGTAATGATAATCCTAAGAGTGCAGTGGTGGTACATGTACCTTGGCAGTAACCCAGGGCTCCCTAATTGCACTTAAGACCCACTCAACAAGAGGGAAATCATGTCTAGTCCTGGAAACCTAGCCAACTACCCAGGCATAGTGACGTCATGCATCTTAGAGGAGAATCACATCCTTATCAAACTAGTAATAATGTCTAAATACACACTAAATGTCTGTCCTTATACCTACACCTAAGAATAGATGTCACCTCTCTTCAAGGAAACTTCTCTGTGCAAAAGACAGATCAGTACAGAAAATTATATCCAATCAAAATGCAGAATTGTAGGGACCTGTCCCAACAGATACATATACAAAAAACTCCCATCTCTGAGGCTCAGAGGAGAATGCAGAAGAGGTGCTGGAAACATTATAAGAGGCAGAGAATCAGGGAGTTGGCTGTGAGATTGTGTCTCCTTGTAATGTGAGATGCTACACTCATAAAGTCTCATCAACATGACTGCCTAAACAGAGGATGAATAAGGACAGAAAAAGACATGACAAAGTGCATGGGGCCCTGGAGGCCTCAACCCTACACAAAATCTACAGCAACTAAAAAATATTGAGAGTGGGAGGAATAATCCTCCCCAGGGAATGGCATACCAATTGGTTATCCTATACCAAAGGATCAAGGATGATTGTATTTAGAAAAGCATAATTGTATATCCACACAATTATACACGTGACAACAACAATTAATTTAAAAAGAGGCTGCAAATTTAAAGAGAACAAGGAAGGCTAGAGTGGACAGCTTGAAGGGAAGGAAAAATCTGTAATTACATTATAATCTCAAACATAAAAGGAAAGAAAGACATTTCTGCAAGAAATATCAGTGATTTTGAGTAAAATCAGAAATGAGTATGCATAGGAATAAAGAGAGAACCCATGCTTCTACAAGAAACCTAGCCAGTTTTGTGGGTTTTGTGAAAAGCCCCCATTTACAGCAAATGGAGACCAGAAAACCACAACTTTATACAATGCAAAGATCAACACATTATGCAAAACCCAGCCCTAATGGATACATACATCTACATAATGATCCTCCATTTATGGATTAGGGAACATCTCAAAAGATGGGATGAAAATTTCCTAAGAGCCAGGATACCAGTAACTCTGCTATAAAATAATCTTTCCTCAAAATGGCTATATAAACCAGGGCTGAGCAAAGGCGATATTCATACCTGCTAATCTGAAAGAGGAAATTTTTCTCAGGGTTCCACCCCTAAACAGAGAACTATAGGCAGAAGAATTAGTCTGTCCCAGGGATGAGAACTATTTTTGGTTGTTCAAGGCAGAGTGGTCAGCCCTGAAACCACATATACATGAGCAACTTAGACAGATCTGCAGCTTTTATTTATGTATTTGTGCATATACATATACATATATATGTGTGTGTATGTATACATATGTGTGTGTGTGCATATGTGCATATGTGTGTATATGTTTGTCTGGTGTGTGTGTGTGTGTGTGTGTGTGTGTGTGTGTGTAATAATATTCAAAGAGAAAGAGGTTATAAATCAGAGAATGGTAGTGCATGGGAGGGGCCCTAGAGAGAAGAGAGGGGAAAGAGATGTAATCCTATTTTTAAAATATGTTTAAATAAAATCATTATGCTATTTTTAATATCTAGGTAAAAACAGACTTATATTAATATTTTTCTTAAAAACACAAGTACATATGCTCCTTACATATTTTTGAGAGTTTTGTTTCTAAAAATAGGTTCATAAATAAAATCAAATCTCTCATTACATAGACATTAACATACATGTGGTATTTATGTGTATATGAGTACTTGCCCACGAGCATACTTTAATTTTTTTAATTACTGAAAATGTTATGATTATATAGCATTATGGTTTGAATATGAAATATCTCTTACAGGCTCATATGTTTGAACATTTGTTCCCAGCTGATGGTGCTCTCTTGGAAAGTCATAGAGCTTTGGAGATATGAGGATGAGACAATGAACACAGGGTGACAAAGGTCATATACTGGCCTAGGTTGTGATTAAGCATTCTGCTTCGTGACACACCAAAATGTGAGGAGCAGCGTCTACAAAGTCCAGCCACCCCATCATGCCTTTCTTGCCATGACAGACTATGCACTGTATTTCCTTGACTTGAGTCTGACTTGAGTCAGAAAACTTTTTCCCTCAGGTTTCTTCTGTTGGTTGTTTTTTCATGGCTATCAGAAGTCTAACAGATACAGATGATGAAGCACATGAATATCAAACATAGCATAACAATATGTGTCCTCTGAAAACATTTCTGAGACCAAGGAGCCTAAAATATCATGTCTTCAGATGTCCTCTCAATAGTGTCAAAAGCAAAGATGCTATGAAGTTAGATAGGCCTGTGTTTCTTCACCAAAAGCAAACAAAACAACAACAACAACAACAACAACAACAACAACAACAACAAAAAACCAAAAAAAACCCAACTCTGCTATGAGTCAAGTTCTTACTGACAGAAACAGTGCTTTCTTATTAATTCATTAATAAGTGGACCCTTTCGGGGGAACAAAATATGTAAAAAATAATTATGTTGGCATTAGTAACCAATACAAGAAAATCCAGTTTCTGCTACATAATAATATTGAAGAGCTAGCAGATAAAACAGTTTACATACTAGGTCGCCATGGCTTGATAATCAATAAGAAATCCCAACTGGTGGTAGAAGATTGTCACTATTTCAAGACTTTGTCAACTGTGGAATGAATCAAATGAGTAACCACGAGATCTTACTCAAAATCTGGATTCTCGGCATGTCAGAAAGGAGATAGTGATGTGTTAATAAATCTAAGTAGAAATCCTGACACTTAGATTATGAGTCAAAAAACTATCCGAATGCATCACACTGTGTTTTATTTAGAGAAGCATGCTCTATTTGACTTTTGTAAAAAGGCATGGAAGCAGTCATCTATCCGGTGACTATGGTCATCCTCTGTACACAGTCATGATTTCCATATACAATTTTTAATGCTTTTTCTGTGTATATGAGTGTGTGAGTTTTCATGTGAGTGTAGCTGTTTATGTATGTATGTGTGCATTTATGTGAGGAGGCCAAAGGTCAATTTCAGGCATCAGTCTTCAAGTGCTAACCTTCTTTTTTCTGAGAAAGGTTCTCTCACTGGTCTAGGACTCATGGATTAAGTTAGACTTGCTGGCCAGTGTGTCCAAAGGATCTGCCTCTTTCTGCTTCTCCAGGGCTTGCATTGCATTGCAAGTATGATTCATCATGTCATGCTTTTAAAATTTTTTATTGAGAATTTCATATATGCAGATGTTTTTATTAATAAATCATGGAATCCATTTAGCGTAGCCTCTATATTCATGGGTGTCAGAGCATGAGCGGCCTTTCAGAGCCTACATCTAAGAAAATTGTCCCTTTGCAGTAGTCTTGGATACTGGGTACTCATGCAAATGTGGAAGCATTTTAGAGACAGCTTTCTCCTTAGCCTTCAAGCATCATTTCTTACTGAAAGGAAATAAAACATATTGAAAATGATCCAGAGAAGCCATGCACATATTTCAAATGAGGAAACAAGACAATCCTACTGGGCATGTTCAAATGACAAAAAAACCAAATGACAGGGGCTATCACTAGTCAAAGATCAAGCAATCCAAGGAACAGATAAGAAACCTGAGAAGAAAGACATTCACTGTTTAAACCATTTAGGATGACACAAGGGGAAAATCCTCAGTCAGCTACACTGACAGATGCCAAAAAACCAGCCTGCGGTGTAAAATGACGGAGGGCAGAACAGTCTTAGAGAAGTCCACAAAGATACTCTGTAGTATGTCTTTACTTCTCCTTTCTCCCCCTCCCCCTCTCTCTGTCTCTCTGTCTCTCCCCCCCCTCTCTCTTTCTCCCACCGCCTCTTCTCTTAACACTTATGCCAAAACCTTCATTAAATATGTCTTTTAATAAATTCCAATTCCCCTTCAAAACAATGACAAAAAATGTTAAAAGAAAAGAATATGGCAAGTTTTTTCTTTTTCTTAGGATGTTCTCATCAATGAGTTATCAAATACTTAAGAAATTTCTCAATATAAAATTGTCCCCTGTAAAACATGAAGAATAAATGATAAAATAGAATTTCATCATTTGAAGCCCTTGAATATAACTAAGAAACAGTTTGGCTGCTAAAATCATAAAAGAGGTCACCAGGCATTATCTACTAAAAATGGAGACATTCCATGTCTACACTGTACTACTCAAGAAGTAGCCTTGATCAATCCTTGAAATTTGAATCTGATCAAGCTTTCATATCTAACTACAATGAAAAACACAAGAACAGAGGGAACTTTGTGGGAATCCTGGGAATGCAGTCAATGAATGGCTATTAAGAGAGCTTCAACAGAGTAGATCTTCTGGTTTCTTCTAATACTGTTTGACAGACTGGGTAGGAGTGGGGAAAGGTGATGGAGGGTAAGCTTATAAGACTTACAAGAGATATCAACCAATTGAAATGTGTGGGCATTATTTATATTCTGATGATTAAAAATGATTGTTTTATTTATGCATTCATTCACTTATTTATAATGGAAATTAAGCTTATGGCCTCGTGTGTGCTAAGCACATTTTCTACCACTAACCTTTACCTACCCTATAACTAATAATTGATGTAATTATCCATGTATAGAAAGATATATTGATAGATAGATGTATACACGTATTTATTTGTATATACTCTAAACTAGAAATAATTACATTTGCTGGTATAATGTATTTCTGTTCTTTAGGTAGGTATCAGGCGTTCTTTTTAAATTAGCCCTTAGCAGGAGGGGCTCATGAAGCCCCACCTCTCCTTGAGGAACTACTGGCAATGAATGGATGCTGAGAGAGAGGGGGTCATTCCCTTAGATGACTATCCACTGGCCCAGTACATAACCCCATCACGCATGCTCATGGAAGAAACACTAACAAAATTCAGTTAGCCACAAAATAAAACAACAAGAGACATGGAAATGGGGCTTGTTGGGAAGAATAATGGGTTTAGAGGGACTGAGAGGGAGATGAAAGAGAGTAATGATCAAAATTGATTATATATACATATAAATTATTAAAACATTAAAATATAAGTTAAACTTAAAAATCAGTCCTTAGCAACACACATTCTAACATACAAAGTGAAAAAAGGTAGCTAGTCAAATATTTATACCATTACTTTAGAAAATGACAAGAATACATCAAACCCAAAATGTTAGGAAAACAAAGATTCTAAGCTTTTAGAGTGAATTAGTACTCAGATTTCTAGACAAACTCTATCATTAAATTCTGTGGGGTTTTTGTGTGTGTGTGTGTGTGTGTGTGTGTGTGTGTGTGTGTGTGTGTGTGTGTGTGTGTGCATATGTATGTCTTTGTGTGTGTGTGTGTGTGTGTGTGTGTGTGTGTGTGTTGATTCTGGGTTTTTCCCTTTTAGAATAGATGAGATATATGGAAGTAATGGATGATACAAACGATCACATGAATTTGAAGCTTGTTAAAATATAAAGACCTTATAAATAAGGCCCTAAGTGGCTTCCCGACTGGACATGCTTTGACTCTAAGTAAAATCCTTTAGACCTGGGAGATGTCTGTTACAATGATGAATCTATGTGGCATTTTCTCTACTCCTACAATTAGAACCAAGTGAACTTATGCTCACTAATGGTTGTGATGCTTAGAATCTGCATGTGTCATTAAATTCCACTTCATGGATGCAGAAGCTGCACATGCTGTTCAGAATTGCCCAAACTGGATCCCACTTTCCCAAGTCTCAGGAAAGGCAATAATCTTGAGGTCGAGATAGCCACCATGATCCACCACCAGTATTGTCCAAAATCCCTTCGCTTTTTGATTAAAACAAAACCTTTAATGAAGGATGCCACTCACCAAGATCTTTTCTGTCCATTGTCTGATAGAATTGCTGTGAAAAATGAAATAGTTCACAATGAATAAGATAGGAATAAAGGAGGGAAGGAGGGAAGGAAGGAATGAAGAAAGGAAGGAAAGAAGGAAGGAAGAAGGAACTGAGGGATAGAAGGAGTGAAGGAAGGAAAGGGATTTAGAGATAGAAGGAAGGGAAAAAGGGAAGGAAAAGGTAACAAAGGAGAAGAGAAGAGGAAACAAGGAAAAAGAAACACATTGAACACTGAAAAGATGCCTTTATGAATACTCCATATTTTTCAAATATTGACAGAGATCTATGAGGCGGACAAGACTATACCCATTTTACAGGTATCAGAACTGAAGCTTAGGAACAAGCTCATCACTGTACCCACATCCTCATTTATTACAATAACATTTGAATATAGAATTACCGCCTTCAAATTCAGCTGTGGCATTTTATCACCATTTCTCTCAAGTGCTAATCCACCCTACAGACTCTGCATCTCACACCCACACCAGGAGATCATCTGAGTGTGGTCTCTCCATACTTCTGAAGTTGTCATTCTGCTTCTAGTGTCCCTTCCACTGCTTCTATCACTTCTGTTTTTAGAGACCAATCTGTCAAAGGCATCCTGTTGCTGGGATGATAGCTGAGAGAACTTCTGTTGGCTTCCATCTGGGTACCAAGCAGTTACAGATGGGGAGACTTGCTGCAACCTTGAAGATTAAAATAAGAAGGTGTCTGCTTGCAAGGTTAATGATTAAAAAAGAGAGAGCAAGAAAAGGAGAAAGCCAGGGCTACCAGGCAGTGCCATATATCACGGGCATTTAAGATGTGGGCTGTGCTCATCTAATGGGCTCTGCACCTGCTCCAAATTCATGGTCCCTCCCTTTTTTTCCCTCTGTACTCATGAGACAGTAACTTCTATTTATAAGATGTCTAATCACACTGTTAAGGCTGCTGATTTGAGGAAAACACTGCCAAACTGCATTATATCAAGCTAGTCCTTTCACAGACAGACACACAGAGAGACAAACCGACACATAGAGGCAGGAGCAGAGAGAGACAGAAGATACAAATAGAAACTGAGACAGATAGACAGGAAAAGAGAAATAGGAAGGCTAAAGTACATTAAGAGTTTTAAATAATACACCGATGTAAAAACTGAACTCAGGAGATCCATGTGACATTCACATTATTAACAGCAAGTCTACGACAGGCAGTTTGCTTGAATATAAAGAACCCTGGATTTTGAGAAAGAAGAATTTCTAGTCTATATTGGGTAATAATGATCTGCTTTTAACTAATATCAAGGTAATCTATTTCAGTTCAGTTTTCAAATTTATGAATCAGGCATAATTCTTTTACATCACTCGTTTACTGATAGAATAAACACATGGGATCATAAAGATGTCTGGTAACATAGTGGGTAAAGTGCTTCAAGTTACACGTTACATTGATACAGCAAGGGGAAGCAGAACAAATGGAATTCAACAGCTCTTCTTCTATCCACTAAAGAAGAGAGGTCAAAGGAAATCCATTGCTACCCAAGCAAAGAAGCAGAAAGGTTGCTGTAAAGAATCAGTCTGTGGGGGTGGGATCCAGACACAGAAGACACCATTGGCTGAGAGACCCAACAAGCAGCTGAGACAAAAGCAGATACTTACACCCAACCACTGGACTGAAGTCAGGGACCCCTGTGGTTGAATTAGGGGAAGACTGGAAGAAGCTGAAGAGGAGGGCAACCTCGCAGGAAGATCAGAAGTCTCTACTAACCTGACACTGACCCCTGGACCCCTGAGATCTCTCAGACACTGAGCCACTAACCAGGCAGCACATGTGAGCTGGTCCGAGGCCCTGACACATATACAGTAGAGGGCTTCCTGGTTTGGCCTCAGTGGGAGACATGAGGCCTCAGGGAGTGGGGAGGCCTTATTGGGGCACATCCTTTTGAAGACTGGGGGAGAGGAATGTGATGAGGAACTCTGGGAGGATGGACTAAGAGGGGGCAACAACTGGACTCTAAAAAAGTAAAAGTAATTAAAAAAATAAGAAGACACCATTGGGAATAATTAGAAATACATAGTTTCTAAGTATTGGATTGCTTGGTGGATAGTGAGAACAAGCTTGAAATTAAAAAGAAAATAGAGGTGGGATGAGAATGGTAAGAGAAGCCATAGACTGGAAGAATGTGTCTGTCAAAGACGCACCTAGCAAAGAAACACCCAAAATGTGCCGAGAAAACTCAAGAGAACAACTGACCAGCTCAACTAAAAATGGGGAAAATACACGAACAAAGAAGACACATTGATGGCAAATGAGTAGATGCTTACTACTCACTGTTAGCAGGGAGGCAAACACTAAAACAGCCTTGAGATACCACTGCAGAAATATTCAGACTGCCAAAGTCGGAAACACCAACAGGGTTGGTGAGGTGAGCGACTAGGTCGCTTGGCCACTGCCTGTAAAAGCAACCTTATTGAAAGACAGTAGAGCGGTTTCTTGGAAAACCAAATATACTCTTACTATATGACACAATGATCCTGATTCTCCATATCCTCCCAAGGAACTGAAAACTTACATTGACACAAAAACCCACCCATAAATATTTATGGCCACCCCATGACTATGAATATAGGGCAAAACTGGAGACATCTTTCATCAGATAAATTGAAAAATAAAACATGGAACATCTTAATGATGGAACATTATTTAGATAAAAACAACAACAACAACAACACACACACACACACACACACACACACACACACACACACACACACATACACACTGATCTGCCATGAATGAGAAAACACGAAAGGATCATGAATGCAAATCACCAAGTGAAGACCCACATTTAAAAAGGCTGCACACTTTATGGTTTCAATTACAAGACATTCTGAAAAAGCCTCAATAATGAAGACAGCAAAGGATCATAGTACCTAAAAGTTAAAGAAGAGGGTATGATTAATAGGTGTAACATCAAGGACACCACTCTCTTGGGCTCTGGGAGGAGGAAGAAAAAGTCGTCAATTCTTAAATGTACACAGAACATTCTGAGTTTAACAAGGTCTACCCCAAAGGAAAACCTTTTTATAAAGTCTAAAGTGCAAATTTCATCAGAGCTTAACTGAGCCGGGAGAATAGAAAGACTGAATTGACTAAGCAGAAACAAATTAATACAACATGAAGGACTTGTGAGGGTCACAGCCAGGGAGCACTAATCAGAGGCCTATAGGATGCTTCCTCTCTCCCACATATCACCACCACATCTGTTAGGTCCCTGTTTATTGGGAAATGAGATCATGCAGGACAATGGAGGAGATAATGAAGGTCACACAAATCAACATTTTAAATTCAATTGATGTTTGGGACACTGAGGTGAAAAGATGAGGAATACAGGATCCAATTTCCAAGATGCTCATTATTAAATATCTACTAAGTGCCAAAGACTATGATACACAAATGATTACTATATAATGTAGTGCACCCTAGTGCTTACCTGATGTGGAGAGCTATGCTGAGTGCCCTTCATGTGTCTACTGCTTCCTCAGTCTCCTGTGGCATTGATATTAATACTATCTCCATTTA
Organism: Rattus rattus; assembly: GCF_011064425.1. Classification (NCBI taxonomy): domain Eukaryota; kingdom Metazoa; phylum Chordata; class Mammalia; order Rodentia; family Muridae; genus Rattus; species Rattus rattus. The sequence goes on from NC_046154.1 coordinate 241,685,278, forward strand.
GCAATGAGAAAACTGGTTCAGAGAAGACCCAAGATCAGGGTAGGGTGGGGCTAGAGTTTTATTCCATAAAGTATAACCCTCTAGCTAGAGTCCTTAATGAGCACCAGCAACATTTATAATGTAGGTAATCTGATGGCTAAAAGCAGACTAGAAGTAATGCAAGATAGATCCCAGATCCCATGGAGAAGGCAGTTGAGCTGATCTCACAGGATGAAAATTGGTCAAATTGATGTTTTTAAGTGACATTACTTTTTTCATCCTAGAGTTTTTAAGGATTATTGTAAGGCTTTTGTTGACTCAATACTCACTTAGTGTTTTCCCTTTGCTAAATAGCAACTTGGCAGGAATGAGACATAGTACAAAATAGGCTAGGACAGTCAGAACAGCAGTTGAGCCATTCTGTGGATGCCCATTAGCTCAACTAACTGGTACTTGCCACTAGGAGCTTCTGGAGTGTCTCAGAACACGCCATTACATGGCTTAACCCAAAGGTCACAATGAGCTCTGCCAAGGAATCCCATCCCTGTTCTGTTTTTGTTTTTTGGGTTTTTTTCGTTTGTTTGTTTGTTTTTCTTGTTGCACTTTGCTACTATGGTTGTAATCTACTATGTCTGGACAGCTTTCCTGAGCTTGACACAAAATGGAGGACTCCCTTTTCTTAGTCTCCTCTTTTCTGTCTGATCTGGGGGGGGGGTGACTCCCAATCTTCTACTTGAGGAATGTCATATTCTCCTTGGCAGAAGTACAGGCTCAACTTCCTAGAATGCCACCCCATGCAAATGAGGTATTCCTAGAACCTTAAGCCTCAGTTAATGAAGCTTCACCCTAAGACAAACCCCTTTTCATTCTCCAAGGTTCATACATACATACATACATACATACATACATACATACATACATATGTGTGTGTATGTATAGTGCATGCACACAAGTTGTTTTATTGAATATTGCTAAGAAAACTGTTTCATTGAATATAATCTAACTAAGTTGTAACACTAAAATATTCAGGGGAGACTTCCTTTCCCCAACCCCCAGGATCCTGATGACCCACCCATTCTGGACTTGGCTCTATGTTTCCACTCCTGGTATATGGCAGTGCCTGGACACCCTGAGGGCAGAAGTGAAAAATGGAACCACATTTTTTTAATCTCAAAATCTGCCAGCATATTGTCCAACAGAGAAAAATGGTAGTCACAGTAGAATAATTACACAGAAAGACATCCCAAATGGGGGAAAAAAACATGACAAATAAGTGACCAACTTTAAGCCTAACAAGTCCTGCTGCTGTAGAAGATTGAAGTTCACAAGTTAAACTATGCTTCTAGTTAAAAGGAAAACTCCTATTAAACAAGAAGACCAAAACAACTGCCCTCTTCTGAATTTCAGAATTTTTTATTCCAAGCTGCATCTGCAAAATAGGAATAATGACTACACTTCCCCCATAGGACCTTATAAAATAGACGTGCTGCCAGGTAAGAGAAATGTTACCATTCCTAGGGGCTTGTTTGGTTACTGATGAAGTTAGTTGTGAAGGCCGCACTGAGCTGATATCCTACACAGAGACTGAGGGGCAAGATGCTATGCCCTTTACTGGTATCCAGCTGTCTCTCTGAGCCTTGCTTAGGTTTTACATTCATAGTTTCAGTTACATGGGGCTGACCACAGTGCAAATGTATTAAATCCAAAATTCCATAAATAATCAGTTTGCAAGTACTAAATGATGAACTTTTCTGAGTAGCATGATGAAATCTCACTTGGTTCCATTTTATTGTACCTAATGAACCACCCTTGCACTCTGTCTCTACCGTGTATATGCTACCTGCCCATTAATCATTTAGTGCCTATCTTGGTTTTCAGATCAAGTGTTGTGGTACAACAGCTCTGTGTCTTTTTAAACTTTATTTTATTTAACAAGTTTCCTATCCTAAGAGTAGAAACTATAAAGTTTTATTTTAAGGAAAAGAGCAAAAGATGTTGACTCAAAAGGAGGGAAAAAATGTGCTGAGCTTGCAGAGATCTGTATTAAGAATGAATCATCTACCTGAAATCCTGGAGAAAGGGGAAACTCAGGCTTATTTTTCAGTCACACTGTAATATGTAAAACAGAGAACCACAGAATGCGATAAGTTTTAGGTTAAGATGCAAAAGGCATTAGATTTTAGGATTTAGTGGTATCTATTTCAGTTTCCACTGGGTGTCTTAGAATGAATAAGCTAGCAATGAGGGGCAACTAAATGTGACAGAACCAGGCTTATATGTCCAGCAATGGCTGAATGAAGACACTGAATTGAGGGCCTACATCTTAACCTCACTCTGTATCCAGCAGTAGCACTGACCTGCTGACCCATGTGGAACAGAATAAACAAAGGTATGTCCAAAATCCAAGCAAGATGAGGAACTAAGTGGGCTTTGAAAGCTTTTTACTATTGTTTTACCTCTGGAAAATAAGAGTTTTAAAATCAAAATGTGTTGGGGTTGGTCTGGTGCTTCTATGTATTCAAATGCTAAATATGAGCCCCCAAAATCTGGTTGCTCACCAAGAAAATCTTCATGTATAGCAAGTGATGTTATGTAACCTTGCCCCCTATGTTAATTGATCAATAAAAGGCTAAAGCCTGTGACTGGGCAGTAGAGAGAGGTAGGCAGGCTTTCAGTTACCTGACTGGGGGTAAGAGGTAGATACCAGGAAGAAAAAGGAAGGACAGGGAGAGAGGAGGAAGCTGCCATGACAGGAGATGGACCATGAGCACATGGCCAGGAGAAACAAGGGACACGTGGCTAGGATGTAAGTTAGAATAGTTCCAAATGTTCGATCTAGGTTTACACCTTGTAAATAAAATACCTGGGTTATTTGGGCTAGCTAGAATAAATAATTCCTTTTACAAAAATGTTTCAAAATGAAGGTTTTATATCCTATGAACGGTCCAAAGCATATATACAGCACACGATGTGGTCCCCAGGACTGAAAAATCTGTTTCATGTAAGAAGGGTTGATCAGATGTACCTGCAGCAGATGATGTTAAATTTCTAGGAGCATGCGACTTACAGAAGCCTGGATAATTGAATCATCTTAAACAGAGTTCCCATTTCCTTGAGATCTAAGTTTCCACAGGGGAAAATAAAGCAGGATTGCACCTGAAATCCCCTTTTGTCTTTAAAAAACAAACTGCTATATTTTCTCATTTTTTTTGTTTATGATATGTGCACACTGGAGTGTTCCTTTCCTCACACCAAAGTAACAGACTCATGAATTACCTTCAGAGAAAGATGCATGTTCTAGTCTATCCAGTGTCAGATGCCTGTCATAGTGGGTGTCAAGGAATTGTCCTATAAATAACTATATTGATAACCTACTCTACAGATATCTCAGATCATGTTCACTGTCCTGGATAATTGGATAGCAAGGGTAGATATAAAGTCAAAAGACCTCTCTTGCCATTTTGGTGGCAGACTCAAGTAGATCGTTTTCTTCTTTCTATTCTTGTTTCAAAGTATGTTCATACTGTATTTGATGGAGGAAAGGAAAGAAACAGAAATAAAAGAAAACATCAAGCAGAGCAAGTCAGAAGACAACCAAGAGAGGAAGTGAACATGTCAACCTTGGGGATTTCATTTACTGGATTCCTATCTTGTGTCAAGCACCCCTGTGACCTGCCCATTAAAAGCTGTCAACAAAGGCAACTCTGACATGCTCCTGCCTGGATTCCCCTGAATACCTATAAAGAAAAATTCTAATAGACATACTATTTCCTATAAATCACAGAAATAATGGTGGTGAAGTCCTTGAAAGGTTACATTTATTAGGGAAAAGGCAGTCATGCCCAAGCAAGTGATGGCAAAAAAATGCTGTCAGGAAGGAAGGTCTGTGAGAAATCATGTTCCCTTTTTATTCCCAATTTTTGGTTTCTTCTCTCTTCTCTTCACTTTCCCTTCAATTGTCAGGCCAACTGAGAAATTTTGCAGTATACATTTTTTCTTTTTATCCCTGAGTCCAGACTTTTTTTCATTAGTTCCTTGTCTTTCCTGAAGCTCATCATTGTCTAGATTCTTGCCCGGAGAATTTATGGAATCTCTGATTATAAATTATTTCTTTTAATTGTGTTCTTCTCCTTTAGCATTTTAATCATGTGAAATAAATGGTATCTTAAATGGGGAAGTCAAAATGATATAGTGGGGTGAACTTAAACTGTTCTTAGATTCCTTTTCAAAATGTTACCACTCCAATGTAATGGAGTAGTATGATCCATGAACAAGGAAGAGAGCCTAAACTGCATCTGAAGTCATACCAATGGACACAGGTACTTAAGAACTGGAAGCGCAGGGCAGTTTTGACTTTGCATCAAGAACAGAATAGAAAATATGTGTTATGATATGAAGAGTAGATTATTCATGTACTTATTTATGTATTCTGTATTATGATCAGGTATTAATCAGTGTATTTTGTGCAGTTAAAATTGGCCAGTCGATTTCCTCCACAATGATGGGCACAGGACAGTCTCAACATGAGTAAGAATTCAGGAGGAGGAAATATAGTGAAACCTCAGTGCTACAAGAAGACACACATCTCACTTTAATACAAATTTAAGGTAATTTTTAAAAATTAAAAATTCTTATAAAGCTTTTGGCATATATCCGGCTTTCAAAACTGGTGATTTTTGTTAAGATTCTTTGTGATACAATTTTTAAAAATTCTCTTTAAAAAACAAAAACAAAGCTGCAACCCAGAGAGGTGGAATTCGTACAGTGCACTAGAATTAAAGTAAGAGGTAGAAGTGAGTTCAGCGGCCCTGACTCCTGGTGATCTGTCTTCCTGAACAAGAAGACATAGAATGCTAATCAAGTATATAAAGTCATGTCTGGAATCAATTACTGAATTAGTTTTCTTAGAAGAATTTCTTCCTTCCAAATTTTTCACTTTCCTAGAAACCAGTTTTAATTCAGTGCTTTCTCTGACTTTGGCCATTCCTGATTCTTCTCCTGGCTTTTTCTAACAGCTGTTCCTCTTCAGCTCCTGTATCTTTAGACTGATCATTTCATTTGATCCTTATAAGTGCTCTGGAAATCAGTATGGCAAACTGATTCCCATTTAATAAGAGGGAGGGGAATGAAAACAGAGGCAAGCTAACACTGTCTCCAAAGATACAAACTTCTAAATGGTAGAACCAAGAGGGTGGTGTACCTCAGCCCATTTGCAGGTCTATGATTAGGATAGACCTTGTCATTTCTAGGGTGGTCAAAAGCTCTTTGAACACTGCTATCTTATAAAGGAGTAGTCCTGTGATCTGATCCCAAACTGAGAATGCTTACAAACCAATGACTTATCAATTTGATATACAAAAAATCCCAATGAATATGTATCCTTTCTTGTATAACATGCTCCAAAAATGGTGAGGAGGGAGCACGCTTATCATGCAAGGGAAGCTAAATATTGAATAATAGAATGTGCTCTCATAAAGTAAGGAGAAAATGAAGATAATTTTAACAGAAATAGGTTACTGTCTTAGTTGCTGTTCTAATGATAGGAAAAGACACCATGACCATGGCAACTCATAAAAGAAAGCACTTAATTGGGGCCTTAATTAAAGTCTCAGATCTTTAGTGCCATGATAGGGAGCATGGCAGCAGGGAGCAGAGCTGTAGACAGGCGTGTTCTTAGAAAAGTAGGTGTAAGCTACATCGTGATCTGCAAACAAGGAGTGAGAACTGAACCTAGCATGGGCTTTTGAAACCTCAAAGCCCAGCCCCAGTGACGTACTTCCTCTAACAAGGCCACATCTAATACTTCTAATCCTAAAAAAGAACCGCCCTGCCGGGTGAGTAAGCATTAAAATCTGTGAGCCTATGGGGGCCATTCTTACTCAAACTACCAGTTACCAATCCCAAGTAGTCAGCCCTAAGCACACATATATATGAACAACAATAAGTGGACTCAGAAGTTGTGTATATGTCTATGTGCATGCAAGTGTGTATGTATATGTGTGTATGTGTATATATGTATATGTATACATATGTATACATAGGTAACGACAGTAATTAAAGACTAGATCATGAATTTGAGAGGGATTGGGGATTGTGGCAGATGTTAGAGTGGGAGAGAGGGAGGGTGGAAATGGTATAAATAAAAAAGACTTTGTATGAAAGTCTCAAAAAATGTAAAAATCTAATTAAAAACAAAGAGATGGAACACAGAGGGTGAAGAAACACCTGATAATGAGTATATGTAATCTGCTGACAAGCTGAGAAGATTCAGCCTGATGAACTCATTAATAATCCAACTGAATGAATCCAAGCATACTGATAAAGCCCCAAATCTGACAATGGAACCAATATCAAATGTCCCCAGCCTTCATTTGTTCCTTTTACTGATCACTGATTTATTTAGGCTGGGCTTAAACTCACCCTGTAGCCTAGTAAGGCCTTGAACTTGTGATCTTCCTGCCTCAGTTTTCCAAGTACCCAAGATTATCAGTTGGCAGAAAAGATAAAAATAAACCCGTGCTGGCTCAAAACAGACAAATTTGATAAGAACATAAGCCTTCTGATGAAGTAACTTGGAACTTCTCAGTAACATTAAATGCTCAAAATTTGGCTTACCCAGCAACTCTGGCCAGCTCATAAATTCTTTTATTTAATCAAAAATTATTTTAAGGGGTGATGTACCAGTACCATAGTGGATACTTGAAATATAGGTGTACATAAAATAAAGTCATCGCTTCTAGTTTGCCTTCTACTTTAAAGCATGGAGACATGCAACAAACATGAAGACACATGCTGTAATGTCAGTGGAAACATAGCAGAAGGGAGGCCTAGGTGTGTTCCTGTAGATAGATGGTTGGGAAAGACTTCCTTGACTCAGTGATTTGGGATGATGTGATTAGGAAAAATTTCCAAGACCTAGAGATAGTACTGGAAAGGTTCTGATAAAGACACGCACTTTGCATGTGTGAGGCACAGCAGGGCCAGTGGAGCTCCAGAAGATTGAGATATTTTTTTTAGATAAAAATAAAAATAAATGTGTATTTGTACAAAGTTTCATGTGGTGGCTCTCTTTAGTTCTTTGAAATTTTATTTCCAGAACAAATGCCCTGAATTAAGTTATTCTCTAAAGAAAACTCATTTTCATAGCCCACTGTTTGGAAGTGTGACAATCTAAGACTTGTCCACCATGTTTACGGAGGCCCTCATGCCACGTGACAGATGAGCATCACTTGATGAGAATATGTACAAGAGCGTGTATGTTATACCCTCATTCTGTTTTACATATAGGAAAACGGAGGCTCCCAGCAATTACAACCGTTGAATCTCATCATCTTCTGATACGTGATCTAGAGGATGTCCCACCTCTTTAACTCTGATGTTCACAGATGTGTTCTTGGGAATACACACAGCTTTTAGAATCATTTCATAATGGCACGAACTCTTTCTCACTATTATATTTAACTTTCCTTGAATTTTATGATGAATGAAGGAACTCATAGATGTGGAACATTTTGCAACATAAAACATAGTGGAAGTTGTAGGTTCCACTGTAAATATTTAATCTACCACAGGGGTGCTCAGCAGTGGTAGAAAGCACTGGGATTTGGTGGCTCAGGTAGAATTTATATTTTGACACTTGTCATTTATGAAATTTTTTCCTCCCTCCTTGTCTAAGAGTTTTACTCCAGCAATAACTCTACCAACACACTGTCTAAGTCATACATCAAACTTCATTTCAGCCCCAGTCATCATAATTCCTGTTTATTTTCATCCCCAGTTATTGTAGATATAACTAATATTTTGAGCTCAATGAATTATTTTGGCTCAAATCATATTTCATTCTAATTTCATCCCCAATTTGTTTATTGCTATTATAATGAAACTCTGACAGTACCTTGAATTAGAAGCCATTTTACAGATAAAGGCTAGATTCATAGTTAAGATTTCTGTTCCTTCCCACAGCTGTTACAAGTCTAGGGTCCCTAGACCACTCACAGTACCTGTCAACTGACTGCAAAAATCTAATAGGATTTTTCTTTTACTTAAGGTTCAATAATTCAATAAAATGGCTTAAAGAACTTGAAAGAGGACTATCCAGGTAATTATAGTCTTGTTATTGCACACAAAGCTATAAATCGGGACAAGCCACGAGAAGAGTCTCATGTAACAACCGTCTTTCATGGAATCTGTATGTCTCAGAGAGTATACATCAATGTATATAAAACCTCCTTACCCAGGAAATCTTCTGCCCTTTCAGATTGTGTCCTTGAAGCTCGTGAGCTTCAGTGTCCAAAGATTTTTATTAAGGATCTATTATGTAGCATGATTGATTGAGCCATTAGCCAAAGGTTGAGCTTAATCTCCAGCCCCTTCTAGGTTGGGCTGAATGTCAGGGTACATTGAACTATTTAATCATATATTTCAATGCTATAATTCTATACTCACAAATTGTGTTCCTATAAGATGAATTGATTTCTTCCTTATGAATGCTATTGTTATCTCTTGCTTAAAATTATCATTTGCTATTCAAAAATCACAAAGATATTCATATGCACCTTCTAATATTTTCAATTACTACATTTTGTTGATTGATCCAGCTTAAGCTTATTATTTCTCATTACTTTTGTTATCTCCTGTAAAATTAGATTACTGAGTTAGTTAGCTGTAAAGATTATAACCAGATTTAACTTCAACAATACAAAATAACTACCATTTATGTATTATTTTTTAAATACTGGGAATCATTCTGAGAACTTGACTTTTTCTCTCTGAATAAGTCAAGTATCCATCCTTTAGGGGCAGTTAAGAAAGGAATGGTTCTAAATAATAAACACCAAATTTGAAGCCAAGAAACTTGGCTCCAAAATTTGCTTTTAACTGACCTATTATGTTATCTTCTAAACAGTAATACTGTGCGTTAAAACTTTCAGATTCTTTATCATCAACTCTCCAGGGTTTAGGATATACTCATATTCAGAGGAAGCTCTTAAGGAATCCAACAACCTGAGAGAATAGGGAACAGTAACCTGGGGCTATATTTGGTTCGGGTTATGCATATCCACCCCCTTATAAGAATGTACTTGGCACACTTCATCCTTCATCTGCATGTGCAATGCATACACAGCCCTCTTCAAACAACGAAACTATCAACCTCAGAGAACCATTTTATCCCCAACCTGCATCAGGCTACATATACACCTATCCCTAAACAACAGTGTAGACCTCCTCACCACCAGAAACAATCATATTTAGACAATTTTGGTTCAACTGTATCTCTGAGTCTGAAAATGGGAAGCTTGCTGCAGCCTGAACTGGTTTTGGCTGCATGCACAGTAAGGCACACTGCATAATTTACAAGGAAAATCTCCTTTTCACCATTTTATGCATATGATTTTCATATGTGTATGTATGATTAAACTCAGAGGCATTATGGGCAGAAACATGGGAAATAAGAAAAAATTGAATATATGACCTTGTGTGACAAGTGGAATATACAATCACCAAACTCTGACCCTTAGAAACTGTTACTTCTCTTGAACCCCATAAAAGGAAGCCCTAAACAATCCCTGGGTTCACTGAGTGTTCCCATCGACACTCAGAGTACTTGACAGAGTACACTTCTTTGCTATGGCTTTGCTGTCTCCCTTCTTTTGCAAAATCAGTTTGAATCTTTGTTTTCAGTTCTCTTACATTCAAACCTGGAAATAGCTGGCTGAAAGCCAGGAATTTAAAAAGATGTAACATTAATACACCTTTGATCAGTTCAATTAAGAAGAAATCTTCTTAGCAACCTTGATATTTATATCTCTTTATGAGTAATCATCAGCTCTTGGATCCAATTTGAAACATGTTCACTTAAGAAATAAATGATGAATTCTCCATTCACGGTCTGGACTTCCAAGGTCTCCTAGGCATCTAGCAATGAATACTTTTTAAATGTCAGTCCCTTCTCTGGAGAGATAGGGACACTAGATTTGTCCGGTTGGCATCCTACTTGGCCAACCCATTCATGGATAATTTTCACCTACTAGTTTCCCCCTATTGAGGAAGCAACGTGACCTGCATGTAAAACCAAGAGGCAGTAAATTCATCAGAACATCCAGGCACTAAGAGTAGCAATATTTGCCTAGACGATTGAATTTACAATTCAAATCCTATCGAATGTTCTACAGGAAACCCTAAGTTGACCTGCCCTCCGAATCAGTGGCTGTTTTCTTTTTCCATACACTATCTCACACACCACAGTGTGAGCGTATGATAGCATTCTTCTTTCTGAAGAAGACCGCTTCAGAGGATGGCTGGAAAGAAGGAATGGAAGCTATGAGAAACATGATCTGCATTCCAACATTCCTTCATCAGTGCTTTCTACATGCCCCATGTTGTAGAGGTTCAATTCATGATCAGAATCTCGCAGCTCCTTGAGCCCCATTATATCATATAACTTGGGCTCAAAACGTATCATCAGCTCAGAGGTAATGACTTCAGCAAGGGAGGTGCTAGAAGGAGAAAGAAAACCTGACATAGAGCTGTCTACTTGAGAGTCAGTAGGAAAACACCTAAGAGTGGAAGACTGTTCCTTATTTTTCTTTTTCTTTTTTTTAAATTTAATTAATTATTTTATTTATTTACATTCCATCTGTTGCCCCTCTCCCCGTGCCCCCTCCCACAGTCCCTCATCCCGTTGCCCCTCCCACTTGTCCTGGGACACTGCTCTACCCACAGTCCCCTTCTCTGGGGTCTCAGGTTTCTTGAGGATTAAGCACATCATCTCCTACTGAAGCCAGACCAGGCAGTTCTTTACTGTATATGGACTGGGAGCCTCGGACTAGCCCCTGTATGCTTCCCATTTGGTGGCTTTGTCTCTGGGAGCTCCCAGGGCTCCAGGTGATTTGGGACTGCTGGTGTTCCTATGGGGTCCTGTCCCCTTTATCTCCTTCAATCCTTTTTTAAATTTCTCCACAGGGGTCCCAGACTTCAGTCCAATGGTTGGGTGTACGTATCTGCATATGTCTTAGTCAGCTGCTTGGTAGGGTCTCTCAGATGATAGCAACGCTAGGCTCCTGTCTGTAAGTACCTTATAACATCAGTACTAGTGTCAGGCCTTGGTACCTACCCATTAAGTGATGGATCACAAGTTGGGCCAGTCACTGGACTGCCTTTCCTTCAGTCTCTTCTCCAGGTTTGTTCCTGCAGTTCTTTTAGACAGGGACAATTCTGGGTCAGAAATTTGTACTGTTCCTCAACTTGGGGCCCTCTCTATCTACTGGAAATGGACTCTTCAAATGCCCTCTCCCCACTGTTGGGCATTTTGGCTAAGGTCACCCCCATTGAGTCCTAGGAATCTCTCACATGCCAGGTCTCTGGGACTTTCTAAAGGGTCCACCCCTACCTCCTACCCCTAGAAGCTGCCTATGTCCATTCATTCTCCTAGCCCTGTGGGCTTCTTTCCTGTTCCCCACCCCCATACCTGATCCTATTTCTCTCACCCACCCAGGTCTCTCTCTCCCTCTGGCTCCCATGATTATTTTGTTGCTCCTTCTAAGTGGGATTGAAGCATCCTCACTTGGGCCTTCCTTTTGGTTAAACTTCTTATAGTCTGTGGGTTGAGTCCTGGGTATTTTATACTCTTGGGCTAATATACACTTATCAGTGAGTACATACCATGGGTCTGACTTACCTCACCAATGATGGTATTTTCTAGTTCCACCCATTTGCCTTAAAAATTTATGATATCCTCGGTTTTAATAGCTGAATAGTGTTCCATTGTGCAAATGAACCATATTTTGTGTATCCATTCTTCTGCTGAGGGACATCTGGGTTGTTTCAACTTCTGGCTATTATGACTTAGGCTGCTATGAACATAGTGAAGCAGTGGAGCACATGTCCTTGTGGGATGGTGGAGCATCTTTTGGTTATATGCCCAGGAGTGGTATAGCTGGGTCTTCAGGTAGAACTGTATCTAATTTTACTGAGGAAATGGCAGATTGATTTCCAGAGTGATTGTACTAGTTTATAACCCACCAGCAATGGAGCAGTGTTCTTCTTTCTCCATATCCTTGCCTGCAGGTATTGTCACTTGAATTTTTGATATGAGCCATTCTGATTGGTGTAAGGTAGAATCCTGGATCGTTTTGATTTGTATTTCCCTGATGACTAAGGATGCTGAACACTTCTTTAAAAGTGCTTCTTGGCCATTCCAGATTCCTCTTTGGAGAATTCTCTGTCCTCCATTTTTAAATTGAGTTACTTGGTCTTTTGGAGGCTACCTTCTTTATATATTTTGGATATTAGCCCTCTATCAGATTCAGGCTTAGTGAAGTTTTTTTCCCCCAATCTTGCTGATTTGTCCTGTTGATGGTGTCCTTTGCCTTACAGAAGTTTTTCAGTTACATGAGGTCCCATTTATAAGTTGTTGGTTTTAGAACTTGAGCCCTTTGTGTCCTAGTCAGGAAGTTTCTCCCTGTGACAATGAGTTTGGGGCTATTTTCCATATTCTTTTCTATTAAATTCATCATATCTGGTTTTATGCTGAGGTCCTTGATCCACTTGGACTTGAGCTTTGTGCAAGGTGCTAAATATGGATTTATTTTCATTTTTCTATATGCAGACAGACAGTCAAACTAGCACAATTTCTTAAAGACGCTTTATTTTTCTACCATATGGTATTGGCTTCTTTTTAAAAATCAGCCAGTCCCCCTGAAATCTCCTCTATTTGACAAATAAGGGCTGTGGAATACACAGACAGACATGAAGATAAGAAAAGACACTTTAACCTCCAGACCTCGGTTTTCTGATCACAAAATAGGATCTGTTACTTGTGGCACCCTTGAATTAATAATGGAATTTTATATGCAGAGACTAATGGAATAGGAAGAAGTAATATGATGAGGTTAAGCATAGGTAATGCAGAACTAGACAGCCTCAGTGAAAGCTCCTTGTAAAATACCTGTGATGAAGCCCTGGGACAATTCCTTCAGTTCTTTACAGCCCAACCCCCATCCCACTAACTGGGAGAGATTACAATACTGTTTTGCAGGTCATCAGTGATATAAAGTAGTGCCAAGCAGAGGACAATCACAACAAAAGTAGTTGCCATTGTTACTATTGCTGGAAGAAAAAAAAAAGGAGCAAGGCAACCAGGCAAGATGGTGTTCTGTATTGCAGATTTCTGAGGCCAGCTAATCTACCAAGTTAGTTCTGTATCAGCCAGAGCTACATAGTTAGACCCCCGTCTCACATAAAGAATAGATGTCATTCTATTCCATCTAGGAAGCTCTCAGAAGACCACAGTAGGACCTGACCTACCAGCCAGTCTTCAAGATGCTCTTTAGATAAACTTAAGCCTTCCTAGGCTTACCGAATGGTCCTGCCTTCCAAAGTTGGTCCCAACCCTATGTAGTACTTCCTGTTAAAGGGTGCACAATTAACCCTTCTTTGATGCACTGAGATGTGAGCTCCAACTGATTAATTTCTAGTCAGGAGATGGTCTTTAACTATTCAAGATGTTCTCTTAACCTTAGGCTTTGTTGGGGTGAGTGGTTTTGTGACGCGGCAAGCCTCTAATTTAATCCTAAGAGAACCAGACCTCAGCAATTTTATTTTTATTTTTAAGAGCTTTACAAAGAAAGCTATTGCAGGTTTAGAGATATTGATTTTATTTAGAACCGAATATGTATGAAAGCAGCCAGAGTGCTCCTGGCATAAATTACTTTGATATACTGAGTGCAAAAGCAAGAGCAATTCCTTTCTCACTTTTGGCTTTCAGTGTTCAGCAGAGGGGTGTTGATTTATACTTTTATTCCTTTCAACCAGACATAGGCTGCTTTTAACTCCAGAGAAGAAGAGTTGCTGGATAGACTTGTAGGAGATAGGAAAATGGGAAGGACAGAAGGAAGGGAAGGAGGGAGGGAGGGAGGGAGGGAGGAAAGAGGGAAAGCAGAAGAGAAAGCAAAGACTGCCTTTTCTAATTTTTCTCTTACCTTCCCACCTAGTTCTGCACACTATGGAAGAAAATAAAGTAAAACAGCAATGAAGAATGGAAATAAAATCGAATTCAATAAACAGTTTTCTAGGTAGTTAACTTAAGGGCAATTTTATATAGCGAACTATAATTACATAAAGCATTAAGCCCACCTAACTGAGAAGCAGATAAACAGTATGTAATATTACAATCTAATTTTTATTTCTCGTTTCCAGGTTCCATGTATCTCTTCTATACCCATGAGACAGACAATGAAAATTTTCTTTTCACATACTAGATAGTCCTCATAACCTTATTCCCTGATTTGAGAAAGCTATAGGAAACCTAGACATTAACTCAAAATTCTTCCTCTCGCACCATGAGGCTGAAGCGACTTGTCCCTTCCTGCTATATTCTATGAATTCTTGAGTATCTTTCTTGAGTCCTATAAAATAAACATTTGAAATTCTGGATCAAAAGGCAACAAGAAGATGTTGTATTTATGGGCTTTTCCATTTGTCCCACATTGTTTCTCTGTGTCGGATTTTAAGTGTGTACTCTGGTCCCCATTTACAAACTTTTCTGTGGAATCTTGCTGCTGGCCATCACTCAGAACCCATGCCCAGTGGAATGAATACACTTGGGAACAGAACCAACTCCTTCACAAAGGTTGACCGGGTCTGGTCCAGCTGAGTCATAACTCTCCCACTTCAGTACAGCCCTTTCTGTCCCCTTCCCAGTTAGGAGTTACAGCCACATCAAATCCCCTCTCATCCTTGAAGACACTCTTATTTCCTCCTCCTTGTTCTCCCTCATGCAGGTTTTTCTTCTTCAAAGGCAACTTCTTGTTGCAGTATCCCTGGTAAATTCTGACAGCTTTCAGAACCTATCTCTAAGCTCCTTCTTCAGTGTCTTCATCCTCAGGCAGAGTTCTGATGGCTCCTTGGAAGCCAGTTGGACACAGGCACAAGGTCTGGCTGTCTAGAGGGACAGATGGCATGTTGCTTCAGTAGCAGAGCATTGCCAGGATGTTAACATTTTGCTGGAATAGTATACTTCGCAAACTAAATGGCATCAGCTGCTTTGCTCTCTATCTGCAAGGATATTGCCTATGTTTAGAAAAAATATTTTGGAAATATAGTGGAGAACGAGGTATTTGAGAGATCAATAACTAGATAGTAAATAGATTATCTACAAAAGAAATTAGGATGCTTTTTTCTACAAGAACTTTTATTTTCTTGACAGACTTTACAGGTTTGGTGTGATGCATGCTGATTTTCTCAAGAAAGGAAAAGCTTAACACTGACTCCAACAGCTTCCTAGCTAGCCCTTGCCAGGGACCTGTCACTCTAAGAAATGGAAATTAAACATGATTCATATATAATAGTGTTACATTGCTTGTCCCTCAGGCGCATCTTCCTGGGGTGAGTCACTCTGGTCATTCCAGTATCTCCCATTCAGTGAACTAAAATACAACTGGCCAAACTGTGAGGATGCTGTGCACAGAAGTGAGACATCAGGGACACAGAGCAACACCCAGGAGGATGATGGAGAGATGGTTAAGAGAATGACAGAAAAGAGGAGAAACAAGCTGAATTTCCTGGAGATTTTATCAGTGCCTATTTTCATCCCTACAGAAAACAATTGACCTATTTAATAATCTGGTTCCTCTCTATATTCAGTTAAACTATTGAATCTTTGTCCATCCAATTAATAAAAATTTCTGTAAATGTATTTTGAATTACTTTTTATAGATAAAACTAAAATCCTGTTTTAAATGAGATGATTACATTTTTGTTTTTAAAACATTAGTAAATTCATGTTTTTGTCCTTGGCTTTCCATTAATTAGTTTTATCCTTACCGATTTTACTCTTTCTATTCTAGTTGATTTCTTGTTTCCTTAATTTCACTATTTTGGTTGGTTTTTTAGATTGTCCTATTTACTTCTGTACTGTTTGCTCATTTCCAGTGCAGACATGTTTGCAATATCAAATTTATCAAACTTTTAGAGTCTAGATTTTTTATATAATTCATATGCTTTGAATAAGATGTAATATACATATATATATTTTTTCCCTCTCTCCCACTTTCTCTTTCCCAAAGTAATCACATGCCCTTAAAATTTTGAGTCATATGACCTGTAAATTGGCAGAGTTTAAGCTATTCCACTTGAAATCACTGCCACTGACCACAAATAATAATATCATCGCCTTTACTCACTTGACAAGTAATTTCACTCTGTCAAACTTCAGATTATAACATCTATTGTGGTATAACTTTCTACTCCATCTCTACTCTGCTTTTATTATGCTATGTCTTAAGGCAGGGTTAGTCTAACATAGTAGTTTATACATACACACATATATACATAATCTTTAGATTGTGTGAAATGATGTGCTTCTCTTAAAATTAATTGTGAGAATTCTTTAACACATTTCTCAGATTTATAATAAATAAAAAGATACAAGTGGTAAGTGAAACATTGAGGTTTTTTTTCAGTTCAAAAATAATTTTAGGTGGTGTGGAAATATCTTTATTTTTGTTTTGAAGTATTTTGACATATCCTTTTATGGGTCTTGATCGCATTAATTATCACCCACCAAAATTTAGAAAAAAAATTAGCAACAATTTTTATTTAAATTGTTAGTGTTTGTGTTCCTTAGAAGGTAGGGGAGAGGTCTTTGATTACATAGATTTGAAGCCTTACAACTCTGATCCTAGAATACAGATATTGTCTTCATCCAGACAGTGGTGCACAGGATTACATGAATTCTTAGTTGTGGTTTACCATTCAAAAGCAGTAGTACATAAGCTTCAGACTTGGAGTTGAGATTCAAATACCAATTTGCACTTAATAACTGTACCTTTCTCTTTTCTGTAAAAGGGAGATAAAAGCAAACCATCTAGAAGCTTGTCATATAGCATAAAACCAAGTTCAAGTCTCATCCTTAGCCATTTCTGTGACCTTGAACAATTTCCTTAATTTTTTGTCTATTCCTACATCAATAAAATAGGAGATAACACTTTGTAGTAATGAATTCCTTCTTATAAATCAGGCTAAATGATTAAAATTTGCAATTGTTCCTCTTAATATACATTCAAAATTTAGAGGGAATTTTACTGCCCTGTTCCGGAGAAAGCGGAGAATAAAAGAGAGCCATACACGGACGAGGTGCTTAGTTTCACATCTATTAAAGAAGGCAACCTTTTTGGAAAACACACTTCATGGTTTTTTTCTCTTATTCCAGCCACCTAACACCGCAGACCAATTCTGCTCTGCTGCGCAGGCAATATTCTGCTTCATTTGACCCAGTCACGTCTTCAATCTTGTTAAACTACAGAGCACAACAAAACCAGCTTCAAGAAAGGTTAACTGAGGCCTTTGGATTGATTGAAAGTGCCTGTCAAGGGTGCTGTCCCTCACCATGTACAATGGGTTTTCATTAGAATTTTGTTGTCTGCTGTGGCGTAGTTGGAAACATTCACATGATGGATTAATCAATTTCTGAGCTAATGCATTCACATGTGGTAATGACTTGCTCAAATGCCTCTCTGGCTGGCTGAATGGGCTTAAAGGAATTAAGCAGGACCACAGAAGGAACCAAACTTTCAATTAAGAAAGAAAGTTGCAAAGTGTTCTTTTCTAACCTAGGAAATGAACCAAGCCTGATAATTTCCTTTTATTTCCCCATGACATATTACAAGGTTAAAAAAAAAAAGCTAAACCTATAAAAAATATAACATCATTTACATCTTCAATTTGTAGTGCTGTAGGATGCATCATTAAGTATAAATGGGCCGCAATAAAAACACATTAATTAGTATAGAAAAAAGGAAAAAGCAAAATTTCAGGTTCATTTCAGTTCTCAGAAAGAAAGGCATATATTTATATATTTATGCATAATTAGAAATCACTAACTCATTTTTCTGTGACGAATGCAACAAGAAGATAAGGAGAAAGAACTAAGTAGAGTGATCATTTCCATAAACCATGACTCCACCTCAGGCATGGGCTGCCCTTCTCCCGGTTATTACACTCATAAAGTACCTATAAAAATGACTCCATGTAGTTCCACATTTATTGTCTGTCATTGTCCCATGGATCAAGTTGGGTTTACAAGGCAGGAGATGATTTTCTTCCCATTTCACTCGCTATCCTTTTCTGATGTCTTCTGCATTCTAGTACTGATCAGCCTCTGGACACATTTTACAGCCGAGGTACAATGACAAGTTTGTGACTGACCTGGCAAGTTGTAGAGGTCACACTGCAGCCTGAACCTCATCCTGAGCCACTGTTGCACTCAGTTTATAGTCCAGAGTCTCGTGATTAACTCAGCTTCACCTGAACGAAGAGCAGTTTTCAGAGAAGGTGACCTATAGAAGACATTTCGCTTGCAATTGTTATTGTCTAGCCACCAAACAGTTTGCAAATCAGGCTTTTTGATGGTGGATGTGAAAAGTATTAGGCTCGGAAAGTGTGTATATAGGCTCATGTAGGTATTGAAAACAAAACACAATTGCTGAGTTAAGAAATTTAAAATTCTAGACTTCCCCTTCTTTGAAGATTATGAAGAGCTTCTTTTTTCATAGCAAGAGAAAGGGATTTGGCTAAGTCAAATTCTAAAGGGAAGGGAATTTGAAGAGGACTGGGCCTTTTAAGAGAGTCCTTCCCCAGGGCAAAACTTTATTTGGGAGTGCATACACCACTGTTGTTTATATCCTTCTGGGTGACTGAAGGCCGAATACCTGCTGGGGGGGGTGCTCGACCGCTTCCCCCACCTATTCACGTGTGAGAAGTCAGAGGCCTGGCTGCAGTGAACTGTGGGAGATAGCTGCTCACAGTAAAGGGATGTACTGATACTTGGGCCAAGTCCTAACATCCCCGATCCAAATTGAACATTGTCTTTCCCTATGAACAGGCTAAAGTTTTTAAACGGGTAAAACACTTTAGATTGTGAGATGTCAAGACATGGTAGTCTCGATTTTGACTCATATTGCCATCATTTGAAGTCTTCACTGGGACTATGGGGCCCACTTTCAGTATGACTCATGCTCATGATTGACAAAATCGTTGGCAGGAAATGAATGCTAGATGTTGGCAGGGAGCTTCAGATCCTCTCTCCAGGAGGCTCCTGGAGCATCCTCACAGCATGTCAGCAAGCATCTGACAGATTATGTAACCCAAAACAGTACAAGGGAGAGGTTGCTTTGACTTTGTGTTCTGCCCTTGCAGTTGCTCTCTGTCATCTCTATACTGCCCCTTTTGTCATAGCTCTATTTACGAGATGTAGATAAGATACTTACTGAAGAGACTGGTGGCCATGACCAGGTTCAGATGATATTGGAACAGAAAGGAGCCATGCATGCACAGAAGTTAGTTTTATGGTTCACAATGGATTAGAGCCAAGAGATCAGGATTAAGGATATGGATGAGGTATAGATGATGGAGACTTTGTGTGGCAGACTCATTTAAAACCCAGAACAGGGGTTGGGGATTTAGCTCAGTGGTAGGCGCTTGCCTAGCGCAAGGCCCTGGGTTCGGGTCCCCAGCTTCGAAAAAAAA
The DNA here is from genome assembly GCF_011064425.1 of Rattus rattus. Taxonomy (NCBI): domain Eukaryota; kingdom Metazoa; phylum Chordata; class Mammalia; order Rodentia; family Muridae; genus Rattus; species Rattus rattus. The sequence goes on from NC_046154.1 coordinate 241,704,781, forward strand.
AAAAAAAAAAAAAAAAAAAAAAACAGAACACTAATAGACGTACTCAACTCTACACAGAGTTGAAATGTATCTCAAATAAGCAACTCCTGCAGAATAGAGTTTAGAAGTTAATGCTGTGGTCAGCAGATAGACAAAATATGACCGTATTCCAACAATAACTAGCCTAATAGCTGGTGTCAACTGAATTGAATTTATAATCTAAGTGAAGATAAAGGATAAAAGACATTACGATAATGAAAAGGCAATAAAATCCTGGTTCCCAAATCCAACACAGCCAGCAGCAGTATCTTCAGGGGAAAATATGGCATGCAGATCAGCAAATCTGGTGAAATGTACCCCCAGGAAGATCATGAACCCATGTTTGTGTAAAAGAAGAAAGGGGTAAAAATTTGAGAAAGATTTTGTGCAAAAAAAAAAATGTGGCTCCTGCAAAGAGCTTGTCGTGTTTTTACCATTTTAAGCTCAGGCAGCTGATCTGTGATTCTTTCCAAACATGGGTCAGTATTTCTGCATCTCATCCAGTTTTATCTGTAAGTGCAGAGTCACATGGGCTTTGTCCCCCAGCATTCACGCTGAGAAACAAATCTCATTTTGCATTGCAGCATAATTTATTCCTCATTAGTCTAAGCTATGACTTGCTCACGATTACATTCAATTGCAGTGTTTACAGATTCATTTTCATAATATTTCCTCTGGGCTTATTATTTCCATTTGTAAAAATGAACTAAATCTTCTAAGTCGGAGTAAGCCGAGATCATTTGCAAGGGGCCATTGCTCTTCCTCACACTTGGACAAGAGCTTCACCACAGCAGACAGAGGATGCTCCATTTAAGAGAATCTGAGTTTCAGGCCCTTGTGCAGTATCTTGTTTTTATCAAGTTTTGTCTCCTGTTTTGCTATAGCTGTCTGTGACATTGTGTAAATGACGATGTGGTCAGCTATGTCAGCATTTCAACGAAACAAGCATTCTTCAGGTATAGCACTTTGGCTTTATGGATGGATGTGTTCAGGTCCTTTCAATGCCTCTTTGCCAGGATACTGGAAATTCCTAAAATCATCTTCACAGTAGCCAGGAGAAATCACCATGCAAATATCAACACAATTTATAAAACTCTTATATATGAAGTCTTTGGGTTACACAATATTTTATTCATCACTTTATCCCTCTATTGAATCGATTCAGCTGTGCACTGTCTTCATTCACACACACATTTATTCAATAACATGCTTTGAGAGCATGTTACATGTTAGGTTTTGGTTAGGATTTGGGTGTACAATGATGCTACTCTCCAGTTCTTGAGAGTCATATCATTATTGCCTCTGTTTAGCATCTTGAAATCTCATTTACTGGGACAAAAGATTAGTAGAATATATTTATTATATTAATATCATGTCTTCAAGGTTTTCTTCACAGCCACTTTGGAGAAGCCGTGTAAATTCCTCTGTTATAGGACATGAAGGTATTCCTTATATTGATGGGTCAAAAAGGACCAGGAAATTGCTTATAAACTTGGATCACAACTAACCCAAATAGTCTTAAATATTCTTTCTCAAGTTCTTTACCTTACTATAATCTTTTATTAATTGGGTTTTCTTTTTACTGTACTATATAATCTTTTATTAATTAGGATTTTTTTCAGTCTCAAAGAACAAAAAGCATATCTGAAATTGACTTGTCTATACAGGGAAATGCACTGTTTTTCATGACTGGTATAGCCCAGATCCCATCTGACTTCAGATACACTTGCAGAGGGGCATAACAATGCATAAGGCTGTGGGTTTTCTCTTTGTATCTTGATACTACTTATACGCTGACCCTATTTTCCTAAAGCACTTGAAAGTCACTTGTTGGAGCATTACAAGGTCTTGGGCTGTATATTGGCTAGTTTTATATCAATGTGACACAAGCTAGAGACAACTTAGAAGACAGAATGTCAACCAAGCAAATGCTACTCCAACCTGCTTGGCCTATGGGAAAGTCTGTAGTGTATTTTCTTGATTGATGTGGGAGGAACTGGCTCATTGTAGGCAGTGCCACGCTTTGGCTGGTGGTACTGTATGCTGTAAGAAAGTAGGTTGACCATCTAGGGGGATGAATTACTAAGCAGCACTCCTCTGTGGCTTCTTGTTTCAATCTGCCTGCAGATTCCTGCCTTTAGTCTCTGCTCTGACCTTCTTGGATGATGGACTAGAAGGAAAAAGATGAAACAAACCCTTTGCTCCCCAAGTTGCTTTGGTCACAGGGCTTTATCACAGCAATAGTAACTCTTACTAAGATAGGCTGCCTCTGTTTAGATCTAAGTCCAGCTTGGAAATAATCTTTCACAGTATATCTACTTAAAGCTGCACAGCTCATCTAATTTACCAGACTCGAATTCCTGAGACACTTACTGTCGCCTAATGACTGGCTTTCACATCCTCCTCTAGGATTGGACAAGAACCTCTTCCAAGACCACACAGCACAGTTATGTGCATGGATGGGAATAGGGCCATGTTCACTTAACAACTGGGTCAATGCCTCTGAGCATGGGAAGAGATGCCGGGAAGGCCGTCCGTTTCTAAAGAAACATTTATTCAATTTTACCATATTAAATATTCCCTTTCAAAATGCAAAACGATGAAGGAACTTGCAGGTTGCTTCTGGATAATTGTCTTTAAGTAAGACCTGGTTTTGACTGAGTAACACTAGTGTGTTAACATTCTGAGGAAACAGGAAAAAGTCTACACACCCTAAGTAGGACACTAGCAAACAATCAAAGGAATGATTCCACCCATGTCCAGCTATTGCACGGATAGGTCTGTGGAAATGTGGGTACAAAGTTAATTACAGTACGATGGGTGATTCCACAGTAGCTGCATCACTGATAAATCCCACCCTAGTGTGAGTAATTACCTCTTGAAAATGCATGATCAATTTCCACTTCATTAGTCTTTTACTTCCCATATACTGTAGCACCACTTGAAACTGTGGCAGGCAAGCATAAGAAATAGCTTTGCGATCTGGGACTGCACTTGGTTTGAGCTATACACACTTCCTTCTTCTAACGATGTTCTTAGGAAGCCATGCCCCTCACCTGCATGCACTATGTACACATAGAACATACTGAACAACCCAGGAACTGCCCCTCACATTGAGCAGCATGTCCTTTTCACTCCAAACTGTGGAATAAGCTTATTGTGCCCTGATAGCCAACATTTACTCCTCTTTAATGGACTGTTTCTATTCAGATATATTCCTGGATATATCTGGTTATGGAATGAAGGGTCCCATTCAGCCTAAAATAGTATCAGGTGCATGAAACTGTATCCTCTGGGTGAATTTTTTATCACTTAATGCCTATGTATACCTCATTGGGCTTTTCATGTTGGGTTTTACTACCTAAATGAAGCTGATTATTACAGCAGGAACAGACTGAGTTAGGAGCTCAAAGCTGAATGTTTGACATTTTGTCCTCCAATGTCATGCCATGTTTGGCATGCTTATAGTTAAAATTGGGTGCATTTTTTTAATAAGACCCATGTAAAGTAGAGAAAAGCCTACTTAGCCCAAATCTGTGATTCAAAACAGAGAACCCTGTAAGCTATGTCCTTAAGTAGCCGTCCCCTCCCTCACTTTAGACTTCATAAAAAGATGATCAAAGCAATGACCTGGGGCCCTTGAATACTTTCTCACCCAGTTGGCCTGCTGTCTTTCTTGTCAAATGTCTTATCTATGCTATTACTTTGCTTCCGAGTTAAGTTTCCTTGCCATTTTGTAATCAGAGTGTGACTTTGGCCAATTCCAAGGAGCTGGAAACTACAACCCAGGCACTGACAACTGGTTGCACAACCGTATGTATCCAGGATGACATACAGCTAGTTGAGAGGGCAGACAGATGTGCACAGGAGGGAAGGGATTGCTAGAGTAAGAGGTGAGAGACTCAAATTACATTCTCCATGCCTCTGTTCGATGAGGAAACGTCAGCCCACTTGACCTAATGAAGGTGTGTTGAGCATATATAGTCACAGCTTTTCCAATTAAGATGGTAATGGACACGTTGTACCCACAGAAAAAACTGAACAACAGGCACATATGACATGAGGTGGGAAGAAAAACCAAAAGAAACCTGTCACGACATCTTAGAAGACCTGGGGCATTCAACCCAAGGGAGTCTAGTGCATTACATGGAGGTTGAAAGGGATAATATTGCATCATTTATCTGAAGGCTCTTAGATCAAAATAACAACAAATCTATTGTATAGGACTTGGGAGGTTAGCAAAATACTGGAAAATAACTGCCCGGCGAAGGAACAAGAAACCTTGGTTAATGTTGTAGAATATCACTGTATCTGCTTAAGTTTCATCAGATAATAAGTCAAGAAGGATGTAGACAAAGAGTGTGCTAGTAATGCTCTCTGATGCATATATACACTAATGTTGAAAGAGCTGTTAAATTTAGCATGGAAAAAACTGGCAACTAATGGGAAATTATTTTGAGTATAGATTACCTGTTCAAAAGAAGATAAAGAAGTTGTTTCAGAAGGGTACACAGAGAATGGAGTAGGGATAAGAAAGCTGGACATTAGAATTTTGGTCTGGATAAGAAAAAAAAGAATAAAGAGGAGAATACTGTAGAGGATGAATCACCTCTGTATTTTCCAATTCCTTTTTAATGTAGTTTGCTGGTTTTTTGTTCCTTATTTTGAGTAGTCATTAGAACAAAAGGCATGGAAGTGATTGTCAATTGTCCTACCTCTTCTCTGAGTGATCTGTTAAAAGTCATAATGAGTTTTCTTTCATATTTGTGTTTTCTCACCTCAGTACATCACAGATAATGCTCAACTCAAGACCACCTTCCTGGAACTGGGCTCACAGCTCTTTTTGTAAAGCCCTTGTCTAGCATGCATGAAGCCTTGAGGTCAAGTCTCTAGACTGGTTTCAACCTGCTGCAGTGGTGTACTCCTGTAACCCCATACTTTGACAATAGGGCAGTAAGATCAGTTCAATATCAGACTGGGCTCTATTGTGAGTTCAAGGTCAGCCTGGGATACAGGAGATGCCATCTACTAGGGAAGAAGGGGAATGGGGAAAAACATGAGATCAAAGTACATTACTCATATGTATCAAGTTGTTATAATGAATCCCATTCTTTTGTACAATTAATATACACCAGTAAGTAATTACAATAATAAAATCAAAGAGCATCTTGCTATTACTTTAAATCTTTTATTCCTAAAAGTTTCCTTTATCCTAGAAGTCAATCTAGAGCTACCCCATTGTTTAAAGATAAAGACCTGCACTCATCGTTCCTTAAAGGTAGAAGCCATACATTGAATATGCTTAAAATTTAACATATAAGTTCCTGTTAGTGTAATTTGAAGGAGGTACTTGGGGAAAATAATTATCAAGAGACAGGGTCAAATAGATACCCCCATCTTGATAAAATTAGTGTTTTTAAGAAACTTGGAGATTCAAGATAGCTTTTTTGCTTTGTCTCAATATATAGTGACCTTTCCCTTGCTATAATATGGCAAACAAGCTGTCATCAGATACAAAGACTTCTATATCATGAGCCAAAAAGACTTCTTTATATGTATTTCTCTCTCTCTCTCTCTCTCTCTCTCTCTCTCTCCATCCATTCATTCTTCCACCTATCTATCTGTCTATCTATCTATTGACCTATCATCTATGATATAAATCACCTTGTCTCATTTATTTTAGTCTTAGCTGAAGAAAACCATTCTCAGATTTTGACAGGAACCTCTTTTCAGCATAACTGAGATTCATTTCTTGTTTCAATAACACTCAAACTGTCATGGTCATCACATGCTGGGCCCTTCGGTAAGCCTCTCTATAATATTTACATAGTACTTACAGACATGTGGCTGGTGGGCTGTTCTCATCTATAACTCATTTATGTGAAGGTAATATTACATATTCACCACTGAGTCAGATGGATTAAATTTGGAAATTCTTCTAATTTCTGAGATGGGATTCAATCTTTCAAAAATTAATTCATAATACTGTATGAAGTAATGGATTTTACTATAGCATTTTCATACATATATGGCATTATAATTCACTCTTATTCATTCTACCAATCCAACTGACTAGTCAATTTCATGGATGTCTCTTGATGCCCACTATACTATCATAAATAACCCTTTTCTGATTTCAGAGTCACATGTGTTCCATTACACTCATTCCTTCTTCCCCCAGCTCTTTCCTCTCAGCCCTCTTTCTTTCTACCCTGCCATGCACACACATTATAAAACACATACACACATAACATACATTATATATATATATATATGTTTTCTGAGTCAAAGATTCATCCACATATATAGTAGCAACACATCTTATAAAGAAAGGAGATGAAGGCAATGGTTCCACTCTGCTTTCTAAGCTCCCTCTAAGTTGCAGCCCATTGTTTACTATGCTGGTCCCTGAGAATTGAGACTCCTCTATTTTACTAACTGCTTGGCCTTTACATAAAATTATTTTGGATGACTATTTTTTGTTCAGTTTGAGTTCCCTATTGGATAATGACATCTGCAAATAACATCTTCAACCTTAAAAGAATGGACTGAGACCACCAGAGACAGTAGATATATGGAAGGACATCAGAGCAAAAGAGAAAGAAAATTTTCATTGGTTTTGTGATGTGTGTGTATGTGTGTGTGTGTGTTCATGGATGTCACATTTACTGAGTGTTCATAAGCACAATGTTAGCCATTTTATATAAAAGTTCCCACATTACTTACTTTTATGTTGACAAAATACTATAAACAAAATCAACATATGGAAGAGTCATTTTTGGATATTTATTCCTATCATCATATTAGCAGAAGTTTTTGCATACTATGTAAGAACAGAAAACCCCACGGCTCTCTTCTCAACTTGGAGGCTTAGTTAGGCAGAGTCTGGTCCTGAGGATATCTTTTGTATTCTAATGCAGAGCAGGAGAAGGGAAACCTGGCACTAGTACCCTTACTAATTACAGCCTCTTTCTGACGTCTTAGAGGAATTTTAAGCTTCCCACTGCTCATTTCCTCCCCAAGAGACCTGTTTTACATTTCTTTCTGCCCTACTCATTCTTTGTAATCGTAGACCTGCATAACAGTGATCAGTAGTAACCATGCCACTGACTTGTCATGATGTCCTAACATTAATCCGTTACTTTTTAATTTAGCCTCATACATATGCTCACGGCATGAGTAGAAAACAATCAAAGTCTTTAATGGTCACTAACCAACCTGTTAATAGAATCTTCATTCTGTTCTAAACCTCATTAGCTCTACTTCCAAGGCCACATTACTCTCAGCACCATTGTTTTCCAGGCTCCTACTAGAACGACCTACTAATGTTCTGCCTGCAGCATCCAACACTTTTCTAGTCCTAAGTTCCAAGGTCTTACACCCGACCCTGCAAAAAAACCTCAACATGGAAAGGATCTTCACAGCAACAATTCTACTTTTGGTACCAATTTCTGTGTTAGTTACTTCTTTGTCTCTCTCATAAAATATGGGGACCAAAAGAAATTTAAGGGTTTAGCATATGGTTCCCTAGATGTCTAAATGGCAGTCAAGGCATTTTGAAAGAAACATAAAGCTGAGAGGTATATCTCTACCACACACAGAAACCAGTTCAATCAGGGAGTGGAATGGGGTCATAAACCCTTACAGCCTGCCCCCAGTCATGCACTTTCTCATCCTGTCTGCAACTTTTCAAGATTCTATAACTTCCTTGAACACTATCATCAACTAGGAATCAAGTGTGCAAATATATGAACCAATGTGGGGACACTTTTCATTCAAACCACTATAGTTCCTACCTTCATAATCTCATAAGGCATAACTTATATTGGCACATATGATAGGGAAGATTTACCCAAGATCACTCAGCAAAGTTAAGACAGGACTCAAACCCCAACTGTTTGGATCCAAAAGCCATACTCTTTATTACACAACTGTGCCTCTAAACTGATGGTACTCAATCTATGGGTCATGACCCCTTTGGTGGGCCAATGACACTCTTACAGGAGGTGCCTAAGACCACCATCAGAAAAGACAGATATTTATATTATAATTCATAACAGTAGCAAAATTACAGTCATGAAATAGCAACAAAAATAATGTTATAATTGGGGGTGACCATAACCTGAGGAACTGTATTAAAGGGTTGCAGCATTAGGAAGTTTGAGAAGCACTGATCTACACTACATACTGTTTGGTCATGGAGTGCACTTCTTTCCTTCTGGTTTATTTGAAATAAGATATTCCTTTCATTTCCCTTTTCATGGCTATAATGCCAACTTGGAAAATACCCTAGTCTTAACAGCATTGTTATGTGTACAGCAGCCGAAGGCACCATGTTAGAAAATTACATGTTCTGCCAAGAAGATGCCCAACAAATCATTTTTAGATCCAATCTATCAAAAGCTTTGCATGTTAACAGATCAAAGGGAAGCCCACAGAACACCATAGAGGAGCCACTCCTGTGATAGAAAAACTCCTTGCATCTCTGTTTCTGCCCTAGTATTTTAAGCCATTGATTACTTTACAGGATATATTTCTTTGTTCCCAGAGGGATTAAAAAAAATCTGTGCCAAAAGAGAAAGGAAAGGGAGACAGACTGTCCTAGTTCCCTTCAATTATGAGTTTGCTAGCACAGAGTTACAGAAATATCCCCTGCTTCTAGGAACTGGAATCCCAGGAGGAGGGAGCTTCTAATGGATAAGGAATTCCACTGTGCAGACTCAGCCTTCCCTCCACAGCCCTGTTCTTCCCTTCCTTCCATTTAGCTTCTATATTTACCTTAGCTAACTTGTGTGCTTCATTTACATTATAATGTATGCGCCCGTGGCTCTTCCAAGAGGGGAGAGACTAGTTTCAGAGGCTACTCATCCCCTCTCCCACCCTGCAGAATTGCCAGCCTGTCTTGAATGCTTCAGTCTGAATCACAATTAAAATGCCCTACGCATGATCACCTAACTATCATACGTTCTTCAGTTGTACCCATCAGAAGAAGAATTCCCTCACATTCACATACCTGACCATGACCTTCCTCACACATGCCTACTCTCTGCTTTCTCAGCCCTGGTACCTTGTATCACTGTATTATACTAGGAAAATGACATTTGCACTATCTTACATATCATGTCACAATACTAAGTCCTCTAAATTATGATGATTATTTGCCTATATTAGATTACATTTTTCTCTATTGTTCTGTTTCATTTATATGTTTGCAAACTTTAAAAATACAGTTTTTACTAACTGCTTCGTATTCTTCTTTTGTTGTGGAAAAAACGGTCTCTCAATGTACATTTTCTTTAGTTGACTGTCAGTTTCACCTGCAGAAAAGACTCACCCCCCACTCCCCGCCCACCCAGCCTTCTGATGTCTCTGGTTTTCCTGGATGCATTAAGGTTCAGCTTCAACATTGGTATCTTCTAAGTCATTTTTGGGCTTGCACGCTAATTTAGATGCAAAACATTTTCTTTTAGTTCTCTGATATTGGAAACAGAGCAATGAAGTGTGCAGATGTTCGATGACAATTCTACTAAGACCCCCAACTTGGTAGGGAATAATTTTGACATCAGGGTTGGGAAGATATTGCTTCATTTCTTTCAGATTTTATCTGACTATCCAGTTTCATCCTGTTCTTAATATTGCCCATAAAAAAAATTTTCTCTCTTCTCCTTGAAATTCTATAACCATTATAACTTCAGGGTTGCTACATTCTTTTCCAATTGCATCACAACAAATCACCATAAAGTTGAAGTTTAAAACCACACCCATTTAATTTTTTTTTCAGAATTGTACAGATCAGGGCTTGATCAGTGTAGGTACAGGGGTCTCTGCTCAAAGAATCCCAAGGCTAACCCCAAATTCAGTCTGGGTCATCTATTGTGGGTGTAGCATTTTCTGTCTCTAGCTATCAGCAAATGCTGCCCACATCCTGTGACATGAAGTCAGGAGAAATCTATGGTCTTTCATAAGACTCCATTCTGTCATCCTTCACTGAAACCAGCCCAGAAAATGTTTTAGTTTTAAAACACTCATGTGTTTAGGTCCAACCCACAGGAGTAATAACTATATTTTACAGTTAACCTTGGCAGAACATAATCACAGGAGTTATATCCAGTATAACAAGATGCACCATTATACAGGAGTTTGCCAGGTCGTGGGCTCCTCCCAGAGTCTTTCCTGCAGGAATGCTGAGATGTTAGGGTGTCGTGTCTTTAGATGTAAGCACCCTGTGTGCACAAAGACATACTCATGTGCCCACCATCACTGTTCAAGCTTTACGCACGCTCTCGCATTTTGAGAATTGAGGTTATGCAAACTTCAATTCTTCTGAATCTCATTGATTCTTTTCCTACTGCACTATTTCTTGTCCTTTCAGTACTTTTACATTATTCATTCTATTTTCTATACTTTCTTTCTTGCTATTACTCAATTTGTCTTTTTGTTTTATATTCTAGAAAAGCTACTTAGCATTAACTTCCAGTTTTATTATGTCTTATTTATTTGTGTAATTATAGTTCTAATTTCTAAGACTTTATGGTATTATCTAGATTCTTTATGAGAATGAATTTTCACATATAAGGTTTTTCTAGTCACTCTAGTAACTGCTTTTCGTTATCTCTCCTCTCTAAAATTATTTAACTTGGTTAGTACTCGTCTCTGTCTTTGGCATGGATGACTTCTCAAATATATTGGAATCCTTGGCAATTTCTACTGATTGCACTTCATACTCTAGTTATATATAATTAGTATAAAAGAATGAGGTATCACTCCAATAGATCAACTGAACAATATTTCCATAACATTGGTTCTCAAAAAGAAGGGGACAGGACATAGTATCTAATTGCTCAACGAAACTTATTATTCTTTTATTGACTGAGAAAAACATATCCCCTGCCAGGTACCTCTGAAATCTCAAAGGCTCTACATTTTGATATCAGCAAAGTTCTCCCTTCATAGCATCAAAATTGATGCTGTGGTCTCTTGAAATGAATAGTTATTAAAATTTTAACACTAGATAGTATCAAAATAAAAAGTAAGAAAACTCTATTGGGAGATCAAGGTAATCCTGAGAACTCTTAAGTGCTGGAGTGGTGTTGCATCTATTTCAAATTGTTGGCTTAAAAGTGAAAACCATGCACTAAATAAGAAGTCCTTGTTAAGTTTCTTTCAGTTGAATTAGTAATACATTTTTCAAATCAAATGAGAAAGTTAACAATAATACCATTAATCTTAGAAACATCGGGAAGCTCTTTATCAATATGCCCTCTATCCATGAAGCTATTTTATTTATAATTTTAATAAAGTGTATTATTTTTTGACTATCTACCTTCCATTCTCATAGAGAAACTGAATTTCAGGGAAGACAAACCAGAAAACTAATAGAGGTTACAGAATAGTGTCAATCACAGGATAAATATTTCCATAAAGCCTAAATCTTCGGGGTCTTTTTTTAAATAGATGAACTTAATATTCAAATAGAAAGGTATAAATAAATAATGCTCGGTGTACGTGGAGACTTAGGGCTCCATATGCCTGAATAAATTCTCAACTTTGCAGCTTAGCAGTTGGATCGAGCTGCATTAGCGCTGCCTTCTCGAGGATCCAGATTTGCCATAAAACCTCATTAGGTCATTACAAAAAATTGATAAAACACATATAGATGCTGGGTGGAAAATGCGTCGCACATGAAAATAACTCAATGAATGAAGCCTTTTGTAGGTCACATACAATAATCCTCATTACTATTTTATCTATAAAAATATTAAAATATTTCATTTTTTAAAAAGGGGTGGAGAAGGGTGGAGAGGTGGCTCAGTCATTCAGAGCACTGAGAGCTCTTCCAGAGGTCATGAGTTCAATTCCCAGCAACCACATGGTGGCTCACAACCACCCGGAATGGGATCTGATGTCCTCCTCTGGCATGTCTGAAGACAGCTATAATGTACTCATATACATAAAATGAATCCTTAAGACTAGTCAAACATGTTGTACATTGTCTAATAAAATCTGTCCTTTATTATATTCATTTATTGTACTTTCTACCCTTGAGGTAATAGACAATGATAAAGTGGAAGATGGTTATAGAGATCTGGCAATTTACATACTGTATTATTTATTCAAATTAATTTAAATTTATTTCACATGACTCAATGCGTTTTGCATTTTGTTAAAAGTTAAACATGCCACGCATGAACTGGAAGTAGCTAATATATGTAAACATTCATGCTTGCTTTAGTTATAAGCATGCACTTTATGATTGCCTACATTTGCGGAAGAGTGGGCATTTTTTTCTATAAGTTTAGTGAACCAAGAAACTTCTTAGAGTTAATGATACAGTGGTAATTGAACTGCTTTATAAAGGGCATTCCAGGCTTCCCTGAAGCATTAGTGAAGTCCGGAGGTTAGGCAAGCATTAAAACATCAAGATTTCCACCATATCTACTTTGTCTTAGTGTCCAACATGAAGACTAGAACTATATTATGTAAAAAGATGAATGTCTTGTACAGCACGTAGTTAGGACTTAATTTAGTAGCATTGAGTTTTCTTTACAGCAAAGGAAGCTAAAGAGACTGGAAAAAAACTAATAAAATATAGACTGTGCATTTTCCTTTTAATGAAGGGCTACAGGATTTTCTAAGCTCAAAAATCCAGCTGATATTTTATTAAGTGACTTAGCAAAAGCATAGAAAACTGAAGTCATGTGCCACATGATACCCTCAGCCAAGAGATATGCTGGTGAATAATTAGTGAACCTTCATCCTTGATCTCAGCCTCAGAGTTGAACAAGGAGAAGAAGAATCAGCAGACAAACCCGAATTACTTAAAGTGATTAGCTACTTATTATAAAATGAGCATCTGTCACAAAAGTAAAAATTCTGAAGCTTAAAAATCATCCTAAAGTAAAGCTAGCAAGAAGGTGGAGTAGAAGAAGCACCAAGAATCTTTCTCTGCCGTTAAGCTATAGCAGCAGAAGCAGAAGCAGAATATGTTTATTCGAAATTCTTCTGGACCTATGGAGTCCATTGTAGACAGCGAACTTCCCTAGGAAGTCGTGGGTGGTAAGGCTCATAGCCTTGTTCTTTCTGGATCTTTGTGACATAACTGCAAGGTTTTCAGCTTGCTCCTAGGTTTTGAATCATTCTGTACCTGAGAGATGGGTGAACTACCAAAGAGCGCTTTGCTTTCTCATTTAACATCTAACTCTTTGTTACAAATTCTTACAACCTCGTCAATTTGCTATAGGGCACCAATCTAACTGATTAGTCATTTATTAACCTACTATTTTCATGTTTCATCTTGTTTTCCCTACAGATCTATGAGATCCCTGAGTAATTATCTGAAAAGGCATGAGGTCTTTTTCTAGTTGCTTCTGATGAACTCTTCAGTAATTTGCTTTCCACTATTATTACAGACTATCTGCATTCCAAATTTAATTATTTGATCACCTTTTATTTTTAATTTGAGGATTTTACACAAGAATATTCTGTATTTATGTCTTATCCACAGTTATTCTCCCATTGTGTCCCTCGAACTACCTACCTCAAATTCAAATTGATTATATCTTCTCAGATACCTATAAGGTACACACACACACACTCACACACACACACACACACACTCTCTCTCTCTCTCACACACACACACACACACACATATATTATATCTATGTACATACACAGTCATTTATATATGCACACAAATATATGCACACTTATATAAAATATGTGCATGTGTATGTACTCACATGCACACATGCATACACCACACACAAACACAGAGAGTCCAATTAGTGTAGTCCTTATTTGCATGTATTAAAGGATGACCACTTAGGATTAGGAACTTGTCTCTGAATAAAAAGAAAAAAGAAAAATGATTCGCTCTCAATTGTCATTGACTAGAGCCCTTCATCCAGAGGTGGTGACTCGTAAAATTGTCTTCCATCCATGTTGGCCTACTGACTAGTGTAGAATTTACAAGTCATATGCAGGCAGACATACAGTTGAAAGTTCATGGGAATAACATCCCTGTCCTGCCCAGAAGAAATGATCATGCCACAGCCACTGCCCTTGCCAACTACATAGAGCCTGTTCCTCCTACAGAGCTTCCAGAGCCTTAGGTATAGCTTGTGTCACAGATGTCCCAGGTGGATCCGATCACCCTGTGGTCACTTATTCTCTGCATTTTGTCTAGCTGTAGATCTCTCGCCCAGTCTCTATCTGCTTCATAAAGCTTCTTTGACAAGATGTGAAAGCTTCACTTGTTTATGGATACAAGGATGGGTATTTATATGTCATTTCCTAGACAGGTGGAGTGATACAGTCCTCAAGTGCCAAACCATCCCTGATATCTCCAAATACTCTCAATAACATTTCGTTATTAATTTCAACTCTGAAGTAGCATATGCTGAACTGAGTTGAATATGCAGGAAATACATAGACAGAAAGTTCTATTGTAAGTAATAGTGAAGAAAAAGAATTGTTAATTCATTTCAGGCTGTAATGTGCTACTGAGATCTATGGGATAAAAGAAGGAGCAAAAAGGTGATTCTCATAGCTCATTATATTTGTGACTCACATTAAGTGGGTGGAAATTTCTCAAGCAGAAGATGTCTTTTATAGATTTCACTATTAGGAGGAGTATTCTCTTTCTAATCTTGTGATAGTCAGGCTACCGTCAAACCTTATAGGAAATTCTTTAGAGATCTGAAAAGAATATTTCTTTGTATGTCACACTGATTTGAAAATACATCTTGACAGTGAAAACAGGATAACTGAAAGATACACGAAAATGATAAACAGTGTATTGAATAGCTCGTTACTAATGGGAGAACTGGAATGTTATTCAATGCTATTGCAACTGAAGGAAACATTCACCCTGCTCACTGGCAGTTCTGGAAATGTACAGCAGACATCTCTATGAAATCCTATTAGTTTGCAGAGGTTGCTATAATTTCCAAAGAAGAAAAGTCTGCTCCATGTAGGATTTAGGCTTTGATGGTTGTTATATCATATTATTAGATCCTTGATTTACTAAGTTTCTTGTAACTAGATGTTATTGTATTCATCTGAGTTAGATTCAATTTGGATATGGTTTTGTTGTTCGTTTGTTAGCTGGATAAATATAACAGTTTAACAGAACTGAGAGCCCCCAGACAGATTTATGATTCCATGTGAATTCTATATTTCAAATGATGCCATAACAAATCAGTATAGAAAGGGTGATAAATCTATTTCTGACATTGAAATAACTGTATTTAAGGGAAGGAAATATAGGAGATCGAAATGGCTACCGAGGGAGAAGTGAAACTGAAGTTAGAGTCTGAGATCAGTGGCCCTGAGCAGCCTCCCGCGAAGCCAAGGAAACATGACAGTGGTGCTGCTGACCTAGAGTGAGTTACTGACTAAGCGGAGGAGAAAGAGACCCAGAGTTCGAATCTTGAGATGGCTATGTCCATCATTGGAGACAGACGGTCCAGGGAGCAAAAGGCCAAACAGGAGCAGGAGAAGGAACTGGCGAAGATCACTATCAAGAAGGTAGATCTGGAGTTGATAATGACAGAAATGGAGCTCTCTCGAGCAGCAGCAGAAAGGAGCTTGAGGGAACACATGGACAATGTGGTGGAGGGACTTCTTGCCCTAACCAACTGATAATGTGTGTTTTAGACATTCTGGACTGATTTTCAGAAATAAAGCGCTCTGTTTTGCTCATTTTTTTTTTCGTTTTTATCTCAGATCAAATGCATTATATATCCTATTTTATTGTCAGTTTCTATGTTGGATGTTGATGAAACTGTATGAACAATCAGTATAAAGAAGTACCTAATATTCAAAAAAAGGCGGGGGGAATATTACTTCACCCAGTACCTAATGAATCAGCTCAACTGGAATTATAACAAATAAGAAAAGGAGAGATTTGGCAGTGGTCAGCCTTTCTGAAAAATTCAGAATATATAGTATCATCTGGAGGAAAGTTAAATGTTAAGAGAGAGGCTAGGAAAATCCTCCTGATGGATCTTAACAGAGGGACGTGGAGACACAGATAGCTATTATTAACCTTTGCTATGAAAGGTGCCTGCACATGGCAATAAAGCAAATCAACATGCCGTTAACAGCAATTTTCAGAAGAGAAATTACAAATGGTGCAAGAAGCAGATGGAGATCTGATCAGTCTCCCTTCACATCTCCATTACAATTAGAAAATTGCTATCACATGGGCAAATATTTTTGAAAGGATGGGTAATATTAAGAGGTGAAGTGACCAAGCAGAAAAATAGGTACTTTCATCATTTTGATGGAAGTGTAAATTTGTAAAGCCTCTATGACAGGCATAGTAATTAAAATAAAAGGGGTTGGGGATTTAGCTCAGTGGTAGAGCGCTTGCCTAGCAAGCACAAGGCCCTGGGTTCGGTCTCCAGCTCCGAAAAAAAGAAAAAAAAAGTGCTCATAAACTTTTTAAGCAAAAGGGATGATGCCACCACCACCACATCACCACACATCACAAAGACTCGTGAGAAACAATGGGGTTTGTCTGACGTACAAGAGATCTTGGCTAAACTGAGGCTCGAGCTCTGTTTTTACCAGTGCTTACCATGTAAAGTAAGTGCTGAAAGAAAGGTAATTACTTTTGGGGGGTATGCAATTAGTATACTATATGGTAGGCTTTCAGAGACAGTAAAGAGTAAGGTAGCCAGGACAGGAAACAGACTGTAACAGCAGTTGATGGGTAAAACTAGTGAATTAAGAAGCACGTAAGCCACAACAATCCTCAACTGTCTTGTTATAAATTGGCTTCCATGCAGAAGTGCTGCAGCAGGCAGCTGATTTGATAAGCCTCTTTGCTTTGATGCTCCTGTTATGCACAAGAGAGATTTAAAAAAAAATGGAGGAGGGAACCTGAAAAACCATCATGGTAGAAAGACATTTTTAAGGCAAAGAAAGAAAAATGTATTTGGGTTCATGGTTTCAGAGCTGTCTGGCTATGACTGGGGACTCTGTTACTTTTAGGTCTGTGGAAGACAGAAACACTTTCTAAGATGGACTTGGCAGAGGAGACAAGTTCATCTCACACAGCCAGGAAGCAATGCGATTGGACCAGGGCCAGAATATATTCTTCAAAGGTTTGCATTCAGCAACTTAACTACCATAATTAAGCCCTTGCCACCTATAGTTCTATGACCTTCCAATAGTGTAGTCTGTCTTTCAATTTTTCAGTAATTTAAATTGTTTTTAATTACTGATTATGACATAGGCTTTGTGGTCAGATCCAGAAATTTCTCTATTGCTTAAGAATTTTCTCTGAGATTGAAATGTTTCATCTTGCAGGGAGGCTCCCTAAGTAGACATGTAAACAGCTTGGAATGGCTTCAGGAAGTCCCTGGAACAGACCACATTTTCTAGGCCACTCCTTCCCAGTGTTAGCAAAATAGCTGAGGAGAGTCACTCTCAGACAAGCCAAACTGCGAAGAAGACTCTGAGACCAGACCAGCTGCCTGGAAGAAGCAGAAATCAGCCAGGCTGTCTAAAAGAGTTTTAAACCATGTCATTTGGAAAGAACCCTCTTCAACTTGTTTAGCTGCACATAGACCATGCAGCGTTCTTTCAGGTTCCCAGCTTTTATGAACTGTCACCCATTGTAAAGTGTGTTTTGGTCATACAGCAGTTTCTGAGTTATTTCTACTCTTGTAAATAACCCTTTGCCTGTATTACTGTAAATGACCCCAATAAAACTCAAGATTCATCAAGTTGAACTTATGGTGGCCTTTGGTCTGCTTGTGGGCTTTCTACCTACTTCAATGTGTGTTGAGTCTTCCCTAAGAAAAGTGTTGTCACATGACATAAATAGATATATAGAAAAATACTTTAATAACCTCACAAGTGTTCCTGTGTCAAGTTGGCAATAATGAATAGTCATCAGAAGTCCCTTACTATACCAAAAGAGATCTTCTCAAACAATCCTTAAGGAGAAGCCTTAACAAAGCCACAATTCTCTCTAACATGGTAGCATTATTCTGGATATAATAAAAAAATACACTGTCTTCCATTAAGTCAACAGTTCTTGTATTGCTTAGAAGTTCATTTCTAAAGTTTTCTGATATTCTCTTAGTAAAAATATCTCAACAAAATCAAAATGAGAGATGGCTTAATAGACACAACACTTGCCCAATAAGCTGAGGATGAGAGTTCAGATCTGCAGAACCCATGTAAAGCTCAGTAGACATAGCAGGTACATGCAGTTCCAGGGTCTGAAAGAAAAAGAAGGAGGAATCATGAAGCAAGCCATCTAGCTAGAATAACTAGATTTTGTGAGCTCTGGGCTCAGCAAAAAAAAAAAGAAAAATCCTGCCTTAAGAAATAAACATCGATAAAGTAAGACACCATACACATACACACACAAAAGGGGGTTTGGGGGAGTATTCCCATCTGAAGTCACATGATCACCTTTCTGTCTGTAGTATAGCAGAATATCATTAAGAGTGTTAGTGGGGTGGGCTCTGTATCATAACATGGGTCTCAGTCTGGGCCAGTCATTGTTTGGGTAGTCCCTCAATAGCTGCTCTGTCTTTACCCCTGCTCATCTTGTAGGCAGGGCAAATTGTAGGTCAAAGGTTTTGTGGCTGGGTTTGGTGTTCCAGACCCTTCAGGTTACAGGGGATGGTCCTTTCATGTTCCATATTCCTTATTACCAGGAGTCTTAGCTAGGTTCACCCTCATACATTCCTGGGAGTTTCCATTGTTCTAGATTTCTAGGTTGTACCAGAGATGTGCTCCCACCCAATGCAGTTGTTTTTCTCAGTACTCTCTCCCTCCCTACTCCCAAACCTCATTCCTTCTGTTCCCATCCCCACCCTCCCCCATTTAGTCCCCTCATTCTACACATCTCTGGTGTCTAATCTATCCCCCTTTTCAATGAGATTCACTTAGCTTCTTTGGGTCTGTGAGTTGTAGTGTGGTTATTCTGCCCTTTATGGCTAATTTTCATTTATAAGTGAGTGTATACCATGTTTATCTTTCTGAATCTGAGTTACCTCCCTTGGGATGATCTTTTCTAGTTCTATCAATTTGCCTGTGAAATTCAAAATGCCCTTGTTTTTAGTAGCTGAGTAGTATTCCATTGTGTGAATGAACCACATTTTTTTATCCATTCTTTAGTTGAGGGACATCTAAGTTGTTCTCAGTTTCTGGCTTTTATGAATAAAGCTGCTATGAACATTGTTAAGCAAGTGTCCTTGTGGTATGGTTCCCCTTGTACTACATCATTGCCAGAATGTGCTGTCACTTGAGTTTTTGAACTTAGCTATTATGATCAGAGTAAGATGAAATCTCAGAGTTGTTTTGATTTGCATTTCCCTGAAGATTGTGTGTGCTTCTTGGCCACTAGAGCTCTCTCTGCTGAGAATTCTCTGTTTAGCTTCATATCCCATTTTTTTTTTTAAATTGGGTTACTTGGTTTGTTGGTATCTATGTTCTTGAGTTCTTTATGTATATTTTAGATATTAGCCCTCTAGTGGATGTAAGGTTGATGAAGATATTTTCCTCTTCTGTAGTCATTTTGTCCTTATCATGGTGCCCTTTGCCCTTAAAGAAGCTTTTCAGTTTCATGAGATCCCATTTATTAATTGTTGATCTTAGTACCTGTGCTGTAGATGTTCTGTCCAGAAAGTTATCTCCTATACCAATAGGTTCATGTTCATTCCCCACTTTCTCTTCTATCCAATTTAGTATATCCAGTTTTATGTTGGTGTCCTTGACCCACTTGGACTTGAGTTTTCTACAGTGTGATATAGATCTATTACATTCTTCTACATGCAGACATTAAGTTAAATTAGACTAGCCCCATTTGTTGAAGACGCTTTCCTTTTTTTTCATTGTAGTTTGCCTTCTTTGTCAAAATAAAGTGTTCATAGGTGTGTGTGGATTTACTTCTGAAAATTCAATTTGATTCCATTGTTTGACTTGTTGGCTTTTGTGACAGTGTCATGCAATTTTTATTACTATTGCTCTGTAGTACAGCTTTAAATCAGGAATAATGATACCTCCAGAAGTTCTTTTATTGTACAGGAATTTTTTTTAGAGGTCATCAATTCTTTTTTTTTCCATATGAGGATGAGAATTGTTCTTTTGTGCTCTGTAGAGAATTGTGTTGGAATTTCAATGAAAGTTGAATTAAATCTGTAGATTGTTTTTGAAAAGATGCCCATTTTAATTATGTTAATCCTAATGATCAATGACCACTGGGTTACTATCTTCTGATATCTTCTTCAATTTCTTTCTTCAGAGACTTGAAGATCTTGTCATACATGTCTTACACTTGTGTGGTTAGAGTTACACCAAAATTTTATATATTATTTGTGGCTATTGTAAAGGGTGTTTTCCCCTGATTTCTTTCTCAGACTGTTTATTATTTGTCTAAAGGAGGCTCCTGATTTCTTTGAGTTAATTTGTATCCAGGCTCTTTGCTGTAGCTGTTTATCAGCTGTAGGAGTTCTCTGGTAGAATTTTTTCACTTATGTATATTATCACATCATCTGTGAATAGTAATACTTTGACTTCATTCTTTCCTATTTGTATACCCTTGATCTTCTTTAGTTGTCTTATCCCTCTACTTAAAACTTCAAATACTATATTTAATAGATGCAGGGATAGCAGACAACATGGTCTTGTCCCTGATTTTAGTGAAATTGCTTTTATTTTCTCTTTATTTAATTTGATGTTGACTATTGGCTTGCCAGATATCAGCTTTATTATGTTTAGGTATGTGTCTTGTATCCTGATCTCTCTAAGACTCTAATGAGAGAATCATGTGGGTTTTTTATTTCAGTTTGTTTATATGGTGAATTATGTTGATGTCTTGTCAATTAATGTTTGAAGTGAGAATGCTGTGATCCTTTCTGGACATGCTGTCTTGGGTGGTATAAAGAAGTAGGCAGAGCAAACCATGGCAAGCAAGTCAATAAGCAACATTCTTCCATGGCCTCTGCTTTAGTTTCTGCTTGTGTTATGCCTTTCCTGAAAAAACATGTCAGCCAAATATAAACTCCTTGCTCTACAAGTTGCTTGTGATCATAGTGTTTTATCACAGCAATAGAAACTTAACTAAGATACTTTGCCTAAATTCTAAACACTATTCCATTAGGACCTTCAATATATTAGCAACTCTGTGGTAGTGGTGGGGGTACTTCTAAGAACTCAACAACAACTAGACACTAGGAAGGATACATGAAAGGGAATTGGATACAAAGGAAAGAAGTGCTATGAATGTCAGCTTCATTCACTCAGTGCCAAAAGAATTATCATTAGTCACATGGCTGTGTTGTACAGCAAACTCTGTAATAAATAAAAGAATAGTAGCAAGAAGAGGGGAATCTCATGTGTATACAATAGTCGAGGAAACGTTGTATATGCCACTCTTTGACCTAATAACAAGAAGTTTCCTTTCTTCATGAAAAGTACAGCTGGGTTTAGATGAGATTATTCTGTGGTTTGAATTTGATTTAGCTGTCGAATTGAGGAATGCAGAGGCTTAAAATCAAGGTAGAGTTCCACCACTGTCTACTTATTAGATATTGGACAAGTTTCTTTATCTACCTATCTACCTAGTTACCAGTTTCCTACATTAAGGCACAAAGAAAATAATAAATACATCATTTTCATCATCATTCTCTGAAATAAAGTAATGTATTAGAAGGATGCTTGCTAAAGCAATTACATTATGAAATATGACTAAAAGTAATCAGAAAACAGTATGTCTGGGTTTCCAGTGATTTTAGGCTTACTCTGTCAAGCATGATGAAACAATCTACAACTCCAAAATTCATATAATGGCCTATTTTAGGTGTTAACCAATTGTTGAACATTTCTGTCCCCAGTGAATGAATATCATTTTTGGGTCAAGCTTTGCTTTTGTTCCTCCTTTTGTGTCAGCGTACAGAGCTGAGCTTACTGGGTGGATGTCAGGACTGTTTTTGTATTGGGGACTTGGCATGTTACTCTGCAGGGGAGAGATTGTTATTTCAGTTTTAACCTGAGCAAACTGATGTTCCAGAATTTTAAATAATTGTCTCAAGACATTCAGTTAGTAGGGAGTGAGACAGGATAAAAACCTTGATATCTGTGACTGTAAAACTCACCCTCTTAAAGGATTAAGTTAAATTCATCCTCTGGTGAATTTATAACATAAAAAACATGAATTTATAACCTAATTCTTGACCCATAACTCCATTCATTACTCAGTGTCTGCCAGGTTGTCCTCTGGCCCATCTCCATTAAAGGATAAGAAGTAGTTCCAGGTTACTTATCTAATTAGAAGAAGTGATGTACTATAAACTAGGCACATAGGAGGAAAGTACTTCTCAGTGTCTCGACAGTGTGGTTTGCTGTTTAATAAACCTGAACATGTAAAAAAGATAAGAACATCAAAATAGTCCTAATTGGAACTCTACAGGCATCTGGGATCCAAAAAGTATCTATATTGCTTCAGGGAAATGAAAGAACAGTTGACTGAAAAAGAACTTAGGGATTCCCTGATACAACTGTCTCTAGTATCTATGAGAAAAGGGAATCCTTGTGATATAAAACAACATATCCAAGGTTGTACACTTCCATGTGACTCTAGTTTACATCAACTTGAAAACAATAATAACAAAGAAAATAACCTGAACATCTGACCATCTGACAACTTGACACATAAATATATCACTATTAAACTATAACTATTCCTATTTTGTTTATCCCCAAGTTCTTATGTTACTATAAAATAATAATACATGAGATAGCCTTGAAAGTACCACTTAAAAGTTCAAAGTCTCTTTAAACATCCAAAGAATCTTAATTTTGGGCTCCTGTAAAATTAAAATAAAAAAAAAAGTTAAATAGTTTTTCATTCGAAGAGTAAAGAATCAGAATACAGTCACAATCTGATCAAACCAATACCCAAATCTAACCGTGTGAAAAGCTCAGGGCATAATTTTTGAGACTCACTCATGCTGTTTTAGGTTCTAGGCAGCTTGGTCACATTTGTGTCTTTTCCATCTGCATTACACACAGCTTATTTCATAGACTCAGGCTGGCTCTACTCTACATCTTTAGTGGTTATCAATCGTACTGGCATCTCCAATATGCTTAGTCTCCATTACACCTAAGGCGTTACCTTTACCAATAATCTCTTCTGTCCCCTTCAGGGACTCCAACCTATCACCTTGTGCCAAATCTCAGCTTCTCTACATGAATCCTTCAGTGCTGAGATTTCCACTGCAACCAAGGCTATGCCTTCACCAATGGCCACTCCTGACCTCCTCCAGGAAGAATCTAACCCTGCCAGAATGTGCCAATCTTTGGATATTCTTAATACTCACATAATGCCTTCATGATAAGTATTATGTGTGGGAATTCTTACACGTTGCCATGGTAAGCTGCTAGCTTAAGATTTAGCCTTTTCCCATCCTACTTTAGACAACAGCTTCTGTTTGCTGACCCTGATGAACACCCCAGATTTGGTCTTAGCTGGTCTTTTATTAATCACAGTTTCAACCCTAGACCACAAGTATAATATAATTTGTCCCAATAAAACACAGAAGGTTTGATATCCATGGAATATATATACATATATATATATATATATATATGTATATGTATATGTATGTGTGTGTGTGTGTGTGTGTGTGTGTGTGTGTGTTGCCAGCTTTTATTTCTGCTTACTGGGTTTATGCATGCTGCAGTTCTTCTGACAGTCAGGAGAAAACACTAAATACTCTAGGAGTGGAATTGTGAGCTACCAAGAAGGATCTGATGATCAAATCAGATCTTCTGGACAAGCATTCAGTGCTATTAACCACTGCACATCCCCCCAGGCCCTCCACATATTCTTAATAATAGCACAAACACAAGCATCCCGGAGAGAGTATTTGAAGCACTCTCAAATATTCTTCTGCAATTTCACAAGCCAGGCTTCTCTTTGTCTACATTCTTCTCAGTTTTTTCTTCCAAGCTGCCATAGAAAATCCATGAACCCCTAAGCTCTGAATAGCTTTTCCAGCCAATATTCCATATACTTCCACAGTCCTCTCCAAAAGAATATACTGAAGTCTATCAAAGAAACATCCTCTCAGGTACCAATTTTTATTCTATTCCACCCTCCCATTACTGTGACACAAAACATGTCCAGAGGCAATTCAAGAAAGGAAATGCTTTTTTTTTTAATCTTCCAAGTTACATTTCAGGGTTGTGGCAAGTCAGGGCAGTAACTCAAAGTAGAAAAGTAGAAAGAGAAACTGAAGCAGAGACCATGGAAGAGCGCTTCTTACTGGCTTTATTCAGCCTGCTTTTTCATATAGTCCAGATCTACTTGCCTAGGGGTAGCACTGACCAAAGTGTACTGGACCCTCCTACCTTAATCATCAATCATAAAAAAATCCAAGAAACATGCCCATAGACCAATATAGTGGAAGCAATTCAAATTAACAAAAAAGACTAAATATGATGATGACAGATTTCGTTTCTGTGATTCAGATTTGGTTTGTCTTCCAATTGTTATGAACCAAAATCTTGGTCCTCAGTGTGGCACTGTTGACAGGTGGAATACGTAAGAATCAGAGCCTAGTGGGACTGAATATATCTAGAGGGACTGGTACCGCCTTTGAACCCTCTCTCTTCCCTCTTAGCTCTCACATGTGCCCATTTCTGTATGTAGCCAGTTTACTTCCTACTCCTCAGCCCCACTGTGATGCAGCCAGGAGCATCACCAAGATAAAAGTGCCTATCCATCAAGTTATCCATCCACCAGAATCATGGATCAAATAAGACATTTTAGTTATGAATTATCCTGTCTAATATATCTTATAAACAAGATGCACTGATGCAGTCATCTCCCAGGCAAATTTCCTTTCCCCTTTGTATGTTGATAGTCCAAGATGAAGCGTTAAGCCAACACAAGTACTTCTGCTCATTATAGTATTGTACTCTACAGGGTGGTTCAATAAGTTGTTTGCTAATTGTTTTCATAAACTATTAGTTCGGAATACTGTTTTGGCATTTATAGAAAAGTTTAAAGTAAGGGAGGAGTTCTTGCTTGCATCAGGCCACAAGCTGCTAATGAGATAATATTCCTCTCACATGTAGCTATAATACATGATGGGGATGACGCTTCATGCACCAAACAGGACCAGAAGCAGTAAGTAGTAAGGAGATGTTATGGCACCAAGCAATGTCCTCCTTTTGGCTTTTAGCTTGTGAGAAGACTAAAGGCAGTGCTGTAGCTCACACAAAGAAAGCAAACAAGATGTGAAAAAACAATAAAAAAGAACAAATGAACCCTCCCATCTTTCTGGCCAGAAAAACAAGAGGGTGGAGACCGAAAACCATGATAGATGGGAAATGAGGAAGAAAGTCCTAGAGGAGGGGGCAAGAAGGTAGAAACCTCTAGTCTCAAATGTGAACTTTACTCACATGTCCTGGGGGAGTCATGAGCAATAAAAAAGGACAGGGAAGATTCTAGCCAAAGAAATCAACAAAAGTAAGGCAAGAATCTGAACTTTGGCTCAAAAGCCAGCATTTGCAGCTTGAGACAAATCACCCCACATGCCTCGTGAAATAGGAAGACAAGTAAGCAATCTAACAAAATCACATTTAACTAGAAGGGAATGAATGGAGCCTGGAGCTTCCAAATATAGCACTGGCATGTTCAGGAAATGGTAATTTAAAAAAAAATCATCCTGGATATGCCATCTATTATCAAGAGAAAAATAACATGAACCAAATTTTTTAGAGTAATTAGTGCTAGTGTTACCTGACAAAGATTTTTAAAGGGGTGATTGTAATTATACACAAGGAGCTAAAGAAATTGAGCCTACAAGAACGTTTGAAGTAAGGAATCTCAGCAGGAAATTAAATAAAAATAAAATTTTAAAGAGAATTTTTAAAAGTTGAACAGTGTTTGGTGAATCAAAAGGAAACATTAACGTTGAACAATATTGATGAGATAAATTTATTTCAGGTCTATGGCTAATTCTCATGCATCTTAGGTCTTAAGAATAGGGAGGAAATGAAGAACAAATATGACCCAAACTCAATAGATGTAAAGAAGGTGTGGGATAGAGTACACACCATGAAAAGCTACAGGATTTGCACGGTGTGCAGCTAGCAATAGTTTTTCTTTTCCTAGCTCCCTGTTTCTAAAATCATATTCCCTGAGATGGCAATAGGCATTTCCAGAAAAAGAATGTGTGGAATGTATAAGCTGAAGGGTTTAAAAATATGAACTTTTAAACTATAGTGCTTCTTGGAGGCTTAAACTAAGCATGCAAATGTGTGATATGAGTATCCAAAAGGCAGAATATAAAACAGGTTTTAGACACTATCACTCACAGACCTCTTCCATGCCAGGGCACATAAAGGAGCTAGCCCTCTCCAGTATAAAGTCAGGAAAACAGTATAATAAAAATCCTATCTCAGCCAGGTGTGGTGGCACATGCCTTTACTCCCAACACTTGTGATGCAGAGGCAGGTGGCTCTCTGTTCATTAGAGACCAGCCTACTCTACAAAGTGTTAGTTCCAGGATAGCCGGGAATATACACAGAGAAACCCTACGTGTTTTTAAAACAAAACCACCAGAAACAAACAGACAAAAGATTCCTATTTTTCACCATAGATTTCATAAGCCTATACTAGTCAGTTCTATTCAAACACATTACTGTCCAGTTGTTTGTTTGTTTGTATGAGTGTTTGGCCTGCATGCATGTATATGCACTATGTGCGTGCCTTGTATATGCAGAAGTCAAAAGAGGACATTGGATCTCCTGGAACTGGACTCATAGACAGTGATGAACTGCTGCATGGTCTCAGAGAAACCTGAATCCACTACAATGACAGAAAGTACTCTTAACCACTGAGTCATTCCTCAGTCCCATTTCCATGATTCTCGATAAGATACTGAACCAGAAGACTATATTCCAACAACTGTGATACATTCTCTGCTCTATCAAACCAGAGTGCAGTTACTCTACTGCTTATGTGACTTTGTCTCTCCTATGTCATACACCAATCACGTCCTTCTTTCTCTAAAGAGTGTCGTTTCATGGTACCTGTGCTTGTGCTTTTTCAGTATGAGTTAAAAGAAATTCTGTTAGCATCATAGTGACTGGGCACTAGAAATAAAAGTATAGCTTGAGTTCTAACCCAAGAATGGCCCCTGAATTTTCAGGGTCCAGCAGGATTCCTCCCAGCCTGGATGAACCAGAAGTGTCTTAGTTAGGGTTTCCATTGCTGTAAAGAGACACCATGACCAAGGCAACTCTTATGAAGGACAACATTGAAATGGAGCTTGCTTACTAGTTCTGAGGTTCAGTCCATTGTCTTCATGGTAGAAGGAGGGATTCTCACCAGGTCTTTTCCACATAGGTCATGGTATGTGGCTGTATACACATATTCACACACAAAAAATTATTTACACAGACACATACATGGACACACAGACATGTACAAAGACATATTCACACACAACACACACAAAGAGAGAGAGACAGAGACAGAGAGACAGGGAAACAGAGCGGCAGAGAGACAGAGAGCTGGATTCTCCTACATAGATTTGGAGATGTTTACAAACCATTTCTCTCCTCTTTGGGATACCTTAGACCACACACCTGAATGGATATAACTGACTGGTAGTATCATCATGGTGCAACTGAGGATTGCTGAGTGCGATGGCTGATTTTGGTTTTTAGTTTGATGGGATTTAGAATCATTGTGGAAACAAAGTACAGTGATTAGTAGACTGATTTAATCAAGGGGGAAAGACATACACTAACTGTGGACAACACCATCCCTTGGGTTGGGATCCTGGACTGAGAAAAGGAGACAGTAAGTGGAGAACTGCCCTTTATCTCTGCTTCCTAACTACAGGTGCAATGAGAACAGCTACCTTTAGCTTCTGCATCCATGTCTTCCCGGCTATGATAGTCTTTACTCTCAAAATCACTCCCTTATTTATAAAACTACTGTTGTCAGTCTTCCATTACAGTAAGAAGAAGAACTGACAGGTGTAGGAGGTGGTCTCCGAGTAAATAGTGAAGAAGACATCCTGGCTTTAAGCAAGAAAATCTGCTTTCCTTCTCTATTTTATACTGTCTGCCTGTCCATGTAGGATTCCTTTAATGCAGTGGTTCTCAAACGTCCTAAAGCTGTGACCCTGTAATACCTCATGTTCTTGTGACACCCTCCCCTACTGTAAAATTATTTTCATTGGTATTTCATAACTTTAATTTTGCTACTGCTATAAATTATTATCGGATATATAGAATATCTGATATTCAACCCCTGTGGAAGGGTCATTCAAACCCCAGAGGTGTTGTAACACACAGATTGAGAATGACTGTCACAGTGCTACTGACACCTGGATTTAAAACCTTTAAGGACTTTCCATGCTAGTTTCCCAGGTGGTATTATTCAATCTATATTTGGAAAAAAAAAACTTCAATAAAGCTGTTGCTCTAAATTTGTAATCAAGGTTTATTTCTCAAATTTCAATATGTACTCCATAAATCTATGAGTTTACATTCTTTTCCAGGAATTCTGTGTTTGTATCAAAGTGGGAAAGGGTCCAATGACCAAGTTAGTGTGAGGGATTCTGAAGACTGACCACTGTAACAATTCAACAATTCCACAACAATGTAGATGGTTGGAGTCTCTGAAAAGCCCCATGTGTGTTTTAACACAATTTTATAAAACAAGGTCCACACAATTTGTGTGTGTGTGTGTGTGTGTGTGTGTGTGTGTGTGTGTGTGTGTGTGTGTGTGCATACCACACCATGGTGCACTTGTTAAAGACAGGTAACAGCTTGTGGGAGATCAAACTCTGGTTATCAGGTTGTTATCAAGTGCCTTTGTCCCCTGAGATATTTTTCCAGTTCCAATATTTGTGAAAAAGTATCTACTGTATAACAAAAATAGATGGCATGTAAAACAGAATTTTCAAAATAATTTTACTTTGAGAAGATCTTAAAAGAATAAATAAATCTATATTTTCATGTAGTGGTTTAATCTTTAACCATTACTAAGGAAAGCATTTTCTTGGATTTTTTTATCTCTGAGTAATCAAATACCAGCCACTCCTCTATATTTATGGTTTCAACATCTCTGGATTGAAGTAGACATACATAAAAATATTCAGAAAAATTCATCTGTGCCAAGGATGTTCAGAATTTCTTGTCGTTATTATATAAATTAGGAGATAATTCACCTAATAGGATTATTTCTAATCTTAGAAAAATAATGTTGTTTTTCCTCATTTGAGATTCTTAGATTTTTATGGAGAAAAAAATTCCTGTGTTTACCTGACATGAAAGAAGTGAAATTATCTAGGGAAAAATAAAATAATGGGAGAAGAGAGTAAGACATATATGTCCTCAACATACAACACACTCTTATCTAAAACTTTTAAAAATAAATTCATGATAACATGTGCATTGAATAACAACAATTCATATAACATTTACACTGCTTTCAGTAGCCTGAGTTATCCAAAGTTGATTTAAATTATATGAAAGGACAAGGACATATTGCATACAACTACACCACCTAATACAGAGCATAAACACCCATGGATTTAAATAGCCACATGAAGTCCTGGAACTAATGTGCCAAGGACCAGCCTTGACTTGGATAGGGGTTCCTGAGAGAAGGGGTATATGGGAGCTGCAAAACAAATGACTCTAAGTCCATTCATAGGTTACAAGTTGACAGGCTATGTTCTGCTCAAGACAGCTTTCCGGACAGTTTTCAGTTGGAGAAAGCTTTTTTTTTTTTTTTTTTTTTTTTTTTTTGCTATTCTAAAAAGACCTTCTGGATAGCTCATTTCTTGGGGATCAAAAGTCCAGTATTTTATTTACATGTGAATTTAGTCATTACCCCAGGTTCCCTTTTAATTATCTCATGAATCAACATCCCATGACTCCAGACCCTTGATTCTTAGGAGAGGCAAGCACATTTTTTTTTAACATTGAAAAAGAATTCAGAGATCTGCCTGCCTTGGTTAAGATCAAACAATAACCTAACTGAGGGTGGACCCCTGCACTGAAATTACCATTTCTACCATGCCTGGTCCTGGACCTGAACTCCCTCTGTCTCAGGCTGACTTTGATCTCAAGAATTTGCCTGCCTTTGTAAGCACAAATGAAAAACTTAGCTGGGTGGGATGTTGCCCTGGCACCACCATCCCATAAATCTCTTTATCTTCTTTTTCAGTATCTTACTGACTAGCTGGTACATAGTGCAAGCCGTCTCTGTTCTTTGAGATTTGCAAAGCTCCTTATACAATTCATATTACATTCGTATATTTTACATAGCTGAGAAATTATATATTTTTGAACTCATATTTTCAGAGTTCCTTCCCACAGCCTTAAGAGCTATTCTGAAGGTATCAGCCTTTACCATTTTGCTGAGACATTAGCCACACTCTTGCCTCCCAGACAAGTGCTGTCTCTGATTATTATGGAGTCATTAACCTTGGCAGAGAATACAGTCCTCAAAGGAGGAGCATGAAAATATATACATTATTGTACAAACAAGAGTTATGCTCACAGCAAACATCAACACTTGTGGAGGTCCACCTCCTGCTGGCTCTGTTTCAGGGGTGGGAACTATGTCATGCAGCCCCTCACATGGCCAAGCCAGACCAACCATCCAGACCCCCTTACGGATACAAATGTACAGCCATATGAGGCTCCAGTGAATTTTGTTTGACATGTTAAATGTCAAGTCAGCAGGTATATATCTGTGTCAAACATTCCCTTAACTAGGAAAGACTGCCATTCCATCAGAAGCACTGGTTTGGTGTGGAGATGGTGAGAAATCCTATTCAAAAAATGCTAAAAATTTTTCACTGATAATTGATTATCTTCAGAGTAACACTCTGTTATCGGTTACTGTAGGAGGAAGTTGGACAAGCAAGCCCAGTCACAATGCTAGCATAATACGCCACTGATACCTCTTACCTGAGGCAACCTAGAATCTGGCAGAATGACTATAGACCACTGACTCTAGAACAGGAAATGAAATGAGCCATTGAGAAAAAGACAGTGCAACATCTGGCTACTTGAGGGGTAATGAGATGCTAGGAGCGGGTATAAAGATTTGCCCAGTTCCTGCAATAACCGAGTGTGCTTTTGCCACTTGCCTAACTCCTGGAGTCTGTGACCTTGACTCTACACCTTCCTACCTTCACCCCCAAGAGTCTTCAGCAGGTCGCAAGCAACAAGTTACTTTTCTATTGATATAGTACAACAAACATAACCACATGCAACTAATATAAAGAAGAGTTTGTTGCCTTGTCTGGCCTCACTGGAAGAGGATGTGCTTAGTCCTGATGCTACTTTGATGTCCCAGGATGGGTCGGCACCCAGAGGCAGGGCCTACCCTTCTCTGAGGAGAAAAGGAAGGGGAAATGGGGGAAGGGGAATGGGATGGTGTGACTGAGAGGAGAAGAAGGAGGGCATCTGTGATAGGGATGTAAAGCAAAGAAATAAATTAATGAAACAATTAACTTTCACAGTATTTCAAAAGAAAAAGGAGAAGAGGAAAAGGAAGGAGGAGGAGGAGAAGGAGGAGTTTATATGCACTTTAGAGGATACGTCCATAATGAGCCTAAGATACAGGAAGGAATAGCAGCTGGCAATAGGAGCTGAAGTCTGAGAGTGGATCTCTAGCCACGTGCAGGAAGCAGATAAAATGAACTGGAATAGAACTGGAAGTACGGAAAAGCTAGGAACTCTCAAAACACACCCCCAATAACATTCATTCAGCAAGGCTGCCATAATTTTTACAAATGGTGTTTCTAACTGGAGACCAATGCTCAAATCCCTAAGCCAATGGGAGACATTTCTCAATCAAACCATCACATCTTCCTCTGTCTCCTGTCTTCAGGTAAATAGGCTTTTGAGAATGAGGAACATTGCTATCATATACTAATAGAGAAGAGCTGCCATGCTTGTCTGTCTCCAAAGGACATATAAATCAGTTGATGAAACAAAGTTTTATCATTACCTTGCATGTCTGGGACCAGCCACAGTAATATAATTTTGAACAGTCTCATAATAAAGGTAGTCATGGATACACACCATATTTGCTAGAATATGGAGTTGTGGCAGATAGAACAAATTACTTATTTAATTGTTCTGTCTATAAGGAAAATCAAATTTGATAAACTTCTATATGCACTAAACACTTTCAATGTTTGATTACTTAACCCAGTCTTACAGATAGGAAAATAGGTCATTTGTCCAAATCTCCCTGCAAGAAAATGATGAAGCAAGGATTCTATGAAACCTAGGTACTTGGATCCAGTCACTCCAGCTTGGAAATCTTCAGCATTTTTAAATATGCTGGAGATATTGGAAGCCAGTAGGCCTGGAGCATGAAGGGAAGAATTTACTAATGAAGTTTGGATCAGAGTCCTGCTGGAGAGGAGTTTCTCTTCTGCAGAAGTTTGCCCAGGGCCAGCTCAGCATTGCATTACATGGCTCCTTTTTTGCTTGTACAAGATGGTATTATTAACATCTCATGATTCCTTAATGTCTTTTAATAAAATACTTTTCACTGGGTACATTTTTACATCATTCATCTCAGTAAAATTCTGGGAGCTTTTAAGAAAAATAAAGCATATAAAATAAAATCTCTATTTGAGAACAAATGAAAGAGTGCATGGTTCCCAAATCATTGATTATCTGGGGTCTCAGGAAACATTCTTCCTAAGGAAAAAACAGTAGTCATCAGCAGGAAAAAAAAATAAAATGTTCTAACATAGAAAAAATGATCTTTAGTTATGATTCTTTAATGAATTAGGCACATAGAGTTGGAAGGATATAGGATGAGCAGACTAAGCATGAACAGACCATATTGGTTGGCATTTCCCTTATGCACTTATACAGCTCAGAGCATATATCCTGTTTTCTCTTCTCAGAATATCCTTCTAGGAAGAGAGACTCTCAACCATCTGCCTAGGAGGCCATCTGCACATCTTCATAATGTCAACTTGGTATTTCTCACGAAATATCACACCCTATGTGTTAAATATATCTCTATAGATAATCTTAAATGCTACTCAACTTTTGGTATTACCAAAGTCAAAAGCTATCTGTGCGGCAACCAATCACTTTCTAATTCTTCCCTATTCATGCTGCCTAGGGCTTCATGTTCCCAAAGAGTTGTAGTATAGGCACTGGGTTACATGTGTTCTCATACATAATTTGCTTTAAAGCTATTACACTGAATGACACCTGCAGTCATTACTAACTACTAGTCTTATGCATCTAGCTTTGTATTAAGGTGTTTACACGATGTCTGGCTTATTATGTGTACTATAGCCTATGGAGCAGTCTGAATTTCTGATATCCAGTTGTCTAACTTAGGACAGTGACACAATCTAGTCTCTCAAAGAAGGTCAGAATATGTAGAAATGAAGTGGGAAATCTTCATTTTGCTATAACCTTTCTGGGGAATTATGAGGTAGTCTGAGGCTAAAATGAACATCGTGGAATGAGAAGACAATGTTATTTAAACTTTATTCATTAGGAAACTGATGCTTGTAGATAAGAATCCTGCATGTGAGATAGTGCCTAGATTCTCCTTGACTGTTCACTCCATGCATACCTTTCCCAGAATCTGTTAAGGATGCTAAGTTTTATAATTTAAAACATAGTCTGGAGAAC
Organism: Rattus rattus; assembly: GCF_011064425.1. NCBI lineage: Eukaryota > Metazoa > Chordata > Mammalia > Rodentia > Muridae > Rattus > Rattus rattus. Next base: position 241,738,489 of record NC_046154.1, read on the forward strand.
AGCACCATTAGCCTTGCAGGGCAGCAGGTGAGAAATGCAAGCCCCTAGGTGCACTCCCGAGATTGGCTGAGTCAGAATGTGCACCTCAGTCAGATCCTCTTGGGGCTGTTCAGGAAATACTCATGCCCCATTAGAGCAGGGAACTAAATACTGCATTTTTTGGCTGTTGGTCAGAAAGCATCCTTTGGGTTAACCATGGGAAGGTAGAGAGAAAGAGTTACTAGTTTTGTCTACCTTTTCAATGTTTTCTGCAGAAGAAGCAGTGACAACAAGGAAAGGCACACTGTTGTGTGTTCCAAACTTTTGGTCACTCTAAAGTGAAATTCATGGTGGATGAAGACTTACAGGTCCCTTTCATGGCTCTTGTTTATGTCATAATTCAACAACAATAGTAATGCCAGGGCACAAGTGAGGTCCTTGGACTCTGGCCTAAGAGTCTTAAAATTCCTAATTTTGGGTTGTAATTCTTCATTTTTTTTTAGTACCATTTTGCACCTTTGTAAGCAATTCCCAGAAGCACACTCTACTCTACTTAAGGAAGTATAATGATTCTCTTTCCCCATCTAGCTACTAAGTGGAATGATACTGTATTTATTATGCGATAACCATGCTTTATTAAAAGGATAATTAGGGGCCAACTGTGGAGCCTGGAAGAAAGAAACTCAAGCCCCTGCTGTGGGTGCTTCTATGAGGAACGAATGTGTGATGGAGAGATGGGAAACATGATGGACAGATGAAAGAGAAAGCAAAGCCAGTGGTTGGAGGAAGGGTGTTGATTGATATATGTGGCCCGAGTTACCACCAAAGGCCAAGAAGATGTCCATGGTCTAGGCTGCTATCAGAGACTCTGTGGAGATCTCAGGGCTATGTTGCTGAGAAGGAACATGCTGAGCTGAGTGGCCTCTGCTGCCCCCTGAGGCCATGGGGACATCTAGGTCCAGGCTGCTGCTGGGGTTCATATCTGGGTCTGTGATCCTATGGCAGCTGGGATCTCAGCTGATTTTCCAGGTCCATGTTATCATCGAAGGACATACAGATGTCCCTGGTCTATACTGCCACCTGATGCACTGTGTTGAGCAGGCTTCACCCCTTGTCAGCAACCACACTTGGGAGAGTTGGCCCTGCCCCTCATCTGCTGTAGGGTGGCATTGAAAGGAAGAGATGCCATCACCTCCTATCCCCCACTGCTTATAACAGATGGGAGAGCTGTCCCCAACCCTGAGGTTATGAGACTGGGAGGGCTGGTCCCACCTCTCACCAGTTATAGCACTTGGGAGACCAGGCCCTGTATCTCACCTGGACAGCACAGTAGAGCTGGCCCTGGTTGCAGGATTGCAGGTGAACCTCCCTCAGAGCAGTACAGTAAAACTGCGTCGAGTGGTGAAGGTGGTGAGCCAACCTAAGCACATGAAACCATGAGAGCTGACACTGAGCCTTGCTAGCTACAGTACTGAATGAGCTAGCCTTGGCAGTGCTGGAGAGCTTGTCCTGGTAGTCTGAGTGAGCTGGTGGCAGGCTGATAATTCAGCTACCTACTAAGCCAGATTCAGGACTTTGAGATAACCCACTCCAACATCTACCTCATCCATGATCTTCTGGATTACATGAAAGGCAGGTCTCACAGATCCAAAGCCGCAGGGTCTTCATGATACAGGATATGAAAAAAATATCCAAGAGGAGTCCCCAGTAAGGATTCAGTATTAATAGTATAGCAGAAGCCAGAGGTCTCAAACCAGACCAAAAACTCACTGAAATGAACGTTTGCAAGTAAAGATGTGTGGACAAAGGGTACACTGTGTGACACACTGTGACACACTACAGCTTCCACAATGTGATTTTTAAAAATCTCTCTTATTTTATTTTATTTTAGTGGGGAGGTGGAAAGGGTGGAGGGAGGATAGGAAGGGAAAGGAGATGAATGAATGGGATTGAGGTACATGATGTAAAATTCACAAAGAATCAGTAAAACGTTTTCAAAAAATTTTAAATGATAATCAGATGGAGACTCATCCCCAGAACCTTTGACTTGAGGTTCCTACACTTAACCAATATCAAATATGCCAGAATCACTATAAAATATGAATCTATATAAGGCAAATAAGATGTAATTTTGCTTTTGTTTCTCTTATTTACCTGAAAAATACATATTGTGAACTTATTTTATGCTAATCACTGACTATAAGATTTGGAGATCCAGTATTAAACAAAATAAAGCTTCAATACCATGAAAAAAAGATGCGCAGGCCATTGCTTATAGGACAATATGGTAGAATTGCTAGATGACTGATTTATAAGCAAGGGCTTATTTAACAACATTATTACTGGGACAATTAGGACAAACAGAGTAGGATGTCATGAGGGTTGATGCACCTCAGGACGAGATGTCCTTCCAGAGAAAAAGGCAGTTGCTTTAGGGCAGTAAGTTGACAGGAACTCATTACCCTCCCCTCCCAAGGCTGTGCCTGTGCTCCTCCCTTATTTATTTAACCAGGCAGCCTTCTTTCACTCAATAGCACTGAGTGCTTTGTATTATAGTGAGTCTCCGTTATGCCTTGTGGAAAGAGAACTTGAACAAATAAGCAGCTTTTTGATCTTGTAGAATTCTACTTTTAAAGAATGTCTTTAAAATTAACAAATAAATGCCACTTCACTTTAAAAATGGTTTAAATGAAATGATCAAGGCAATCTCTCTCTCTTCTCTCTCTCTCTTCTCTCTCTCTCTTTTCTCTCTCTCTCTCTCTCTCTCTCTCTCTCTCTCTCTCTCTCTGTGTGTGTGTATGACTGTGTGACATTTTCCCTCTAGCACAGCACCATCACAGTCATTATTCAGGATACAAATTCCTCATAGACTTTTGTGAAGAATGGTACAGTACATGGTGACACGTGACAGAGCACAATGGTTACAGACAACCAAAGGCCCCAACCCAGATTTAAAAGCTCAGTCCACTATTACAATTTGTTTTCTGTATGTGCCTCCATCTCCAAAATGATTCAACCCCCATGAGTACTGTGACGATTGGATTTCCCATTTGGTGTATATTACCCAGTACATTATCTGGTTCCATCAATAAATATTCACTACATTTTCTGCGAAATATCCAACTTCCTAACTCTAATGTCAGAAACCCTTATACTTTCCTTACAACGTGATGGATTTGTCTCAAAAAGAGAAGGTGGAGTGGGCACCAGATAGCCTCCTTCCTTATCCACTATGTATTGATAAGAAGTGATAGAGGATGTGAATGGATCTTCCTCATGAAAATCTTGCCGGAAATCTAGATTTAATAACTACCTCATTGAAATGACCTTCACTGGCTCTATGTAAGTCAAGATTCATTTAGATACCAAAAAAGGGCACTACAGTTACTTGGGAGACTTTTTCTAGCTTTGCTATGATGAGTTCATTATTGTGCATCTCAGAGTTTAAAATGAAATATTCTGAAGGAGTAAGAAGAGAGAACATTAATCAGAAAAACCCTGAGTTGGAGAAGTCTTCGAAGTCAGACAATCTAACTGGTTGAAGTGTCCTCCTGACAGGATAAGAGAGTTACTTTGACTTAGACTTAGCAACTTACTAGACTAAGGGAACCAGTAGTTTAGGCAAGCGGTACCTGTTGGCATTTAGTCTAGGCTCCACCACACAGTTACCTGGCAAGAGCCAGGTATGCCTGACTCACTATAAAGGGGGCTGCTTGCCTCTCTTCCCCTCCCCTCTCCTCCCTCCCCCTCTCCTCCCCTCTCCTCCACTTCTTTCTCCTCCCTCCCTCTCCTCCTTCCCTCCCTCTCCCTCTCCCTCTCCCTTTCTCCTCTCCCTCTCTCTTTCCCTCTCCCTTTCCCTCTTCTTCTCCCCTCTCCCTCTACCTCTTCCTCCCCCTCCTCTCTCTTACTCCCTCCTCTTGTTCCTGCTCCCCTTCTCTCCCCATTCTTCTCTGCCCTTTCTCTCCATGGCCATCCTCCACTCTCCCTCTCCGCTCTCCCTCCCCCTACCTTCCCCCTTCCTTTTCTCTCAACTCCCCTCTCCATGTCCTGAATAAACTCTATTCTATACTATACTGTCCTGTGGCTGGTTTCTCACCAGGAAGAGATGCCTCAGTATGGACCCACAGAGGCGCCTCCTTCCCCCACACCATACATCTCCTCCCTGGCCTCTCTTTCTTTTTAAAAAACAGAACAGTACCCAAGTAATGCTATGAAGGTGTTTTGTTGATGTGGTTATGACATAGTTGTCCTTGGAGATGTGATTGGACTCATTACTAAAGTCTTAAGAATGAACAGACATTTCTTAGAAAAGAAAAAATATCTGCCTCAAAGAAGTAGGTCCTGCTGGAGTTTCTAGCCTCCTGGTTTTCCCTACAGACATAACTCCAGCTCATACGTAGGACCTGTACAAACCTTTTGAGGCACCTTAAGACAGCTAATGTTCTCACTACAGGGGTCTGAGGACTGTTGCCTTTCACTGTCTTCTGTATTGGAACACAGGGTTCCCTCAATATTTGTTCCAGCAATAAACAGGCTTAGCAGCAAACCACTGAACTGAGAACAGGACCCCCATTGAAGGAATCAGAGAAAGGACTGGAAGAGCTTGAAGGGGCTCGAGACCGAATATGAACAACAATGCCAACCAACCAGAGCTTCCAGGGACTAAGCCACTACCCAAAGACTATGCATGGACTGACCCTGGGCTCCAACCTCATAGGTAGCAATGAATAGCCTAGTAAGAGCAGCAGTGGAAGGGGAAGCCCTTGGTCCTGCCAAGACTGAACCCCCAGTGAACGTGATTGTTGGGGGAGGGAGGTAATGGGGGGAGGATGGGGAGGGGAACACCCATATAGAAGGGGAGGGGAGGGGTTAGGGGGATGTTGGCCTGGAAACCGGGAAAGGGAATAACAATTGAAATGTAAATAAGAAATACCCAAGTTAATAAAGATGGAGGGAAAAAAGAAAAAGAAAAAAATAATAAACAGGCTTGGAATCGAACACATCTGGCTGGTCTTCTTTGCTCTGCCTCTTCTCTTTGGCTCGTACCTCTGGCCTTATCTCCTTGACCTTTCTTCTTCCTCTAGGATGAGGCTGCTGCAATCAACTTTGGGCATTTTCAGGGATATTAGCAATTAAATGATTTTGACTTTCCTTTCTTTTTACTCCATTATCCTTCCCATTTCTTTCATAAATGAGGATTACACACATGTATTGGTTAAGCATATTGGAGTCCCTGTAGTACAGTTGAAAATCAGTCACGGTAGAGTTCATCTACAACCAATCACTGAACAGATAAAGGTGCTATTTAGGCGGATACTGGTTGTAGATTTTGGAAAAGTCTAAGTGGGAAATTTGGGGGCATGACCAGTAATGGAGGTTGGCTTTTAAATTTGGTGAAAAAGGAAAAGGAAAAGAAGCATTTGAACTCAGTATAGTAAAATGGTTTAAGGTAGTATAACTAAGATTTTGTTCTGATGGTGCAATGAAGTGAGTTTAGAGAAAATTAAAAGAAGAGTGATTTTTATTTGCCATTTCAAAGTAGATGGTCGAATTTAAAAGAGAGCATGACAGGTCAATGATGACGTACAGAGAACAACAACAACCCCAGTACTTGATGGAGTCATCCCTATCATTAAAAATGATAACAGTACTCAGCCTCTCACAGGACAGAGAGTTTTCTGCTGATTTACTCCATCTGTATAACATAGTCATTTAAGATGAGATCTATGCTCAACCTCATCTGCAAGGACTCCCATTCGTCAGTGTCCTTCTGAAACAATTCCAAGAACCGAAAGAACCTTGAGTCTGAGAATAGTTCAAATAGTTACCCAATAGACAGTGGACTTTTCAATGGCAGTAGGACTTTTAAAATCCCACTAGACTGTGGATTTGTGCTAACTATGCAGGTGATTAGCATTGGCCTACACTACATAAATATCCAGCTGTAGAACAAGAGAGATGGCTCAGTCAATTAGTAACGTCCTGCTGCTCAAGCATGAGGCCTGGAGTTTGGATCTCCAGCACTCAGTGAAAATTAGGGGTGTAGCAGTGTGAATCTGGGGCAAGGGACAGAGACAGGAGTATCCCTGGAGCTCATTGGTCAGCTTGGCCTAACCAAATGGAGAGTTAGAGAAACAGAGATCCTGTCTCAAAAATACTGTAGAAAGCAGTCGAGGAAGACATTTGACATTGACCTCTTGCTTCCCCACATGTAATCATGTATATTGACATACCTCCCCCCAAATATACACAAATGTCTGGGGTGCCAGCCTGATATATTTATGCACATAACCCTTTGTCTGTTTTTGAAGACTCCATATCTGCAAAAGATCTTCTAAACTAAAGGAAGATGCTAGAAAAATGTGTTTTCAAGGAATCATTTCCAGGGCTTTGCACACGAAGTGGAACAGAGTTCACATTTATTAAATGAATAACTGGGATGCATTTGTTCAATGAATAACTGTTTTAATTAGTCCTAAAGGAAAGGTGCTTTATTAAAAAATGGAGAATTTAATGAAGTGAAGAGAATGAAAATGACTCACAGCTTTATGCTATGACATATTCATACCAGATGCTGTCACCCTAATTGTATGTTTGTGTACCCAGAGCTGACTTCCTCAGTGTGTGGTTTTGTTAACAGATCACATAACAACAAAGAATTCTCTAACATGATTTGAATAACTACAAATCATGACACTGACTGACTGCACATTACTTAACAGGATTTATTCGAACAAATGAAACTGTGAATCCTATGAAGTGTTTCCAGCTTTTTCTATTTCCTTTTCTCTGTGTTGAAGGACTCCTTATATATTCACTATGCTATGGCTGATCATTCTGTCAGCACTAAATCCTAGAAGATGAAGTCTTAGTTCAAACCTGTTTAAAATTTTTATTATTTATTGTCTATTAGCACTCAAAAATGCCAGGGAATATCTTTTTTTCCAAGATCATTAGTATGAGTAAATGAATGTGAAAAATATGAGAAAGGTATTAGTAAATCTTTGAAAACGTACAGGTAGTCTTGGTATAGGGAGTGAATATGCTATGTGCTGAGGAGGCTGCTTCTGTTATTGACTACCTCTTACAAACTTAGCATCTGCTTACTTACTAACTTGAGAATTGACAATGAGATACAATTTGAACTCCCAGCCCCTCATGGTAAGTCACAGTCTGTATTTGCTTTCCCAGGCTCATGCAAGCACATAGGTAAGATGCCACAGGATAATCTGATACTCTAATGATAATTCCTCATTTGAGGAAGGTGACACTTTGACACAGGGTCTCCTCATTGGCTTGTCAGTAATTGATTTAGCTAAACTGGATGGCAGGTGAGCCCCAAGGATTCTCATTACAAATGTTCTCTAGATTAAACTCAGCTGCACATGCCTGCAAGGCAAGAGCTTTATTGATTATACTGTCCACCCACCCCTACTTCATCATACGTTGGGATTCTATGGAGCACTTGGTAAGGTAGCTAACAGCTGGTCTTTGGAGTCTACTTCATGGGAGGCTAAATTTTAATTCCAACACATACCATCTATTTGAGCTTCAGTGTGTCACATGAACACCTTTGCTTTTAAAGATGGCAAGAAAGGGAAACAACTAACTCTATGTTTTAGGGTTGTTTTAAAAAGTAATTTAGTTTATGTTAAGAAAATAGATAATTAATACACAGAGACTACTTAAAATGATGGTTATATTATTAATTATTACATTCAAACTGCCTTATAGATGGCTACTCCAACTAGCTTTAATTAAATTAGTTAAACACTATAACAATCACACTTTGATTTTTTGTTGTTGTTGTTGAGAGAAAAAAGGCAGTGAAAGAGAAAGAGATGGGAAGAGACAGAGATAGAGAAAGAGACAGACAAACAGATATACACTTGAAGGGGGAAAATTATGAATTTGGATGGAGTATATATGAAATTCTCGAGCAATTCATGGAATCTCTATATTATTATTAAATAATATTGAATATAAAATTATAATGACCTTTGGAAGTTTTCCTTCTCTTGATCCAGCCTGTTTGATCATGATGATCAAGGTTCAGTTGAGGTCAGATCCCTTCAATTATTGCTTTGAACCCATTGTTTCTTAGGACATGCACCATGTTGTATATAATTTACTTTATCATTGAGTAGGTGCAAATTTGAAGTAGTTTTCTAAGAAAGCAACCATGGCACAGGAATGGAGAGATGGCTCAGAAGTTCAGAGCAGGCACTGCTCTGGCAAAGAACCCAAGATTAGTTCCTAGCACACACACCTGGATACTCCTAATAATTCTAGTTACAGTTGACATTTCTGATCTCTGTATCATCTGGACTCATGTGCACATACACACAGAGATACATAGATGTACACATAATTTTAAAAATAATCGTTAAAAAAGGGACCATGTAAAGCAAAATCTGCCTGTCCAAACTGTTCAGTTTGGAATAGATCTCTCCATACAAGCCATTTGCTCACTAACTTGAAGAAAGAATTGCTCTCTTAGTGGTACACCCTTTGATACGTATACTCCATGTTTAATTTTTCTTCCCCACTGCCTTCATCCTCCCTTTCCCTTTTCTTGTCCTCCTCCCTCTTTCCTTCCCTCCCCCTTTTCGTTCATTCCTTGCTATAAATTGCTATTCTGCTACTCTAAGAATTCTCCTGACCTTTGTTTTCTCACTCTTCCTATTACAACGTTAGCAGGAATTTCCAGTGTCAGACACTACTATCTCTTTAGCACTATAAAGTTGTCCATTATTGACTTTAGTGTCTGCTTTGTCCTCTGAGATGTGGTTCCCCTTTTCTGGAATGCCTCACAATCTCTGCTTGAACTGTGTTATAATATCCTATGTTGGTTATGTTCTCCTTGTATGTCCCATGTCATTGGCTTTTTGACTAGTGTTTGAAAATTTCTTCAGTGATACTTTCTCTCCTTTGGCTTACTTTTTCCTTCTCTGCAAGATATTATCTTTAAGTACATTTTAATTGACATATTATACCACTTTCCAACTTCCCTTTCCTCCCTTCAACCCTTTCAAATTTCCTTTCATTGATTTCTTGTATGCTCTCCCATTTCCTCTCAGTTTTATTACTGTCTTACACACACACACACACACACACACACACACACACACACACACAAACACAAACACACAGACAATCACACACGTGCATGCCCATCCATTATGCATCCTGCTGAATTCATTTAGTGTGATCTATGTTTATATGATTTCAAGACTGACTGTTTTCCGTTGAATAATTAGTTATGAAGCTCATCCTTATGAGGCTGCCCCTTATGAGTTAGCATGTATGAGTTAGTATTGTCATTGTTTGGATCCTGTTTAGGTAGCCATATTGTTGAATTATCATGGGCAAATGTTCCCTGTCATTTCTAAGAGATACACTCTCATAGACAACCTAGTCCTCTGGCTCTTAACAATTTTTCTACCCTTTGTCTACAACATTCCATGAGTTTTAGGTGCAAGTATGGTGTTACAGTGTATCCATTGGGCCTAGATATAGTGTACCAGTTTATCTTTGCATTATTACCAGATGGGGTTTTCTGTAATGCTGCCCTTTTGCAAATGTTCTTAATATATTTAAAAATATTAAGATCTTGTCATGTTTTCAATTTGCTGCCTTTGTGTAGCTTCAACTTCTTCCAGTGGAATGTTATCCATCCTCAACTCATTTGTACAGTCCAATGAAATGGCATCTACTTCTCACTGAATTGTATTAAATTACCTTAATTAATATATTCTTCTATCTTTATATTTTCCAATTAGCTATCTTAATCTTAATTACTCTTGTTTCAGAATTTTATGTGAAAAAATTACACTTGTCTTGTCATGATATTCCAACAAAATACCACAGACTGAATTCCTTTACAAAATTCAAGTTTTCAAGAATGAGAAGTCTAAAATCAAGTTCCTAGTTGAAGTGTTTTCTGGTGAAAGTTTGTTCTGTCTTTGAGACACCTCTGAGTCTTCAAATAGTGGGAAGTTGGGGCAGGGGAGCCTTTGTCTCTTCCTGCTTCTATAATAATACAAATACTACCATTAGGACCTCATCTAAATTCATTTGCCTCTGAAAAGCCTTTCTAAGTCTCACCAGACAGGAGACTTAACTTTATCAAGTAAATTTAGGAGATAACATATTGAGTCTAGAATATTATAAACACCAGGCTTCGATGAGGATGTAATGCCCTGAACCTTAGGGTGAAATGGTTCTACTACTTTGGAAATTAATTAGATATAAACTCAGAAATATATTATATGGAAGGTAGATGTAAACAAGAACCCAGTCGTGACTGTTAAGAACCGTATTAAACAAAATGTTCTTTCTCAGCAAGAAACCTCATAACATGTTAGAGCCCTTTTGTGAAAAAGCTGTCCTGTAAAAATTGAATTTTTGGAATCTACTCAGGATATATAAAGATGTACATATCTAAAAACATACATATGTGATCTGGAGAGATGGCTCAGTGGTTAAAGTGCTTGCTGTGCAAGTACAAGGATTGAAGTTGAAGTATCAGCACCCATCTAAAAGTAAGACGCCGTTGTATACCCTGTAACCCTAGCACTTGGAGGGCAGACACATGAGGATTGCTAGGGTTTGCTATTCAGTAGTCTATCTAAAAATATGAGCTCAAGGGTCAGCCAGAGGTTTTTCTTTAATGTTTAAGACAGAGTGATAGAGGAGGACACCTGCTACTCTTCTCTAGCCTCAAGGAAGTATACTGACTTGCACACACATGTATGCACACATCTTACATGCACACACTCTCATATTGATGAACACAAAGAACAAAATATACACAGTAATGCTCATAGTAACTTCATTCATAAAACTAAAATAGCAAATGGCCAAGGAAACACCAAGAGTTGAATGGATAAGTAGGTGATAGTCATCAGGTTATCAACTATTAATCATTAATAACCATTGTAAATAAGGGATGCATGCTATAAATATCTAAACTTTAAAATTGTATTTCTGAGTGAAAAGAAGCCAGGCAGACAAATGCAAAAAGCATACTTCTCTTTATATGAAATGTTTACGAATGGCCAAGTTTTATAGGAACAGACCAGAGGTTAACTGGTGTGAAGGACATATTGATGAGACTATATACATATGGAGGAACACTTGCCATACAGGAAATAGCTAGAAATTGTGTGTGTGTGTGTGTGTGTGTGTGTGTGTGTGTGTGTGTGTGTGTGTGTGTGTAGACCAGAAGGTGATGATTGGCATCCTCTACTGCTCTTTGTCTTATTTTTGGAGACAAGGTTTCTCCCTGAAACTGAAGCTAGCTGATTCAGTTACACTGACTAGCCAGTGAGCTCTGAGTATCCTCCTGTATCTTCTACCCTTACCCTACCCCAAACCCTATCACTCAGCACTGGAGTTTCTGATACACAATGTGCTCCTGGGCTTTCAAGTGAGTCCTAGGGATTCAAACTCTGGTCCTTATGCTCCTGCACATTACCCGCTCAGCCATCTGCCTTGCCCCATTATCTTCAATTTTATTCAAAGAATAATGTTTGTCATTCAGAAGCACACCCTGATCTCAGACACTGACATGCACAGTTTTCACGATGCTTTGCATCATTAAATTTTTGTGACCATGTCTAGACACCCTTCCATCTCTGATTTTGTAGATCCCTTCAAATTGGTTTAATTTATTTTTTTTATCTTTTAGCCTTAGTGAGCAAGAGCACTTCTTACAGCTTGCCTTTGTTGGAAGGCTGGAGTTTGGAATGGACTGTTCTTTGCTCGCAGACCTGACCAAGGACTGTCACAGAATAAGCTTCATCTCATTATCACCATCCCAAGAAGCAGGACACAGCAGGCTTAAAATTGAGCAATAGCCAGCCAATTTATTTTCAATGAGCGAGCTCATGCTCATTTTAACTTACTTTTACATGAGAGATAATTTTATGAGGCAAATTTAGCTTACAACTCATAAGCAGCTGCATTAAAGTGAAACAGAATTGATTTTTACCTACCAGAGTGTGTTGGTCTAATTTGCGGAGAATAGTATAATATAAGGAGTCCAGCAGTTATTTAGTTATTTTTAATAAATTGGATTATTAAAATGTAACAGTCTCTTTTCCTTTGCTGATCCTGATGTCTTTAACAAAACATTTGTGTATATGTGTATATGTGTGTATATGTGTGTATGATGTACATATGTATGGATGTGTTGTATGTGTATACATTCATATTCAATAATATGGAAGATGTAATCTTTTCATTGTTCCCATTCTGTATGCCAAGATTCCAGGGACTCTTATCTTTCTGCCATGCATGTAGGCACAGGTATTCTTGGATTGAAGATGTTCACTACCATATCCAGCTTTAAGTGGATTCTAGGAACCAAAACTCATATCCTCACAGTAAGTATCACACAAGGGCTTTACTTAGTCTCATTGTGATATCTTTTGATATAGAAATGAGACACCAATAAAATAACAAGGGAGTAATCAATGAGACTATGTTGGAATTCACTTTGTAACTGCATATCATAGTCAACTAAAGTTTCCTAAAAATGTATGAAACATTGACTGTTCCCCCAAAGTGAAATCCCTGGGGGTATGGAGGTGGATAAGTCAGGAGAAGCTTCCCTTATGGAAGGGATCCCACAAGGATCTCTCTCACATCTCCAATCTCACTAAGAAGATGGTTAAGAAGAAGGTGATAGGAAGCAGGAAGCAAGAAGGAGGAAGTAGAAAGCAGGCCTTGCTGAACACCAGATCTGCAGATATCTTGATCTTTCCAGCTTCTAGAACAGTAAGCAACAGATACTGTTTGACAACCCATCTGTGGTAATTTATTATAGCAACCTGAATGGACTTAAACACAGATTAATTTGCAAACTTCAGTGTGCATACTGATAGGCCTGGGGGCCTATGATGGTTGTTTTGAGTACGATATGAGATTCTTTGTTTTTAACAGAATTTATTCTCATTGCTTAGTGTACCAGATTGTGAGTTTCAAGATATCAGAATGAAAATGGGAATCTTAACAATTGAGGAGTGATAGGGATCCGCCTCAGAATTATGCTGGTGAAAAGAATTTATCTATTATTGAGATAATATGGCACTAACGTAGCAAGTTCTCCACCAGTAGAGGTTACCACACAATATCAGGAATGTGGCAGAAAGAATCAGTAGATGGGGCTAGACCAGAAACTTCATAGCCTTGTCTTACTATGAAAACTCATGCTCACTTTGATGTGATGTTTTTGAGTTGAGTACACAGATATGCACATTTGCTACGCACCTCCCGTGAAATTGTGTAGAGGACTTTTCCTACTAACTAAAAGCATCTGGGACTGCTAGATGGGTACTTCCGAGAAAGTTTACTAGCCACTTGTTCCTACTCTACCTGTTTTCCTGAGTCATGCAATGTTTCCCCTTTTCTCTTCTTGGTTAGTGGGTATGCCATAGAGTAGCCCAACTTTCTTGTGACGTTTGATCTGGGATTGAAAGGAAGACTATTGTCTTAGATAGGGCTTTATTGCTGTGGCAAAACACTATGACCAAGGCAACTCTTATAAAGAAAACACTTAATTGGGGCTGACTTTCAGTTCAGTCCCTTATCATCATGGTGGGACCAGCTCATGGCAGCATCCAGGAAGATGTGGCATTGGAAAAGAAGCTGAGGGTTCTACATGTTGATTCAGGGGAAAACCAGGAGGAGACTGACTTCTGTAGGCAGCCAGAAGGACACTCTCTTTTACACTGGGTTGAGCTTGAGCAGAGAAGACTTCAAAGCTCACCCCAACAGTGACATACTTCCTCCAACAAGACCATACCTGCTCCAATAAGGCCAAACTTATTATTAATATTAGGCCACACCTAATAGTGTCACTCCTTATGGCCAAGCAGTGAAACACATGAACCTACTGGAGTCAAACCTATTCAAACCACGACAGTCGCCATCATCGTTCTCCCCAGATTCTTCTTGAAGGGGAATATGCCTCCAATTCTACTTAATATTTATGATCCAATTCAACTTTCTTTACCCTAATTATGGAACTCCATGTGATTACACAATTGCATACACGTAATATTTTATTTGACAAAATAAATATTTTTACTACTGATCTTCAAATATAAACTTCATGACAAGGCTCCTGAATCATGGTAATTGGTCATTTTTTTTTCTTTGCTCTGAATAGCCATCTACTATACGGAGAATGTGTCCATGACAAGAAGGATCTGAAACCTTCTTACAGAACAGAGATGGAGTCTATCAGATGCTATGTATCACTAGCCTGACTTTGTACTGTGTAACTAGGGAATGGAGTGAGTCTGTAGACCACTATGCCCATTGGAGAGATAGGACCTTAAGCTACTGCTCACCTCCGTGGACCTTATGCTTTAAGGAACTTATGCTTAAGCATGGACCTTATGCTTTAGCTGTTGAGTAACATTTTGAATCTTCTAGGATTCATTTATTCATTTCTTCATTTCAGTTAAGAGTCGATGTCCAATAATTCATGGAAGGTCTGACTCTTCTCTTTCTTCTGACACACAGTTATTCTGATGTCAGGCCCTAGGAAGGACAGAATCTTTTTCAGTGTGCTCACAAAAGTTACCATTTAATAAACTGAAATGGTTTTTCTTGAATTGCCTATTAAGGCTTATTGCTGCCTTCCCCACCTCCACCACCATAGTCAGAAACTGGCAAGATTCACCCTCTCTGTAGTATGAAATCCCTTTCTAGAAAAGCCCAGCCTCAGACCTTTAGTACCTGGTCAACTTAGTAGCTAATGAAATGCTTCATTCCTCCATCCTCACACCTCTGATATGAGATTATTATAGCCTATCTTCAGGAAGAATCTTATTGAGATGTTTTAGAAAGAATTTTTCATTTTGATGAATTCTCCTGGTAACTTCCATCCACCACCTGCTTTTTTCCATTACTATGATCAGAACCTCCCTTTTTTTTGTTGGATTCTGAATTGAACTCATTTCTAGACTGAGATCTTTTTTCTCTATTGAAATTGTTTCTGAACAAAATTTATTTTTACCACTGTGTTGTCTGGCTCTGGTTCAACCTTACAAAGAGAAAAAAACATCAAGGTTAGGAAGACAAATAATGGGCAGATCATAAAGACCTGAATCCATAGAGAGCAGAAGCAGAGTTTCAGAATGTGTGTACTGTGGGTTATTTGAATGTTAAAAAAAAAAGTCAATCCCACTGAGTAAAAGAATGAGGGGCAGACAAACACAGAAGATCAGTTGGGAATCTAAGTTAAACCAATGTACATACAATTATTTTATTGCCACATAACAATAAAGCAGCCAGGCCCTTTAAGAATCACTGACACTTTCATTACAATTTTAAAGGGAATTTAAAAAAGAAAAGTCTACAAGGCAAGATTCAGTGACAGCAAGTACTCTAGAGGAAGTTATAATTAAGTAAAAGTGTGATGAATAAGTGGAGGTAGAAAGGAAAAGTCAGGATGAGACAGATGAGCAGGGAGGATAAAGTCTAAGCGTGCGGTACTTCAAGACAGAAGGAAAACATGGCAAAAAGATGACCCAGAAATTCAGTGAAATGAAATCAATATATTAGTAATTCCCCTACACTCTCTGAGCCTGAAAGCAGAGAGACAGCATCATCCATTTATTGTGCTTCTAGCAGTCACCTGACACTCCCCGATATATTATTATCACAGTAGATACCTTAGCCACACACTACTTGCATCTATGATGCAAGATGCTAGACTTTCCACCCTTCTATGATGCTCTCCCTACCTGCTGCTAAGCAGCTCACAGTTTCTTGAGGTCTGGAAGAAGGCTAGTGCAATGAACTGTAAAGCTGCCATTCCCACCTGGCCATTAGATGCATGAGAAACCCACTGCTCTGGGGTACAGCATCAGTACCCCTATTTTAGGCCAGAACCAGATTCCTACACTAAATTCAACAACATGGTCACCTAAACAAGAGCTGCCTGGTGACGTGCACCCTTACCTACCTACTACCCCTACATGAAAAACTTCAGGCAATAAGTCTTCTCCAGAGACAAGCATTCAAGCACTCTGATAAGATCATCCCTAAGTACATGTATGCAAGAGTAACACTAAATGAATTCTTGTTGCATGTGTGTGTGTGTGTGTGTGTATGCACACATGCACATGCATGTATGTGTGTGCCCATGTAAAAATAAGTAAAGAAGAGGTCATGAGTTTGTGAGAGAGTAGTGGGATTACATAGGGGTGGCAATTTGTAAATATTGGTGAAGTTTTCTAAAATAAACGTAATATATTAAAATTCTTCTGATGTCGTCAAAAGAAAATCTTTCTTTACATCTGACTCCTTTTATTTGCAAGAAAGTACTAGTAGTGATAGTGATATAGAGAAGTCCATTTGGATAAGTAACTGGCAATAGCTGGTGTTGCTGATTACAGGTCATTCTCTGAGACTCAGTTATCTGCATTTCCCATAAAGATACAGGTTATAGATGAAAGAAAACAGATCAGTTTGTGAGACTCAAGAATAAGTATTGACTATAAAGACACAGGTCATAGTCAAAGGATATTCATGAGATAAAGCAGCAGCAGGTCCATATTGAACTAGACTGGATTAGGTAATGCTTCAAAGGAACGCCCTTCCAGCTAGTTCCTCATTTCACTCGGGAGTGGGCGCAGTGCCCTCACTGCAGTCTCCAGGCATGATGCTATGGGTCTGTACTATGTGATTTTGTTTCCCATCATCCCTACCAGCACACTCACTTTGCTCTGGCCACCCTGATCTCTTTGCTCATCTTTGAATAATGCACAGTAGATTTTCTTAAGCTTGTTTTCTTCTTCTGAGGACATACTACTTACTAAGCCACAAGTAAATACTTGTTCAATAATAAATATATTTCTACACTTGCTCACCCTTTCCTTATCTCTGTTAACATTTGTGAGGGATAACAATGAAGTCTGGTCTTCTCTTACATGACTTACAACACTGACAAATTGTCCAATGGTTGCTTGTTTGTTATTATCCCTCAATTATCTGCAAGATGAATAGTTGAATATCAAGTGGATATCCGTGTAAGACTAAGAAGTCAGTGCACAATTACATCATTTCCAATATTAAATATGTCACGAGAACCTAAAATGTAGGCAGCTTTCTTAACTTCAGGGTCTTCATGTGTAGATATTCAACTGTATAGTTCAGGCTCAATGGGTCTAATGAAGGTGGGAGGAGAGGTGGTGGGGAATTGGAGGCCCTGCTCAGATAGTAGGCTGCTCGGGTGAAAATATTGCTTGATGGGAATGAGAACTCAGGTTTGCAAGGCTTCAACGCTGAGGCAGCTACCAGTTAACTTTAACTCGTGTGCTATTTGAACTTGGTACTTGCTAGCACAGAATAAAAAAGGTAGTCCCATCTCTGATTTGAGAACAAACCTATTTTCCCAAGGCAGCTGCCACTCTCTGCAAGCTAGAACCCCTTTAAAATGTGTAATTTCTTTTTCTGCATTTGATCACATCTCAATTTCTCCTGTTTTGGAGGAAAACAAGGTTTATCACGACAAGAATAAAGTGATTTGGCGTTATTGGTGCTGAGTATGTGTTTAAAGAGCTCTGTTCCAAATAATTTAACAGCTCCCCAAATGCAAAAGTAAATTAGATTAGAAAAGTCCAGACATGGAACTACAGAGAAGATTAATGGCAAGCTAGAAATACCAGTGCTCAAGGACATGGAATTAGTTGCTATATTTTCTTTTGTACCAGAGTTCTTATTCACTAGACATGTTCTGCTAAATACCATATTTTTATTGTTTTAAAGGTCATCTTGGGCTGGAGAGATAGCTCAGCAGTTAAGAGCACTGAGTGCTCTTCCAGAGGTCCTGAGTTCAATTCCCACTACCCACATGGTGGCTCAAATCATCTGTAATGGGATCCGATGCCCTCTTCTACTGTGTCTGAAAACAGCTACAGTGTACTTATATACATAAAATAAATAAATCTTTTAAAAAAATTAAAGGTCTTCTTATTGCCCAAGCACTTGCCAACCTCTGTGTGCATTTTATATCCACAATGATTTTCTGAGTTTGGTTAGAAAGGCTATTAAAATTCAAGTTTACCAAGGACGCCAAAAGCAAGGTGGACTTTAAAACAGTGGTAAAACTTTGAAACCCAGATTTCATTAAACACATGTCAGAGACTTTTCCTTGGTGGACAAGCTAGATTAGACTCCAGAAAGATGCTGGAGGCAACTAAAACATCGAAATGCCACATCCTGACTTATCCACATATCCCCTCTCAGGTTAGTCTGACTGAATGAGGACCAGCTTATGTGTGCTGATAAAGTTAATTATTGTGTTAGAATCATTCTATTAGAATTATAATACAGAGAATTCTGGGAAGTTGTTGGAATCCTGGAACTCAACACTACATTACATTTACTTCATCTGTGAATTCTATAAGGAATGATACACACAGGACAACAATATCTGGGACATAAAAGGTATCATTTCATTAGAATTGTGTAAGACTGGCCTGGTTCAAGTTCTAGTATATCTTAATTCCTCTTATTGACTTCTAATATCTTCTTGGAATTTGACCACCCTCTGGTGTGAACTCCTTAAGCCTTCCCCACAAAATGGACTAGATTCTCTTAAACTATGGGACAAAATAAATTCCCAACCCTTTAAGTTACTGCCTGTCAACTAGTTGGCTAGTTCCATGAGAAAAGTAGCTGGTATATAACTACAGCCTGCTTGCTTCCTAACATGGGTACTTGGTATTCTGAAATCTGTTCAACAAATAAGCATCCTTCTCTTGGAAGGGAGAAACAAGGAAAGATGAGGTGAGCGTCTTTACCAATCCAGGGGTCTGCATTCTTGATACAAAGGAGCAGATAAGAAGTTATAGGTTATTTTTCCTGTTTCAGAAACTTGAGTTAATAAAATTCACAATTCAATTCCAAACACAACCTGCATGTAGCCCTTGAGAATGAGTTGCAGCTTGAAATAAGTGTCTACTGTCCTCTCCACCAGGGAAGCTGTGGTTAGCATTTTAATAATATTCTCTTGGTTTAGAAGGAAACCTGAGCATGGAATCATGGGTATGGGTTTGGATTGGCTTTCAAGCATTGAGCTCTCCTCACTGACAAATAACGTTGTTACCATTGTACAAAATAACAGTTTGTACTATATCCTTTCACATCATGAAGTGCAGGTAATAAGGGTCTAATTCTGCCAAATGTGGGAAAGCCTACGTTAAGACCCATTGTGGATTGAAAATTGACTGTCAAAATACAGGTTCTTTTATCTTGAGTTTCGCATCCCTAATATTACAAAGAATGGAGTCTGTCACCCATCCCTTTCTATGCTAGAGAAAAAAGTTAAAGAAAAGACTGCCATTGACTGTGTTTTATTTCCTTCTGCAACTAGAGCAGTATTCTGATTATCAGAAGATAACTTTGTCCTTATACATTTAGAACAGATATGTATTCAGCCATGTTCCCAGACATATGAAATATAAGAGTTTCAGGTAGCTCTCCAAGCATTTGATACAGAAATTTGCTTTCAAAATATAAACCAGAGGATAGTTTTCCCCCCAGGAACTGGATTTAACCTGGGAATGTCTGGCCATTTTCATAGTAAGCTGGTTTAGAGGTTTGTCTCTGAAAACCAGCCAAGTCCTCACAGGTTCTGATATTGGCATTGTGTACCTCCTCTTTTGGCCACAAGAGACACAGGATGATCTGGCTGCCATCAAGAGCTTTGGCTTCATGAGCAGCCTTACATTTTGACCCCTGTCTTCTATACTTTTGGACATGACAGAAACCACTGAAACATGCCCAACATGTTCTTCTTCACTTGTATGAAGACAATAGAAAAAAAATTCTGAGATCAATTTTAAACAAACAAACTCAACCAGCTTCTTAGGGAAATGCCAAAGTAGTAAAGACCACATTACTCTTTTGACTGTATTTATTACTCATGTTTATCCCTAATTTTCCCAAACACTGGAGTATAAGAACAGCCTGGGGTTCTTTCAGAATAAGCCTTCCAGAAAGCTGACGCAATGTATCCAATTATCTCTGCTACTTCCAGCCTTGCTTTGGCAACTATTTTTTATTTTATGTGGTTAAAATAAATGAAGAGCATTTTGATATACAAGTATTTTATATTCAAATATGTGTCTATAATAAATTTTTATTGGGACACGAACATATCCATCATTTACAAATTGTCTGTGGTCATTTCACACTACAACTGAACAAGAGTTTAGCAGAGGTTGTAAGACACACAAAATTCTGAAACATTTATTCTCTGGCTCAACACAGAAATCTAGGCTAGAAAAATGTACATGGTATGCACTCATTGATAAGTGGATATTAGTCCAAATGCTCGAATTACCCAAGATGCACAGACAACATGAAACTCAAGGATGACCAAAATGCAGATGCTTCACTCCTTCTTTAAAAGGAGAACAAAAATATCCATGGGAGGGGATAGAGAGGCCAAGTTTAGAGCAGAGACTGAAGGAAAGGCCAATCAGAGCCTGCCCCACATGTGGTCCATACATATGCAGCCACCAAAACTAGATAGGATGGATGAAGCTAAGAAGTGCATGGTGACACGAACTGGATATAGATCTCTCTTGATAGCCAGAACATGTCAAATACAGAGGCGAATGCCAACAGCAAACCACTGAACTGAGAATGGGACCCCGGTTGGAGGAATTAGAGAAAGGACTGAAAGAGCTGAAGGGGCTTGCATCCCCATAAGAACAACAATGCCAAGCAACCAGAGCTTCCAGGGACTAAACCACTAACCAAAGACTATACATGGACTGACCCTGGGCTCCAACCGCATAGGTAGCAGTGAATAGCCTTGTTGGATACCAGTGGAAGGGGAAGCCCTTGGTCCTGTCAAGGCTGGGCCCCCAGTGTAGGGGATTGTTGGGGGGCAGTAATGGAGGGTGGATGGGGAGAGGAACACCCATATAGAAGGGGAGAGGCTAGGGGGCTGATGGATAAGAAACCGGGAAAGGGAATAACATTTGAAATGTAAATAAGAAATACCCAATTTAATAAAAATGGAAGAAAAAGAAAACCTAGGCTAGCCTCTGATATGAAGAAAGGAATCATTGACAAACCTGACTGTTAATCCCAAAGTGCTGCTTACCAGCCATGTGCCCATGCCAGAGTCACCATTAACTTCCCAAGGTTAAAGAAACGCATGCTTTGTTGTGAAAAGGGGTGCAGTATTAGATTCTTGCAGAGAAAAATCCCATGAGCTCTTAAGGAGCAAAGAGAATCCCATGCCAAGAATGTCATCCCTCTCTCCAGCAGCACCAAGTGACTGCTTGCATGTACAAAGCCAAAAGAGAAGCACTTTAGACGGTCTTGAAGAAGCATGGCATTTTTGTCCTGCTTAAAAGAACAAAATAAAAACACCCCTGAACAAATAAGACCATGGTCATTCTCTAAGCCAGTTTGTTTTCCAGCCAGTGCCCTTTGCCTTGCATTTCATAAACTCTCAATTGGAATTAAAGAACAAAAGCTTCACTGTGTGCCCACCAGGGCAAATAGGTGTCAGTCATGAATGTTGTGAGTTTACAGAACCATTCTTCTGCCTATAGGATAAGGGAAAGGCACTGGGAATATAAAGAAATTAACCTTCATTGGTATTTCAAGCCATTCTTTTTTATTAAAATGTCATAGCACAAACAAGGCAGTCTGAGAAGATAATAATTGAGTGGCCTGTACTCCAGACTGCTGAAAGCTGCAAAAGCCACAGATCTCATGGGGAACATTTCTGATGATCCCTTGAGCCTCGCAGCAGTGCAGTGGGCAGACACAGGTTTCCTTTTACATTTACGTTCACAGATGTATGCTTCCTTAGAAATGCAGACACTTTCCTGGAGAAGCTGACATTCTCATTACTGTTTACTAGGACACGTAGAATTTGGGTAATTAAAAATCACTCCGTTTTTATTAATGTCTTAACAGTGTGTTGTAAAACTCTGCTTCTCCAGTCTTCCGAATCAGCAATGTCTTTAAAATCAAGGCATGGCAACAAGAAATGATTTTAAGTCTTAATACACGATCAGTTTGAACTCTGAATTGAGCAGCCTGAATAGAGAATGGTGGAGGAAGAGGGTATCAGTCACTTGGGCCCCCTGTGTCTGTTCTGCTTCTACACTGATGGACTGAAGGCCTTGTCTTATTTCTATCTACATTGTAATTCCACAGCATATATTCCAATGCTTGTGATAGCCAAACCATTTTTATTTCATTTCCATTTGCTCAGATATAACACATTTTGGGACTGAATGAACTATACTCACTTGTGTTCTCATTATACTCTTGGTTTTCAAACCATTTTTATGTAACTTGTGGGGAGCATAATCATTTATGTGTTATTTCAATACCAATGGCACCATAAAGCAATAGTAATACAAATCACTACCGATTACATGTGATGTGTGTCAGATAGGGCAATAAGCAATATTTGGTCAGTTATATAACTTAGTCTTTGCCAACAACTCCATGACACAGCTGCGATTACCTCCATTTGATTTATGAGGAAACTAGGATTCAGATAAATGAATTAATTTATCCAAGCCTGGTAGGTAGAACATACCAGGCAAGCTTGAATTCAGCTGGTTTTGCTTCTGAAATGTTCACTGTAAATATGATTGGAGTATTATATGAGGCTATTATTACCACTGTTATCCTCATCCTGATCCTACAGGCATAGAGTAAGTCCAGAGCATTAAGAGGCACTATGTTGACATCTGGTCTCTGGATCCTGAATCTGCTGCTTATGCCATTACATATCCACACTTGTGTAATCACAGAGAGATTGAAGTGTACTATCACCACTTGGTTTCCTTATGCAAATGCTTACATCACCAGCTCGTAAGGCTTGCAAGATTCCAAGAGAGATGAACCAGAGTGCTGATATCAGATAGGGATAGTTTGCGTGCAACTCTGCCTTGGTTAGGTAGTGGCTGCGTTCAGTGGTTTTATTTGAAATACGAGTTATTAAA
Organism: Rattus rattus; assembly: GCF_011064425.1. Classification (NCBI taxonomy): domain Eukaryota; kingdom Metazoa; phylum Chordata; class Mammalia; order Rodentia; family Muridae; genus Rattus; species Rattus rattus. The sequence goes on from NC_046154.1 coordinate 241,761,477, forward strand.
TAAAATAATCCAGAAGACATTTAGAATATCATATTTCCCAGTAAGGAACCTCTGAAACAAACCATCCAGCTTTCTAGAATACCATGTTTCCTAGTACAGAGCCACTAGTAGCAAAAGTACTCATTGCACAGGTTAAAATAATGAGTTCGTATGCCAGTCCTTTGTGGGTGGATGTTCTATAAACTGGCCCATACTGAGGGCTGCTTCCAGAAGGCGCTTCAGAAATGCAAGCCAGTCCTCTGAATGGGCCCAAGGGAGTGGATGGAACACGCAAGCTGTAGTGCCTTCCATGAAGACAGGGCTGTTTTCATTTTATGACCAGTGCCAAGGGCCATGTCTGATTCACAGTTAGAACTGAGTAGAAATTATTGAATGTTTGTGGACTGGGTAAGTTACTAACAACACTATGTTGTGCTCTTGTTGCTATAGAGACAACTAGCAACACACACAGGAAACTCATGGCCTGTTCTAATTCACTTAGCTTCTGCATCTCTCACTTTTAAAGACATCCTTATTTTATTCCCATGGAATTAAAACGACTGCCAGGCCCCTCACACCCTCACATTTTTCTAAGATTGGACACAAGACATTCTGGATTTCGAAACTTTGAGACTTAGATCTCACATTTGGTTTGATATGAATACTATAAAATTTATGTTTCTTATTTCAGCATGAACTGTGGGGTGGGGGGATGGTCATGAAACTCCTGAGGAGCTGCTGATAGTTGACAGTCAATAGCTTCCAGAGATGGGAGAGTCAGTTCTTTTTAAAGAATGTGACCCCTTGAGGGGTAGACCACACTCTACTGGATGCTACCACACCCATTAGTAAATATGCAGTACAAATTGGATACTATGCGTTTTAAAAATTAAGAGAATACATAAAGTTTGGGAGTAAGAATTTAAAGGTGCATTTGGGAAAAGTTGTACAGAAAAATTTGAGAGATGAATCTGATACATTGTGCATTCATCTTAAATTTTCAAAGTTAATAAAATATATTAGAAAACATATACATTTTCATCAATGATAGACTGCTTCCTAGATCTATAAACTATCTCCTTTCTTTTTAAAGGCTTTTTATTTTCAATTTCTTTTTCCCTCCTCCTCCTCCCCTCCCTCCTCCCCCCCCTCTGTCTCTGTCTCTCTCTCCCTCTCTCTCTCTCTCTCTCTCTCTCTGTGTCTCTCTTTCTGTGTGTGTGTGTGTGTGTGTGTGTTCTCTTTTTTGTCTGTTCTTTCTGTTCTTTCTCTCTCTCTCTTTTTTCTCTCTCTCTCTCTCTCTCTGTCTCTCTGTCTCTCTGTCTCTCTGTGTGTGTGTGTGTGTGTGTGTGTGTGTGTGTGTGTATGTGTGTGACGCGTGCACTTATGGAGACCAGAATAAGACATTGGATACTACAGAGTTTTCATTATGGGTGTTTGTGAATCACCTGATGTGTGGTTGCTGGGAACCAACTTTAAATCCTGTATAAGAGCAGTGCATGATCTTAACTGCTGGGCCATCGCTCCAGTCACCAAACAATCATCTTTCAGGTGTTAACTATATCTTAAATTTCAAGCAGTTGACCTTGGATCTTCTGCTTTTGGTTCTCAAACTTACCCAATGCATGACATTAAAGAGACAACCATGACAAACATGAAGACTGTTGCCACCATTTCATCCCTTTACCTAGTGGTAATGGAAGGGAGAATATTGCTGAATGGTAGTGAACAGAATAGCTATGCGCTTCTCATTTAGTTGGTTGAAGGTGATTCAGCTCACTCAGAGTTCAGCATTAAAAATGCAATTCCAGTCCCACCAGAATGATAATCACCATATCACACAGTGCCTTTCATCCTCAGTAATGGTAAGAACATTAAAATACAAGTTCCAACTGCCCCCTCTCAAGCCAGAAAGCACACACTCCCTTCCATCACAAATGGGCACTTTGAGATATAATTATAAAACAGCCCATTTGCTTCTCCAGTCCTCCCTTCTGTGAATAAACAGATAGGAAACAGGAATTTGATCTCAGGCAGAACTAAATCCCAGGTGCTAATATTTCAGCTCTTTTTCATTTATATTGACCAAGTACACTTACATTCACGTTCGTGTATGATTTACATGAAGCTATCTGTTTTAGTTAGAAACTACTGCTTGTGGCTGAGTTTTGGAGAGGACTAGAGTATCCAAGGCTTTGCCTTGGTGGCTGATACATACTCAGCCCTTGCTGGTAGCATGAAGAGTCCCATCTTTTGTTGATAACCCCTCCTAAATTAGTGATCTCCATACTTCCCATCTGGAGCTTTCCCTTGACTGTACTTGTTCTGTATATGCCACACCCTGTCTCCTTAGTATCAGTGGAATTCATTTCAACATTACACTTACTCTTAATTACAGCTGCCATCACTGCTGGTCCTAAGCACTAAATTTTGCCCGCCTCCATGGTCTTCCTGATTGTGATTTTATGAGCCCACTATTTGTTGGCATAGGATCTGTCATGACACTCACGTGTTTATCACTTCCCATTGGCTGCTAATTGTCTATAAAATAATAGAGAAGATGGAAATGTCTACATGGCAGCAGATCAGACTTAACAGAACACTTTTTGGCACTATCCCAGTAAAACAGTCTTTCTTCTCATTAAAGATAGGCTGGTCTGTGTATTTTGATCAACATTATATGACATAAGTAATCCTTTTCCAATTCTGAGTCTCATTTTCAGAAGACTCTTAGAGCCGGGGGATACCACATAAAATACCTAACTGCTAAAGAGACCAACAGGAAGTCCTGAATTGACATCAAGACAGAGAGGCCCCCAGGCTTCATACATTCATCTTCGGGGTTCCAGGTAAAAGTAAAACTGAATGGAGCTCTCAGCTTCCTACTTACCAACCAGATACCACCAAGAACACGAGTAAATATTGTGGGAACGACTTGGCCTTCCAAAGGGAAAAGGGAAGAGATGGCTTGAGAGCAGGACATAATGCTATAAAAAGAAAGATATAGAGAGTGTTACTTAAGCATAGATACCATATGCATATGCACTGGATGAGAGGAAGGTGAAATTACCTCAGGGGATGCTTCATATAAGGAATGAATAAGTATAAGACAAGTTCTAAAATATGAATAGTTCTTTGACTTGTTTTGCATGTAGGGATGAGGAGGCTCATGTACAAGTTACTGCATTATTAAGTCTCTGAGAGCCAGAATCTCTTTTCATATTCTAGGGCATCCTTTCAATACTGCTTTTGATATTTGCCTTGGTTTGCAGTGGAGCCAGTGTCACCCAGGGATTGGGCAGAATGTTCCCCAATTTGATACAGCCATCAGTTCTAATCACTGTACATGTCACTTAGATTCATGGCTTCAGTTCCAAAGGGCTTCCTTGGGGAAGCAAGAAGTTCTAGCGTGCTACAAATTTAGATGCCCTTTTAATCCTACAATGAATATTTACTGAGCACACATCAGAAAGTAAATCCTCAGTTGGACATAGATGAACGAGAGGAGATATGAAATATATGTCCCTATATCCCAGCAACTTAGGGGAAACTGTTCCAATAGAAAAGAATACGCATGAAATCAGTAATGTATTCTGATCTTGGTCTTATCTTCACACTGACAAAAGTTAGGCAACATGAAGAAGGGAGAGACAGGGCAAGAGAGAGTTGGATCAGTGAAAGGATTTAAACATGACCAGAGTCTGGGCTAGGTATGATAGACCACATATCATTTTCTTTTCACCTGGGATATATATTTTGGTACATGTGTGCAAACATATGAACATGTAAATATCTCACCTAACTATGTAAAAACTGAAAACTGGGGAGATATAGCAATATAAGGCCCATATTGTGATATTAAAAAGACAATGTGCAGCTGACTGATTTAAAGAATTCTCTGCTGTGCCACACTCACCATCACCCCCCACGCCCTCTTATGGCCCACTAGCCATATCTAATTTTTCTAACCCCCATAACCATTTATAACAGTTGTTTTGGTTTTGTAACAACTCTCCCCTAAAGTTGTCTCACTGGAACAAACATTTTCTTTTAGGTCATTTTGTGAATAAAATCTCATTCATAGTTTAGTGGGACAAATCTTAGATTCTACCTGGTTTTAATGGAGATTTTATAGGCAACACAACAATGACCTCTTTTCAACAATTTCTCACTTCTTTCTTTAATTTTTGGAAATTTATATAGAGCCCTTCTTAGAGTGATTTCTCTCGTTGCCTTGATCATAGCATATCATGTGATGACCATGTGATACTAAACATTGCTTACACATTTCTGCTGCCAACTTATGTCAATCTAGCTCTTGGGAGAGCCTCCTAGAGTTGTCTGTGCTGATACAATGGATATATTGCACTGACTCCAATAAAACTAATTCTATTGTAGGGACATAAATCTACTAGGGATACAGTATACCTTCCAGCATTGTTGGGTTCACTCTAGTCTCCTGGAACATTCCAGGTTCAATATTTTCATATTAATTCCATGGGCCATTCAATAGCCATTTCATTTCCTTTAGCTCCAGAATATGAATTTGTACGTGATTGACAATATGAACTCTATTTCTTTTCTTCTCTCTTCCTTTTTTATTGGATTTTAAAAATACATTTCAAATGTTATTCCCTTTACCTGTTTCCCCTTCATAAACTCCCTATCTCATACTCCTTCCCCCTTCTTCCATGAGGGTATTCCCTTCCCCATCCACCCACCCCTGACAGCCTCCCTACCCTGATGTTCCCTTACACAGCGGGTAGAGCCCTGGCAGAACCAAGGGCTTCTCTTTCAATTGGTGCCCCAAAAGGCCATCCTCTGCAAATATGCAGCTGGAGCCACGGATCTGTCCATGTGTACTCATTGGATGGTGGTTTAGTATCTGGGAGTTCTGGTTGGCTGGTATTGTTGTTCTTATTGGGTTGCAAACCCTTCCAGCTCTTTCAATCCTTTCTCTAACTCCTTCAATGGGTACCCCATTCTCACTTCAATGGTTGGCTATGAGCATCCATGTCTGTATTTGTCATACTCTGACAGAATCTCTCAAGCGACAGCTTTATCAGGATCCTGACTTCTTGGCATCAGCAATATTGTCTGGATCCACAGGTGAAGCAGTCTCTGGATGGCCTTTCCTTCAATTTCTGCTCCAAACTTTGTCTCATATTTCCTCCTATGAATATTTTTGTTCTCACTTCTAAGAAGGACTAAAGCATTGACATTTTGGTCATTCTTCTTCTTGGATTATGTTGATGGATTTCCATATATTGAACCATCCCACATCCCTGGGACGAAGCCTACTTGATCATGATGGATGATCATTTTGATGTGTTCTGAGATTTGGATTGTGAGCATTTTATTATTTTTGCATCGATATTTATAACAGAATTTGGTATGAAGTTCTCTTTTTTCCTTGGGTTTTTCTGTGGTGTAGGTATAAGCATAATTGTGGCTTCATTGAAGTAATTATGTAGTGTTCCTTCTGCTTCTATTTTTGGAATAGTTTGGACAGTATTGATATTAGGTCTTCTATGAAGGTCTTATAGAATTCTGCACTAAACCCATCTGGACCTGGACTTTTTTTGGTTGGGAGACTTTTAATAACCTCTTATATTTCTTTAGGAGTTATAGGACTGTTTGGATGGTTTATCTGATCCTGATTTAACTTTGGTACATGGTATCTGTCTAGAAAATTGAACATTTCATCCAGATTTTCCAGTTTGGTTAAATATAAGTTTTTGTACTAGGATCTGATGATTTTTTGAATCAATTCTGTTGTTATGTCTCCCTTTCCATTTCTGATTTTGTTAATTTGGATACTCTCTCTGTGCCCTCTGCTTAGTCTGGCTAAGGGTTTATCTATCTCATTGATTTTCTCAAAGGACCAGCTCCTGGTTTTGTTGATTCTTTATATAGTTCTTTTTGTTTCTACTTGGTTGGTTTCAGTTCTGTTTTTTATTATTTCCTGCCATCCACTCCTCTTCGGTGTATTTGCTTCTTTTTGTTCTAGAGCTTTTAGGTGTGCTGTCAAGCTGCTGATATATGGTCTCTCCTGTTTCTTTCTGCAGGCACTCAGCGCTATGAGTTTTCCTCTTCGCACTGCTTTCATTGTATCCCATAAGTTTTGGTATGTTGTGCCTTCATTTTCATTAAATTCGAAGAAGTATTTAATTTCTTTCCTTATTTCTTCCTTGACCAAGTTATCACTCAGCAGTGTTGTGCAACTTCCATGTGTATGTGGCCTTCCCATTATTTTCGTCTTTATGGAAGACCAGTCTTATTTTGTGGTGATCTGATAAGATGCATGGAATTATTTAAATCTTCTTGTATCTGTTGAGGTCTGTTTTGTGACTGATTATATTGTCAATTTTGGAGAAGGTACCATGAGGTGCTGAGAAGAAGGTATGTTTTTTATTTTAGGAGGAAATGTTCTATAGATATCTGTGAAATCCATTTGGTTCATAACTTCTGTTTTCTGTGTCTCTATTTAGTTTGCATTTCCATGATCTGTCCATTGATGGGACTTGGGTATTGTAGTCTCCCACTATTATTATGTGAGTTGCAATGTGTGGTTTGAGCTTTAATAAGGTTTCTTTTATGAATGTAGGTGCCCTTGCATTTGGAGCATAGATATTAAGGATTGAGAGTTCATCTTGGTGGATTTTTCTTTTGATGAATATGAAGTATCCTTTCTTATCTTTTTTGATAACTTTTGGTTGAAAGTAAATTTTATTTGATATTAGAATGGCTACTCCAGTTTGTTTCTTGGGACCATTTGCTTGGAAAATTGCTTTACTCTGAGGTAGTGTCTGTCTTTGTCACTGAGGTGTATTTCCTGTATGGAGCAAATTGCTGGGTCCTCTTTGCCAATCCAGTCTGTTAGTCTATGTTTTTTATTGGGGAATTGAGTCAATTTATGCTGAGAGATATTAGAGACCAATGATTATTGTTTCCTATTATTTCATTGTTAGAGGTGGAATTATGTTTCTGTGACTATCTTCTTTTTGGTTAGTTGAAATTTGATTACATTTTTGCTTTTTCTAGAATGCAGTTTTCCTCCTTGTGTTGGAGTTTTCTATCTATTATGTTTTGCATGGCTGGATTTGTGTAAATTTGGTTTTATCATGGAATATTTTATGAAGTAGAAGTGGGACCAATAATGGGTTCCAAGTTTTTAGCTGTGTTTGAAGAGATCAATTATCACTTCTGAGACTTACTTTCCTAATTTCTAAACTAGAATGATATTAAATACCAGGCTCCTGAGATATTCAACAAACTTAATATTCAAAGTATTTACCAAGGCCTGTCATGTCCTATGTGGCCTAGGCCTTGTCTATCATTTTGATGTCTTCCTCTTTCTCTTTAGAGACAGTAAATGTCCTGCAGATTCCTGATCTCCCCCTAAAAAAGTACATTTTAACAATATTATCAAAAGAGTACTTAATATAATTTAGCATAATCACTATGTCAACAAGACAGGACTTTTCTTCAAAAGGTTTTCTTAAAAATCCAATACTATTGAATCCTTGCTGGAAAAAAATTTCCATTGATATCCACTAAAATTTTCTTACCTGTGATTTTATTTAATTCTCTCAACAGTCCTGTCAGATGAACTGGGTAGGACTGGAACCACTTTGCTCTGAGTAATCAGTAAATACTTGATGTTCTTTCTTAAGGTCACTGGCTACACATAGGCAAGGAAAGAAAGGGCAAGAAAGAAAACTTAGAATCTCTGTTCTCTTATATGGGGTTAGCAACTGTGATTGCCATGTAGGGCAAAAGTGAATGGGGTTCTAAATATCTGCAGCATGGTTTTATTGTCATATTTCATGTTGCCTAGATACCCATAAACTATCTAGAGCTTTATTTCTTTGCTGAAGAGCCAAGCCTTTCAGGTCAGTTCTGTGTGCTGCCTGTTTCACTTGCTCTAAGCCATGTTTCCATCTGGTGTTGTAACAAGTACTTTCCTCGAAAAGCAAATCCCTTGTAAATGTCCTCAGATACTGCATCTATGTCACTCCAGGTATTTGGCAGTTTGTTAATAAGTAAGGCACAGATGAAAAGAAGCCTTCCTGTGGGTATTCTGTAACTTTCTTCTTTGTCCATGAAGTGAACTGAGGTAGCTATGCAAATTGCTTTGGCCAGAAGGAAAACTAACACATGCCATTTCTCAAAAGAAGCCTTAAAAACTAAAGGGCAGTTATTTCACCTTCTCCTCTTGGTTGTGGGATGGTGGCAGGTCATGTGTTTTGTTTTGTTTTAGATAGTTTTGTGTCATAATTTGAGTCTAGAACCCTAGGATAGTCTCAAACATATAATCCCCCTGCCTCAGCCTCTGAAGTAAAGAAGTTCCAGGACATATAATGAAGTACAGATTTATCTAGAATAATCTATTATCTACCTACTATTTATCTATGAATAATCTATTCATCTAGACATGGAGTCTATATCACTAACAGTAATGCAAAAGGTCCACTACCAATTTGCTGTATGCATGTTATTTGAGAAGCAGTAGACATGTGCTGAACTCTGCATAGAGATGTGTCTGAGCAATGTGATATAATAATGTCTAGCCTATTTTGGCTGAGACAAAAATTGGCCCCTCAAAATGGGTATCCTTCTGTTTAAAAGGCAAAAAGAAAAGAGTTTCTGGCCTGCTTACAGTGTGGCAGAGAAGCAGTGAGCATCATCAAGGAATGGACAATGGAGGTCTGTTCATGCTCTTATTACCAATGTTTTATTGTTTGGAACTCAGGATGGAGGTCATTTAATGCACCTGTATTCCTGGGGAAACTGATCAAAGGAGATCACTGCATTATTGAGAAATAAGGCCAGTGACCAAGAGTGAGTCAGGCAACACTTTCTCCTTCAACACCTTAGCCATGGTATGGGTAAAGAAACGTGCAAAGGTGTCATCCAGGAGAGGTGCCATCTTGCACATTTATAAAAGTGAAGATGTGCATAACCCAGTGGACAGGTGCATACATATGTGTCCTTCATCAGCATTCATCAGGTGCTTTGTGAGTGTCCTAGGTTTTCTTGGATTGATTATAGACCTTGCTTCCCCTTAGGGGAAAATGGTGTTCACAGCCTGACTTTGAACATGATCTCTTTTCATAGCCTCACAAAACATCAGTCATATGACCTTGAGGAATTTATGTTCTCTCTCTCTCTCTCTCTCTCTCTCTCTCTCTCTCTCTCTCTCACCTCCCCTCCCTCCCTCTCTCTCTCTTAGTTTCAGTTTCCTCAAACATAAAAATGGAGATAAGAGTATCAATCATCATAGATTGGTTGGTATGGCAAGGAAGAGATATCCAGTAGCTACTACTCCCAAGAGCATGAGTAAATCAGGGGTAAGTGCTCCATTTCCTATAGGACCCAAGGAAGGCTGCTTGGAGGAAGAATTTGTCAAAGATACCATTAGGTGATAATTTAGAGAAGTTAGGCAATCTAGGGAAAGGGCAATCTAGACAAAGAGTTAAAAAGTATGCTCAGAAAGATGTTGGCTGAGGACAACTGCAAACCCAAGGATTCCAGGGAATTCTCTTGATTAGGCAGAATGGGTCAACTGGTGGGTGAGAGCTAGGTAAGAGAGTGAAGAAGAGACTTGGTACAAACCCACACATGATTTTAAAAAAGTATTTTTTTCTTTTGCTCAGCAATGAATACTTCTTTAGATAAGCTAATAGGGGGAAGTACATAATTAAAATTCATTCTCTATGCTACAGTTCTCTATTCAGTTCAGATGCACTTTCTATCTAAAATTTATACTTTCTTGGGCAAGCAGTTGCAAGCTTTGTGACTTTGGATGTCAGTTGTTTCTTTGTACTCCACGGGAAGATCTTTTCAAATGAAAATTATGAAAAATATCCCCACCCATAACCTCATGCTTACATGGCCTCCCTATTCTGCTCCTTATCACAATCATAAAAAATCCTTTCAATTATCTGCCTGCTTCGATTATTTGAAACAGTTCCCTATCAGCCATTCAACCCAGATAATTGAGCTAAACCTTTAAAATGGGTTTTTAATGGGGGAATGAGGCGGTAGGGAATAAGTTGATCACGGTAAGTAAAGTTCGTTAGACTCAAAGGCAGACTAATTAAAGCTAGCCAGTCCATTTGAATATACACAGCTTAAAAACCCAGCTCTATAGGGATAAAATATAGCAAGGAAGCATGCTGCCTGCTGTCCACGTCCTTCTCAGAGGCGGTAGAACATGGTATTCTGAAGAGATAAGTATAGCTCCTTATTTGGTTCAAAGTCATTGAAACCACTCTGCTTCTCACAATAAAGCCTTTAAAACAGCATCAAAGCACTGGGCTGCTCTGGGGTATCAGGGCAAAAAGTTCCCCACTTGAATCCATCCTGGTGTCACATGTCTCCCATGTCAAGTCCCAAAGCTTTGGAGCACACAGGGATAGTGACTGAGCACCAGGTTAGGAGTCCCACCTCTGAAAGGTATCTGGAATTAGGCAAAGCAATTTTGGTTCAGCTTAATTCTCTGCTAACTTGGGTTTTTTCATAAAGTATTTTGAAAGTACTTCATCGTTGCATTGTCTTATGACTTTAGATGGATTCTTCCACACGAAGAGAGTTGTATTCAGAGCTTAGCTGCTTCTCTCTCAAGGTCTTTGTTTACATGCTTTATTTAAACAATGTCCACTTCTTTATGCAACAATGAGTTTAAATTTTACTCTCCATTTTATACATAAGGAATATGAAGCTGGGTGCTGTCCCAACCCCCTGCCTAGCTTCTAAGTAGAGAAACTACGGTTTCAACCCCATCCTCTGGCTCTACTATGCCAACAAGTTCATGACTTGGGAAAGATGAACCTGCCTATAGCTGTGTTTCAGAACGTTCATTTTAGTCACTTAAAGCATGGGTGCGATGGCAGTTATATTTTTTATGTGGGTTCCAATAGAGAACAGCAGCAGACCCAAACTGTTAAAAGAACATTGTTTTCCTTTTGATTTAGCTAGGAAAACAGCTAGTATTTTCTATGAACTACCTTGAAGCACACATGTCTCTTTCTTTGTGGTGAACTCAATGTTCTTATAAAACTGTGACCCTAAGACTGTGAACTAAAACCAGTATGGAAATGTTAATCTATATGATACTTTTATAATGACTGTCTTTTTGGCTACTACTGTCTGCTTTTGAGAAAATATAAACTCAATAGAAAAATCAGAGGAGAGGAAGACAAGATCTCTTAGATGCTGCTCAAGGGACCCTATGAGTGAAACTCTGTTGAATCCTTGCTCCATCCAAGAATTCAGCTGGCTGTGAGCAAATACAGTGTAAATAGGATAAGTACGGCTCCTTCTTCCAGTCCATGCAAAGTGAAATGAATCAGGTGAAATTAGACTGCCAAGGGCAGCTTGTCTATTGCAGTCATTGACCACACCTCTAAGTCTGTTTCCTTTCTTGCTTCGTCCAAGTGTAGGCGTTGATTACTGATTGCATTTGTGTGCGGACTTGCTTATTTTATGACTCCTTCACTGTGTTCATTCTACAGGCCCAAAAGCCAGTTTTTATTTTCTTCAGCTTTACAATCTGACTGCGCACACAATGTTTGCCACACTGTAGACATTCAATAAACATACTTACATGAATGAGGATTGGACAGGGCAAAAGTCAGAGCAAGTGAGACAGTGGTGCTAAAGACTTGATCAGAACTACACTTTGGAAGGTGAAGGTCATACTGTAGCTGCTTGTGTCAGCCTCTCTATGGGTCCAGTTAAACATCTCTACAGATCCAGCTGTCTGCCCAGGTTACCAGATGTCTTCCTGGTTAGGCTGAAAGCAACACATTCTTACTCATAGCATAGCTGGCAACCTACCTACACTTCCCATACTTGGTCTTGTGTTTCTACTAGGTCTCCTGCACATGTTCCATACCACATGCTCGGCCCTTCATCTTTCAGAACCCTAGGTAGTACTATGTCTGCCTAGTAAAAACTGTTTCTGGAATCCTGGGCTTCAAAGAAGGGAGGAGGGGGGAAAAGAAAAGGAAAATGAAGGAAAGTAAAGGAACAAATGAAGGAGGAGGGATATGGAAGGGAGGAAGAGAAGAAAGGAGGGATAGAGAGAGGAAAGGAAGGAGGGAGGAAGGGAGAATGGCGAAAAGGGAAACAGATATTGGAAAGCAAAGAGAGGAGGTACAGAGACAATGAAGAAAGAAGAGAATGGTAGGGTTGGAACAATGAAAAGGAAAGGTGATCTTTTCCCCCAGCTTAATATTTAGCAGCCTTTTTCTCTAGAAAGCTGCAGGCAGTTCTGTTTTCCCACCCTGCCCTGTGCCCCTGCATTTAGGCACCACCTTCTATATAAAGGAGGGCTTTCTTTTCCAGCTTAGACTGGAATGTGTTCTTCCCATTCCTAGATGATGTTCCTAGAAAGTGCAGAGTAACATAAAACACCTAATTGACATGTACCAACTGTGTGCCCTTCAGCAAGAAACTTCATTTCCCTCCATTTGGGTTCCTGCACCTTTAAATATGGAGTAAACTTTTACCTCCAGAGGGCTGTGGGAGGATATAGTGACATAATACTTGCATGGTTCTCATCACATGATAAGTACTCAATAAATCCTGTACTATATTCCTGCTCCTTAAAATACCCTTTCCTTTACAGTTGTGGGAAATCAACATTAAGGTTGTTTACTTTGGGAAGGCAAAAAAGAATGTGACAGGGACAGAAAAGGCAGAGAAAGTTGCATTATCAGACCCAGCCATTGGCGGCAAAGCCCTTCTCAACTCAGTATCTTCTGCCAATTTTCTTTGCTGAGCAATGATTTCAGCCCCAATGTCATTTGGTTTGCATGCTGGCGGGAGTAATAAAAGAACCCTATGATAGAATGAAATGGCCTGTGATCTCATGGAGGAGCTGCAGGGGAAGGTCATTGTCCAGTGTAGCAAATGACCCCTTGCAAGAAGAAAATGTAGCAATTTCTAAGACAAACCACAAGTGCAACTTCCAGGGCAAAGGACCCTGTGCTGCCATCACAGGGACCAGGCTTTAAAAAAAAACTTGCTTTTTTGATGAGCTGAGCACAGAACAAAAGTGGCAATGTCTCCCCAAGCTTGGCAAGTTTCGAGAAAAATCAGTTTGGATAAATTGCTGCATTCCTGAGAAGTGTAGCAGCTTCTTAAGGAAAACTCTTGAGAAAATGGGCAGTTTCAGATTATACTTCCTGCCATGACCATCTAATTTAACCTGCTTTGAATAACAATAGAGAATTTTTGTTTACCTAGGGAAAACACTCCCACATAACTGGTACTATATAATAACTCCTCATGAAGTATTGGACACCTGACCCAGACTTGTCTAGAATAATCTGTAATTTCTTTTACCTGAAGCTAAAGAAGTCAGCAAGCTATTTCCATTCATGAGAGTCCTGAAGTCAGAACTTGTATGCTCCTGGGGGATAGATTGCAGATTGTAACTTTTTCTATACTGCCAGAAAAAGTTTGCCATTTCTCATTGCTATCCTAGGTGCTGCATGAGAGAAATATGCAGTCTCTTTGACTGTGTCTGTCTCTCTGTCTCTCTGTCTCTGTCTGTCTGTCTCTTTCTCTCTCTCTCTCTCTCTCTCTCCCCACTCTGTCTCTCTCTCCCTTTCTCTGTCTCTTTCTCTGTCTCTCTCTGTCTCTGTCTCTGTCTCTGTCTCTCTCTCTCTCTCTCTCCACACACACACACACACACACACACACACACACACACACACACACACACACACACACCTACTGCACTTCAACAGTATGCAGTTCACCCTACCTTCAATACCTCCTCTGGCAGAAATGTTCTTCATCCTTCAAGGTGTCACCTAAGTGCTCCAGACTTCTGTACTTGTAAGGAATGTGTGTAGAAGTCTATGATTTAAGGCTGCAGAAAGGGCAGGAAATAAACAAAGAAAGATACAGCCATGGATGCTTTTCTAAGTCCCTGTTCAGTTTAACTCAAGCTTTGCCTCAAGCTAAACGATACATATGTGGCCTGCCCCATATGTAGTAGGGCTATGCAGAAACATATCAAGAAGCACATGCAGACAGTTGGTGGTGGGAAAGCATATTCAAACAGGATGGAAAGGTCATGTTCCTTAGGACAGCTGAAGTATGACAGAGAACTGGTTCAGTGGAAGTCTCATCAGAAGAGTCAAAGTGTATGCAGTGTTTCTAGAACGGCAAATCGCTTCATCTCACAAGTCGACAACAAACTTAGGGCGGCTGAAAGAAGGTGGCGCGAAGCCAAAGAGTAGGAAACAAGGTCAGATAAGTGATGGAAGAGTAGCTCTTCATTTTCATCAGTAGGGTTAATTAGAGACTATTTAGAAGGAAAAGGGAGAGGTGGTTAACTTCAGGTTAGTGAATGATCTCTTTGCCACGTGAAAGGGAAGCCAGTAATAACAGAATAGAAAAGGAAGAATAAAAGCTGTAATTGAGTTGAAGGGTTTGGAAGCAATGGAGGTGAAAATGATGGTTTCAGTTCAGAGGTCACAAGCATTGGGAAGAAAAAGATGTCTAGTCTAAACACCATCTGTTAGTGCATTAAACGAGTTTTCGACTAGACTGTATGGGAAAAGGGAAGAGGTCAAACTTATGGCCATGAACTTTGATCTATGAAACTGAAAATGTCTTTGGGGATAAGAGAGGACAGAGATTTTTGAATCAAGAATTTCTTTGATATGTCGTGTGTTTGGAGTGTCCAGTAGACACAAATGAGAAAACACGTGCTCCCTGCTATGTCACTTTGCTGACTTTGAATAAACATAATTTTTCTACCCTTTAATACCTTCTTACCAAGAACAGATACTGTCCATCATTCATTCTCGCTGCTAAAACCCTTCCCATTCTTCAAAGCATAGGGAAGCTTTCCTTGTCTGCAGCTACAAACTGCCTAATAATACTGTCTGCCAGAGAAGGGGCAGTGCGGGCCAGCAGGAGAGTCCATTCCAAGAGACACCAGGAACATTTCCGTTCTTTACGTTGTTCCGTTCTAACAGCTTCATTAGTGGTTAGGGAGCTTCTTGGTGGGCATTCTGCACATTCACCCACCAACACCAGAGTGGGAATGAGAGAGAAATGAAAACTCAGAGAGGTTAACGTGAGTGTCAATCAGGCTTTTGCTCTGTCTGTGAGACGTGAGACTCCGCTCACTGCCAGTGAGATGGAGAAATGTAGGTGTGCAGACAGGAAGAGAATGTGGACTTGAATAGTTATCTAACATTCTCTCCCTCTGCTTTCTATGTTAAAATAATACAGTATCTTGGTGAGCAATGTAGCTGAGTCTCAGGTTTGGTCCAGAAGCTTCCCCATGACTTTTGATGACAGGAACCAGTGATATAAGTACCGGTGGCTCCAGTGTATGGTTTTGGGCTCTACACCTACTGACTAACTCTGGATAAGTGCACAATACATTTACACACACACACACACACACACACACACACACACACACACACACACACACACACACACACACACTCCTTTCCGTGTGTGGGTACATACTATCACAAATCTCAAGTCCATTTCTGAGCCTTCACAAAATGATGCCCAATAAATACATCATTCCAATGGGGCCTTTTGGATTTGCAAGGTTTAATTCTTGTGCGTCTCTGGAATCCCTCGTGGGTAATTGCAGCTGACAGGTTTACGTCTCATGACGGGCATTTTGTCACTCAGCTTCAGCTCCTGCAAATGACTTCGCAGTCTGTCAAGCCTAAACCTCTTTAAGCTGTGGCAATTGATGTCGGATAGCGTCAGCTGTTGTGATTCAAGGCTGAAGCCTACTCTGGCATGAAATAAACTGACTCTTCACTAGGAAGGAAATGGAACAATCGAAGAAGGAGGGGGTTTCTGCATGGAGATGAACGGAAGCTGGCAGGTGTGATCCAAACAGCTCAGGTGCTCTGTGTGTTGCAGAAATAGCACCCCTCTGCTGTAGCAGGCCTGTTGGCCAGGCAGAAAGTGTGTACAGCTTCTGACCTTGCCTCTGGTGCTAGAGAGAGATGGGGCACTTTGGGTAAGAAGGGCCAGGCCTATAATGCCTATGACCCCGATGTCCTCCAATATGAGAAGTACCTTGCTACATGGGGTACTTGAGAGGACACCTGCTATGACCATTTACTCACTTAAATATTGACCTGGCAGGAGCTACACCTCTTGGAGGAGTGAGAAACAGCCATAAAAACACAGAACCTGCCTTTGTAAGGCTAAGATCCTAAGGAAGTAGAGGCAAAAGAGGAGGCTTGGAAAGAAAGCACACTAAATGTTAAGTGGGGCATGCGTGCCATTAGGAAACAAAACGAGGTGCAGAGGATAAAAAGCTTGGTCTAGGAGGCTGCCAGCTGGGACTGCCTGTGTTCTCTGGTGTGTTACAGTCTTTCACAGTTCTTGGGGTTCCTTAGACCTCTTGGGACACTGTAGGCCCTTCTGACTTTACCCATCTACAACACCTCACAATCCTTTTGCATTTCAGTCTGTCTAAATTCCTCTTTGACTGAAGGTGCCCTGAAATAGTCTGAGAAGTTCTCTGTGGTTCAGAGTGGATTCACTCAAGGTCACCTTTCTGTTTTAAGGTTTGCTCTTCAACTATATCTGCAAAAGCCTCTTCTGTCATGTAAGGTAACAAATTCACAGGTTTCAGGCACTGGATTTGAAAAGAAGCCATTCTCCTGTTCCTTACAGCCTGAGACACAAAGTCAGACAACTTGCCTGAGCACGTGGATGGTCTATGGAAGTCTGGCTAATACCATGACATTCCACCAGGCAGTCCAGGGCACTGTCAGGGACATTTTCCACATAAGCACAGCCTTGCTGAAGCTCTCCACTTCCCTTTCCATAGTTCCTAGGCCCCTACCACAGCAAGAACACCTAGGAGCTCCTTTGCCCAATGTCGGAGTTACATGAGTTTCGTAATGTTTTTATTCTCACTCTTTCAGAGTGTCTTATAAACAACCTGAGAGGAATAAGGGATTATTTTTGCTCATAAACATGCTCCCCTCTCAGTCCCAAGGTCTTGACTTTATTGATTCAAGCTGTGTGAGGAGACATAGTGCAAAATGGAAGCTACTCACTGGAAAGTGGGCAGGGATCAGAGAAAATTACCTGTACCAATCAGCCTGCTTCTTTTCCTCAAGAATTTAGCATGCTGCAATATGTATTCAAGGTGGATCTTCTCCCTTAGTTAACCTTTACTGATTCACCCAGAAGTGTGACTTTCCAATCTCACAGGACCTTCTCCCTACCAATCAATTTGGCAATCAAAACTATCCATTGGAACCACTTCACTGATGTCATGAATTTTTTTCTTAGTCTGTTCTATTGCTGTGAAGAGAAACCCTGACCAAGGCAACTCTTATAAAATAAAGCATCTGACTAGGGCCTGGCTTATAGTTTCAGAGGCTTAGTCCATTATCATGGTTGGGAGCACAGCACTCCAGCAGTAGCAGGGAGCTACATCCTGATTTGCATGCTGGAGAGCATTGGGCTTTGCATGGACTTTTGATACCTCAAAGACCATTCCCAGTGGCACACATCCTTCAACAAGGCCATACCTCCTTATCCTCCTAATCCCACCAAAAAGTTCTACTCTGTGGTGAATAAGAATTCAAATATATGAGCCTATGGAGCCATTCTTTTTTTTTTTTTTCCTTTTTTTCTTTATTAACTTGAGTAGTTCTTATTTACATTTCAAATGTTATTCCCTTTCCCAGTTTCCGGGCCAACATCCCTCTAACCTTTCCCCCTCCCCTTCTATATGGGTGTTCCCCTCCCCATCCTTCCCCCATTACTGCCCTCCCCTCAACAATCACATTCACTGGGGGTTCAGTCTTAGCAGGACCCAGGGCTTCCCCTTCCACTGGTGCTCTTACTAGGATATTCACTGCTACCTATGAGGTCAGAGTCCAGGGTCAGTCCATGTATAGTCTTTGGGTAGTGGCTTAGTCCCTGGAAGCTCTGGTTGGTTGGCATTGTTGTTCATATGGGGTCTCGAGCCCCTTCAAGCTCTTCCAGTCCTTTCTCTGATTCCTTCAACGGAGGTCCCGTTCTCAGTTCAGTAGTTTGCTGCTGGCATTCGCCTATGTATTTGCCATATTCTGGCTGTGTCTCTCAGGAGAGATCTACATCCGGTTCCTGTTGGCCTGCACTTCTTTGCTTCATCCATCTTGTCTAATTGGGTGGCTGTATATGTATGGGCCACATGTGGGGCAGTCTCTGAATGGGTGTTCCTTCTGCTATGGGTCCATTCTTATTCAAACCACCACAACCTTTGTATGGTCCACCTTACGCTCTTTTTACAATGATCAGTTATTTACCGAGTACTTATTGTATGTCAAGGATATTTCTAGATTCTAGGGCTTTGACTGTGAGCAAATCAGTGTCTCTTCAGCTTAGATTTTATGTCAGTTTTGCTCCTTCACCTGAAGAAGTCCTACTCTACTATCTGAGCTCAATTTAAACATTTCTAATAGCCAAAGACTTGTCAAACTCAGACCCCACAAAAAAGGCAAAATCCTTTGTTCAAATAACTCTGTTTTTCTCTGGAACCCTTAACAAGACAGAATGTTTCCTGAGAATAGTGCTCCAATGCTCTAAGAATTGGACAGGTAAAGACATCTCAGCTGCCTCTTTCCTAGACCAAGAATGCCTGTGGCTATGACCACCTAGGATGTAAGAAGCCCAGTGATTGCTTTCTTCATGTGTATGGATTGTAAATGTTAACTGGGATCTGTCCTCCAATACAATAGTAAACTGCCTTCCTTAAGTGTCAACTTCACAGCATGCACCTCCCTTCCCTTAGCCTATGTCCAATTTAGAGATACTCTGTTAATCAAGCCACATCAGATCCAGCAAAGTGCTAAATTTCACAAGGTCACTAGGTACTGATTTCCCCTCCCTTTTACCTTCACAGTCTCAGGAGACCATTATTCTCTGCAAAAACTGCCTTCATCCACCTCACTGGACAGTGTGCCACACTGTCTGCCCACTTCTCCATTAATGTCACTCAAGGCAATCTCAGCTGCACTTTAGCTGCTTCCTCCCTGGCCTGGCCTGGCCTCCTATGAGCAGACAAACTAATGAGATGAGGGAAATCCAAAGGCCACATTTCCATGCAGATAGAAGTGTCCTGGTGCCCCCTTCATCTTTTTAAAGAACATTTCCTTGTGGTGAGCAGGACCTCTGAAGAGACAGAATTCTGAAGGAATTTTTTTTCTTCCCCTTGCAACATTTATCTCAGAATTATCCTTGGAGATTTCTGGCAAAGACAATTTTTTAAAAATTGTTAAAAATGTGAGGCTGAAGGAACATTTGGGGTAAACAAAACCACTCCCAAAGTTGTGGTATCGGCCCCATGCTAAGCAAATAGAACAGAGGCCAACCTGGGCCCGTTCACACCTGCCTCCCAGCTTCATGAGCCACTTCCCTGTGCCCATTTCCCCAGCTCAGGTATCATTGTTCCTCTGCTGGGACAGATGAAGTCATAAGAACTTCCCTGTGTGTCTCTGGAAAGATGCATTCTAAAGAATGATTAAGGAGGAATCTCAATCTGAAGAATGTGTCCATGGGAAACACGATCACATTACCAGCCTGCTCACCCCCCCACTCCCCAAAGAAGGTATAGAGTCAAAGCAGAATCCCAGTTGCCACACCAGGAGCAGAATTTGCCAGTGAATTTTAAGCTATATATTCACCTGCCAAAAAACATAGACCTGGGACTAGAAATATGCCTCAGAGGTTAAGAGCACTTGTTGATCTTACAGAGGATACAGGTTCAATTCCCAGCACCCACATAGTGGGTTACAACTGTGTGTTACTCTAGTTCTGGGGGTGGGTGGGTCTGGGGTTTTTTTCTGGCTTCAGAGAGTACCAGGCATAGATATGCAGTATGTTTGTGGTGCACATGTAAACATACAAAAAGATAAAAAAAGAAAGAAAGAAAGAAAGAAAGAAAGAAAGAAAGAAAGAAAAGAAAGAAAAGAAAAAAGAAAGGAAGGGAGGCGCAAGGCCCTGGGTGGGATCCCCAGCTCCGAAAAAAAAGAACCAAAAAAAAAAAAAAAAAAAAAAAGAAAAAAAGAAAGAGAAAAAGAAAAAAAAAAAAAAAAAAAGAAATAAAGAAAAAAAAAAGAATCCATAGACTTTCATTCTCTCATCATCTTTGTATATAGAAATGTATTTGCCTACACACATTGATTGTGTCATTAACATGTAATACATATACAATATACATGTGTATATGTCTATAATATGAATATATACACAAATAAGCACATAATGGTATATGAGTTAAGTGGATGAGGATGGAAGACTGTAGGACTGAGAATGTAGCTCAGTGTAAAGTGTTTGAATAGCATCCACAAGGCCCAGGTTCAGTATATCCATATTACATAGTCCTCCAGCCTCATTAATAGATATTTGATGCTAAATAATGACATTTTACCTTGCTAGGTTGTAGGTACAAGTAACAAGGGAAGTTTTGCAGAATGAGCAAGTGACGGTTGGGTTCCCTTCTTAGCATAACTCTTGGCTTACAAGGCCTACTTTATCTGCTATGAAACCCCATTTACCTTGATTATGTCCCCGTCTGAGAGGCATTGGGAATGCTGTTATAAAGGTCACAATGATACATTGAGACTGATGTACCTGAGGCCACACAGTGACACTGAGATTGGAGCCAAGGCCTCTGATGTCTTTCAACTATTTTGTGTTACTTTTTAGAAACAGACATCTGGGAAGATGCGTCATGTCGTCTACTTACAGAGGAAGGAGTTGAGCACAGCGGTTGTTAAATTCTAGTTTCTTTGAGTCACCTAGAAGTCTTACCTCCAGAAGATGAGCCCAAACCACCATATCCACCATATCGATTTCTTACTTTCAACCCTATCAAAGACATCTACCCCAATGTTTCTATGACACACATCTCATTGTTTAGGCAGATTTCTGCCAACATGTATTGAGGAAAGCTTTTTATTTTCTTGAACAAATTGCTGCTTTTGTGATACTGACAGACAGTAAGTTTCTCTGCTCTGTAGTTTATACACCCTCCAGAAACAAGGGCCTCTTCATTTTCACAGAGTAATGGAATTCATGAATGGGAAAAGATGCATATTGAGAGAAGATGGCCCTGTGAGTCCTAAAATTTCATTGGGATTAGGCATTAGTCTTTACTTGTTATAGCTAATAGTATAGACCCATCAATAAACACTGATGCCAACAGATCATTGCAAAGTAAAACATCTATGGCCCCTCCAACAATTTCCTCCAAGTACAACATTTGGAAGGAATTGGCTTTTTCTGTGCCAAGACTGAACTTACTTAAAGGGAGTTATGAACAAGATGGCTTCCGCCTATATGAAAGTTGAAATATCTGTATGTCAATATAAATACTGTGTATGGGCATTTATTATCTATTCTGCAATAATACTAGCTACTTGGATTATCTAATAATATATTTATGGTGGTTTGAATATACATATATATATATTTTTTTTTCCCCCATAAATCCCTTGCATTGAATGTTTGGTGCCAGTTTTTGACCATTTGATGAGGAGTAGGAGGTGTGATCTTGTTAGAGAAAGTATGCCATTAGGGAAAGGCTTTGAGGTTTTATAAGACAAGAGTCATTTCAAGTTATTGTTCTCAGCTTCCTGTTTTGTAGGTCAAGCTGCTCTTCTAGATGTCTGCTGCCTGCTGACTCCACTCTTGTTACTGTAGACCTGCAACCCCTGCAATCATAAGCCCAAAATAAACCTTTTATTCTATAAGTTGCCTGGATCATGCTATTTTATCACAACAATAGAAAAATAATTGAGACAAAATTCTATTGAAACACAAAGAGTAAACCGGTCTTGAAAAATTCCCAGAAACAAAAATGGACCTCTGCTTTTACTCAATCTTTTCCCTCCTTACATGAGTGGAGATGAAAATGAAGGCTTCATTAAACCCCTATTGCATAATTACAAACAAACTGTGGGCCAATTACCCTTCTCACTTAACCGATGACATAAATGAGGCTCAGCATAGTGAAGGGACATGGTCATGGGGACGGTACTAGAATCAAACCCTGGTATCTGCAATGAAAGGTTTTTGCCATTATGTCCATTGCCTTGTGTGAGCTGTCATATTGGAAAGCTAAATTTTGTTTCTGTTTTGGAATTTTACCTCTCAATCTTACTCTTCTTCTCCAGTACCATAAACTCTTCCTCCTGTGCTCAAGTCATCCCACCAATGTCCAATGCATGATGTCAAAGTCAAATAGAGGGAGACTAGACTTTAGCCAAGAGGTGTCATAACACATGGCTTTGTGATGCTTCTTCCAGTTTGGGGATATAATCATCCCTCACATTATTCTTTGTCTAACCTGATGTTGTCTAGCATTAATGTTCATTCCCTATGCAATCTAACTTTAGGTAACTAGACCGTAAGTAATAGATGTGTTATTTTAGGTCTATTCCTGCAACTTGCTAATTCACTAAATGGGCATTTGTTCACTCGAATGACTTAGTTGAAAATCTACATCAACAGAAATGCCTGGCTTACCTATGAAGTGTTCCATTACATGATGAGGAAGGACAGCCATCATACAGGTGTGGGGTAAACACTATAGATATCAACATCATAGATGTCTAT
The DNA here is from genome assembly GCF_011064425.1 of Rattus rattus. NCBI lineage: Eukaryota > Metazoa > Chordata > Mammalia > Rodentia > Muridae > Rattus > Rattus rattus. The sequence goes on from NC_046154.1 coordinate 241,784,085, forward strand.
TAGTCCTAAAATTGTCATCTTCAAAGGCCATTCATTCTTTCCCCTCATAAATTTAGAAAACTATGATTAGCAAAATTTTTCCTCTATAGTCTTAACTGTTGATAACTATAGATTTTCTCACAAACTTTAGATTTTTTTTCTATTCATCTATTTCTATCTCTCCCTCTATATGTGTGTTTGGAGGGGTGCTCACACACATGCTCACATGCATGCACTCAGAGAAACAAGAAATACTCTCACATAATTCTAAAACAGGAGATATAGCAAATACTGGAAGCAAGAAAGGAAAATAATTGTATCAGCTTCTGTCAGAGATGAAGAGAGCATTCCAATAAAGAAAAGACCAGGCATTCTTCAAAGCTGACATTCCAACCATTTGATGAAAACAGGAAAATATAGCTACACATAAATTAGACCTGAGGAAGCAGTTTTCATAGTATATCAAACTACACCATGGGTCCTGGAGGAATACACACTTCTACCCACTATTCTATCCAGCTCCTGCAGACAGAATGAACCTCTCTGAGTATTCTGTCTCTATAGCTCTTCTTCCCTCTGTATACAGCCCTGGAGCAAGTAACTTCCATCAGGATAAACAACCTGATTAATGTGTTTGGTGATTGTTCTATCCTGTGAAGATGATACACATTGAACCATTCTCCAATAAGCTAATGACCCTGTATAATGAATGCTGGCTCAGCATGGAGTTGGCAATAAGAGATATTGAGAGGTAGCATGTGTTTTTTCTCTATGAGAATTTCATCTGTGTTATCTTCAAAAGGAAACTAAACCACTTTGTAATGACAACTCTTTGTCCTAGGCGACTTAGGATAAACAGACTATTTGCTTTGTGCTTTCCTTCTCTAAGAATTACAGCCTACCATTGATTTCTATGAAAGCCAATTCTTGGGAAGATACTTTTTGGGATATAAGAAAGAGAGTCAGAGGGGGTGATTTCTCACATGCTGTGTAGAGCTTGACCATGGAGGTTTCCCTGGAAGATGCACATGCTATAAAGATGATTATGGGGTGTTGAATGAAAGGACTTTATTTACTGATAATCTTATACCAAAGGTGCTCCTCCTACCAAGAAATACATGTCAGCACATGCATATACAAATTTTCAGAAAATTAAAATGGAATGTTCAGAGGATATTGCAAACTATCAAAAGTAGTAACTTATATGGAAATATTGATGTAGATTCCATAAATACCATAAGGGTTGCTAGGGTTACTGGTAAAGACATCACTCAGAGTGTGCTTAAGGACGCAGAATCTGTCACATCTCCTTTATTTGCAATCATATGAGAACATTTCTTCTCCCTCCTCCTTGACCCTCTTCGCCATAATATGATAGAAAGGGATCTGGTAAAGACATGAGAAAGTCAAATCTATACCATTAAAATAGTTAATATAAAAGAAATATTTTCTACAAGTCTTGATTTTATGAATTGTTAAGAGAAAAGGATTACTGATTTTGGAACATGATACATTTCTAGCTGTTTGAACTAGGGCTGAATGCACAAGGCAGAATAATAAGGGAAACACACAGCTCAGAAGGTGTAAGAGTCTTGTCACCAGGATTATGGAAGCTGGTGAAATTGCCTAACCAAGTCGGCACATGTGGGCCCAAAGCAGGGAGAGACTGAAGAGTCCATCACTTGGGAAAGAAAGGTAGACACGAAATGAGGAGAGTTGGGGTGAGCTGGGACCACTAAGGACATGCTGAAGCCTACATCTGACTTCTGCTACTTTCCACCCAATTCCACTTGCAAAAATATTATTCCCTGTGAAGAGCTTGGTGTCTTTGATAGGAAGCTCCAAGGAGAGTGGCCAAGAAGAGCCTCATGCCAATACCAAGCTGGTAGAGCATGACAAGGCAACCACACATGGACCTGCTACACATACACATGGATGACCCCAAACATCCACCTCCGAAATCTTTCACAAATGTCTCTTGAGAGTGATGTTTACCAAAGAAACATTCAGGGGGGGAAACTCTTGCTGATACAGTTCCAGCTAGGCAGAAGTGACAAACTCTATGTCACCACTTGTGATCTGTGGGCTCTGGTCATAAGACGAAATGAAAGCAGGGAGGGGAGTTCTGGGTCCAAATCACATAGGGATCAGAACCTTGACTCTGCCAAAGCTCTGAACCCAATAGACAGGGTTGACTGAGCCAACATGAGAACTTAAGACTCCCCTTTCAAACAAACCTGGCACCTATTTTCAGTTGTAAATATTTTATAACCTCAGCTATGGTTTTTATCTGCCTGAATCATTTTAAGATTTATTTTAAGTCTTTTTCCAGTTATCAAGCTAGTTAGGTCTAAATCAGAGGTATCATAGTCTGGAAATTATAAGTCAAATTCATTGCCACAGTAGATGGGCAAGATCAACCTCTTACAATCATATAGCTTGCAATAGAACATACTACATGCAGTGTTACAGAACAAATATCCTAAGCATATTTGTTATGTGTCAAACCCAGAGAAACTCAAATTCAAGTCAGGAGTCCTAGTAACACTGCAGAACAGTTGCAAACATTTCAATATAATTAGAGAAGACCACACAGACTACTTAAGCAAGTCAATTAAAAACTCAGCTTCATGATGACCAGGCACAGAATTCAGATTTAGCTTCATTTTATGCTAACAGGCATGGCCATATTTGAAAATATTTTCCTTTTTATCAGAAAAGATATATTGGCAGGCTCAAAGTTAATCTTCTCAAGGCATCTGAGTCAACAAACTCTCCATTTTCACAGCTTCTTTATTAACTGTTAAATGAGTTTCATTTAGATTCTGCCTTCGCCACACTTTTTTCCAGCCAAAGATGAAATAAAGAATGAGGTGTTTATAATTTAAAATTTCCATGGGGTGGAACAAAAACAAGTTTGGAGAAGAGAAAAAAATTCTTCAAGGGACCTGGCAGGAAACTAGAATCTTCCTGGGGAACAGAAAATTTAGGAATGGCCTTCTGTGGACCTACAACTCCATGTGACATGATTTACATGGTTCTAGAAACTGCACACAAATGAAATATTTGGCTTTGGGCTGAAGACTCCTACTGGAGTTCAGAATTCTCTTGAGGAAAATACTTGTACCAAACAACAGAACAATTTTCAGGAGAAAAAAAGAAGCTCAGCATAAGGCCTTTCAACTATATCAACCCCATATTTAAAATAAACGATAACCACAAAATTGAAAATCATCACTCTACATGAGTCTGTGGACACAGCAGCATTAGTTTGCCTGGAGGCAGAGAGAACAGTCAGAAAACAGGAGCATTAAGCATATGGCTAAAGTCATAAAAAGAAAATAAAATTACATTCACAACATGGAAAATAAAGCCACTGAAAAGACAGTAAGTAAAGAACAACCAAATCTGACAAAGGATATAGTTAAGGTTCTACAACAACCCACTGTTGTGATTTCTCTGAGTGGTCATGTGGTCAGATTACACTCTAAATATTTAGGTTTATACATATAGACCTGAGCTGTTTCAACACTGCTTCTTTTTGCAGTGGGTGAAAGCTAATGCAAAGACTCATAACTGATCTGAGTGTTGAAGATAAGTGGCAGTGAGTGCCAACACCATTAGGACACCTCTGTCAGTGCTGCACCCCTCAGCCAAGGTTCAGGGAACACTACAGTTAAGGATGTAAAAGGTATAAGAGCCATTGGTTGGGGAAAATGCCATGAGATGCTGTCTTGTGGCCTTGACAGGGCTACTGTTCATACTCATGGCCTTCCAGCATCTGGAAATACCCAGCACTAGATCAAACCAACCTGCAAAATGGCCAGCGACATATCAAGACAACCAAAATTCTGGTACGGACAGAAAAGAAATTCAAAAGGCCCCATCCCTGATTGAGGAAGTGCTGGAAGTGTGGGAGGAAACGTCATTCCGTAGAGGTTTGTGGTCACTGGTAGGTTGTCCACATGCCAGTGAAAAGTCCCACATTCACATATATCCATCACTAATCAGATCGAAATGGCTATCATAAAGAGAAAAACACTGAAAAAAAGAAAGACATAAAAAAAGAACAAAAGAAAAAAGATGGAAGGGAGGAAAAGAAAGAAGGAAGGAAAGAGAGCAGGTAAGAAGGAAGGAAGAAAGAGAAGACAAGGAAAAGGAAAATAAAATAAAATGGAGTTGGGAAGGGGACATATATGGAGAATTTGTGAAAAACCTGCAGTACCTTACATTGTATACATCTATGAAATCCTTAGAGAAGAAGAATGAAGATTCTTGATAGAGACATTTAGTGAGTGTGCAGACGAAACAACAGATGAGTGTCAGCACAAGAAAGCATTTCTAAGCCGAAAGACAGACTGAGTCTCATGTTAAGCAAAATGTGAGAGAATCAGAAGACTTAGATAGGGACTCAATAAAAGGGTCCCTCTTGTCTCAAAGAGTTGTACAGCGAAGTAATAGGGAACCAAATAGGAGCTGTCTTGTCTTAAGGACAGAGCCTCATATGTTACAAGTGCATACAGGAAAAATGATGCTAGGAGAGCCAGATACTATATAAAGGAAGCACTGTAAACATGTTCACTTGCAGTTTTATTTTTAATTGGGTTGCCATCTTATTAAGTTATAAATTTTCTTTATGAATTCTATATGAAAATGTGTTCTTCCCAGATGTATGTGTTGCGGATACCTCCTCCCAGAGGATGTCTTCTCTCCTGGTTTTCTTTACAAGGCCTTTTTTCTGAGACTTTATTTTAGTTCAAAAGTTTATTCTATCATTTTTAATTCAGAGTGATTTCTAAACTTTGCTAAAAATAGAGGTTTCTTTTACCTTGTGCTTTCTTTTAGAAAATCTAGATTTTACACAGATATTTAGATTGATGCTCCATTTCTATTTCCTTTGCTATGTGATGTGAGATGAGGATTTAAACTTCTTTTAGCCACTGATTGAAAACACTTGCTTCTTCTCCCATGTTGCCTTCAGGCCATGCTTTAAGAGGGTGAACTTACTTCTAGTCTCTTTCGCCCCACCGATGCCTTTATCTACCCTTAATGCAGCAACACATGCTTGAATCACTGCCAGAGTCCCAATCCAATTAAGATTCTTTTAATTTTAAACCTTATTGTAAAAAAATATAACTAGAAATTGTTAACTATAAATGGTGAGAGCAGATAATGTTGTTTTGCTGATGATCTATTTATATTCTGTACTTAAGCATAAAATTATCAATAGAAAATTCTCAAATGCCTTTGAACTAAGGAAATATACTGCTGTTACTAGTCTGCAGACGGTATCATAAAAGAATCACCTTGAGAGGTAGCACCAAGCAGCCTGGGACAGGATCCTTCCAGTCTCCATCTGTGCCCAGAGCTAAGGCTGTACCATAGTCCTCTGGACCCAAAGTCTGCACTGAGAGAGCTAGTGTCCCAGGAGTGCTCTTACTCCTAAGATCACAGGTTCACAGGCCCACAGGAGGGACAAGCTCCAGTCAGAGACAGCAAGACCAACTAACATCAGAGAAAATCACATGGGGAGAGGCAAGCACAAGAACCTAAGCAACAGAAATCAAGACTACTTGGCATCACCAGAGCCCAGTTCTCCCACCATAGCAAGTTCTGGATACTCCAACACACTAGAAAAGCAAGATTTGGATTTAAAATCACAGCCCATGATGATGATAGAGGACTTTAAGAACATAAAAAAAAACCTCCCTTAAAGAAATACAGGAGAACACAGGTAAACAAGTAGAAGCTCTTAAGGTGAAAACACAAAAATCTCAAAGAGTTACAGGACAACACAACCAAACAGGTGAGGGAATTGAACAAAACCATTAGAAAAATTAAGAAATCACAAAGAGAGACAACCCTGGAGATAGAAAAACTAGGAAAGAGATCAGGAGTCATAGATGAAAGCATCACCAACAGAATACAAGAGATAGAAGAGAGAATCATGGGGGCAGACGATACCATAGAAAACATTGACACGTTAGTCAAAGAAAAATGGAAAAAGTGCCTAACCCAAAATATCCAGGAAATCCAGGACACAATGAGAAAACCAAACCGAAGGATACTGAGTATAGAAGAGAGTGAAGATTCCCAATTTAAAGGTCCAGTTGAAATATCTTCAAAAGAAATTATAGGAGAACAATTCCTTAACTTAAAGAAAGAGATGCCCATGAACATACAAGAAGCCTACAGAACTCCAAATAGATTGGACCAGAAAAGAAATTCCTGTTTTCACATAATAGTCAAACACCAAATACACAAAACAAAGAAAGAATACTAAAAGCAGTAAGAAGAAAAGGAAAGGTAGACCTATCAGAATTATACCAGATTTCTCACCAGAGAGTCTGAAAGCTAGAAGATCCTGGATACATGTCATACAGACCCTAAGAGAACACAAATGCCAGCCTAGGCTACTATATCCAGCAAAACACTCAATTAACATAGATGGAGAAATCAAGATATTCCTTGACAAAACCAAATTTACACAATATCTTTCTACAAATCCAGCACTACAAAGAATAATAGATGGAAAACTCGAACACAAGGAGGAAAACTACACAATAGATAAAAGGGAAGAAAGTAATCTCCTTGCAACAAACCCAAAAGAATTTAGCAACACAAACAAAATTTCAACTCAAAAACAAAATAACAAGAAACAACAATCAAAATTCCTTAACATCACTTAAGATCAATGGACTCAATTAGCCAAATAAAAAGATATAAACTAACAGACTAGATACATAAATAGGACCCAAACTTGCCACATACAGGAAATGTACTTCAGTGTCAAAGACACTACCTCAGAATAAAAGGTTGGAAAAAATTCCAAGCAAGAGGTCCCAAGAAACAATCAGGATTAGCCATTCCAATATTGAATAAAATTGAATTTCAACCTAAAGTTATCAAAGAAGATGATAAAGAACACTTAATATACATCAAAGGAAGAATCTACCAAGATGAACTCTCAATTCTAAATGTCTATGCTCCAAATGCAGGCTTAATAAAGCTCAAAGTACATATTGCACCTCACACAATACAAGTGTATTCAACACCCAACTCTCAGCAATGGGCAGATCATGGAAACAGAATCTAAACAGAGATACAGTGAAACTCACAGTATAGTATCAGGCCTATACCTAAACTTAGTAAAAGCAATATATTAGCAAACCAGTAGGCAACATCAAACTGAATGGAGAGAAACTTGAAGCAATCCCACTAAAATCAGAGACTAGATGAAGCTGCCCACTCTCTCTCCCTACCTATTCATTATAGTACTTGAAGTCCTAGCCAGAGCAATCAGAAAGCAAAAGAGGTCAAAGAGGAAAGGACGAAGTCAAAATAACACTATTTGCAGATATGATATTATACTTAAGTGACCTCAAAAATTCCACCAGAGAATTCCTAAACCTGATAAACAACATCAGCAAAGTGACTGGATATAAAATTAATACAAACAAATCAGTAGCCTTCCTTTACTCAAAGGATAAACAGTCTGAGAAAGAAAGTAGGGAAATGACACCCATCAAAATAGCCACAAATAATAAAATACCTTGGTGTGACACTGACCAAGCAAGTGAAAAATCTGCATAACAAGATCTTCAAGTCTCTGAAGAAAGACATTGAAGAACATCTCAGAAAATGGAAAGATCTCCAATGCTCATGGATTGGCAGGATTAATATTGTAAAAATGGCCATCTTGTGAAAAGCAATCTACAGATTGAGAATACCAACTCAATTCTACATAGAGTTAGAACAATTTGCAAATTCCTTTTGAATAACAAAAAAGCCCAGGATAAGCTATTCTCAACTATTCTCAACAACAAAAGAACTTCGGGGTGTGGGGGAGAATTACCATCTCTGCCTCATTCTGTATTACATACAGAGCAACCATGATTTAAAAAAAAAAAAAAGTTCATCGTATTGGTACAGAGACAGACAGGTAGATCAGTGAAATAGAATTGAAGACCCAGAAATGAATCCACACAACTATGGTAATTTGATCTTTGACTAAGGACCTAAAGCCATTCAATGGAAAAAGACAGCATTTTCAACAAATGGTGCTGGTTCAACTGGAGGCCAGCATGTAGAAAATATGCAAATGGATCCATTCTTATCTCCTTGTACAAAGCTCAAGTCCAAGTGGATCAAGGACCTCCACATAAAACACTCCAACTAATAGAAGAGAAAGTGGGGAAGAGCCTAAACACATAGGCACAGGACAAATTTTCCTGAACAGAGCACCAATGTCTTATGCTTTAAGATCAAGAATCCACAAATGGGACGTCATAAAATTGCAAACTTCTTTCTGTAGGGCAAAGGACAAGGTCAATAGGACAAAATGGCAACTAATAGATTGGGAAAAGATCTTTACCAATCCGACATCTCATAGAGAAATATTATCCAATATATACAAAGAACACACGAAGTTAGACTCCAGAAAATCAAATAATCCTATTTAAAAAATGGGGTACACAGGAAAGAGTATTCTCAACTGAGGAATACTGAATGGCTGAGAAACACCTAAAGAAATGTTCAACATCCTTAGTCATCATGGAAATGCAAATCAAAACAACCCCGAGATTCCACCTCACACCAGGCAGAATGACCAAGATCAAAAACTGAGGTGACAGCAGATGCTGACAAGGATGTAGAGAAAGAGGAACACTCCTCCATTGTTGGTGGGATTACAAGCTGACACAACCACTCTGGAAATCAGTCTGATGGTTCCTCAGAAAATTGGACATAGTACTACCTGAAGACCCAGCTATTCCACTCCTGGGCTTACACACAAAAGATGAAAAAGGGAATAAGATTTGAAATGCAAATTCATAAACTATCCAATAAAAAAACACCTTTTTGGATATTTTCCATAGTTCCTGAAGTTATATGGTTTTCCCCTTAACTGTAAATTTTGTCAATTACCTGTATTAATTTCCATAAGCTTCCTCACCCTTTTACTTGCACAGATGTCCATACATGGTGAGAATAAAGCAGTCTTTTATATGCTTATGATTTTATCAGCTAATACCCTGTTTAGAAATTCTGTGCTGCTATTCTTGGGAGATATTAATCTACAGTTTTTTAATGTTGTGTTTTGGTTTAGATAACAGAGTCACACTTATTTATACAAAAAGCATGCTATGCGAGAGCAAAAGTGAATTCAAGAATTGTTTTTCCAGCTCTATAGAGTTAACCAATGAAGAGTATAGACATGGCATGTTCTTTGAAGGGACAGTATTTTAAAGGACATTTAAAGGGAAGTATTTAAAGGACATGTATTCTTATTTTATATTTATACTCTGTTAACTAAGTTGTAATTTTACAATTTTTTTAGTTTATATGAGATGTCAAATTTATTGCCCCAGAGTCGTTCACAGTTGTATAACATTTCCTGGGGAGAGATGAACAAACATCTCTTCACCCCAGATTATTCTAGCTACAGATAAAAGAAGCAATTCCACTCAAGTCTAGTCTAGCAACCCATTGAGTTTTGGGAGTCCCTTACTGGAGAATGGGTAACAGAATAATTCCAAGGCAGCTGATGCACTGAAACCATCCTACCCCTGTTCTCCTATGAATGACAACTAATAAAATCTGCATTTCTGTAGCTCTCTACATAGTGTGCAGGCAACCCATCTGGTCAACAAGTCTCTGCCCCAGAAACTGTATACTTTGTACAACCTTGGAAAGGTTACTTACTCATCTTCAAAGTTTCTGGAGTTTCCCAGGACTTGGGTATTGTTCCTACTTCCTGAACCTTAATAAATTTCATTTCATTTTTGAATCTTAACATCTTCTTTTCAAGACAGAATGTCACAATTCAGAAGAAATATCTATAAAACAACAATACTTTTTAATATCTCTTCAATACATAGAATTTATAGGAACATCAATTTTAAACTCCTAATAACAATATCCTCTGTTTTCCTTAACATTCTTCTTTAGGATTTTGCAATGACACTGTACTTAATTTTTGGCCTGGTTTATTTTCCTACTGTTCATTCACTTTTAGATTGCTTGGTTTCTGGTATGATCTTTTTTATTGTTTCATTATTTTCTTGACTCACTTTAGGCTTCAGCTCCTTTTTCATTTCTTACTTCCAGCTCTAACCATATTCTTTGTGATGCTTGGGCAAATTACTCTGTCTTCGAGACATGTTTTCACACAAATACTCACTGATAGGGGTTACTAACTACTTAATTACAATACCAAAAATTTGTTTATCAACTGTTTTATTAATTATATCACAATAATCTCATGAGTAGGGTACAGCCATCTTGGAAAAAAATTTAAATGATAGCACAGCAGAAAGAAGGAGAAATAAATAAAAAAACTGACACTAAGACCCAGGCCATTCAGACTTCAAAATCTATGCTGAATCAACAAACACTGTCTCATGTTGCACATTAATTCCCCATCAGTTTCTGTGCTGAAGAGATTCATTATTGCTAGTCTTCCTAACACATTGTTGTGATATGAATGGTGCTATGACTTAGAAGTGCTCCCCAAAGTTCATGTATTAGAGCTTATTCCCAAATTCCCAAATGGCATTGAGAAGTGGGACCTCTAAGAGATGATGAGGTCACTAAGGCAGAATTCATGTGAACATTAAACTAGAATTATTATGGGAGTGGATTACTGCAAAAATGAACTTGTTGTAAGAATGATGTCTCTTGTGTTTTCTTTCTCAACCTCTTCTCCCACACAGCTGCCCTCAGTAATAATTCAAGTAGATTTACTAACCTCTTTCCTTATTTGTATAAAACAAGTAAAGGTGGCCTCGTGCTTTCTTCAATATGTGTCCTTATCTCCTTTCATTTTTTTTATTTGAAATAGGTATTTGTGCTAGCTAGATTCTGTCAACTTGTCATAAGCTACAATCATCTGGTAAGAGGAAACCTTATCTGAGAAAATGCCGCTGTCGCATTAGGTTGTATGCAAGTCATGATGTATTTTCATGTTTGATTGATGTGTGGAGCACAGCCTACTATAAGTTATACAATCCCTGGGGAAGAAGTTTGGGGAGGTATGAGAAAGCAGCCTAATCAATCCAGTAAGCAATTGGCCTCTGCTTCAGTTCCTGCCTTCATGTTCCTGCTTTGAGATCCTGCCTCAACTACCCTCCATGATGTACTATAATTATAAGATGAAATATAGCCATTTGCCCCAAGTTTCTTTAGGTCTTTTTGCTTATCATACCAACAGATTTTAGATAGCACTTAAATCTCAAATAGTGCTATAAAATTTTATAACCTGCATTTATTTAAGTCTGTCATATTTGACCTTTCCCATTACTTTAAAATTTAAAAAAGTATCATCAACTAGGTTTTAGAATAAAGTCATAAAACACATAACTTAGTTACATCTTCTCTTTGCTTATAAAATAAGCGATCTTACAGCATTTCCATTTACATGTCTATGTCTCGTAAGAAAAGACATTATTGATCGTGTTAGATTACATTATATTATACAAACCTCAACCTCTATGCCACTCCCTTTGTTTCCACTCATTGTTTACATGTGATTGACCGATAAGTATAACTAGCCTACTATTGTATAATTACAGACAGAGCATTGAGCAATAGTGGCCCCTCCAGAGCAGTTGTTGGCATGGTTGCTTGGTTGGCAGTTTAGTGAGGGAAGGTGGGTTGGGACAGAACTAAACTATTGGTCTCATTTATTATTAACTGAGAATCTCTGGTCTTTATATATAGGCTGCCACTCCATTCTTATAAAACTCATTTAATTGTAATCCTGTGAGAACATTAATTCTAAAAAGTTGTTGAGTTTCTCTAGAACACCCAGTTGGCAAGTGGTACATGGTATATTGGAGATTAGTCTATTTGACTCCAAACCTTGTTTTTATCCCTCTGTATTTTTTATCGCAATCCCCTTTAGGTTTTCCTTTATTGAAGGAATAACACCCATTACTCTCCTTCCTCTTTATAGATTAAAGCAGTAATTTCATGATTTAAGGCAGCAATTTCATGCTTCTCTGGACTGTCTCATGTTCCTCCAGAGAGCATCAGAATCTTCATAGGGTAAATGTTTAAGATACTGCAGTGCAGAGCCTTGTGAACCCCTTCTGCAGCAAAAGGTCCTCACAGTTCCAAACCATTTTCAACTCTCTTTTGACCAACACTGGCACGTGACCTTTAACTTGTATCTACTCTCCAGGCAGAAAGATGAAAGAAGGCACAAAGAGAAACAGTTCTTGAAAGTTTGCTGTTTGGTGACTCATCTTTCAACCAGGGTCTAATAAGAAGCTCAAACATCTTTGTCAACAGAAAATTGTTGGTTGTTTGTAAGGGTGTCTGGCTTTGTTTCAAAGTCTTAGAACGCACTATTAATTCTCCTATTTGGGTCTTGCATGAAATTTTAGGTCTTTCCTAGAGGTTGCTGCCATGTTGTGCTCCATTGGGTCTAGTGACCCTTACAACAGTATCATAAGCAGCAACCTGTCCCGGTAGAATATCTTTGCTGAGATGCACTCACATCTGATAGCCTGAAAGCTACTGAATAAAGGACTCAAGTTATCATTGACCTCATTAGAGAGACCTCTCTACCTTTAGCACTATGTCTTATATATCAAAATACTTTTTAAATTTTATTACCGATTTTATTAGTTGGCATGAAAAAGCTATATGTTAATGGTGTACAAATGATACTTTAATACATATAAACATTGTGGAATTACTAAATCAGGCTATTGACGTAGTCATTACTCCTATGCTTAACATCTTTGTGATGAGAACCTCTAAATCCATTAGCAATGTTGTACAATCATTATTATTGACTACAGTCACTGTATGGTAAAATGATCTTTTGAACTTTTCCTCTAGTTTACCTCAAATTTTATCTCCCATGCCAAACATTTTCACAGTCTGCCTGAGACTCTGATGACCCCTGTTTTGCTTTCTGCTTCTCAAAATTTGACATTTTAAGTTTTTACATGCAATAGAGATGATGTGGTATTTATCTTCCCAAGACACATTCTGATCATCTGGTCCTGTTAACAAAAGATCAAATGTATAAGCAAACCAGCAAGATGCTCTATGGAATATAAAATAAAGTTCCACTGAAATGGAATTCCAAGGGGCACCAAAATGGCCTGGATAACTTTAGGTATAGATAATTTTGCCTACGCTATACAAAACCACTTCCTTCTGGTTTACTTTGTACTATAATATAGCAAGTATCAGCTAACATTTTTTTGTAAGAGGTTAGATGGAAAACAGTGTTAGCTTTTTGTGCCATTCATTCTTCATTGTAACTATTCATTTCTTATATAACATAATTGCAACCCTAGGTAATACACCAATGATTAGGTATGGCCATGCCCCAATAAAACTTTATTTACAAAAAAAGAAACCCAGACTGCATCCAACGTTGTATCTTATGGATCCCTGTAATAAATATGATACTCTTTTAGAAGGGCAGCTATATGCCAGATTCCAGTCATTGAGTTTGACTCAGAAATATAAGAGCTAGACCAATATTATGAATCTAAATGAATGCTGTATACTATGTCTTCATCAGTGTCCCCACTATGTTTCAACCCTACCCAGACTCTGCAGATATAAATCAGGAATGCTAAGTGAAGATAAGATTATCTCCATCCTACCTTTCCAAACTGTTGTTGCCAACACAAAATATAGTTAATCCTTCCACAGTTTCAGAATTTCTTTGTATCATGTTACTTCTTCTAATCATAATTTCATTTGTGAGAAGGCCAGTAAATGGAGGTGAAATTGTATTTTTTGAAAACTTAAGGTTCCATTACCTTTAATGACCCTGAGACATAGTCCCCTTGCAATTGTCAAGTGCATCACCTGATTTGTGCCCAAGTTCCTTAGTGTTCAATTCTACAATATGGTCCCTGATCACATATGCCTGCCCTCCCCTCAACTCTTCACAGCTAGTCTTGGGCTCTCATTATAATGATTCAAGTTTCCCTGTTGTGTACCCTTGAACAATGTGAATATTTGTTTGTTGATATTGATGCTGTCTCTTGCCTGTCTGGTGAATGGCTCCATAGGCTGTGTTATCTCCTCTTTGAAAACCTCTTTATTTCCTCTGCTGCTCCAGTATATATAAGTACCACTCTCCATAATTACTTGCACAGCATCTTCCAGTAGAATTGCCACACCTATTAGTTTGTTTCTTCATGTATTTTGAATACACAGAGATGTTTTTAATACTTCTATTTGTTCTTAATATTTGTGTTGTGGGATTCTTCCTGGGGAGAGATGGGAAACAGCCTTTTTACTCCAAATAAGCATCAATGGCTACTCAAGGAAATTATTCTACCCAAATGTAGCTTGATTCAACTAATGAGTTCATGCTAGATTCAGCCTACAGGATCATGCATGACCCTAAATCAAAGAAAGCAATATCACTAAAATATCCACCCCAGCAAGGGTTACCTAAAAAGTTGAATTCTAAGAAGTCTTGTGTAACATGGGGAGGAGCTTTGAGAATCATGTAAGTTTTTTAAAAGATTTGTTTTATTTATGTGTATATCTGTATCTATGTATTTGCATACCGTATGAATATAGAATAACTGACCAGGAAGGTCCAGAATAACTCCAGGTAGCTTCATGCCATTCCACCTAGCGGCTAGAAATCAAACTCTGGTCCTCTGCAAAAGAAGTAAACACATTTTACCACTGAGGTAGATCACTCTAGTCCCACAGATCTCATAACTTTTGTCTTCTGGGCAGTCTCCATAAAAGAATATTTCAATTTGGAAAAAAAACTTCTTATACTTTGGCAGCCAAATACCAGGCAGTAAGCAGAATGGAAAGCAATGACTTATGTAGAGGATAAAGATGATAGCATTTTTTTCCATGCTTAATTGGATCCTAGAAACTCTTGGTAAACATTTAAAGTGGGTAATATCAGCTGGAAGAATACATACGTACTCACCTATGCCTCACATTAAAGGGTCATGCCTAGCCTTCCTTTCTTCTTTGGGGAATTTACAGAATTTCTTAGTTTGACATTTAATCCAGCTGCCAATCTAGAACAATCTAAAGACGGCAAGTAGCCTTTCCATCTTTGGGGGTTGAGTTCATGAGATCAAATGAGCTCCTTACCAAAGAAATACTCAAGCAGAGGGTCTCACAGGTAATTCATAAATAGAGAACAGAATTTATTAGCCATTTAATGTCTTCAGGGCACAGAAGTGACTTTAGCAAGACGCATGTCTGCTGTGCCCTTTCCAGCTGCCACTTTGTATGTTAATTGCTCACCCTTAACATTTATTATCAGACCTGCCAGTTTAAATTCCTCAAATGAAGGCAGGAAGGCAGTCTTTCATCAGGGGAGCCATCTTCTATTGCCTTATGGAAATGAAACTTGGAATTTGTTTACTGCTGTTCTGTAAAATCCCAGGTGGGAAGATGCTGACTCTAGAAGACAGGGTGAAAGTGGATGTGTTTAAGCCACGTGTGCACCATAAAATTGGATGCACTGCATGCCTGAATTCTCATTCTTCTATGCACATGCTAGACTGATTCCATAATGGCATCTCTTTTTTGCCTTAGGTGCTTTATTTCATTCTAAATAGCATACATGTTAGATAGATTATAAACACAGAGCCGCACCTTATCAAAAGTGTTTTCTTACTCAACCTCAATTATTCAAGATGAAGTGGTAAATGAAACCAAAATACCATCAAAAGACCCTTGTACTCTGTGCTTTTTTGTTGTGATAAATTAATTCTTCTTGGCCTCATTTAGATCCTATTTACCTTTGCCTTAAGACAGTAATAACACATTCACTATTAGTTAAGGCAAATAGACTGTAACAAACTGACAGCTGTGATAATATTTTAGAAGACATGCCATAAAGAGAAGGCACAAACCTCAAAATAATCACAAGACTATTTAGTTTAGGAACAAACAGCCCTACCCATTATATCAATAGCTACAATAGCCTTTTTCATGCTCCATCTACCATCAGTTCTGAGCATACCACTGCATTTTGGTACTATTGATAATGGCATCATACTAAATGTCTTGCACCAATACACAGAGAACATGAATTTCATGACCACGTGAAATAAAGGCTCAACAAAACCATTGCTATAGATGTTGTTTCTTATTGTTTGCTGATATTTATCATCTCTGTATTTAGGTAGTTAACCATGAAATTAGGTTTTAAAAATGGGGTCATCTATGGAAGACCAACTCTTCAAAAGAGAACAGGGCTTATTTCTAATCTTCCTTCCTATTTTTTTTTTGAAAAAGTTAAAAACAAATCCCTGCCACTCCAACTGAAAAACTCTTGAAATGTCATGTCTGTAGGCAGGAAAAGGACAGCTTACTATTTTATCTGGATACAAGGAAAGACTTCTCACAGTGAAAAATTAAGAAGTATTTGCTTAATACCAAGGATTTTAATAATCCACTTATATTGCTCTTAATTTTGACTAGCTATATGTAGATATGTGTGCCATATGTGTGTCTGGTGCCTGTGGAGATCAGAAAACAATATCAGATTACCTGGAGCTGCAGTGAAAGATAGTTGTGAGCTACCATGTGAGTGCTAGGAATTGAACCCAGATTCTCTGCAAGAGTATCAAGTTCTCTTAGTCACTGAGTCAGTTCCCTAGTCCTTAAAAATCCCCATTCTATAAGTAATTGTTTCTATAATATAACAATTTTATATACAAATAAAGGTGCAGTGATATTTCAGTGTGTGGCTATGTGCTTTCTCCATTGTAGCCTACCCTGTGACATAGAAGTATGTTAAAAAATTTATGAAACCACATGAAAAATAAGTAATTAGTTCTGCTGGGATTATTTGGAAAGGCCACATAGATCCAATGACATTTTAGTCTATGGCTTAAAAATGATGCATAATTGTTATCAACTTTTTAAGCATAATTTATTCATAACGAATCTAGGATATAATGGGCCTAAATCTTCATCTGAAATTCATTCTCTGTGTATATAATGTTGGATTCAAGTGCCATTGAAAAGAGATAATTCTTTCTATAATAAATGTGAATATAAGACCTCTTATCAGCTCAATGTTAATGAGATGCAAATTCTTGCCAAGAAGAATGTCTAAAACGTCTTTTTTTGAAGTTTGGATTTCACAGCTAGTTTTTGCTTCTTTTCTTCCTGGGATTATATTCCACAGCATAAAATGGGAAGATAAGAAATCTTTCTGAACTACTAACCTCCTAGAACACAGTTCCTGGTATTCTCTTGAACTCGAAGGACCCCTGAAGTGGTTGTTGTCCCATTATATCTTCTAAATACACAAGTCAGTTTAGTGTGTATATTTATCATTCCTCGGTTTCAAATTTTTAACCACTTGTAACTACTTCAAGAGAATCAGCTTTTAAAATAGAGAAGAGATAATTGTTGGAAGAGAGGATGGGAACCATTTTTCTCTTCTTGAAAAACTGAACTTCACAGGGAATGCTATAAACACCTGCTCGTAACTCAAGAGAAAGAAGGAAATGAGATAGCACCAGGAAAAAGGAGATAGAATATGGATAAAAGTCATTGTAAAGAAGAGAAAATAGGGGTCCTATAGAAAATGGGGTGCTGGGCGTTTAATAAACAGGGTCACTCAATGCAGCAAAAGAAAATAAAGATTGTGTTCAAATGTTCTTTTGATTGGATGTTGTGAGACTGGGAAATTTAAGGAGTCTTCCAACTTCCTGTTATTTCCACATCATAATCAGTGAATGTTATAAAATGCTAGAGACATTGAAAAGGTTTAACCAGCAAGTCTCTCTCAGAAAGTGGTTCTTGAGATGAGGTAAGATGAGATGGCGAAGCTGTAGTGATGATGGGCTTCATCGTGACACCTGTTAGAGGATGCTCACTTAAATTACAATGCTCCTTCTTGAACAGATAAAATAAGAAGTATGAAACCTAACAGTTGTTCCTGAACTCTCCTGATAGCCTTCTTGTTATTGGTAATGCCCAAATGAGAAAAAGGACTTTGTAGTCTTGAGCACCTTATCAAGTTCAGCTGGCCTCACCAGGAAGTGGCAACTTAACTCCTCTCTCTTCTCAGCTCTGCTCTGAGCATTTTGTGCTAAACTTCGTTTTTTTTTAATTAATCATTCCATTTGTGTACATCTAAATTATATCCCACTTCCCCTCCACCAACACCTCATCCCACATGCATCTCCCCCCTCCCCTTTGCCTGTATGAGAGTTCTCCTTCATCCACCCACACTCTCCTGCCCCACCGCTCCAGCATCCCTCTATGCTGGGGCATCAAACCTCCCTGGGACAAAAGGCTTCCCCTCCCTTTGCTGTAAGGCAAGACCATCCTTTGCTACATATGTATCTGGAGCCACGGATCCCTCCAGGTACACTCCTTGGTTGGTGGTCTAGACTCTGGGAGAACTGGGTGGTCAAGCCAGCCTATGTTGTTGTTCTATTGGGGTTGCAATCCCTCTCTGCTCCTCCAGTCCTTCTGCCAGCTCCCTCACCAGTCCCTGAGCTCCAAGCATCCACATCTGTATTGGTGAGTTGCTGGCCAGATCTCCCAAAGAACCTCCACCCTAGATTCCTGTCAGCAAGGGCCTCTTGACCATGGCAATAGTCTTGGGTTTGGTGTCTGCAGATATGATGGATCCCCAGGTGGGACAGTCCCCGGTTGGCCCTTCCTTCAGTCTCTGTTCCATTTTTGTTCCTGTTCTTCTTTGGACAGGAACATTTCTGGGTTCAAAACTTTGAGATAGGTAGGTGGCCCCATCCACTGACCGGGAGTCATGCCTATCCACTGGAGATGGTCTCAACAAGTCCTATCTCCATCTTCTCTGCTCATTTTAGCTAAAGCCATCTCTGTTGTATCCTGGGAGCCTCATGTTTCCCTAGTGTCTGAGATCCTCCAGTGGCTATCCCCAATTCCTCATCCCCCCAATACATATTTTTGTTCTATTTCCTGACCCTCTGTACCTCTTTCACATCTCCTTTAGTTTCTGCTACTGCCCCCCTTATTTCCTCCCCCTCTCCTCTCCTTCCTAGGTCCCTTCTCCCTTCTCCTGCAGTCATCCTGTTCCTCCGTCAATGCAGGACTGAAGCATCCACACCCTGGTCTTTCTTCCTTCTACAGTCCATATCATCTATGGGTTGTATCATGGGCATTGTGAGCTTTTTGGCAAATATTCACTTATTAACAAGTACATACCATCTATTTTCTTTTGTGTCTGGGTTACCTCACACAGAATGATATTTTCTAGTTCCATCCACTTGTCTTCAAATTTCATGAAGTTTTTGTTTTTAAAGGCTGTGTAGTACTCCATTGTCTATATATACCACATTTTCTGTATCCATTCTTCTGTTGAGGGACATCTGGGTTGTTTCCACCCTCTGGCTATTATAAATAAGGCTACTATGAACATAGTTGAGCATTTGTCCTTGTTATATGTTGGAGCAGCTTTTAGGTATGTGCCCAGGAGTGCTATATCTGGGTCCTCAGGAAGAACTATTTCCAAACTTCTCAGGAACTTCCAAAGTGGTTTTACCTGCTTGCAGTCCCACCAGCAATGGAGGAGTGTTCCTCTTTCTCCACATCCTTGCCAACATTTCTTTAACTATGAATCCACTTGTATGCAGTATACCATCTTATAAGGGAAGACATTTCTTTGCCTGAGGCAGGTTGGCAAATGATCCCAGAAAAGCCTGCTAACTGTATTTACTTGAGTTTTGTATATGGCTTTGAATAAAGAAGAAAGCAGGGTTTCCTGGTTAGTGTAAAGTATACATCTGTATCTAGGAAGGAAGATCATGTACAAGAGTCAGCTATGGCAAAAAAAACTAAGGGAAGCTCTGAAACAGAAGAGTGCATACAGGTACAATCAGGGGAGCATCCTAGCAATTTGAGCAAACACGTTAATCAATAGACTATGGCTCCTTCTAAGGGCCCAAGAAAAGTCCCTACTTCTCAACTCAACACCCCAGAATTTTCCCCTTCTTTTAGGATCTTGACCCTTATTCTTTCATAATTTGAATGTCCTGATTGGATATCTTTGCTTGTGTTACTCTATCCACTTGGAAAGCTCTGCATTTTCATGCAATTATAGAGGTGCCCATCCCTATGGTCAAACCATCTTCAATTCCACATGGCACTGAGATGTACTCCCACAGGAGCTATGGGAAGAGTGAGATACTGTCTATGTTATGAATCATTTATAGCTGGAGGGCAAGACATTTCCATATGAGGTGACCATGTACAAATTAGTCCATGAGAGAAGCAAGACATGGTTGACTACCCTGGGCCTACCAGGGGAGGATTCCTGGAGGGACCCAGCCTTACAGGAAACCTAATGTTACAGACCCAGAAAACATAGAGAACAGGAATGGAAATATATGTAGTAGTTAGATATTGCTATGAAAATCCAGAGTTATCTGAGAGAAAGACTATACCTGTCTTAGTCAGGGTTTGTATTCCTACACAAAACATCCTGACAAAAAAGAGTTTACTCAGCTTACATTTCCACATTGCTGTTTATCATCCAAGGAAGTCGGGATGGGAACTTGGAGACAGGAACTGATGCAAAGGCCATGGAGGATGCTGCTTACTGGATTGCTTTCCTTGGCTTCCTCAGCATGCTTTCTTATAGAACCCAGGACCACCAGTCCAGGGATGGCACCACCCACAATGGGCTGGGCCTTCCTTCCTTGATCATTAATTGAGAAAATGTCTTATAGCTGGATCCCAAGGAGGCATTTCCTAAAGGGAGGCTCCTTTCTCTGTGCTACTCCAGCTTGTGACAAGTTGACACATAAAACCAGTTGGTACAATGCCGTACCCATCTATCAAAACTTGGTCTAATGCAGTTACGTCTTTCCTGGAATATCTTTCCTGACTAAAGAAAGTTTAATTAAATACCCTTAAATACCCTCTCTTAATCTGTCTGCCACTTTCTCTGTACCCTTTTATAATTCCTGGCCTCCCCCCTTCTCTCTCTCTCTCTCTCTCTCTCTCTCTCTCTCTCTCTCTCTCTCTCTGTGTGTGTGTGTGTGTGTGTGTGTGTGTGTGTGTGTGTGTGTTGAATTGCTTATATTTTCTTCTCTTTCTTTTTCAAAACTTTAGGCATTTTAAACAGAGGTACTGTATCACTCATGATAGAAACCTACTAAATATCTCACATAATGAATAAGTAAATGTAGCTCTTTGCATCAGAACAAAAACTTAGAAATGCACTCATTCAGGATAGGAGAAGGTTCTCCCTGTCAAATGTATCCTATAGCACAGTACAAATGAACAGGTTCCTACTGAAGATCTATTGATCTTACAAGGAAATGGTGATGCATTTGGGTGGGGTGCAGAGGTATTTTTATCTAGGCTATAGATCATTATAATGGGGAGAATAGTGAAAGCAATTTTGCACGGAAACAATCTCCAGCTGCCTATAACTTTGGTTCAGCAAATGTCACCCCAAAACTATTTACTACAGTATTTATTACTTTGTCATTAGCTCATAAATAACAGCAACCTAGCAACCAAGGGACGATGCCATGCAACAGTAACCGTGATAAGAATTTAAGAAGGCAAAGAAGCCTATATTCACATCTAAGGAGGGAGCATAGAGAGTAAACTCTAGCAATTACCAAGACTCATAACTTTGCCCGTAAAACAATCTGAGCAAAGGCAAAAGTGTGCTTACAGTAGCATTCCTCAACAGAACTACCTCATAAAACCACGGAACCCACTGGATATGGCTATATCTGTCATCGGCCTGAGGCAAATAAACCTCAGATTGGTGGGGATGATGTCAAAAGGAATACTTGGTTTTCATACTCACATTGAAATTCGGAATCTGAGTACTGAACGAGAGCTGAAAGACAACTGGTGTGTTCATTGCGTTTTTCTAAGTGAGAGCAGAGAGATGTAAAGAAACTGGGGACAAACCCTTCCAATCTTGTTCTCTT
Source organism: Rattus rattus (assembly GCF_011064425.1). Taxonomy (NCBI): domain Eukaryota; kingdom Metazoa; phylum Chordata; class Mammalia; order Rodentia; family Muridae; genus Rattus; species Rattus rattus. The sequence goes on from NC_046154.1 coordinate 241,805,981, forward strand.
TTTTTGTTTGCTTTGTTTTGGTTTGGTTTTGTACTATCTTTTTAATAGCCTAGAATGTTTTATTGTGCCTCTCAGCATCAAGCTTACATCTTGCCAAATTATTTATTGCTTCTTTACTTTATCATTAAGTAAATAATTTCTAAGCGCTGTCACCGAGTTTCTTGTAGCAATGGGTGGGAGGTGGCATCTGCTTGTTTGGTTGGTTTTGTTTTTTTGGTTTTTTCCTCCCAGCCTTCTGACCACTCATTTTCTGTTAATCACCATGGGTCTCCTGCTCTCATCCCCAATTTGAATGTTGGAATGATCTATAACACAAGATCACTCATAAAAGAAGCAGGACTTCTTTCATCTTCAAATCTTCAGGGCTCAGCTCTGACTCTTTTTGTGTAGAACTCAGGACATTTGGCGTCAATGTGAGCAGATTGGTGGAGGCTGCATTTTCTGGTATGTGAGTCATTGCAGCAATGGGCCCAAGGATTTCATTCTGGCCTTCCATGATATGCACTCCAGGGACCATTCCACTATGGCTAGTACTTGCTAGGTGGATAACCAGCTCTTGAACCTCCCTGCATCTTAATATCTGTTGTTGCAACACGAGTTTATAACAGCTCCCTTGTTGTCTTGATGTTATGCTTAGGCCAAAAAGATTCTTTTTGCACAATGCTAAGTATTGGTTCAGGACAGTGCAAATTATAATGTCTTGTGCCCAAGAAGCACACTGTATATGAAAGTTCTCCCAAGTTTATCCACCTCTTACCATTTAACTAATAGTCAGGTGGGTACCATGAAAAACTGTGAAGTGATGTGGAACTTCTCAGCCAGTACAGGGTACTAGATTCTGGATTATCACTGGCCATGCCTAAGCCCCTCTGCCTCTGAGAAGGAAAAAGAGTGTCTAAAGCCATGAGATCTGTTCCTCTCTGCCTTCTCTTCTCTTAGCTATTCTGCTGCTGTGGATTTCACTGAGAAGTTTCATCAGCTCCTGTCATCTCCCATGTACCCCCTTTTCCCTATTTTAAAACTTTAAGCCATCCCTTCATGATAGCTTGTTCTTTTTTGTTTATTTTGGGGGTTTTCTGTTTTGTTTTGTTTTTTCATTTCTCCTCTCCCACCCCCAATAGCTTGTTCTTTTTCTGGTTTGTCTACACAGTATCACTTTCTTCTTCCCTTTTGTTACTTTGCCCCGCTATCCCCACAACCTCCGCGGTTAGGACCTAACCCAGGGCCTTGCCCGTGCTAGGCAAGTGTACTACCACTGAGCTAAATCCCCAACCCCTTGTCTTCACTTTTTATCCTTTTTCCTCCCATGGAAAGAAGTTCATGATAAAATTCCGTCTAATGGGTCTAACCCCCATCTCCTTGCTTGTTACAGCCAGCTATTTTGTAACCTCCAAAAATATGTCAACCATCATCACAACTAAATCTTCTGCTTTGTAAAACAAGAATGATAACAATTCCCAGCTTGTGGCATAGTGATGGGTACATCTGTAAAAACAGGAAAATCTATGTGAATGCCATTCACTATGGAGTAAATGGTCAGCAGAGCTGTAAATGAAACCAGGTGTGACGCAGGGAAATATACAATAATCATGAACCAAAGATTGAAAGTCTGTACATACTCTGTTCCCCCAGTGTTCTAGACATGCTGTCTCCCAGCCCTCTTCTCCCATTTCCATATGTAGGACAAACAGCTTTCTTAGACTGAGAACTCAGAATTTTATTCTGAAATTTCACCATGGCATATTTGTAGATAAATCCCTGTCCTCTTAGTACCCAAATATTGATGCTTGAAACTTTACTCTTAGTAAGGGACAGGCAACATCAATATTTTCATCAGAATCTCTCTAAGGGAAGAAGTCGAAGTATTGCTATTCATAGATGATATTATAGTATACATAAGTGACCCCAGTAATTCTACCAAGGAACTCCTATAGCTGATAAACACCTTCAGCAAAGTGGCTGGATACAAAATCAACTAAAGAAAACCAGTAGCCCTCCTTTACATAACCATTATACTAGCTGAGAGAGAAATTAGGGAAACAACACCCTTTCTAATAGCCACAAAAATATAAAATATCTCGATGTAACTCTAACCAAGTAAGAGAAAGACATATATGAAAAGAACTTCAAGTCATTGAAGAAAGAAATTGAAAAAGATATAAGATGATGAAAAGTATCTCCTGCTCATGGGCCAGAAGGATTAACATAGTAAAAATGGCCACCTTACCAAACGTAATCTACAAATTTGAAGCAATTCCCATCAAAATCCCAACACAACTTGTTACAGACCTTGAAAGAGCAATTCTCAACTTCATATGGAAAAACAAAACTTCAAATATAGCTAAACTAATTCTGTACAGTAAAAGAACATCTGGAGGTATAACCATCCCTGATTTCAAGCTGTACTACAGAGCATTAGTAATAAAACTGTCTGGTGTTGGCATGAAATAAAACAGGTTAATCAATGGAAGTGAAGACTCAGAAATATACCTACATACCTATGGAAACTTGGTATTTAACAAAGAAGTCAAAAACATGGCAAGAAAAAAGAAAAACACCAATCAACAAATATTGCTTATCTAACTGAATATCTGCATTTAAAGGGATGTGAAAAGATCCATATCTATCACCCTGCACAAAACTCAACTCCAATTGGATCAAAGACTTCAACATAAAACCAGACACACTAAATCTAATAGAAGAGGAAGTGGGTAACTGCCTTGAACTCCTTGATATGGGAGACAAACTCCTGAACAGAATATCAATGGCTAAAGCACTAAAATCAACAATTAATAAATGGGACCTCATGAAACTGAAAATCTTTTGCAAGGCTAAGGTCATCATTAATAGGACAAAACAGCAGCCTACAAAATGAGAAACAATCTACACCAACCCTAAACCCAACAGAGGACTAATATCAAAAATACATAAAGAACTCAAGAAATTAAAGATCATCAAACCAAATAATCCAATTTAGAATGGAGTACAGAACTAAACGAAATTCTCAACTTTAATTTCAAATGGGTAAGAAGCAGTTTAAAAAAAAGTTAAACATTCTTAGGCATCATGGAAATACACATCAAAGAAACTCTGAGATCCTCCTATCTTATACCAATCAGAATGGCTAAAATCAAAAACTTAAGTGATAGCACATGCTGGCAAGGAGGTGCAGCAAGGGCAACATTCCACTATTGATGGTAGAAGTGCAAACTTCTGTAATCTTTTTGGAAATCAAATTGTGGTTTCTCAGAAAATGAGAACAGTTCTACTTTAAAACCTAGCTATACCACTTCTGGGAATATACCCAAAAGATGCCACACTATACCCCAGGGAGACTTGCTTAACTATGTTCACAGCAGTGTTATTTGTAATAGCCAGGAACTTAAAAAAAGCCTAGATGTCCCTCAACTGAAGAATGGATAAAGGAAATGTGTTTCATTCACACAATGGAATACTATTTAGCTATTGAAAACAAAGACATCATGTAATTTGCAGGCAAATGAATGGAACTAGAAGGTATCACCCTCAGTGAGGTAACCATACCCAGAAAGACATGTATTGTATGCACTCACTTATAATTAGACATTGGCCATAAAGTACAGGATAACCATGCTATAATTCACAGAACCCCCCAAAAAAACTGGGAAATAAGGATGGCCCAAGGGAGGATGCGTGAATCTCACTCAGAAGGGAAAACAAGTCATCAGTGGTGGATGGAGGGAGTCAAGTGGGTGGGAGTGTGGGTAAGGAGGTGTACGGGAATGGCAATCAGTTGTAGTGGCAGGGGGATGGGAGTGAGAAAGGAAATCAGTGGAGAGACTCTCATGCTAGCTGGTAGACCTGGGATTAGGGAAGCTATAGGAGCCTATGGGCAGTAGATATAGAAACTGAAGTGGACATCTCCTGCAGCCAAGCAGGACTTCCAGTGGAAAGAGAAGGACATTAAGCCACCCACAAAACCTTCACCTCAAAATGTATCCTGCCTACAAGATGCACAGGGATAAAGATGGAGCAGAGATTTAGGGAAAAACCAAAAATGACTGGCCAAATGTAAGATTTGCCCCATGTGAGAGAACTAGTTCCTGATGCTATTAATGATACTCTGATATGCTTATAGCCAGGAACATCGCATAGCTGTCTCCCAAGTAGCTTCATCAAGCAGTGGACAAAAACAGATGCGGAGATCCATAGTGAACCTCAGAGAGTCTTGTGGACAAGTGAAAGACAGAATTGAGCAAGCCAGTATGGTCATGGAAACCACCACAAGACTATAAAATCAACTAACATGGGCCCATAGAGGCTTACAGAGACTGAACCACCAACCAAAGAGCATGTAAGGGCTGGGTCTAGGCCTCCTCCCACATTTGTAGCAGATATGTTGCTTGGTCTTCATGTGAGTCTCCCAGCAGTTGGAGTAGGGGACTGTCTCTGAATCTGTTACCTTCCATTGGATCCCCTTTCCTTGCCTGGATTCCTAGTTAAGTTTCAGTGGGAGAAGAGGTGCTTTGTCCTGCTGGGACTAGAAGTCCCAGGGTTGGGTGGTACCCAAAGGGGGCTTTCTGGAGTGGAGAGATTTGTAAGTGTGGGGTTGGGAAGAAAGGAAAGTGAACAAAAAATTAAATTATGAAAAAAAAATGCCTTTCATGCAGTGGCTCTCAACCTTCCTGATGCTACAACTCTTTAATACAGTTCCTCATATTGTGGTGACCCCAGTCCATACAATTATTTTTGTTACTACTTTGTAATTATAATTTGCTACTGTTTTGAATCATAATAGAAATATTTTTGGAGCCAGAAGTTCACCAAAGGGGTCCCGACCCACAAGTTGATAACTGCTAGTTTAAACTATACCCACACTTCCAGGAAAGATATGATGACCTCCATAGTGGCATCCTCAAAGTCAGTCCACTGAAGTTTTCTTGTCTCAAATTATGTCCACACCTTTCCTTTGTCAATACTTTTCTTCCACACCCTTGCACAATTGCTTTTTTTTAAATATTGCCATCAAAATGTCTGTGTCACATTTGTGACCAACCACTTCTACCCAGTATGGATAAGCAGTCTCAAATTCATTATCTGGCAGAGCAGGAAATAAGAACAAATCTTGGCCCTTAACCTTGCTTTGGTAGATTTCAGAGACAAGTTAAGAAACGACTCAAAACCAGATCCTGAAGGCACAGAGGTTAGAAGGGGGAGGTTTTCTTGAACCTTTACAAGAAAAACTCAAATTTCCTTGTTACATTCAATCTTGACCTTACCCCTTCCTCTGATGAAATGCTTTTCCCCCTGTAGGTTCAAGAAAGAGAAAAAAATAAAATAAAATCAAAAGCAATAGAAATAGAATAAGTCAGAGCACAACCTGGAAAGGTCTGTCTCTTACAGCACACCCCAAGTTAAACTGTCAGTTTGTGAAATAGGAAAATTAAATGTGAGGACAACACTGGCAGCCACATGGAGCTGTTGTGTTCACATGCCCTGTGGGGACTGGCAATGACAGGCATATGCTTCTCCAGGAGAAAGAGCCCAGCTGGAAGCACTGTGCTCCTCATACAGCTGAGTAGTCCTCTGCGCATTTTAAGTGCAATTAATTAGGTTGATGCATAAAATTGTGCATATTTATAAAATATTGCATGCTGTTTCAATGCATGCCCATGATCTATTGCATCCAGAGCAGACTGAATAGAACTGGCTCATTGCATGCTTACCTAGACCATGTGATGAGAACTTCTTAAAACTTCTCTTTCATCTGCCTACAGAGCTCGCTGTTAGCTGCAGATACCACACTGGGCCATTGAAGACCAGGGCTGATTTCTCCAACCCAGTTGCAACTTCTGTGCAGTTTTGTAATGAATATTTTGAAAATGTTTACATAGCCATTATTAATAGACTGAATTAGTAATTAAGACTCCATGGCTTTTCTTGGTTCTCCTCAACCATCCTCTTCCTTGTTCTCTGGGAGATTCTTGCATTGTGAACTGTGGTTGATGGTGGTGAACAGCAGTGATCACTGTCTTGATGTCCAGCTAGAAGCATCTTTATTTCCTGGCCTGCAGGAGACTCATAGCTATTACAACCAACCCTGCTGCTCTTCGGTTGCCAGGAATAAGAGGAACACTATCATCTTCTTCAGCATCTTTCAGCTACTGACTGATGGGCATTGGGATTTTATACCAAACCTTCCTTGTTATGTGGATGGAATAATTCCAATGACATTTGATCTGACATTCCCCAAAATGAAAACCTACCCCAAAATACCTTCATATCCATTCCTCTTCATCCTCTCTGGCTATTTTTATATCACTGATAATCCATATCCTGTCTGAGTCTCAAGTTATTCTTTGAAGAACACAAAACTATGACAGGAAAGTATACAATTCTCAACACGGTTTATTGACGGAAGGAGAAAAACTTGTTTAAACGCATATTATGATAGAAAAGAATTGAAAATAGAGGAATAGTCAGAATTCTGATGAAAAACAGACAACTGGGAAAACAAAGGAAAATAGACACTCTTAGAATCCTTAGACCTAGGAGGAAAGGGGAGTTGACAGCAGTGTTTCAATCTAGGTAAGGATGTGGTACAGAAACACAATGGTCTGGATGAATTATAAACACAAATGTGATAAGAATCTTTCTGCTGTTTTGTGTGTGGACTCCACCTAATTCTATATACAGTGAAAATGAACGATGTCAGCTCATGGCTGATATGGGATAAAGATGATATAAGGAAATTTTAACCATTCTAACCTGTAAAATGGGAACACAATGGATTATGTAAATATAACAGTAATTAGAACCTTTTTTTCGATTTAGATGTAAGATATTAATTTTCTTTGCTACTAAACCAAAGAGTCACAAACTAACAACTTGAACTACATCCATTTTTTTCTAGGTTCAGAAATTAGACATGTTTCACTAGGAGCAGACTGGTTCCCTCTGTAGACCTAAAAAGGAGAGGATTCTCCTTGCCTTCTGTTTTACATACCTGCCTCTGTTCTTTGACTTGTTTCCCTTTCTTTACAAACATTATTTCATTCTTTATTTCTATTTTTTTCTTCTTTGCCCACTTCCTAATCTATCCCTCACACAAGAACCATGTAATCACTCTGACCCTCCTTGAAAATCTGTCCACTTCAAGACCATGAAGAATTCCAAAGTGCCCTCCATCCTAATAATGACACTTTTTATAACCAAAAAAGCAATAAATCTCATTTCAAGTATACCTCCTTAGCATGTCCAAGAAAGGAATATAACTGTCAATGTAAAGTCATGGCATAAACCATGTTAAAATTTCTAATTTAACATTTTTGTTGCTGTCGCTGCCACCGCGGAGAGCCCATGGGCAGCACCCCGAGAGCGAACTTGAGCCTCGGGACCACAGGTAAGACTAACTTATCTGCTGCAAGTGACTTGCCTGGTGGAATCGGGAAAAACAGAGGCAGAATTCCTCTAAGACCGGGCACGTCCTGTGTTTACCGGAAGTCCCACACCCGAGGATCCCGGCCCGCAGCAGCTCTCTGCTCCCAGAGCCCGTGGGAGACAGACCTTACCGCCTGGTCAGGTGGGCACTCCTGAGGCTGCAGAGCGGAAGAGACCACCAACACTGCCCACCCCTGCCCACATCCCTGGCCCAAGAGGAAACTGTACAAGGCCTCTGGGTTCCTGTGGGGGAGGGCCCAGGAGCGGCAGGAGCCCTGCCTGAGACACCGCCGGAACCTGAAGGAAACAGACCAGATAAACAGTTCTCTGCACCCAAATCCCGTGGGAGGGAGAGCTAAACCTTCAGAGAGGCAGACACGCCTGCGAAACCAGAAGAGACTGCTCTCTGCACACATTACTGATTCCAGAGGAAAGCACCAGAATCCATCTGGAACCCTGGTGCACGGAGGATCCCGGAAGGCGGCGAGATCTTCCTGGTCACTGCTGCCGGAGAGCCCGTGGGCAGCACCCCTGAGCGAACTTGAGCCTGGGACCACAGGTAAGACCAACTTTTCTGCTGCAAGTGACCTGCCTGGTGAACTCAAGGCACAAGTCCACAGGAACAGCTGAAGACCTGTAGAAAGGAAAAACTACACGCCCGAAAGCAGAACACTCTGTCCCCATAACTGACTGAAAGAGAGGAAAACAGGTCTACAGCACTCCTGACACACAGGCCTATAGGACAGTTTAGCCACTGTCAGAAATAGCAGAACAAAGTAACACTAGAGATAATTTGATGGCGAGAGGCAAGCGCAGGAACCCAAGCAACAGAAACCAAGACTACATGGCACCATCGGAGCCCAATTCTCCCATCAAAACAAACATGGAATATCCAAACACACCAGAAAAGCAAGATCTAGATTCAAAATCATATTTGACCATGATGCTGGAGAACTTCAAGAAAGACATGATGAACTCCCTTAGAGAACAAGTAGAAGCCTACAGAGAGGAATCGCAAAAATGCCTGAAAGAATTCCAGGAAAACATAAATAAACAAGTAGAAGCCCATAGAGAGGAGACACAAAAATCCCTGAAAGAATTCCAGGAAAACACAATCAAACAGTGGAAGGAATTAAAAATGGAAATAGAAGCAATCAAGAAAGAACACATGGAAACAACCCTGGATATAGAAAACCAAAAGAAGAGACAAGGAGCTGTAGATACAAGCTTCACCAACAGAATACAAGAGATGGAAGAGAGAATCTCAGGAGCAGAAGATTCCATAGAAATCATTGACTCAACTGTCAAAGATAATGTAAAGCAGAAAAAGCTACTGGTCCAAAACATACAGGAAATCCAGGACTCAATGAGAAGATCAAACCTAAGGATAATAGGTATAGAAGAGAGTGAAGACTCCCAGCTCAAAGGACCAGTACATATCTTCAACAAAATCATAGAAGAAAACTTCCCTAACCTAAAAAAAGAGATACCCATAGGCATACAAGAAGCCTACAGAACTCCAAATAGATTGGACCAGAAAAGAAACACCTCCCAGCACATAATAGTCAAAACACCAAACGCACAAAATAAAGAAAGAATATTAAAAGCAGTAAGGGAAAAAGGTCAAGTAACATATAAAGGCAGACCTATCAGAATCACACCAGACTTTTCGCCAGAAACTATGAAGGCCAGAAGATCCTGGACTGATGTCATACAGACCCTAAGAGAACACAAATGCCAGCCCAGGCTACTGTATCCTGCAAAACTCTCAATTAACATAGATGGAGAAACCAAGATATTCCATGACAAAACCAAATTTACACAATATCTTTCTACAAATCCAGCACTACAAAGGATAATAAATGGTAAAGCCCAAATAAGGAGGCAAGCTATACCCTAGAAGAGGCAAGAAACTAATCGTCTTGGCAACAAAACAAAGAGAAGAAAAGCACACAAACATAACCTCACATCCAAACATGAATATAACAGGAAGCAATAATCACTATTCCTTAATATCTCTCAACATCAATGGCCTCAACTCCCCAATAAAAAGACATAGATTAACAAACTGGATACGAACGAGGACCCTGCATTCTGCTGCCTACAGGAAACACACCTCAGAGACAAAGACAGACACTACCTCAGAGTGAAAGGCTGGAAACAACTTTCCAAGCAAATGGTCTGAAGAAGAAAGCTGGAGTAGCCATTCTAATATCAAATAAAGTCAATTTTCAACTAAAAGTCATCAAAAAAGATAAGGAAGGACACTTTATATTTATCAAAGGAAAAATCCACCAAGATGAACTCTCAATCCTAAATATCTATGCCCCAAATACAAGGGCACCTACATACGTAAAAGAAACCTTACTAAAGCACAAAACACACATTGCACCTCACACAATAATAGTAGGAGACTTCAACACCCCACTCTCATCAATGGACAGATCATGGAAACAGAAATTAAACAGAGATAGACAGACTAAGAGAAGTCATGAGCCAAATGGACTTAACGGATATTTATAGAACGTTTCACCCTAATGCAAAAGGATATACCTTCTTCTCAGCTCCTCATGGTATTTTCTCCAAAATTGACCATATAATTGGTCAAAAACGGGCCTCAACAGGTACAGAAAGATAGAAATAATCCCATGCGTAAGTATCGGACCACCACGGCCTAAAGCTGGTCTTCAATAACAAGGAAGAATGCCCACATATGTGGAAATTGAACAATGCTCTACTCAATGATAACCTAGTCAAGGAAGAAATAAAGAAAGAAATTAAAACTTTTTAGAATTTAATGAAAATGAAGGTACAACATACCCAAACTTATGGGACATTTAAATGAAAGCTGTGCTAAGAGGAAAACTCATAGCGCTGAGTGCCTGCAGAAAGAAACAGGAAAGAGCATATGTCAGCAGCTTGACAGCACACCTAAAAGCTCTAGAACAAAAAGAAGCAAATACACCCAGGAGGAGTAGAAGGCAGGAAATAATCAAACTCAGAGCTGAAATCAACCAAGTAGAAACAAAAAGGACCATAGAAAGAATCAACAGAACCAAAAGTTGGTTCTTTGAGAAAATCAACAAGATAGATAAACCCTTAGCCAGACAACGAGAGGACACAGAGAGTGTGCCCAAATTAACAAAATCAGAAATGAAAAGGGAGACATAACTACAGATTCAAAGGAAATTTAAAAAATCATCAGATCTTACTATAAAAGCCTATATTCAACAAAACTTGAAAATCTGCAGGAAATGGACAATTTCCAGACAGATACCAGGTACCAAGTTAAATCAGAACAGATAAACCAGTTAAACAACCCCATAACTCCTAAGGAAATAGAAGCAGTCATTAAAGGTCTCCCAACCAAAAAGAGCCCAGGTCCAGACGGGTTTAGTGCAGAATTTATCAGACCTTCATAGAAGACCTCATACCAATATTATCCAAACTATTCCACAAAATTGAAAACAGATGGAGCACTACCGAACTCCTTCTATGAAGCCACAATTACTCTTATACCTAAACCACACAAAGACCCAACAAAGAAAGAAAACTTCAGACCAATTTCCTTTATGAACATCGACGCAAAAATACTCAACAAAATTCTGGCAAACCGAATCCAAGAGCACATCAAAACAATCATCCACCATGATCATGTAGGCTTCATCCCAGGCATGCAGGGATGGTTTAATATACGGAAAACCATCAACGTGATCCATTATATAAACAAACTGAAAGAACAAAACCACATGATCATTTCATTAGATGCTGAGAAAGCATTTGACAAAATTCAACACCCCTTCATGATAAAAGTTCTGGAAAGAATAGGAATCCAAGGACCATACCTAAACATAGTAAAAGCCATATACAGCAAACCAGTGGCTAACATTAAACTAAATGGAGAGAAACTTGAAGCAATCCCACTAAAGTCAGGGACTAGACAAGGCTGCCCACTCTCTCCTACTTATTCAATATAGTTCTTGAAGTTCTAGCCAGAGCAATCAGACAACAAAAGGAGGTCAAGGGGATACAGATCGAAAAGAAGAAGTCAAAATATCACTATTTGCAGATGATATGATAGTATATTTAAGTGATGCCAAAAGTTCCACCAGAGAACTACTAAAGCTGATAAACAACTTCAGCAAAGTGGCTGGGTATAAAATTAACTCAAATAAATCAGTAGCCTTCCTCTACACAAAAGAGAAACAAGCCGAGAAAGAAATTAGGGAAACTACACCCTTCATAATAGACCCAAATAATATAAAGTACCTCGTGTGACTTTAACCAAGCAAGTAAAAGATTTGTACAACAAGAACTTCAAGACTTGAAGAAAGAAATTGAAGAAGACCTCAGAAGATGGAAAGATCTCCCATGCTCATGGATTGGCAGGATTAATATAGTAAAATGGCCATTTTACCAAAAAAGCGATCTACAGATTCAATGCAATCCCCATCAAAATACCAATCCAATTCTTCAAAGAGTTAGACAGAACAATTTGCAAATTCATCTGAATAACAAAACCCAGGATAGCTAAACTATCCTCAACAATAAAAGGACTTCAGGGGAATCGCTATCCCTGAACTCAAGCAGTATTACAGAGCAATAGTGATAAAAACTGCATGGTATTGGTACAGAGACAGACAGATAGACCAATGGAATAGAATTGAAGACCCAGAAATGAACCCACACACCTATGGTCACTTGATTTTTGACAAAGGAGCCAAAACCATCCAATGGAAAAAAGATAGCATTTTCAGCAAATGGTGCTGGTTCAACTGGAGGTCAACATGTAGAAGAATGCAGATCGATCCATGCTTATCACCCTGTACAAAGCTTAAGTCCAAGTGGATCAAGGACCTCCACATCAAACCAGACACACTCAAACTAATAGAAGAAAAACTAGGAAGCATCTGGAACACATGGGCACTGGAAAAAAATTTCCTGAACAAAACACCAATGGCTTATGCTCTAAGATCAAGAATCACAAATGGGATCTCATAAAACTACAAAGCTTTTGTAAGGCAAAGGACACTGTGGTCAGGACAAAATGGCAACCAACAGATTGGGAAAAGATCTTTACCAATCCTACAACAGATAGAGGCCTTATATCCAAAATATACAAAGAACTCAAAAGTTAGACCAAGAGGGAGACAAATAACCCTATTAAAAAATGGGGGTTCAGAGCTAAACAAAGAATTCACAGCTGAGGAATGCCGAATGGCTGAGAAACACCTAAAGAAATGTTCAACATCTTTAGTCATCAGGGAAATGCAAATCAAAACAACCCTGAGATTCCACCTCACACCAGTGAGAATGGCTAAGATCAAAAACTCAGGTGACAGCAAATGCTGGCGAGGATGGAGAAAGAGGAACACTCCTCCATTGTTGGTGGGATTGCAGACTGGTACAACCATTCTGGAAATCAGTCTGGAGGTTCTCAGAAAATTGGACATTGAACTGCCTGAGGATCCAGCTATACCTCTCTTGGGCATATACCCAAAAGATGCCCCAACATATAAAAAAGACACGTGCTCCACTATGTTCATCGCAGCCTTATTTATAATAGCCAGAAGCTGGAAAGAACCCAGATGCCCTTCAACAGAGGAATGGATACAGAAAATGTGGTACATCTACACAATGGAATATTACTCAGTTATCAGAAAGAATGACTTTATGAATATCATAGGCAGATGGAGGGAACTGGAAAATATCATCCTGAGTGAGCTAACCCAATCACAGAAAGACATACATGGTATGCACTCACTGATAAGTGGCTATTAGCCCAAATGCTTGAATTACCCTAGATGCCTAGAACAAATGAAACTCAAGACGGATGATCAAATGTGAATGCTTCACTCCTTCTTTAAAAGGGGAACAAGAATACCCTTTGGCAGGGAAGAGAGAGGCCAAGATTAAAACAGAGACTGAAGGAACACCCATTCAGAGCCTGCCCCACATGTGGCCCATACATATAGAGCCACCCAATTAGACAAGATGGATGAAGCAAAGAAGTGCAGACCGACAGGAGCCGGATGTAGATCGAACCTGAGAGACACAGCCAGAATACAGCAAATACAGAGGCGAATGCCAGCAGCAAACCACTGAACTGAGAACGGGACCCCCGTTGAAGGAATCAGAGAAAGAACTGGAAGAGCTTGAAGGGGCTCGAGACCCCATATGAACAACAATGCCAAGCAACCAGAGCTTCCAGGGACTAAGCCACTACCTAAAGACTATACATGGACTGACCCTGGACTCTGACCTCATAGGTAGCAAAGAATATCCTAGTAAGAGCACCAGTGGAAGGGGAAGCCCTGGGTCCTGCTAAGACTGAACCCACAGTGAACTAGACTGTTGGGGGGAGGGCGGAAAGGGGGGGGGGGGGGGGGGGGGAACACCCAAAAAAGAGGGGGGGGGGGAGGGATTAGGGGGGGATGTTTGCCCGGAAACCGGGAAAGGGAATAACACTCGAAATGTAAATAAGAAATACTCAAGTTAATAAAAAAAATAAAATAAAATAAAAAAAAGAAGCTAATTGTTTGATCCTCTGATTAAAAAATCATTTGTATCTTTTCATTTGTATCTTTTGTAAGATTTGGAATATTAAAAATTACATTTCAGCTAAAAAAAAAACATTTTTGTTGTTATTTATTCTGCCTCCCTCCCCAGTTGGTTGTTACTCAAAGACAAAATTTCTGTTGAATTTGTATTTCACAACTTTGAAAACTTCACTGATTATCTTTAGAAGTTTTCATTATTTTATATTCTTTAAGGAATTTGGTGAATGGTTACAAGAAAACATTATATTCTGGACACATAAAATCAGTCCCACACATATACTCCAAGCAGTGGTGACAGCATCTACTAACTCTGTACCAGTTCAAGCCAGACTGAGTTCTAGCATAGAGAAGGGATCTGGGCACATAATCTCAAACCCAGTTGTGGCAATACTGGCAGTTATTAGCTGTTAGCAAAGAAAGTCAGCTTTCTCTAAGAATGTAGCCCTTCACAAGTCAACCATGCTCTAGTGAAAGACCATACAACCGAAAATATTTTGCGCAATAAAAATTAGGTCTTACACAGTATTTTTTTTTTAACGAACATAAAATTGGATGTTTAGGAAAGTGGAATGAATATGGGGAGGGGGACATTGTGGTGGTGAATATAATCAAAACATATTGTAGGATACTGTCAAAGTCTTTGATTCAAAAAACTAATTAAAAAAGAAATTTTAGTATACAAAAACCTGTCAATAAATATAGATAGTGTTTCAAAACTCTGTTTTTCTCCTTGCCCTATTACCTTCCCTTGCCTTCTCCTTTTCAGGATAATTTTTTACAAAGTCACGAGAGCAAGCATCCTTTCTCCCTTCCTAATGTTTTCAGAAGCACCTTTCACACTAAAATGGTACTAGCTGCAAAATATTGAAGGTAATTATATTAGTTTTAAGAAGTTATCTTTTATGGTATTTTTGAGGGTTTAGTCATAAAAAGTTATTAAGTTTAGTCATAAATGGCTATTTATGTAAAAATGCCACACTGTAATTATTAAAAGAATATTTTCTTTCATTCTATTTGTAAGGTGAATTACCAAACTTATGTTTGCATGTTTAAACAACCTCGTGCTCTTGGGATATGTATATATGAATTGCATATTATCATGTTTGCTCTATATCATTGAGCATAGTTAATACTTAGCAATATTTTTATGCTTATACCCATATGTACTATACAGATTCTATAAATACACCCAACTTTATAGTATCTTTGTCTGGTTTTGGGATCAGTTAATTGTGGCCTTATAAAAGGTCTATGTATGTAAAATGAGAGACAAGAAACTGCTTTCTCGTGATCTAGTTATGGAGAATAATTAATATGAGAAAGAAAGATCATTCCAAAGCAAGAGGCGCTTCAGAAAGTCGCATAGGTTCTGACAGAATGTGGAGCAGGGAACTGTACCACAAAACTTGGTAATGATGAATGGGTTCACAAACCCTAGCACTCAGTGTTTAACCTACTCCTGACTAGATTACTTGCCTGGAACACCAGACCACATAAAGAATGTTACCACTGGTCACATAGCACAGAACACAGAGTTTTCCATTCTAATGAGGTATCTAGAGGCCCTGAGGGTTTAGCCAATAAGTTCCCTCCCAGGACATTCCTTCCTGCAAAAGGTATTTAATCTCTGGTCCACCCTGAGAAGTTGTATGAATCTATTTTTCATGATGATCAGTGAATAAACAGTATGGATAATCAAGGACAGTCGCTCTCTTCAAGACGTGCCACGGGGAAAAGCCTTTCTTACCTAGCCATGCAGCCTAAGTCTCTCACAAAGACCCCCTCCAAGCTCATAGACACTTATCACTAGTCAAGCCAGAGCCCCTACAACCCTAGCCCTGGACTGGCCAGCCTGTAGGCTCCATTCACGACTCCTCAGGTGTCCCAGCTATATCTAAGTATCCAGAAGTTAGGGAACATCCGCTTGAGCCTCAGCCTGCATCATTTCTCACCTGGGCTGGGATCCCCATCAGAAGCTGGGTTCTCCCACCCCTGAGCAGTGCATGGGGGATTCCCACAAGCCCTTCACCAGATAGAGGCATAAGGTGAAATGTAGCCTAGTGCTCTGTGTTTTGTCTGCCCAAGCAGAGTTCACATACTCCACAGAGACATAACGCAACCCACAATAGAACACTAGAAAAGAGATAGGAAAATGAGGGATACAACATAGAAGCCAAGCCAAATGCAACCAAGGCAGTGCAGCTCCTCAAAGGGATGTTAGGAAGCAGAAATGCTGGCCAAAACCCAACCTAAGCAACAATGACAAAAAGAGACAAGCTCACAGCTTCAAAAACCTATCACACTCCATTCCTGTATTTTTGGTGAGACAGTGCTTCCTCTTGTCTTATGGGTTATTAGGGAAGAGAAACCCAATTTTGTCACTCTATATAACTTGAAGGGTAGCCATTGGATGCCATCTTGGCAAAGAATACTGTTTAAAGTCAAGCATGTCTGAAGCCCTGAGAATAAGGAGCAATCACATGTCAGAAAATCTGAATTTGCCCTGCCAGAGTATCGGGGTGACTGCAGCACTGGAAAGCAGTTGGGCGTTGTGGAAAGGCCTGGCAAGTTGGAAGATGCAGGATGGAGAAGGGCAGGGGTCTGGACTCAGGCAGAACAGTGCACAGAAGAAGGTATCTCTGACCTTGACAGCCCAGAGTAAACCCATAACCTGACAGCGACTCTGGAATTTGTTAGCCATAAGACTGAGGTCAGCAGGTGATCAACCACTGGACCCAGCCATCTGCCAAGCAATAGTGTTGGTTGTTTAAACTTTGAAGCTACTTAGGAACACCTGATATCCACAGTTACATCACCTAGGAGGGGGAAAAACAGTATTTAGGGACTCTCCAAAGTACAGTGGCAGAGCATCCTGGACAAATCACAGTGCTGTAGCTGCTTTCTGCTCCCCATAAATCTAGAGCACACTAGCATATTGACTACCACAGGTAGCAAATCTAAGGAGTGTCTGACCAATAGGAGATCTGTAACAGATTGCAAAATTATGTTTGATCAGCAAAGGCCTCTGGTATGGAAAGAGGAAAACCTAATAAAGTAAATATACCTCTGATGGACATATGAAATGCGCCCACCACGAGTTCAACACCAGCATAAATCATGGGGAAAAACAAGAACCCACAAAATCAATGGTTCCATTTTACCACCTACCAAGCTACTGCCCTCATATACAAATCAAGAAATCTGTATATTTTAAAGATCCCCCAAAAAAGCTGTTTTAGTCCTTTACCTTCTAATCCACTTTCCCTGCCCCCAACACACTTGTGTGCATCTTCCTTATCTTTCCTATTAGTTGCATATTTCAAAGTAGTTTATCCATTTTATATTTTAAAATAGTAAAATGGTCTTTTATTTCTTTAATTCTTCTCATACATGTATCTAACTTTGAACATTTTTGTCACTATTGATCAGTCTCTTCCTTTTTGTTCTATGCATTCACCTTTTTTGTTTCCTTTATATAAATTATGGTCATATTTTAATATTATCTTGTTTCATTTTATTTAAAGATCTCATGTTTTTATTTTTAACACTTCTTGTATTTATCAGTTTACTCTTGATCTTCCTCACTATTGGTAAATCCTTTGTTTTCTTTTTCAACATTTTTGCTCTTTGTTGTGCCTCTCTAGAACATTCTTTTCACCCTTCCTTCTTTTCTTTCATTTAGCTTTTTCCTGATTGTGCTTCTTCCCTTTTTATACCCATTACCTAATTAAGTATAGTCTTTCTAAATTTGTCCTAAATGATTTTAACTTCATGGTTTAATCTGCCATCATTTTTCTATATCATTTTTCATGGCTGCTGATATATTTCTGAGCATTGCGTTTTAGCATTTTCTACATCTTTTAATGCAGTTGCTGCCAAAAAAGTTTTTGGATGATGCTAGAGGTTGAACCCCAAATGGGAAGAGAACTTGTGAGAAAAGGGTAAAAGGAAATGATATAAACATGTTACTCATGCATAAAATTCTCAAGTAAATTTAATTACATAAAAATTAAGTTGCATCTTTCCAAAATACAATGGCATAAGAAAATCCTTGCCATTCTAAATAAAGAGGTATTGGGTATAACAAGACAGATCAGGCTATGCAAGATCCATATCTAACAGGGCAAGCATCAAACTCTAAAACTCCATGTCTGGCATCCTGGCATTATCAGGGAATGGACTAGTTTCTGATGGCTTTGGTTAGCCTGACACTTCCAGTTCTGCTGACTATAGCTTATGTGGCATCTCTCTTGTGTTAATTCCACTTTGTCCCTGCAGCTTTCCTCAGTGGGCATCAGTCATGACATCTACACTGTTGATTAGGCTTCACCTTACCTTTTCTCTGCAATGACCTTTCAGGACTTTGTTGCCTTAGGAGGCACTTTTGTAGATTTGTCTATGTGGCAAGGCCATAGTGTATGAATAGACTTTTAATTCTTCTCTTTCAACCTTTATGAATTATTTTCTTCCTTTTCTTCATAGCTTTTACTATTGTTCTTGAGTTGAGGGAATTTTTCTTTCAATCTAAGTGAGATATTAATTATAACTTTAGTTGACTTGATTGTGCATGTCCCCTATCAAGTTAAGAGCATTTTCCTTCCTTTTTCATTGTGTAATTTTTTTAAAGACTCTATATTACTTGAGGATATGGCCGTTTTGCCTTTGTGTATCTATGTGCTCCACACGTGTGCCTGTTAAGTCCCCTATAACTGGTATTATACATAGTTGGGAACAACCATATAAGAGCTGGAAATTGAACTTGTATCTTCTGCAAGAGAAACAAGTGTTCTTACCCGCTTAGACATCTCTCCAACCTGAGTAGTCCAAGAAAAAAAATATATATATATATGTCATAAGAAAATTCTAGGTTTTTGCAAGGCTTCACTTTTGTGTTGTTTTTTCTTATTTATCCATTGATATGATGAATTTTATTGACTGATTTTGTGTTGATATACTTTTACTTGCCCAAGGTAAATTCTACTTTGTTATAGTATAGTCTCTTTGTTATTCTTATATGGAAGCCATTCTTCTCCCCTGAGAGTTCTGAAATTGATGTTACCAATGCAGTTCAGTAGAAGGAAAAGCATACATGTTTATTACTATGCACAGATGTCACAGAGAACATTATAGCTCAAAGAAGGACCAGGTGGTTGCGTCTTGGTAGAGAAGAGGGTAGTGGGTGTTTGAGGCAATAGAGAGTGGTAGAAATTAGTTTTTAAGGGAAATGTCTGAGCCTGAGGGGAATAATCATATGGAGTAAAGTTCCTCTGGGATTTACAGGTGATGTTTGACCATAAATCTTTTTCTCCCATACTATGACATCTCAGGAGGAATCCCAAAGACAATTGTTTTCTATTTCAGACAAATAAGGGACTTCTGAGGAATCCTTCCCCTGCGCTTACTGTGGTGATACATGAACAGTTTAAAGTTCAGAGTAACGTATTTTAGAATATCTTTTTCTAAGATGCAACATACTATTACAATTAACTTTTTAGTATGCTTTTAGTTTGAATAATAACATTGATATACATAAAGGACCATGGCCTGGAGTTTCCAGATGCTGATAGGTTTTGTCATTTGGATCAATTTTAACTTTCAAAAAATTCACTTACTTTGACTAACCTGTTGTATTTTTGCTATGTTTGTAATGCTTTCTTTCTGTGATTTTTAATGTCATGGAAACCAAATTAATGTGCCCTCCAAATGAGATGATGTTGTTAATGTGCTTCTAATTTTTTTCCTCTCTAATTTTGACCAGCACCTTATCAAATTTTATTAGTTTTCCTGAAGCTTTCAATTTCATTGGTATTTCATTTCAATAATTTGTATTTGTCTATTTTCCCATTTCTGTCTTTCTATTTCACTTGTTCTCATTTTTCTTGATCCATTTTGTGTGATCTGCTTAACAATGTGAAGGAATTTGGATACCTAACAGTACAGCCATAATACTTAATGTATAATTACCACATTTAGTGATAGAACCTGCACAAAAGACCTGGCACCGTTTCATGTTTGCTGGCTGCTGGTCAGCTGGCAGCTGCTTGATATAACTAGTTGATGTGATAAAAAAAAATAATGAAACCTCCAGAAGGCATTAAGAATCCTGTGTCAGCTACACAATAATTGCATGTTTGCTAAAGGCGACTGATACACTTGAGCTGTGGAACATTGCTCTAGGCTCTCTGAACAAAGCTGAGACTGACCTAAGCAGAGATTCAAACTCCCACATGGTTCTTGGGGTGCTTCAGGGATGTGCAAAAGAAATCCCATCAAATAGATAGGGGTGGGGACTGAGAAAAATACAGACTAAGAACACCAGAGAGTTAGATTTGATCATGTGAATGGAATGGGTGAAAGAGGGGCAGGATCACATTGTAGTGACTGCCTCTGAAGATGACCAGGACAATAACTTGACAAAGAATACATCAAATATTGCCTGAAATAAAAAGGATGTGAAAGTTAGAAGATATGATGGTAAATGTTTCAGTTGCTTAAGGCATACATGATGTTTTCAGACAGAGATAGATAGATAGATAGATAGATAGATAGATAGATAGATAGATAGATAGACAGATAAATAGATAAATAGATGTGAAGTGGTTACTATAGTGATGTATATTATTCATTGTTACACATTGTATAACATGATCATTTTTCTGTGGTAACAATACCTAAAGTATTCTTTATTTTATTAAATCTCTAGGATACAAGATGATATTATCAACACATTTAATATTAAATCACAAGACTTTTCATTCTACAAAACTGCATCTTTTACTCCTTGGCCGAAGTCCCTCCATTTTTATTACCCATCTGCTTAAATTCATTGTTTTATTCTCCCTACATATTCAACCACTTTTTTCTTGTTTGCCTAAATGAGTATTTTTCTTTTTATATATGGTTTATTTTACTTAGAAAAATGTCATCTATGTTTATTTGTGCTGTTGAAAATGACAATATCTCATCTTCTGGAAAATATTCTGCTGTGTGTGTGTGTGTTTATGTTTTCATAAATATGCTCTGCCACTCAGTGACTGCCTTTTTGGATCATTTCATTTGCTACATTGAAACTTTGTCAGTAGAAGTAATCCAAGTTGTTTACATTTAGTTTTGTTGTTAGTACTTGTAGGAAAAAAAAACATTAAACTTGATACAGAGGATTTACTTTTTCATGTTGTCTTTTAAGATTTGTGTGTGTGTGTGTGTGTGTGTGTGTGTGTGTGTGTGTGTGCATGTACCCATGCATGTGTATGAATGTGCATATACATGGAGATCATAATGATGGGTTTTACAGTGAATGCAATTCTTGGATCAACTGAGTAGACATGGACAAGTGAAAATTCATAGACAGGGAGGTAAGTATCTGTATTTGAAGACTATTAATGAAATCATCAGAGTGAAAGAGAATTCTGACTAGGCCCAACTAACTCTATTGTCACTAACACAGGGCAGGATGATCCTCCCGAGGGGATGATGCAGGATTAAAAGCAGGCCAGATATCAAGAGTGATCCAGAATAAAAGATGAGTTCTTGTTACATTTATAGAAATCCAGAGGTTGGGGAAAAGCACAAGTGGGTCTTCAAGAAAATTGGAATATCTATGTGTTAAATACTTTTAGACATTGAATCTGAGAGGTGCAAGGCTACCAGAAAAAGGATGGAACTATGGAATGTAGAGTTGGTTGGTTCTAGTCAGCAATTTGTAAAACTCATAAAGCTGTATGTTATTCACAAAGGGATTTCTGGAGATGTAATATTTTCTGATAATTGACTCCCCATGACCATAGAACATGCATTAGGTGGTTTCATGATTCACTTTCTAATTCATACACCATGCATAAATACCACTTCTGAGTGCTTATCCAAAGAACTCCACATTAACTGATCGCAGAGACATGAATATGTTAACAGATTGACTATCCACAATAGCTAAGTTATGTAACCAACATACATGTTCAAAAACAGATGAATGCACAAGAGAATGTGGTGTATATGCATACAGTGAAATTTCTTCATCTGAAAAGATAAATAATAATAAGTTATATTGTTTGCAGGAAAACAGATTCAATAATTAGGGAAAGTAATTGATTTAAATACTATATGTTTTCTATCATATAGGTGTCTATAGACACCTCTACAGATTTTATATGGGCAAATAAAATCATGTGTTCATGTTTCATATGAAAGTGGAACTATGGTACATACAGAGACTACTGGGAAGGAGGAGAAGTGTTGAAAAGAGGACAAGGGACCATAGGAAAGAATATTTTCTATATGAAAGTGACATTATATAGTAAATTACCATGTACAATGAATATACACAATGAAAATTTTAAAATAGACCCTAAATAAATAAAATCAAAAAGAAAAAGAGTTACCTGATTTTTTTTTTTTTTGGTCAAAGGAAAATAGACTTTCATGAAGCACTGCACAAAAGTTGAGATGGCCAACAAAATGGAAAGTTCAATGAGAAGACTCAAATTCCCTGCATAGGACATGGCTTCCTGATTCATTTTTCATCTTTCCATGGGAGCAAATGCACATATTTCTGTCTTGGTAAAGCCAGAGGGACTGCTATATCTGCTAGGCCTCTTTGTCACCCTTTTGATCCTACAGCTTTTACTCTCATCTTCCATTCCCGAGAGGCAACCTCTTTATCATCTGCTATGTTATGTAGGGGTAACTATTGCCCTTTCATTTGAGGTCAGCACTTTAGCTGCCATAACTCCCCCTGAAAAGCAGACACCCTTTTATTTATATGAAATTCCCAAGATAATATTAGGTCTTCAATATTCAGTAATGGAAGGTCATCTTCTAGCTGAAGTGTTGTCTGAGTTACTTGGTGTCACTGTGATACAGTGCCCTTACCAAGTACTTTAAAGGAGAAGAGATTTGTGTAGCCTTTTATTCTCCAAAGGCACAGTTCAATATGGTAGGAAAGGTAGATAAGGAAGGCATAGAGGCATAAACAAGATGCATGTCTAGTCAGAAAGGAGAACTTGGTGAGGCAGTAGACCTAGGCTCTCTAGTCATAAACACCCCCACTCCCACCCCTGTAGTGATCCACGTCTCCCAGGGAGATTCCACTTCTTACAAGTTCTAGAGCCTCCTCAAACAGTGACACCAGCTGGGGACCAGGTTCTCAAACATGACCCAGTTGGAGACATTTCATATTCAAACCATAATGAATAGTAATCTATGTGTTTGTGTTTTCCTTGGAGGCATTTTTGTATTAAATCATTAACTTTTGAACATCCTGTGTTTGTTTAATCACATGTGTGTTCATTATTAGACCAAGAAGGCAAGTACTCTGCTCACTACTGTTTCCTCCTTGATAATCACACTCATTTGCCCAGCCCTTTCTGACTGCAAACTTGTCTCCTGAAGATCGCCAGCTTTCTCTTCCCACTTGCATTAGGGAATGTGGATTATAGGTACAGAGAGTCTCCTGATAACATTGCCTATAAATGGAGATGTGTTAGTTCAGGCACAGTGAAACAGAGAGGAGGAAATGGCTTAAAAAACTAAAGGAGAAGCCCATGTTCAGTAATCTCAATCACAAGGTAGGGATAGCGAACTTCTTTCTCGGGTCTAATTATTCTCTTACAGCTTCCCTCATTCCAAACAATCATGATCACTTGTAGTTTCTCGTTTCATATTCTTTCCTTGGATTATTTTCCCTTTCTGCTAAACTCAAGTGTAGTCTATGATAACGTGAAATTTACATACTTCTGCAATCCAGTTATTCATTCTTTGATTATGTTCCTTCCAGAAAAGATTCCAGGTGTCTTGAAATGAAACATATCTTTTCATTTGCTACCAACATTAGCCCAGGGCTTGTTTCTTCAGGAGCTCTTGCTCTTTGATGAATACCTCATGGTCTTCTCCTATTCTCTGCAGTCCTGACTCAGGAAGCACTTTTTGGAATGTACTGTGGTATGTGAAGACATCATAATCCTGTTTGCAGTTGGTTGATCTAACTCTGGAACTGTAAAAACTATACATGTCATTCAGGAACGTCCATCATTTGAGAAAAGAACTCAGTGAATTATCATATATACCATATCCTTTCCAAGAAGTAAACTGCAGAGCCCATGCTTTGTCCTTCCAAGCTAAAAAGGCAGCATCACCGGAGAGCTTGCTTATTCCTCACCTCTGAGATAGCTTCCTGCATCCTGGATAAATCGTACAAAAGCTGCCTACCATGTAGAGTACAGGAGTTGAGATAAACACTTCCATTGTATTGTCAAGGATGTGCTATATCCAGAAACATTTCTCTGCACTGCTGAGAAATAGGAGCCAGAGGAAACAAAATTATTTTTCTTTCTCTTTCTCCCTGAATACAAAAACATTGTCACTTATCCCATAAGTGAAACACAGCAAGGACCTGACACATGACCGTAAATCACCTCCCTTCCAATATGACAATCCAAATCTCCAGAATGGGATTAAAGCAGTATGATTCAACGTGCTCGGCTCCAGTTAGGAGAAGACTAATTTAAAAGCTGGATTTTTAACTGTCATGGTCAAAACTAGAGACTTAATCAGAGTTGGATCCCAAACAAATTACTTCTCACATTTAAAAATTTCAAGTGTATTCACATAATTTTTTATTCACCAAAGAAAAGCTTACAAGACAAATATAAGCATTACATTTTCTGTCTCTTTCTTACAAGGAAATTTAAAGCTAAACTCATTATTCAATGATGCCAGACATGAAAACTGGATGTTCTGGCAAACTTTTCATTCAGTATTTATCTATTCTTCTAAAACCTGACTAACTTTGCTATATGCTAGATCTGAAGATAGAAACTGTGAACCTAATAGACAAAGCCTTCTGTTCTTGTGGAGTTTATGAAAAGAGGGAGGGTAGAAAACTATGAAATATCTATGTAATAGATGAGTAAAATTCATAATGTCTAATAGAGTGATGAGATGCACAATATAAACAGTAAACCATATTAATGAATAATATGAGCTTATAGTTCAGTGAATAAGAATCCAAAAGAATTCAAGAGATGAAGTCAGAATTTGGGGGTTCTGAGATTAAAAATTTTAAAAGCAAACACCAACCAGCTGGGAATGGAGAGTATATGTCTGTGGGGAATGCTAATGTAGGGAAATGTTGGAGAAATCCCACAAAGGGATAGCAGTTCTTTTTCTGACTGTCTCATCTGTCCCCTGAGGTAAGTTAGTCTTATCATATAGCTTTGCATCACCTGCAGAAATCCTACAGCACATTGTTGCATTGTTACAGTTATTAATTTATCAACAGGACATGTCACGTGGCTCTGGAACCCCTTATGGAATATAACTCACAGTAAGGTTTCTGAGAGATTTGAATGAAGTGGTTCAGGTTAAAGTTCTCGCTAGACTCAGATACTTGGTGTGTCATACTCACTGGAAGCTGGCATCCCTGAAATGAGAACCCAGGATGTAGATTGTGACAAGAAAGCAGGGGGTTGGAGAGTATGCTCTGGGGATCAAAGGCTTTTGAAGGAGTGAAAAATGCTGGGGTAGACAGAAAGAGTTCCAGGTTCAAACTCATCAGAGGCATCAAGCAACTTCATAGGGATATTGAATGTCGGAAGACCATCACTAATATGAGCAAGGGTTTACAAACAATAGCCCATGCCCTGCAAAAGATAAAAGATTTCCCATGATCCAGTCTTGAAACTGGGAGGTGACTACGGGGATGTTCTTTGTAGTTGTTATCCTATTTTAATAGTGTTTTACGCCTTCTATAATGAAATATTAAAAATTTGAAAGGAAAGATAAGAAGCAAGTGGTTTTGACCTGTGATTCCCTGGCAAACAAGTCATTACACATTCTTCGTGGGTTTGGAAAGTCTTTGGTAGCCAACAGTGCTACAAGAGAGAAGGTGCTCAACAGGGAAGCTTCAGCAATAGCATCTACAATAAGGAGATGATCACAGGAATCCACATCAGCAGATTGGGGCAGCTTACAAAGATGTTCACCACAGTGCCTACTGCATGTTACTTTCCTTCTGTGCCTCAGAAAGTTTCTAGAGTAGTTTCTGGCCAATAGGGGTGTCTCTTCTTTTATTGGCGCTCTATGGCGGACCATGCTTTGACCATTTCTAAAGTTCTCCAATTTGCAGGAGCATCTTTGCAACGCACTGTGAAAGCTGGTGCCAGGATTATCTAGGAAGAAACCAAGGCTGCATGAAACCTCAGACAGTGGGCTCGGTAGTCAGTACTGTGTGTACCTATTGCTCCTCCTCCAAAGTTCAGACTCCGCTGTGGCACCTCACTGTCTCTCCATCTGTGCCGTGGCTTCTCCCTAAGCAAATTGATTAATTTGAGTCAGAGACAGGGCCCTGCTGAATGCCATCCATCTTCTAAGGACACCTGGGTGGCAATGTGTCACTGCTTACTCCAGATTCCTAGGCTCTTAGATTTGAGAACAGCTGCACCTGTAAACAGGCAGGCCTCCAGGAGGCTTTGCCTAGTGACTTGTAAGGATTCATGAATTCCATCATCTCTGCTTTGAATGCCACTTCCACTCTGCCTCAGCAGAGGTAATGAGAACTTTAGAAAACACATTGATTTATCATTCCTCGTGGCTACTGTGATGGTTCAAATGAGAAATATTCCCCACAGGCTTTGGTACTTGAACACTTGATCCCTGGGGGTTTGACCTTACCTAAGAAAGTACATCACTAGAGGTGGGATT
The DNA here is from genome assembly GCF_011064425.1 of Rattus rattus. NCBI lineage: Eukaryota > Metazoa > Chordata > Mammalia > Rodentia > Muridae > Rattus > Rattus rattus. The sequence continues at coordinate 241,832,656 of NC_046154.1, forward strand.
TAAAACTTTAAAACATCATGCTAATTCCAATCTACTTTCTCTGATTCATGCTTGTGGTAGAGATGCGAGCTTTTAGCTTCCAGCTCTTGCTCCCATACCGGATGCTTGTTGCCATGTCTCTCTGTTGTGATGGAGGCTCATTCCCCTGTAACCATAAGCCAAAATACATTTTTCTGCCACACATTATTTTTCGGTATGGTTTTTACCACAGCATGAAAGATAACTAATGACTGGTTGACTTCTGATTGACAACTTATACTTGTCAGAAGCTGGAAAGAATTTAGCAATACCCAAAGCAATGCAAAAGGGGAGACTGCCTCCTTACCCTCAGGTAGCCTACAGGACAGAGGCTCAGGAGTAGAAGTGTGGAAATTTTGGTCTTCAGACTACCCAGTTATATTCTACCGCCTTCTGCTAAGGTCATAAATTAACACTGCACTAGTTCAAGGTGTCAGAAGAATGACCCACTGTTTTGAGGAGATTGATAGTATTATGTTTTAGTAACAATATCCTGTCAGAAAGCAAAGATGGCAAAATGTGTGGTGAATACAGATTTACTAGGGATTATTTAACAAGACCATATACAAACATTTTTATAAACACAAACACAACACTCAGGCTATTTTGAAGAATAAACTTTTAAAAACTGCTCTCTTGTTTCTAGGATGTAAGATCACCTTTAGTCTTCACATTATTTGTGTAACTTACTATATTTATAAATTTTCCAAATGAGACTGAGACTTAAGAAAATAAGGTGACACATGGGTCACAAGTGACTCCTTCAATTTTCATGTTAAATAAGATGATATCTCTGTTCTAAGCAGAATAAAATGTCTTTTAAATGTAAGGGTAGCATTGGGCACAAATATCTGTAGAAATATTCATTGTATATTTTAGGAACTCATTTGAGTATAACATCCTCATATATTCAAACCTTTGGTTTCCATGTTGCTATGGTTGTGGATCCTTCTGGCTGAGAAATTCTCTGATTTTGATAAAAGATAAGCCAAATGAGAAGTCAGAACTCTTGAGCAGAGGTGATGAGAGCTTCAGGAAATATATGTTTTTTAGTTTTAACCCTACAGACCCTTCTGGAAATCTGTTAGGAAAACAGATAATTAAAGTCCTATATGGTAGCATACTAACTTGTTTTTCATAATCTGTTCCCATCACTCTTTATTATGCCATGAATGATGTCACTCAATTAGGAGTGATATGCCTTCTTTCTCCAAGAAGAGAAATACAGACAGCAGAAAGATTCAAGTGAAGTAACTCCTTCCTGACAATGCCCAAGAGTCTCCAGGACAAAACCATGGGCTGTCTGGCTCTGAGAACAAGCAGCTCATTATGACCAAAATTGTTTAATTCCAAAAAAAAAACTCTTGTTTTGCGAAAGCAAAATAATAAAAAGGAAGCCAAGAGAAAAGTACAGGAGATGAACTGACACCCGGGGAATTGAATGCAAAACAGAGCTCCCTAAGTAGATTGAAAATTATAGCAGAAGACACCACAAAAGCATACAACCCGTCTAAGTTTGTATAAGCAATAGGACCACAGCTATACACATAAATGACAATGCACACACAGCAAATACCTCAAGGAGTACCTGACACCATAGCATCCAAAATATGTGAACACATTGTAGTTAATTGAATTTACTAAAATTCACTATCAACTCATTTGTTTGAGGTGTATTTCATATATGAGCTCATATATTCCTCACAATAGCCCCACTGGATACATTTCACATGCCACTGTATGGATGAAAGAACTACATTGGGGAGTTCTTTTTTCTGTCATGATCCATTTCCTTTATGCTTTATAGTTTGCATGTTTAAACATTTACCAATTAACACTGAATCATCCTTATTTTAAAGTGGCACAGATTGAAACAATGAGCCGGTGAATGTTACTTTGTTGCCTACCTCATTTCTTTTCAGAACTTGCCATCCTTGTGACCAGTCTGCTCACTTCAACTGGCCACGCCTCCCATCTCCGAATTCTATGGTTTACAAGTCTGTACCTTCATTTTTCTGGAAATTCCCCATGATGAAAGAAAATAGCATACTCTACCAACCATCCATCTACATTCTATTGTAGCACTTTGTCTAACTGTGTCCTGTGTGTGCCACTGTAAAGAACTTATGTGGGAGTTGTGGCCTCCTCCTTTAGGTTACCTCATGGACCAGAAGAGTCTTAGTTAGAGATTCTATTGCTGTAAAGAGACACTATGACCAAGGCAACTCTTTTTTTTTTTTAAGTCATCTTTTTTTTTTCTTTTATTGGATTTTTTTATTTACATTTTAAATGTTATCCTTTTCCCTGTTTCCCCTCCACAAACCGGATATCCCATCCCCCACTCCTACTTCTATGAGGGTGCTTCCCTCACCCACCTACTCCCTCCCACCTCCACACCCTGACATTCCCCTACACTGGGGTATCCAACCTTGACCTGACCGAGGGTCTCTCCTCCCATTGATGCCCGACAAGGCTATCCTCTGCTACATATGTGGACAGAACCATAGGTCCATCCCTGTGTTCTCTTGGGATGGTGGTTTAGTCCCTGTGAGCTCTAGGGGAGAGGGGTGAGGTCTAGTTGGTTGATATTGTTGTTCTTATGGTGTTGCAAACCCATTCAGCTCCTTCAGTCCTTTCTCTAGCTCCTCCATTGGGGATCAATCCCACTCTCAGTTCAATGGAAGCTACGAGCATCTGCCTCAGTATTTGTCAACCTCTGGCAGAGCCTCTCAGGAGACAGCTATATCAGGCTCCTGTCAGCATGCACTTCTTGGTATCTGCAATATTGCCTGGGTTTGGTGGCTGTACAGACCAAGGCAACTCTTATAAGGGGAAAAGATTTAATTAGTGCTGACTTAGAGTCTCATTATCCTGATGGCCGAAGCATGACAGTGTATAGACAGACATAGTGCTAGAGGAGCCAATAGTTTTACCTACTGATCCAAAGGCAGCAGAATTAATGTCACATTAAGCATAGTTTGAGCATCTGAGATCTCAAAGTATATCCCTCCCAGTGACATATCCTCCAACAAGGCCACATCCACTCCAAAAAAGTAACATCTCCTATTAATGCCACTCCCTATGGACCAATGGGGAGCCATTCCTATTTAAGCCACCATATTCCACTTCCTGTCCCCTATAGGCTTGTAGCCATAAAATAGTGCACACTTCCTCCAACAAGGCCACACTCAAATCACCTAATAGCGCCACTCTCTATGGGTCAAGCATTCAAACAATTGATTCTGTGGGAGCCATTCTTATTCAAACCACCACAAGCACCTTTCCAGCTATGTCTTGTCCTGAATATACATCAGTATACTAGCTTCATTTTGATGCATGCACTGAGAGAGAATGACTTCACTTCTTTTGTATAAGTGATCAGTGAGCATCTGTACAGCATAATCCCAGGAATACAGATTGATAAGCGACTTATTTATGAAAATAATATATCACCACCTATTCTCAAATATCCTCAGTAATACATAGATCCATATGGGTATCAAAATAATATCAGATGACCTATATTCTTGAAGTTACTGAGCAGATACCAATACCAAACTGATGAATCATGAACACCACTCATTTGGGACTATAGAAAGAGCCCAAGACTGAAACATGGCAGGCATACTGACCTGTTACTCAGTCACTCATGATGAGCCTCCTTTAGAAAGATCACCAAAAGTGAAGGAACACTGCCATTGTCCCTAGGATGAGGGACTTAGCTCAAGTACAGTTTCTCCCACCTGGGAAACACAGACTCTTTATGGGACACTAAGAACTTCCTGCTACTCAGACATGAATATGACAACGCTATGCCCTAAACATCTCTGTGTCTGCAATTCCCAAAACTTCTGTAGTCCCCTACTGAGACTTCCTTACATCTGCTTTATTTTCTACCTCCATCGTCTGTATGGACCCCCTGAACTCAGAAACTACTTTAACACATTTGTAGCAATTCTGAAACACAGACATATACACGTGTGTGTGTGTGTGTGTGTGTGTGTGTGTGTGTACATTATTGTGTGAAGCACATTGAAGCTGAGAGTTAATATTAGTAACTAAGATTGGAAAAAAAGATTTTGTTATTACTCTCAGCCATGCCTACCAGGTAAAATCTGCTCCAATTGGTGAAACAAAGCCAATAAAATCAATATAGCTTATAAACTTATTATTCACGGAATTATGACATTGTGGCAAAATCAAGTAGGTTCACCTATGCTTCTGACATTGTTCTCTCACAAAACCTTCACCGATGGTTTCTTTTTTTTTTTTTTTTTCAAAATTTTGTCCTATATAAAATAAAGCTCAAAGCCTCTAGGCCCTCCTATAGTATCCACTCCTTCTCTTCTCTCGGTCCCATAGAACACGCTTAGCAGATCCTCTAACTGTTGACTAGGGTTGATCACTTAGTATGCCCTTGAAACAAAACACTCACAGCTACTGTGTTTTCAACTGTATTGACATTTGGAGTTGAGGCTTTTGAGAAACAATGGGGATTAGAGGAGGTTGTTACAGTTAATCCCACAATTGCATTAAAGGGACCAGAAAACAGTGAGTTTTATCTGTCTAGCATGATTGCTGTCCTAGCATGCACCCTTTATCAGGATATGACGCGATGAAACCTCTCCAAATATGAAGCAGTTGTGGCATCACACTTTCAGGCTTCTTAGGCTTTAGAATTGTGAGCTGAATTAGTTCCTATACTCTACAAACTACTTGGTCTTGTGTATGTTTGCTATAGCAAAACTAAGCAGACCAAGAGAGAAACAGTATCATGAGAATTTTTTTATTGTTTATTTTATTTATTTACATTTTAAATGTTATCCCCCTTTCTGGTTTAACCTCTGCAAACCCCCTATCTCACCCCCCCACCACTATGAGAGTGCTTCTCCCATCCATCCATCAACTCCTGTCTCTCCCCTCTAGCATCCATCTATGCTTCAGCATCAAGCCTCCACAGGACTAAGGACCTCCCTCCCACTGATGCCAGCTAAGGCCATCCTCTGCTACATACATAGCTGGAGTCATGGGTCCCTCCATGTGTATTCTTTGGTTGGTAGTTTAGTCCCTGGGAGCTCCCGGGAGTCCAGTTAATTGTTACTGTTGTTCTTCCTATGGTGTTGCAATACCGTTCATCTCCTTCACACCTCAGGCTAACTCTTCCATTGCAGTCCCCAGGCTCAGTCTGATGGTTGGGTATTGAGTTTCTGCATCAGCATTGGTCAGGTTCTGGCAAAGCCCCTCAGGGGACAGCTATACCAGGCTCATGTCAGCAAGTGCTTCTTGGTATCAGCAATAGTGTCTGGGTTTGGTGTCTGAATATGGGATGGATCCCCAGTTGGGGTGGTCTCTGGGTGGCCTTTCCTTCAGTCTCTGCTCCACTCTTTGTCCCTGCATTTCCTTTAGACAAGAACAATTCTTGATTAAAATTTCTGAGGTCGGAGGGTGGCCCCATCCCTCAACCAGTAGGTCATGTCTATCCACTGGATATGGTCTCTACAAGTTCTTTCTCCCCTTTGTTGGATATTTTGGCTAATGTCATCCCCATGGGGTCATGGCAACCTCTCGCTTCCCTGGAATTTGGGACTTTCTAGTGCTTACTCCCAGATGCCCTCCCCCACTGCTACATACCGCCATCCAATTTCCTGACCCTCTGTACTTCTCCCCCATCTCCTCCCACAACTGATCCTGAAAATTACAATTTATATACAGAGATCCGGCATTATTATAGTCCCCATTTTATGAATGAGAAAATTGGCACAAAGGATCTAATTAGCTAACCCAAGATAATGCATTTACTAGGAACAATTGCTTTATACACTTCCAAATAATTTAGTTCAGCTGCAATATAAACATTTTCTTAACTAACATAGCCATGAGCAGAAATTACCCGAGGAGAGACCCCCCTCAAGCCCCAGATCTTTCATACCGACATACTAAGTCTTAGTGACAGAAATACATCATACATTTAGAGTTATTCATGATCCATCGGTGAGAACCTTAGTGCAAAAACATTAGGTGCTGCTGACATTCTCACAATTTTAGTAACTATGTAATTTTGTTGGACTCAGTACTAAGTTGATTATATTAAAAGCAGATAGAATGGTGTGTACACCATTCACTCTTTGTGCTGCTCAGTTATGGACCAATAGATTTGTTTGACTCCAATTAAACTGTTGAAGAATATATATTCCCTGCTAGGTCTCAGGTTTACCCATTCTATAAAGCAAATCGGTATATACACAACAAATCAAGTTCAAAGTGCTCACTTGGGACTTGGTTGTGCTTTCTGGTCAACGTTTTCGTGATTTGCCAATGTGAACAATGTACACCTGCTGTCTCTCGTGCATCTTTTCCAATCGCCTCTACCCTACTCAGACTAAATTAGGTGGTTCATTTTTATTTTCATTATCTCCTGCTCTCGGTTTTGGTATTTTTCTGTGTTGCATTATGGGTGAATGTGCTCGGTTTAGTCTTCCAGCTTCCTAATTATTTTTCAATTCTGTGCCTATCTAATATGTCCATTGGGATTTTGTTTCCAGTGACATTTGTCACTTCTGGAAGTTCTACTTGGTTCTTTTGTAAAAATGCATGACTTTTCATACAGAGAAATTCATTCTGTCTCCTTTATGTTCATTGCTATTTATTTTTAATTTTTAAAATGCAAAAATAAATGTATAATCTATGCTTAATTTCTAACACATATATACAGTCTGAGAAATCTAAACATCTTGCTTTTTCTGCTATCACTTTCAGTATATCCTTGGGTATGTTAAAGTTTTTAATCTAAGCTTATTTACTATGAACCCATCTCTGTGACTCCTGGCAAAACTTTGGTTTAAATGTCCCTTTTCAAAGGGCCCATTTATCCCACAATATGGGAGTGATCCAACTCTGGGACTGTCTCTCTGTTTATCAGTAAGATTTGAGAGTCTTAGGTTTGTAATCAGTAAATCACTTGACGTTCATTGTGTCAGTGTAGTTCTGGCCTTCATAATCTCTATGTATCTTTCTTATGTTAAGGGGTAATGACAAACTCTGGGTACTGGGGAGTCACTGCCACCAGTGCTGTGACCACACTGAGCCTACATGGCTCCAATAGAGCCTTCCTAACCTAAGGTCACACCAGAAATCCCTGACCAAATCCACTATATCTCCGAACAAAACAGAAATAAATGCATGAATGTGGAAAAGGGACTTGTACGAAGGTGTTGGGGTTGAAGCAGGGAGGAGACAGGGAAAAGTGTGGGTGAACAATCCGAATGAAACACACACATGCATGAAATGTTAACAAACCACTTCAATAAATAAAACAAAAAAGAAAAATCATTACTTTTATTCTTTCCTTGAAAAATACATCTAAAATTAAGCAAGATTTTAAAAGATTCATAAAACTCTAATTGTAGTCCTATGTTTTCCAGAAGGCAGGCTTTTCTGGAAGCTGAAAGATGCCAGATTTATATTACTAAACCAGCACTTACTAAGTCGGAAGTTGAGACTTACTCCTGACTTACCATAAGATATGGCAGCACAGTGAGAATCTAAAACACCCCAGGCTTTCCCCACACTACGTCAGTAAGGGTCACACTGCTTCTCTAAGGCCAAGTATTTTCCAAGAAAAGTTTGGAATGGCTCTTAAGGTTCATCAAGTTGTAAACAGTGCATGGGAATGAACCCTGTTTTACACAAGGAGTGCCTGCATCTCAGATCACACATTAAAACCATCCTTGTAACAGAGTTAGCTGTGTTTATTCCCCAGGGGCCTCCTTGTAAATGACCTCTTCCCTATGCAATTATAGAGTTAGCGCCAAAGCAGCAATGTGACTGAACCACCCAGCAGCCTCAGGCTTAAGGATTTCAAAGGCTTCAGCCCCAACACAGTTCAGGAGGAGGGTGTTTCAATGACTCTGGAAGTCGTATTTGATCTTCCCAATGTTTATTGACTTTAGAGTTGTTGCCATGACCACCTTGGCTACCGCAAGAGCATTTTAAGAGCATATAAAGCAATCACATGGTCAGGGGACCTTTATTTTCGATCATCTATTATCCAACGGCCTTTTCTATTAAACACATTTCACAAGCGCCAGTTAACTGTAGGCCATGGAGGTTTGTTAAAGACTATGGTCCCATCCAAATCTCTTTGTCTTTCACCTGTTTAAGACCTACCTTTAACCTGTAAGCCCCACTAGCCCAAGGACAAGGTAACTTCCTGGAATGCTGGGAGTTATGGTTCTTGGAAAATAATAAAGCCTCATAGGAAAACCCAGTGGCATTATGGATTTGTCCTAGTAAGCTCCAGTCTCCTCTCATTTTGTCAGAGGAGCACAGGCATTGGAAACATGCACTACCAAATAGGACTTTCGTGTGGGTTCCGGTGATGCCGAGTAAGGTTCTCATGCTCACACAGTGAACACTTTACCCACTAAGTCCCTTCCCGATCCCAGATTTAGATACTTGAAATGAATGATCTTAAAAGAGTTCTTTCCTGACCTAATCAGTATCTTGCTCTCAGCATTATTCATACTCCATTAGCTGAGTCCTCAACTATGTTGCAATTCTGTGAATCCTAGACAATGAGTAACTTCCTTGACAGGCACTCAATACCCATAGACCTTTCCCCATACCACTATAATAACCTAGTTCCAGACATCACCAAATGCCCCACCCCAATCTAAATCCCTGTTACAAATTTCTAAAGTCATTGAACATTTTCACAAGTACAGTGTTCCTTTGGGGGCAAGAGAGATGGCCGCAAAGTTAAGAGTGCTTGTTGCCCAATCCCAAGGACCAGAGTTCAGATCTCAGCACTAAGTTAGAACCGCTCAACAAATGCCGATAGCCACAGCACCAAGGGATCTAATACAAATCCGTACTAAAAACTAAGAGAGGAGCATGACCCCAGTTTCTCCTTCACTTTCTTAGATTCTTGCGTATAGTTCATTATCTGACACATGAAAAAATTAAGCCATCCTCTACTTTCATTTATGTATGGATTAATGTTATTTTAACTATTCAAGTATAAAAGATTAAACTGCAGGTGCAGAACTTTAAAAAGATAAAACCTGAAATCAATTCTCTCTGAGATACTTATCTTCACTTCTTCATGCTTCCTTCTCTGTGGCTGCTGCTTAGACTCTCTTGAGTCTCTTCTTGATTCTGTCTGATAAGACATCCCTGTTTGAAGACACATCACAGGTACCAATAGTTCCATCTTCTGCGATTTCTGCTTATGGAAATGATGTACTTAAGACTTAGATTACGTTACCAGTGAAAGACTCTATCTCAAAGGAAAAGAGAGAGTGGTGGCTGCTGAGAAGGAAAACCTGAAGTTGTCCTCTGGCAAGTACACACACACACACACACACACACACACACACACACACACACACTGATGGACCTAAGTCTCTAGACACAGGGGTGTTTTCTCTTCCCTAAGAGTCAGCTTGGTTAAGATCATGTCAGAGTCAGCAATTTCACCCACTTTTCTTCCCTTCTTCACACAGAGAAAGCACAATGACTCTGTTTTCTTCTCCACGCATGCTTGGGCTGGGACTGTGTCTTGGTCTCTTGTGTTATGGAATGTCTCTAGGAGTTTCTCTTCTATAGTCTTTGCTCCCTAGTCTTTACTATCTATCCATGCTCCTTTTTCTGCCCACTGAACTGGACCCCAGTACTTATGCTCACTCTGCCTTAACATATCTATTGGGAGGACACCTTCTTTTACACAAAGCCATTTCCTCTGAGGAGCTTTGTGGGGCCATACCACTTTCTCAAATCCAGATGAATTCAGATGTCCCTACGCCATAGCTTCCTGAATATCTCTTTCCAACTCTCATCCCATGTCCCGTTGCTGCACTTTCCATCACGGTGTCTACAGTGTAGAGTGACGGCCCTCCAAACCCTGTTCAGTGGATTCTCATAAAATTCCTAATCTCTCCCTCAAGTTAGCTCCCCCAGGACTTCCCAGCCCTGTTCATCCAGTGGACAGAAAATTCTCCTGGGATATCGTGCAGAGAATTATTTAGTACCTGTCTCCTCCCCTAGACTTTACTGCCTCTGTTATCAAGGACAAGGTGTTTTAATTACGTCTATATGTACAGTAGTTTATTGGTACCTGGCAGGTGTCCCCTCAATAAAGGTTGATGAATGCATCTACCCAGCTGTTCTGCTACATCTCTGCTTCCTGGAATCCCATGAGTTTGTATAACAAGCATCAAGCTCACTGCCTCATGACCTCAGCATCTAGACCAGTACCTAGTGATCACTAACTACTTATGAATTAATAAATATCATCACCGTCATTGTCTCCAGAATTTATTGAATGCTTACTTTGTATGCACTAGGACATGTGAGAGGCACTTCTCAGGAATTATTTAATATAACCACCTTTAGGAGGCATGGGCTACACTCGATTTTAAAGCAAGGTGACTGAGATTTTGAGAATTTAAATTATTTCTTTGTTCACATATCCATGTCAGTGGAACGAGTGCTCAGCTGCATGTGGGACATATATATATATATACATATATATATGTATGTATATATGTGTGTGTATATATAATATATATGTATATAATATATATATTACATATATATGTATATATAATATATGTATATATATTACATATATATATATATCATCACTACCTTCAATTCTCAAGAAGTAGGGAGAGAGAGTCTAAGAGCTGCAGTTATAGAACACAGAACAACCCTCTGTCTTCTGACTTGACAAGTCACTGCAGTCATGAACTTAGCAACTATTGTTTCCTGCTTAAGATCTGCAAAGCCTCAAGCCAGTCAATATTCTAGCTACACTCCACCCCTAACTGAGGAACTATAGACAGCTGATAGCTTCAGGGGGAGACAGAAAGGATAATCCTTACGGGAGTTTAAAAAAAAAAAGCATAAATCAAGAAGGAATGTATGGGAAGGAAAGGAGGTTAAATAGGCTTTAAAAAAAAGTAGATTGTACTGGCTGGTGTTGTGTCAACTTGACACAAGCTAAGGCCATCAGAGAGGAAGGAGCGTCTGTTGAGAAAATGCCTCCATGAGACCCAGCTGTAAGTCACTTTCTCAATTAGTGATCACTTAGGGAGGGCCCAGCCCATGGTGTGTAGTGCTATCCCCAGGCTGGGGTCCTGGGTTCTATAAGGAAACAAACAGAGCAAGCCATGGGAAGCAAGCCAGTAAACAACACCAACCATGGCCTCTGCCTCCAGGTTCCAGTTCTGATCGAGTTCCTGTCCTGAATTCCTCTTATGATGGATGATGATCTGAAAGTGTAAGCCAAACAAATCCTTTCATTTCCACCTTGTCTTTTTTGTCATTGTGCTTTTGTTCAGGGATATAAATCTTAACTAAAACAACAGATATAATCATATTTCGTTTGATTAAACACATAAAATTCTTTTATAAAAATAAAGAAAAAAATAAAGAAAGTAGAACACTTTAAAGATATATATATATGTATGTATATATATTCTCAACATTTTGTTTCAACATACATAACTGTTAATGTGCATGTTTGTGTGTTTACCTCCTAGAAAGCAGATTATGGCTGCTGCTTTGAACATGTCTTCCTTACCAGAGTCCTACTTAACCAGTATACATTATCTCCATAAAGTACTCTCTATTCTCACAGACATTAAGGTGTTTTAAGATACCTTCTGAATAGAGATGTCATCTAGATCTTCATGATTTCACCTCTATTTTTTTCTACTTATTATGACCAGATGGAAGTGGCTGTCAATTTGTAAATCAGCATTTCTTGGTGGTTTTGTCTTTGCAAGGTTCAAAGTTTTTCAGTGGTTTCAGAAGTAATATTTGCTTTGTGCCCAATAGTTGCCTTGGTTTATAATAGAGTTTTCACATGATACTTGCCTATAAGAAACCCCAAGGTCTCCTGCTGGAAGCCACTCATCTGTCTACAGCTTTAAGCTGGAGTGCTTTGCAGAAGATCAGGCCTTATTAGTTAGCTGGGCTTGTTCCTTCTATCTCTTCCTCTAAAATAGACAGGCTACTTGAGCACTCTCCATTAGAATTTTTGCTACATGTTGACAGAAGTCATCATGCCTGGCCTTGGGATGAGGACAGTGCAGAGTGAGAGGCACTGGACCATTCCAACTAGTGTGAATTGCTGACTCAGCTAGCTCAAGATACCTGATGTGGAAGAACCAAGGTATAGAATAAACAGTGGGATGGGGGAGCCCATAATTGTAGTTGCCAAAGAAGCCAGTAGCTTAAACATTCTCCTGCTCCCTGATAATTCCTTGATAATTCTAGGAGGTGGAAGTGAGATACCCTGAGGCAGAGGGGACAGCTTGGAGCCATTAAAACTTAGCTTTGCAAAACTGGAAGACTGACTGGACAGTTTGCCACTCCTTGGAACAATTGCTCCTGTGGTAATTTGCTGTGTTTCAAAAGCAGTCTCCAACTAGAAAGCCACTCAACAAGAGAAAAGGAGAGGCAGAGATGAGAGAATGTTGTGTACCTTTCTGTAATGAACTTTGCTAACAATATGGAGATATGGAGATCTTGCACAGTGGGAGGTATCAGGTATAAATCAGCCCAGCTCTGTGAGTATCATCATGACCTTCTACCCACCCATTCCCAAGCACATACATCCTATACGAGAAAAACTAAGGGAATCGCTATCTGAAAAAGGTTTTGTTTTCATTTTGTGTTTTCCCTATAAAAATGCACACCTGGGTTCTTAAAGGCTGTGGTCTCTTAACTGCTAGGCACAGACCAGGTATAGACCTGGGTTGACTTGGGTCAAGCACAGAAGCTTCCTTTCTCATTGAACGTGTGGAATTCGGCCAGCAAGTGAGTGAGTTTAGGCCAGGTCTTCACAAGAGCATCCTGAGGGCAGTAAACATGGCAGTCTTTGCCACTGAATACCATAGGGAAGGGAGGGGAATCCCAGTGTACCATAGGTGTGTGTACAGGAGATAGGAAGAGAGAGGAAGAGATGCTGCTTCACTTTTTCATTTCTAGAAACTTCCTGAAAGCCAGTTTCATCCCCAACCTGTATTTGAAAGATAACATTTTCTTATTACATGAAAATTTCCTCTTTTGCTTAGGTAATGATAATTCACTTAATCCTGCTATTTACTGCCAGAGTATTAAAAATAATTGAATGATAAATGCCTCCATATTCTGACTGTTCACTACATGCCAGATAACTTCTCCAAGGGAGCTGCTATGGACTGAGATTCTCCTCAAATCATATACTGAAGTGTCAACCCATCCAGGTACTGTCGTTGTCAACAGGATTCACAGAGAGAATTAAAACCTAACATGGGTTGGAGGTTAAAGTCTGGTAAAAATTGCTTGTTTTTGAAGAAGAGAGAAATCGTGCAGGCTTGCAATGCACAGGAAACTGGGCCAGTTCACTACTTGTAGGCCAACTTAAAGTACATAACAAGTCCCAGGCATACTTGGGTAGACAGACTCCAGGGGAAGAAAAGAAAAGAAGGGAGGCAAAGAGGGAAGGAGTGAGGGAGGGAAGGGAGGAGAAAGGACAGGAAGATAGAGAGGAGGGGGAAAAGAAGGAAAAGAGAAGAAAAGAGGAGGAAGGAGAAGGAAAGATGGGAAGAGACAAGAAAAAGGAATATTAGTTGGAAGAGGGGAAGAGAATCTCTTTGCACAAATAGGATAGAGGTGAGAAGGTCCCATTTACAAGTCAAAAGAAAGCCCATACTGGGCCCTAAAGCAACTGGTTACTTGCTATGGAGCCTCTCAGATTTTGGTAATCAGTAGAGGTGAATCTCTTTTGTTTTCTGCACCGCAAATACCATGTTTCATTTTGGAAGCCTGAACTGACAGCCACGTAAAAGACCATAATTTGTTTTACCTTTTATGATCTTTGGCCATCGGCATGCCTCAGAGATGGTGGATGGAAAAGCAGAGGTAAACTCACATATCCGAGCCCACTCAATAGATGCACGATCTGAATCGGCTCTTTCTAAACAAAGAAAGTTGGGCTTCACTCATCCAGCTTCCTTTATCCAGAACTGGCTGACCAAACAGCTCCAAATCTGGTTATTTAATCCAAAATAGCACTTTCTACACAGAGAGCAGGAGTGAAGGCCCCTTGTGGGGAAAGTTGAAGATTTTTGCCTTGGCATACATGACTTCAGGCAAAGGGTGAGTAGGATGACCTCTCCAACTGGGAAACCCATTTCAAATGTCTTCTGCACCAGTCTGAAGAAAACTCCTGCAGGCACGGTAGCTAGGAAACCTAGAAGCCTCGCAGCCCTGCAGCAAAGTAGCCATGAGCACTGAAGCCTTTGACCAGAATTCTGACTGGAGGAAAACGGGCCTGTAGTAGGCTTTGCTCCAGGGCTGGCATTGCTGCCTCCTGCAAAACATCAGTGCTCAGAGTTTCCCAGGAGCAGCTGGAGGCAGGTGCACTCCCAGACACAGGATGACAACCTCAGAGCTGAGCTTCAAATGTCAGCTCAGGACACACACTGACTTCAGCTGGAAAACCATATGGCTTTTCCTCAAAGATTGCCTTAATTAAACTGTAATTTTTTTATACTTACAGATTCATATACATAATTGTAGCCTCACATACAGAGATTTCCCTGTGTCTCCTAACTATTTCCTTCAATGATAATGACTTTCAGGGTTGTGGTAAAGTCTCACAGTCGAATGTTGACAGTGAAGCCACCCACCGACCTCTTTCCTATGCTGTAGTTTTAACTCTACACGTGTGTTTAATTATATGCAATTTGATCCCCAGTCTGGGTTCAGATATCCACTCCCACAGTACCAGAAGGAATGGTTCGATCCTTGGGAGAATGCCTCTTGTCCTTTCTAAGGACACTTCTCTCATGCCCTTCACAATAACCCCCTTGGCAGCCACAAGTCTATTCTGCAAACGTGTAATGTATCCAGTTCAAAACCAGCTTGTACGTGGATGGAATCACAAAGTCTGCAAACCCTTTGAGGTTTGGTCTTTTAGAAATTCTTAATTTCTTGAGAGTTCCTTATTTATAATGAATTTATTTTATTTACTTTTTTTGCCCTGCCATTCCTTTCTCTCATCACCCTTTTCTGCTAGACCCATTCTCAAGGAGACCCGCTCCTACTTCTGTTTCTTCTTTCTGTCTGGCCCACTTCCTTTATAATGAGTTTCTTGCCCAAGTACAGGTGGCAATGAATTTACAGGAGCAATGAAACTTCTCAATACCTAAGCTATTGAAGAAAATGAGTGATGCCCTCTTCCAACAACCATCAATTGTCCATAGTCACACAGAGAGAGGAAAGGATTAGTAAGCCCCTTCCCATCTGTGATAAAATGTTGAGGTCATATTATGTCAGTGTTCCTTGTCTTCCATTTTGGGTACCCAGCATTACAGTCTTGATAGACAGTGGCTTGTTTAACCTTTCAACTGCCAAAGGATCTGTGGTTGTTGCCAGGCTTGTGAACACTGAAAACCTGACAAAATTTTCATGTGCCATGAGTTTTTGCAAACACACAATGTGTGTGTGTGTGTGTGTGTGTGTGTGTGTGTGTGTGTGTGTGTGTGTGTACACATAGAGCTATATTTCTCTAGGGAAAATATTCAGCTCCACAGATTCTGGATTGTAGGTGTAACTGTTCTTTTTTTAAGAGACATTACCAAACTGTCTTCTGAGATGTTTTCTGGCATAGCCAGCAGCTGCCTCTGCCTTTGATGTTTCCCCTAGTTTAGGTTTTGACTATTTTGATGGGTGAGCAGCCATGCATTACTGTTTTATCCTGCATCTCTCCAGTAGCAAATGAAATTATGTTTTTTAAAGTCCGTGTTTACCATCTGTGTATCGTCTTCAGTGAAATAGCTATCCGTGCCTATTCTCCATTTTATGTTTGGATTTAATTGAATATAAAATGTTGAATTTTAAGAGATTTGGCTTTTTCAGTTGTTTTCTATGGCTCTATTTTTCACTTTCTAAACAGTATCCTTAGTTGAATAGATGGTTTGGAAATTTGGAAATATTTTCTCCCACTCTGTAGCAAGTCTTGTCCTTCTGCTAATAGAACTTTGCAATGGAAACGTCTTTTAAATCAGAGAATGGGAGATTTTTAAGTAAAACCTTTCATAAACCACACTTTTTACTTTAAGTTCAAAATCCTTCTGCCAAGACACTAATACTAGAGATTGTTTCTTATAGTTAAGGAGATGATATTTACCTGGGTGTTTGTGCTTGTGAAGGTGAGCTCTCTCACCTGTGCATATAAATTAAAAGACAGGAGAACAACACTACATTCTCTACCACTTACCACCTAACATTTTTCTTTTCTGTCCTTCATTTTAATTTGTTTTATTTTATTCTATTTTGTTTTGTTTGTGTCGCGGTCGCTGACTGTACCCAGAGCTTACCGTTTCAGCAGCACTGGCTAGTCACTGGGCCCCCTGATCCAACTGTCTTCTCCCTGCCAGTGTTGAGACTGCAGGCAGGCAAGGCCACACTCGGCTTTGATGTAGGTTCTGAGGATCCAAAGTCAGAACCTCTTACTTGCTGAGCAAGTGTTTTACCCACTCAACCACCTCCCCATCCATTCCTCCGGTCTTTCAAGCGTCTTAGAGTTCACATTTTAGTTTGTGGATTTGTGTTTTTGAACAAAATTTGATGAAAAGTCAATGAGAGCAATGAACTTAAAAAGAGAAATGCATTCTGCTAGGTTGCCATTCACTCATTTATTCATTCATTCATTCATTCACTCATTCAGTCAATCAGCCAGCCTGTCAATCATGACCCTATTATAGCATACAGTTCTCCTGAGACAGAGTCATTTAGTCTTCTTTTATTGGAGTACACAGCAGCTCCTTCTGTTATGTGACTCCCAAAATGGTAACAGAAAAGCTCATCTCTAACCCCCAGAAGCAAGATGTGTCACGTCTGGACCTCTGTTTCCTGAAATATTTCCTTTCCACAATGCCAGGGTAGCTAAAGATTCCAGTAAAGTAATGAAATGCGCACTCTGTGGTACAAACAAGGCAAGGCTTTATAGGTAACAATACTAAATGAGCTCAGTGAACAATCTCTGAAGAGTTAACCTCTCCGAGGCTCACTACAGGCAATGGTACACGTCTGCCTTCTGCCTGGGATGGCTTTACCACACCACCATGGAGAAGGCTAGGATTAGAGAAAGGGTAAAATTGACATCTTGAAAGGAAACAGAGGCACCAAAAAAGATGCACAATTAGTCAAAAGACAGTAACTTAGAATGAGAGAGCTTCTCAGATACATTGTCAGTCATACAAACACCTGACATGTGCCTCATCCCTTTATCATTGGGTGGTTTATCCCAAGGCCCTGATTCTCCTTCCACACAAAATTAACAACAAATCAATACGTTAAAGAGGTAGAGTAGCACTTGGTAACTCTTGAGGATTTATTTCAGCTCTCATCCCTGCTGGAAACTCTTTACACATTTCAGAACATACCTTCTTCCTCCAACTAGTGATTGATTTGTGTGAATCTCTGTGTCTCCTTGCTGTCACCACTAGCTGAGGTCTGTTCAAAGGAATGCCCTGTGTATCTTTGTAGTCATAGCACACTGCCTGGCTAACAAAAGACGGCCTCCAAATAAGCATCAAAGTGCAAGAGAACTAACTAGCTCATCTATCTCTGCTTTAGATGTACTGCTCCCTCTGGAGCCACTGAGCTCTCTTGGATATCTATAATTCTATAACCCGGGGAAGACAGAACATAGACACTTCACTGCAGACTCAAGCGCTTGAAAAGCCAAGGCTCATTCTGCCTTCTAGGGCCAGCTTGATTTATCCATTGCTGTATGAATCTCTGTGCTGCTCCCTGTTACCTCTAGACAGCAAGGGAACAGGAGGAAGAAAAGAGGAAGATTTAAGTCCTCTTTCTATTCTTCAGAGCTAAAGGATGAAGCAGAGGGAATGAATACCAGCCTATTACTTCTCTCCTTCTGCAGCCAGGACCTAGAATATATATAAAAGAGATAGGTGAA
Source organism: Rattus rattus (assembly GCF_011064425.1). Classification (NCBI taxonomy): domain Eukaryota; kingdom Metazoa; phylum Chordata; class Mammalia; order Rodentia; family Muridae; genus Rattus; species Rattus rattus. Next base: position 241,850,651 of record NC_046154.1, read on the forward strand.
TAAAAGAGCTCTTCACACATATATTAACTATCCAAGTGCCTGAGTTCTTGCTGCCATATGGATGGAACATGGGCAAGAGCTTAAATGAAGGAATTAGCACTAAAGACAGGAGATCCCCTGGAGAAGGCTGATCTGGAGTTTACAGCAATCAGAGAAACAGGAACACAAGAATGGTGTGGTGGCTTAGAAAATTGGTGAGAAAACAAAAGTGATTCATCCAGTGGATCTTAGGGATTTGGCAGCCTGCTTTGCCAGACTGATAATATAGTCTGAAAATTTCCACAAGGGGCCAAAACTTAGAACTGAGACTTTTTAAATAAAAAATGTTGCATGGAAGCCTGGCAGTGGAGGTGCATGCCTTTAATCCCAGCACTCAGGAAGAGGAAGAGGCCAATGGATCTCTGTGAGTTCAAGGCCAGCCTGGTCCACTGAAAGTGCTCCAGGATAGCCAAGGCTATACAGAGAAACCCTGTTTAAAAAAAAAAACCTGCATCAACTTATAGATAAAATACTGTTACTCTGTGTTAATGGAGTCAGCCCTCTAAAGGTTTGATGGGCTCCTGTTTGGGATATAGATTGGTTTTTCAAGTCTGGAAGACAGATGCTAGGCAATTGGGGAAAGCAGAGTGGACAGCAAACTTGGGAATCCACAGAAACAAGTTTAAGCCCCTATGGTGGCAGATGCCTCCAACACAAACTGCCAAAGAGTCTTGACAGTAGTTTCTCCAAAGATGATCTCACAAGTCCTAATCCACAAAACATGAAAGAAATGGCATCACTTATGTGTGCTGACTAGTATTTATGTCCACTTGACATAAACTAGAGTCACCTGTGAGGAGGGAACCTCCATTGAGAAAAAATGCCTGCATAAAATTAGGACGTGGGCAGGTAAGTGTATATGGCATTTCCTTAATATGTGATTAGTCCCATTGTAAGAAGGGACACCTTGGGGTCAGTGGTCCTGAGTTCTGTAAGAAAACGGGTAGAGCAAGCACTGAGGAACAAGTCAGTAAGCAGAACTCCTCCATGACCTCTGCACCAGCTCTAAACATCCAGCTTCCAGTGCTGTTGAGTTCCTGTCCTGATTGCCTTTAATGATCAACTGTGATGTAGAAGCATAATGAAAATAAAGCCTTTCCTCCCTGAGATGCTTTTGGTCATGGTATTTCACCATAGCTATAGAAACCCTGAGATATCACGCTTATGAGGCAGTTGAAGACAGGGTAGATGTTCCAGCCTTGCACCCTGACATTTTTCCATACATAACAATTGAAATGGAAAAATAAGAAGCAGGAGGAAAAAAGTAACATATGACTAACAGCATTTCAGACATCTCTTAACACCTCCGAACTTTGCAAAAGGAAATGTGATCATGGAAACAAAACAAAAACAAAAACAAACAAACAAACAAAAATAGTTTAGGTCACATAAAGAACATTAGATTAAATACCTGAAAGAATTAATGTACTTGGCAGGGAAAAACTTCAAAGAATGTAGACAGAAGAGAAGAAGAAATATGAGAAGTGAGGGAAGGGCTAGGAGAAAGAGGAGTGGGTGATAATATACTACCTCATCTAATTGCCTCAAAAACAAAAGGTGTAGGGCAAGAAGTATTCTTCAAAAAGAATTGGTGATGAAATTCTCAAATCAGATGTAGAGAATCAGCTTACAGAAAGGCAACCCAAACTCTAGGCTTTGTAGTTAAACTGCTATACATCAAAGACAACGATAAAAGTTTCAACGGCAACCCAAGAGAAATGTCAAGATTGCTAAAACGGAATGGAAGTTCGGCCCCCTATTCGCTCTGTGGAGGCCAGAGAGCAAATCCCTTCAAAGGCAGAGAAAATAAGGACTCTGCAAGGCTCCTTTGCCAGGAGTATGATGAACCCAGAGTGAAGGTGAAGTGCAGATATTTTACACCGGCAAAAAACCTGCCCCCAAGGAGTCCATGCTGAATAAGCAGTGGAGGAATGACTCATGGAGAAGATAGCTGGCCCCAGGGGAAAGCCTGAGACACCCCAAAGAACCATGATGGAAGGAAGCTTAAGTGTGGGCAACCCCTGGCAGCACTGGTTAAAGACACAGTAAAAGCAATGGATGCCTGCAAGAAAATGGGCTAAAATGCTCAAATAAGCTTTCACAAAACAGTGGAGAAGGAGGACTAACCTTTACATTATATAATAAATTAATAAAGATATAAATAAATGTACATTTTTACATAATCTTGGAGAAATATTTAAAGTACAATGAAAAGAAACAATAGTGTATACATTTTTTAAACAGTGAAAGTAAAAATGAAAAGACAACATTATTTTATCAAAACTAAGATAAAAAATTGAAACAACATAAGTCAACTACAAGAAGAAATTAATTTAATATACAAATTGGATTATAATAAATAAGATGAAATTCAATTAAAACTTTTTTTCACTATATGTTCATTCAGCAAACTTTCTTGAGAGATTTCTGTGTACTTGATCCACTCTGACACTGGACAAAATTAGCAATTATGAAATAGTTCTTAACTGTGTTGCTGTGAAATAGTACCAAAGAGCTTTGCATTACTCTTTTAAAATGTCTGAGATGGGGCCAGAGATACGGTCCAGTCATTAAAAGAATTTCTTGAGCCAAGAAGTGCATGCTGATAGGAGCCTGATATAGCTGTCTCTTGAGAGGCTCAGGCAGAGCATAACCAATACAGAGGTGAATGTTAGCAGCAAACTATTGAACTGAGAACGGGGTTCCCATTGGAGGAGTTAGAGAAAGCATTGGAGGAGCTGAAGGGGCTTGCAACCCCATAAGAACAACACCAACCAACCAGAGCTCCCAGGGACTAAACCACTACCCAAAGACTATACATGGACAGACCCATGGCTTCAGCTGCATATGTAGCAGACGTTGGCATATGGGCACCAATGGGACTCCTCCCATTGCCCTTGGTCCTGCCAAGACTGGACCCCCCCCACCCCAGTGTAGGGGAATGTCAGGACAGAGAGGCAAGAAGAGTGGGTGGTTGGGGAAGGGGAACACTTTTATAGAAGAAGGAGGAGGGGGAGGTGATAGGAGGTTTATGAACAGGAAACCAGGAAAGGGAATAACATTTGAAATGTTAATAAAAAATATCCAATAGATAGATAGATAGATAGATAGATAGATAGATAGATAGATAGATAGATAGATAGATAGATAGAAAAAGAAAGAGAGAGAATTTCTTGTTCTTGCAGACCAGAGTTTGGTTCCCAGTACCAACACAGTAACTCACCGTCATCCATAAAAGATTCTTTCAGAGATTTCAACCAATGGCCATTTGGTTCAGTTGCTTTTCAGTCTTGAGGCAGAGAAAAGCTACTTGCCCAAATGTGGTCAGGAGGCAAAGAGTAAGCAAGAAGGGGCTGGCATTCTAATATATCCTTCCATGGCCATAAGCCAGTGATATGTCCTCCTATAAATCTCCCAGATGTCCCATGGCACCATCAGTTCAAGATTTCATTAGCAAATCTGCTTTAGGCAGCCATTTACGACCCAAATCATAGCAATGATAAGTTAATTTAACAATACATGACAGGAAGTTATCTGCAAGTGTAGAGGAAAATTCGGTTATGCATCAGTTCAGTAACTTTTTATGATAGTTAATGCGTTATGATTCAACTGTATTTAGAGTAGCTAAATACATTTGTGAGCAAAACAGAAGTTTGTTCTCATAGATCTTTCAATTTTATGGATGGAGATGGGCAGTTGTGCTAGAAAGATACTCATCAAGGACGTGTCTTCAAAACATCCACTATAGGGTTATGGTCTTGTTCTTAAAATCTTGCATGATCTTATTTAGTATACATATGCAAAACATTGTTGCACTGTTTAAAGTACTTACTTGGGCTGTCTAAGCTGTCTTCATCTACAGAGGCCCTCCTAGGGTCCCTCCCAATAGAAGGCGTCCCCAAATCAGATATTTCCATAATTTTTGCCATTGGAAGATGGATGGAAATTACGCATGGCATGCCAATCCAAACCAGCAAGAATTTGTTCTAAAATTGGTGTCTGATTTTTGCCACAGATCACTGTAGGACTTGGAATGGAAAGGAATGAGCCCAGCTGCTTCCTACCCACATGCTTATAGCCATGGCACAGTGTTTGTTGATTGAACCACTGTGGGTTGTGGTCATGTTAATGCAACCTGACCTACTTGAAAAGCTGCTGGGAATAATATATGTGAATTAGCCCACCTACAGCACCATGGTGCTCTTTTCAACTGATGTCCATTTTATCTACTTCAAAAACTCTTCATTCTTTACAGAGCCATCACATGTGGTATACTCGGGGGCTGCCTTTAGAAAATTACTTCTGTAGCTTCACATATGATTTCAGACAGAGTAGAAAGATTTGAAGGCTCTGTGACTCAGTGCTGTCGACTTTTTGTGTGTAGCATTATTTTACATGTGTGGAGGGTGGGGGAAGGGATGTGCGTGCACAAGTGTTCATGTCCATGAATACATAAGGAGGTCAAAGGAGGCTACTGTGTACCCTGCCGTATCATGCTTTGCCTTATTCCTTTGAGACATAAAGGGATTATCATTGAACCTAAAACTAGGCCGACTTTTGAACAGCCCCAGTTGTCCTCTTTTTTACTTTTCCAACAGAGGCAGAAGAAACCTTGTCTGGTTTTTAAATGGGTGCTGGCTTGGCATTCAAGCTTGGGGCCCCATGCTTGCACTGAGCCATCTTTCCTATGCTATTTGAGATTCTTAGCATGCAAACACACTTCTGTACCCACACGCACATACATGTACACATATGAGAGGAAAGGGGAGACAGAGACTGACTTCTCTGTCCTCTCAATCATCTTGCTTGAGGGGGTAATAATAATAATATTCACTCACAAATACATTCTGTGTGTTAAAAAAAAAACAACACTGTAAGAGTGATTTGTTAAACGGTACTGGAAGTATCTTCCTTACTATAGCTTTTTTTCCTGAGTTATGTTGTAAGCTGAACTTGGTTGATACTTGATAAGGTCTTAAGATTCTACATTAATCTTAACAAATCAGAGTGCTTGTGGTTGCATGAATGGGAGCTCCACACAAGGAAAGACAGAGTTTCCTGAGCTGCCTTCAAGAGCCTGGGTAATTCCTTTGCCTACCCTGAGTCTCACTGCTAGATGAAGCTAGGGGATTAGTGATTTCTGATTAGGATATTATAGTTAAAATACTTGGACTTACTTCAAGCATGGGTAATAGGAGGAAGCTGGGCCAAGACACTCAATAATTCGTCAGTATTACTCAGGAAGAATTTTAAAAAAGCACAGAAATTACTGCAATGAGAAACCATAAAGAACCCCAGACACACTAATGCATGAAGAGGAAAAAGTTTCATGGAAGGACAGATGTGAGTTACAATAAAGGTTCAGGGATTACTTTGTTTTTAATTACTATTATGATATATATGAGCAAAAATTAACTGATATTATTGGTGTATGATTAACCCGAGTCTAGAAGAAAGACACAAAATGCTACATTACTGCTAACATTTTTGTATGTATGTTGACATGATAGTGTTGATGGTGTATATGTTGCTGAATGTGAGCGCCATGGTGGTGACAGTGGTGGTAGTGTGTTTGATAGCATAAGTGATGAAGGTGGTGGTTGGAGCCTACATACAATAAAACTTCCCACACTATCCTGCCTGTGAGCTCTATTCCTAAAGCACTTTGCTTACTCCCCTGGGGTGGGACTCCCCCTGACAAAGCAAGATCTCCCACCCCAGTCCTCAGCAGTGCAGTTTAGCCGACTCAAAGACATTATACAAGCAGGAGACCTTCTGTATCCTGAGCTCATCTGGTGATAGCATAAAAAATACTCTGTACATAATCATTGTCTGTTCTCTGTTCTTTCTATAAACTCTGAATTATCATAGAGTAAGAGCTTCAGAGAAACCCAGTAAAGGACTCTTGAGCAGTAATTCCAACAGTCCCCTGGTTCTGTTGAAACTCAAGTTCAATTTCATTTCCTCAGCACCAGTCACTGACTAGTCAAAATGGTGGTAGCAGTGGTAATGGTGGTCAGGGCAGTGATGGTGGCAGCAGTGATGGTGGTGGTGGTGGTGGTGGTCGTGGTGATAATGGTGTTGATAGTGATGATAGGATGCAGTGATGAAAGTAACAGTGGTGGTGGTACTGGTTGTAGTGTTGGTGATGGTGTGAGTGTGACTATAGAGGTGATGTGGTAATGGTAATAATTGTAGATTGATGTTATAGGAAGAGATGATCCTACCTTGGCAAATGTTATTTCAATTTTTTAAAAAAAGTAACTCTTAAACAACATCTAGCTTTCTTCCTTTCTTTTGTCTATTTTTCCCCCACAGGAGTAGTGGAAGACTCAAAGCTGACCTCCTACATCATGTATTAGTGTAGGGTCATTGGGGGAAGATGTTAGAAGAACAATAGAACATATTTTAATGTTAGCCAGGTAAACGTAAAAACACTTGTGTTCCTAGAAAAAGCATGTGTTCACTGAAAACACTGGCACCTGCCTTCATGGATTTTTCCTGGCATATGAGATAGGGAAAGGTCCTATGAGGACTCAGGCAGGTCTTCTGCTGTGCATCCTTCATGCAAAGGAAGGGTTGTAGCAGCTGTCTCTGTACTCTTATGCTTCCACTGGAGAGAATTAGTCCTATACCTCCACACTTTCCCATCTTGAAAAATATAGATTTTTGCAAAAATTTGTTTCTGCCATTGTTCCAAAAGTTCATCCTTCTCTAAGTCTCTCAAGTGTTTTCCATCTCTTAAAATCTCTCTCCTCCCCTAGTGTTTCACCCGATGTTTGGTAGAAGCTAATCCTTCTCCTGGTTGAACATGACATAAGACAGGCATTGATGACTAAGCTTTGATGACTCTTGGCCCCATCTTATCAAAATGCCCTAGAAAACTTCACAACTAGATGCATACTTACTTAAAATTATCTGCATCCGTTACAATATAGAGATTGAGAAATATTAAATTGCCAATATCTAACCTTTTGATCTATGAAAAGGACCCATCAGTCTCAGTTTTTCTCACATGTCCTTTTACTCTTCAAAAATGTAATGAAAAAAAAAAAAACAAATAAAGATGAAATTGATAACATATTTTAAATTATGTAACTTTGTTTTTTCCTAATATAGGGAATATTTTCCTTCACTGAAGCACATTATTATGAATAAAGTCTGGCTGACTTACGTGTTAACCGTCTCTCTAACTGTATTGGCTTACCAGTCTTGTTAGCTAATCGCTCAAGCCTCACGTTCCCCTGGAAGCACTGTTTATCATTAAGAAGAATGGCTCTTCAAGGTCTGCTGTTCTTTCATTGTTCCCTTACAGAGGTTGCCATTGCTGTGGGGAAGCCATGGATTTTATTTTATATTGTTTTGTTTTCATGGTTGTTTGGGATGAGCTGTGGGAAACAATAAATCTACTAATCTTCTGTAACTTCTCTTTAACTAGGGACACTCTGGCAGTGGATATTTTTGGAGAAATCTTTTCAACGCAGTTTCTTATCCCAAAAACTGTTTTTTCTCCTTCTCACTCTGGGTGTGAAGGCTGTTTATACGTGAACTTTCTTCTATGGCCAGAAATTGGTGAGAGGCATAGTCCCCGGCATACACTAATTCACTTCCATTTACTCTTCATGGGATACAGAATTGGGCCACTGCATTTATAGACTGTAGGGTTTAGAGTGGCACCTAACTTAGATCTGGAGCTGCTCCATGCCTGGGCTAAAACTTCATTTACTTGCTGTGTGCACAGCAAAATAGAAAAAGTGGTTTTGAGAAGTGAGATCAATGAAGCAGATAACCAGAGCGAAACAGGGGTGAGTTAACAGTTGAATGAGTTTCCTAAGCCAGCTTGAAGGACACTTTTGTGGCTCTCCTACCAAGCCTCTTGCCTCCATAGCTTTTCAGGGGAAGATGATAATTTCTCTAAATAAACTCTATAGATAAGTGTCAGAAATGAATGTCCCAAAAGCTTTCATGGAAAGAGGCAAAAAGGACAAAATGGTATTTGGGCTTTGTTCAAGTCTCAGCATAAGGTACTTCCTCTGCAAGACTGTAATTACAGCAGGGCTTACCCTAAATTGCAGTGAATCATAAAAAAAGGGCAATTATTGCCAGCAGTCCTTGTTCTCTGGCTGCAAGCTGAATGAGAAATTTAACAATATTATGCAAACTTTTTCCCTACCAAACTAATTCTCAGAAATGGTATAAATTGGATGTGTGTTTATTTTTTTTAAGACAAGCTTATCTTAATTGAGTTTTTCATAATTATGTTCCACTGGTTCTTGTAAAATGAAAAAGGGAGAGACATGTATAGGGAACTTGAGTATGAATAATTTTTTCTCTGTACATTTTTTCAGTCTCTTTTGGGCATGATTTTGAGATGTCTTTCACCTCTTAGGACTCTGAGCATTGTCCAAAAAGGTTAGGTAGGATCTGTTAGTGATGAGTACACAACAGTTATAAAGCTCTGAATAATTATCAAAACACTGTGGAAATCAATGCTTCAGACTCAGTGTGAATGATGTTATAAATGAAAATATGTTGATATGATCTGAAAAGTAATTGGGCACCTCAACGAGAACAACATTTCTGCTTGGAATACTTATACTGCCTTACTTAGAGCTTCATTACATCTCAAATCATTCATGGGACCACATTAGTTTCAAAGAAAAGGGAAACCAAGAGGTTAATTAAGCTCTTCAAAGAAATACCATTAGTAGGTAATAGAGTAGGAGCCCAGAGTGGACCTGATCTAATGAAGTCCCAGTGCTTTGCACTTTGATTTAGTTAAATGGTCTTTATTGAGTAAAACACCTGGTACCTGATCGAATTCGCCTATTTTTGAAGTTAATAAATGTTTGATTGGAGGATTGTTAATAACATATAAATTCTTCCTTTTATAGTGATTCTGTCTTAATTAACAGTGCTCAGTAAATCCTTAGTTTAGCTAGTCTGAATTTCTCTAACAGTTGAAAACTCTCTACTGCATTATACTAATGTTCAATGCCCCCATGAAACTGATAAGGAGTCTTTCACAACTCCTTTATGTTGAAATGGAAGGAAATCCATTTTTAATCATCTTAATGCAAAACAAAATTACTTAGGAAGACACTGACATGGTTCAAGAAATACTAGAGGGAGCCAAAATTTCCAGTAAAGCTGAGAGTTCTTGGGAACAGAGTTCCCATGATGCGAGACATGTAAGATCTGATCTGTATTGGACTGACAACCACTCTTCTCCCCTGATCATGTCTTAAATGAGCAAACTGGCTATGGAGAGTGGCTCAGAGATTAATTTATTTTTTTAATATAATAAAAACTATCACATCAATGTTGAACAAAGCAAACCAACAGGGGGGAAAGAGCTCCAAGAGAAGGCACAAGAATCAGAGACCACTCATTCACACCTTCAGGAATCCCATAAAAGCACTAACTTAAAGGCTATCATATATATGCACGCAGGGCTATAATATATATCCCTGTAGGGCCTTTACTTACTACTGCAGTTTTTCTGAGTTCATATGAGCTTTGATCAGTTGATTTTGAGGGCCTTATTTAGAGATTTATTTTAAAACCACTAGTCTCCTGATTTCAGAAATCTCTTCTCAATAGTTAAACTGAAAAAATCTAAAAGAGAGGGCCAGTTAGATGAGTAAAGGAGTAAGGACACCAGCTGCCACATTCAGAGACATAAATTGTTCCCTACAATTCACATAGTATGAGGTCAGAGATAACTCCTGTAAGTTGTTCTTTGACTAACCTCGAAATAATTCCAAGAAACAGAATAATTTTAGAGTCCTAAACTTAAATAAACCCAGATCCTTTTGGTAGTAGAGGGAAGCAATTTCTAATCATGAGATGAAAATAAATTTCCATACTATATACCAATCAGTTTTAAATTTTAGTGACCCTTACGTATGCATGTAATTCTGGATATTCCCATGTAACAAAAATGCAGATTCATTGCAAATGGATAAAAATCACTGCTACCAACCATATCATTTCCATATGTTCCTTTAAAAGGGTTTATTGTTTGCATGTATGTATTGTTTGCATGTGTGGGCCTGGTGCTCAGAGGCCAGAAGACAGCGTACTATTCCCGGTGACTGGCGTTGCGGATGATTGTGAGCTGTCATGTGAGTTCTGGGAACTTAAAAGCTTCAAGTGTTCTTAACTACTGAGCCATCTCTCTGGCCTTATTTTTTAACTTCAAATATAGGATTATTTAATAACATGTTTTTCCTTTCTCTCTGAAATCTACAGGGGACCAGGAAGATGTTTCAAATTTTAGTTCCAGTGTTAAATATAAACTGATTCCTATAATTAAAAGCTCTGAAAGTATTAGTCAATACAAATATAAATATCCTATGAAGGGAAAAATGAATGATGCATTGGTCCTATCTGCATATATAGTTCTTCAATGGTGATGGATAGAACTGTGGGTCCCTCTGTTTTCTTATGCCAAAAATTAAACAAACAACTAACTTACGTTCATTGCAGAACCAAAATGATTTTCAAGGACTCCCAATTAGGTGAACTCCCTTAGCTGTCACCCTCGGCGACTCTGGAGAGAAACAACACAGTAACAAGAAAGCCTGTGCTCTGGCTGAGCCTCGAATACTGCAATGAACCACAGGCTTGTATTCGGGAATGCAAAATCCAGACCACTTTTTATGATGTTTAGTGTTTTCTTAGCCATAAATATTCTTTAAAATCCAAGTTGGCTATCTGACAGTTTCATTTTCTGCAGACTGCCGGACTGAGGCCATACACCATGTCTGATCATTATCTTTGAATCAAGATCCTGCCCTTTTGATGGCTTATCAATAGCCCTGACATTTTGACTATCCTCTTTGGTCTCAGATTAATGGCTTCTGCCCTGAATCCTGCCTCAATGAGGAGTGAAGCCTAGGGTAAGATGATGAGGCAAGGACAATACTATTCCTCCCACACATTGTATCCCAGCTGTGTAGGCCACACAAAATGCTCCCTACTTCTCAGCATCCTGTCTTTGCTCATACTAACTTTACTGGGAGGTTAGGAAACTTGGTTTTGCAATTCCAGTGTGTGTATGCATCACTGTCTGAACTTTTCAGGTTGAAATTGCTGAAGTCACCTATATGAGGCTTTATATTTAAAAAAAAAAAAAGAAGCACACAGTTGCTTTTTACTTCCAGATGGATCAATTTGTCCCCATGTTGTAGAGGTGCTCTAAAGACTAAATTACAGATCCTACAATTCAAAGTATAAAAACAACCCTAATATTCTAGAGTTTTGAACAAAAGGTTTAAGTCTAATGGGACCTCGAGGAAGCTGCAACAAAATACTGTGCTGTCTTGCAATAAAATGGTTCCAAAATTATAGATGAGTATGGCAGTTGTATTTGTCGGGGAAGGGTAGTAATGATAAGAAGTATGATATCTCCCATTACTCAGGAGGCAGAGACAGTTGGACCTCTGTGGAGTTCAAGGCCACCATGGTCTGCATAGTGAGTTCTAGGACAGCCCAAGTTACATAGCAAAACTGTCTCTAAACAAACTGAGTTCCTTATCACTTCTACATAAATCCACCTCCATATTTCAGCCCCTCAAACATTTACTCCCCACTTTTAATACCAATTATCATTAATTGTAAGGATTCTTTAAATTTGAAATGACTAAAATTTCACCTAAGCCTGGCATGATGGTGCATACGGGTCAGGAGTCTGGGACAAGAAGTTGGTAAGGTGAAGGTTAGTCTAGGCTGCATGGCGAGTTCATGGACAGTGAGCTCGGCCTACACTGCATAGGGAGACCTACCTCAAAAAACGCAAATTAAAACACTCATACCTATCTAACTTGAGCATGCAAATGCTCTTATTTTGAGAATATTGATTAGAAAACTCTAAGTGTATCGGGACAGGAGCAGAGTTGATATCATGAGATAGCTGGGACATGAACATGAGGTTTAATGCCGAGGGATAACCCTCTGGTTTTGTCACTAATTTTTCTCTACAGAGCATCTTTATGCATCTATTATTGTAACTTCAAACATGCTATTCGGTGAAGTCATATTTTTCTCAAGTGTTACGTGATGAAGGGTAATAATTCTTCTCAAGACAGTTTGCCAACTAAGGTCTGATCTTCTGTCATTGACTGGTCTCACCCTCCCAAATGCATCCTCATCATTAATGTGATTGGTTCTAGACACAAAAGAGGTAGAATATGGAATGTCGGAGAACAAAGACAGCAGTGGGAACAATGAGCAGCACTGTATGTGACAGCACATCTGTGTAGGAGTACCACAGCGATGCAGCGGAAAGACTCAGGGACTCAGTCTTTTGCTACTTAACAAGAGTATGATATGTCTGAGGTCAGGGACTGGGTCATATTTGCATCTGTGCTCATATAGCTTAGAGCAGCAAATATAGTTTGTATGTAAATTTTTAATAAACATGGAAAGAAATCAGGCAAGAGGAAAGCATATAATAAATATGCATATTTTCCTTAGGAAGTCTTCCTGAGACAGGGGAGAAATGGACACAACATGTTGGTGAACAGAAGGTCCAACAGGAAGAGGAGTAGAGAGCAAACCTTTCATTCCAATCACAGACTTCCAATGATGTCTCTTAATGTCAGTGTTCCTGGTGACTGCTTTTCAGCTGCCAATCAGATCACGGCGTGTATACATAAGATCCACCCAGGCCATAGGTTTGGAGGGGGAGCTGTTTTGTTTTGTCTTTTGATTTATTTTTGGATATTCCATTTTGTTTTGTTTGTTTGATTTTTATTACTTTACATCCCAATATCATTCCCCTCTCTCCTCCCAGTCTCTCCTCATGCATATCTGCCCCATTCCTCCCTCCTCATCCCCTCACACACTACATCTCCCCTGCCCCAGTTGTTTCCAGCTTCTGGTTATTTGAATAAAACTGCTATGAACATAGTTGAGCAAGTGTCTTTGTGGTATTATGGATCATTTTTTTGAGTATATTGCGCCTGGGTCTTGAGGTATCTCTACTCCCAATTTTCAGAGAAACCACCAAATTGATTTCCCAAATGGTCGTACAAGTTTGCACTCCCAGCAGAAATGAAGGAGCGTTTTCCTTGCTCCCCACCCTCCCCAGCATGTTCTGTTACTTGATCTTAGGGATTCTGATGGGTATAAGGTAGAATCTCAGAATCATTTTGATTTGTATCTCCCTGATGACCAAGGACATTGAATGCATCTTTAAGTGCTTCTCCACCATCGAGATTCCTATTGAGAGTTCTCTGCTTATCTCTGTACCCCATGTTGCCTCAGTTTGTCTTTCCTTATTGCTTCTATTTCCATTTCCAGATCTTGGACAATTTTATTCCTACCTTTTACCTGTTTGACTATATTTTCCTGTATTTCTTTATATGTGTTTGCTTCCTCTTTTAATACCCCTCCCTGCTTGAATGTATTTTCTTAAATTTCTTTAAGGGATTTGTTTCTGTCCTCTTTAAAGGCCTCTATCATCTTTATAAGCTTGATTTGAGGTCATCTTTTGCTTCCGTTTCCTTATGAGATCCAGGAGAGCTGGATAGCTGGACTCTGGGGGTACCACAGCTCTTGTTGATTTTGTTCTTATACTGCCCTTAAGGCATCTGATTTTTCCTTTTCTTGGTTGGGGGATCCTGATGATGGCAGAACTTCTTGAGAAGGCAGGAGAAATATTGGGTCAGACAATGAAGGTCAGGGGACCTGACTCTGCTGCTTGTGCTTCAGGCAGGCCTCACTGGGAAGGGGTTGGTGTAGAAATCTTCCAAGGTTTTAGTTCTTGGTGCCCCTACAGGTCTCTCTGCAGACTGTGCTCCTGGTACCAGACTGGGAGAAGATTGGTGGGGCAGGAAGATATCAAATCTGGCTATTCTTGTGGCCCTGCAGGGCTCCAAAGGGAAGCAGGATGCTTTTGGAACCCCAAAAGGTTCCTCAGTATTAAAGGGTAGGCCCAGTGCCAGTTAATGGAGGTCAGGGGACTGGGCTCAACTCAGCTCTGCTGGCTGTGTTCTAGCAGACCAGACTCCAAGGGAATTGGTGGGGCAGGTATCCAAGCTGGGTATTCATGGGGTCCTGCATGCCTACCCAGGGAAGCAGGATACTCTTGGGGTCCCACAAGCCTCCTTCAGACCCAAGTTCATTGTTTTGATAGTTGCTACTATGTCAGAACAATTTAAAAATCCAACAGTGATTTCTACCTCCACCAAGTGGTTCTGGCATCATAATTTAGAATTTTTTTAAAGCATATTGATTGAACAGACATTGGGAAAATAAGGCAATTACAGTTCCATGCCCTGCACTAAGTGATAAAGTTAATGAAACCAAGCATTCAGCTCAGTCCCCATATTCTCTGTACCTGGACTTCACACACTCCTCATGTTCCCAACCACTAATTTTCCACACTACCTGTCACTGTTGGTAGGCACAATAATTAGCTGGTAAGTACAACACATTCAAATGTTTGTAAGGAGAAAGGTTTTTGTACCACTTGTGCCAGAGATGACTGGTGTGATTTTTGAATCACTTATACCAGAGCTAAATAGTGTAGTTATTAAGTAGCACCTGCGAAGAATTGAAATAGGAAAGACTTTCTAGAATAACTATATGCTAAAGGAGAAGTGTACTCTCTATAAACATGAGACCTGTCAGAAACTGCAAATGCAGAATAGAATTCTACCCAACCGGATCCAGATCACTATTGAAATTCTGATCCATAGCAAAAGTCTAAGTAGAAAAGTCTAGAACCACTAATGAATTAGAGACAATAGGCATAACCCAAGACAAAACCAGGAAGTTGTATCATTACCATCAAAACTGTTATCTTTAGGCAAAAGTGAAGTTCTCTCTCCCCTCTTCTCTCCCTCGCTTCCTCTCCTTCTTACCCCCCTCTGTGTGTGTGTTCACATGCATGCATTTTTATACTTATATTTTGTTCCTAACATTGAATGAACAGCAGTGCCACAATTCTGAGACAATATAGTCAAGGGTATATTAGAACCAAAAAATATCAGACTGATAATATCTAACAGCCATTTATTTACATGCTGTGTGAATTAGATAAACACCTTGGGTGCTCTGACCCTCATCATTCATATTTATAGAATGAAACTCTTATAGTATGCATGCTGGTAAGTCTTCATCATTAATTTGATACAATCTACTGTCTCAGGGAAGCTGGAAATTCAACCAAGGAATTACCTCTAACAGACTGGCCTCTGAGCATGTCTCTGGGCCATTTTCTTGATTGCTAATTGATGGAGTCAGGCCCAGCCCATTGTGGGTGTTACCATCCCTAGGCAGGTGGGCCTATACTATATAAGAAAGGTGACTGAGCAAGAAAGAGGGAGCAAACCAGTAAGCAGCAGCACCTCCTCACAGTTTCTGTTCTAAAATCCTGCCTTTGCTTCTCTCAAAGATGTATTGTAACCTATAAGCCAAATGAACCTTCTCCTCCCTAACTTGCCTTGTAGTCATGCTATCACATCAACAGAAATCTTGATTAATATATATGAAATGTGAATGAAGGAAATATGTTTCAGGAATCAAGTCTAGAAATGATGATAAGCAGGGCAGATTCCTGTTCTCCATCTAAACCAGCGCACTCAGGCATGTCAACCCTCACAGCCTGGCAATTTCCTCTCCTGCTAATTTCAGAACACTCCTGTATCTCCAGATACCACCACCCTCTCAGAGACCTATGATTCAGCACAGATTCCTCCCTTTGTTGAGATCACTTTCACCCTATCATTCACTAAAGTCATGTGGACATTCTCTCTCTGCTCCTTCTAGGTAGAAACTGAGAAGTTGTAATCTAACTGACCAATACTGAAAGTTATTACTACCTTATCTTTTAGGACATGTGATCATTGAGGTCAGACATGTATACACCCTCTGTTTCTTACAATTAGATCATGAAAGGCTCTGGTCCCTGAGGACAGAATATATGTAGTCATTCTTCCCTCATCCTGGTTCCACATACTTGTATGATAATTGAGACCAAAGGTCTACTTAACCATAATAATGTCTTTTCCCCTACAAACAGTCAACATTTGGAAGCAGTAAGGATTGCTTGTTTGGGCACAGTAAAAGAAATGCTGCCATTGTTTGAGCCTGAGTGATATGATGCTCTCAGCCTTTGGGAGAAACACTTTGTTAAGGTAATTCTGCATTCTGTAAATATATATATATATATATATATATATATATAAAATTTTGACTTTGATTCTTGTTCATTGCCCTATCTTGAAGATTCAAAGGAAAGGGTGTGAATGATGGATTATGTGGACTCAGTTGGTCTTGGACCCTGTGTCTATCATACCCCCTACTAAAGAAATCCTTATTGCTGGACCCACATGGCAATTGATCTATCAAACATCTCTCAACTCCCCGTTCAGAACTCCTTTCCCCAACAACCCTCCTAGCAGGGTTTGCTCTGTCCCCAGGGCAGCCTGCTTGCTATGCTTGGGTGTTACAGTGACTTTTGCACACACATTCTCCTTCCATAGTTGAAATTCCCCAGAGAATTTCTATTCTCTATACATCTTCCTCTGCTCCCAAAGCTGTATCTAGATAATAACAGGCTCTCAATAAAAGCAGTGAAGGAACATTAATTTAACATCACTTGAATGCACCTTGCATTTATTCCCTGAGGGAGGATTGCACACCTACTATTTTCATAAGTTTATCTCTCTAGAGAAAGGAAGAAAGAAAAAAGCCCAGCAAAAGCTTATCAGAATTATTGATCTAACATTAAAACCAACCCTTCAAACTATTGCAGCTTTTCTTTTCCATCTTCGCTGAGAACCTTTCATAACATCTGTGGACTTTATTCAGCTTTTAAAGGTTATGTGCTGCTCTCAGACCTGCTTATCTTTCAAGAAGTTACACAGTGTCACTACAGATTGGGAGAGAGATTGCTCTCCCTTCCACTAACTGTCCTGGTAAACAGTCTTCAAAGCATGCATATCTGGAGTGCCCAATGAGCAGAGCAAGCAGGCAGTCAGCGGTGGTGTTCTTGGACAGCCCAAGACCTGTGACTTGGGCCACAGATTAAGGACCTGTCAGGGAAACCCTCCTGTTATCAAACTGTTCTGATCAATGCCGGATAGTCTCAGAACTTTCTATGCAATTAAAACAGCCAGAGGTTGAGATAATGGCTCTATAAGTAAAGCGCATGGCTCACAAGCTTTTGAACCATAGTTCAAATCCTCAGAGTCACATATAAGCTGGATGTACATCACAGGCACCTGCAATCCCAGTTCTCCTATGGGAAAATGGGAGGCAGAGACAAAGGAACCCCAGGAGTTCACAGGCCAACTAATCCAGCAGATAGCAAACAAGAGAGCCTGTCTCAAAGAAAGTGAAAGGCTGTTCTTGAACCTCCATATTCACGCCATGCCATTCATTCCCATGCAGTCATATATTCAAATAAACAAATGAGCAAACAAACAACCACCATGTGAGGCCAGAGCTGAAAATATCCATAGGTGGCTGATCAGGATACTGAAGCACTGGTTCCTTAAGGACTCAGCTGTAGGTAGCAGTCTAATCACAAGGCCCACTGTACTCAGAGTTCATGGCTCTAGGATTAAACAAAAGGGCCCACCTTCAACAAGATTAAGGAATTATTCAAATCTCAAGCATCACTAATTTAAGAAGACTAGAAAGTAGACTTATTTTAAGACTTCTGAAGTTTTAAGTTGGGATGTAATTCCACTCAATGAAATGCTCTTACCTTTGTGTCGCACTTTAGTGAGTTTTGATCAGTACAGACAACCATACAATACATGTCTACCTCAAGAGATAGAACATACTCATCATTGCTAGAAAGTTCTTTGAACCCATTTCAACTCCGTCCCACACCTCCAGGAAATTATTTTGTTTTACCATAGATTAATTATTTGTTTTGTGTTTTTACTCAAGCCAATTATTTCAAACTCTCACCCCTTGAATGGTGAGAAAATTCATCTCAATCAATGGAGGATTTTCTCACTTGTCTTCCTTGGCTCTTGATTTATTTGATGCAATTTAAATAGTTGAAATGATCCATGTGTATGGATGTGTCTGTATGTATACATATATATTCCATGACAAAAAAAAAGTCCATTGGGACCATGTAATAGTACCGTGAAAATAAGATTCAGACACATTTTCAACCAGTAAAAATGTGTGCTGATCAAACACCACAATTAACTGTTTAATTAACACGTTTCATCTAAGCAATGTGCCTGCCTCAGCAAGAGTGATTGGTGGTGCACACAACAAAACCATAATCTAGAAAGAAATGTACAGCAGATAGCCATTTTCCACCTAGGGTTCAGAGCTATGCCTCATGGATGTTACCTTCTTGCCTAAAATCTTACAAGAAGTTCCATTGTTTTCTCTTCAGTAATTTCTCTTTAATGATGCAACTGCATGGATACAGTATAATCCTTTGATAACTGTTTAGTACATATAATGACCAAATCCAGATAATTAATGTTTCCATCACCACATTTTTTTTCTTTTTCTATTTTTATAAGTTTATTTTTCTAATGCATAAAAACAAACTACATATGAATGGTATCATGATGTTTTGATACATATATACCTAATATTTTTCCTTTAAAAATTTCCCTTATTGTAGCATTTGAAAAATGATATTTTTTTTTATTAACTTGAGTATTTCTTATGTACATTTTGAGTGTTATTCCCTTTCCCGGTTTCCGGGCAAACATCCCCTTCCTTCCCCCCCTTCCTTATGGGTGTTCCCCCCCACCTCCCCCCCATTGCCGCCCTCCCCGACAGTCTAGTTCACTGGGGGTTCAGTCTTAGCAGGACCAGGGCTTCCCCTTCCACTGGTGCTCTTACTAGGATATTCATTGCTACCTATGAGGTCAGAGTCCAGTGTCAGTCCATGTATAGTCTTTAGGTAGTGGCTTAGTCCCTGGAAGCTCTGGTTGCTTGGCATTGTTGTACATATGGGGTCTCAAGCCCCTTCAAGCTCTTCCAGTTCTTTCTCTGATTCCTTCAACGGGGGTCCCGTTCTCAGTTCAGTGGTTTGCTGCTGGCATTCGCCTCTGTATTTGCTGTATTCTGGCTGTGTCTCTCAGGTTCGATCTACATCCGGCTCCTGTCGGTCTGCACTTCTTTGCTTCATCCATCTTGTCTAATTGGGTGGCTCTATATGTATGGGCCACTTGTGGGGCAGGCTCTGAATGGGTGTTCCTTCAGTCTCTGTTTTAATCTTTGCCTCTCTCTTCCCTGCCAAGGGTATTCTTGTTCCCCTTTTAAAGAAGGAGTGAAGCCTTCACATTTTGATCATCCGTCTTGAGTTTCATTTGTTCTAGGCAACTAGGGTAATTCAAGCATTTGGGCTAATAGCCACTTATCAGTGAGTGCATACCATGTATGTCTTTCTGTGATTGGGTTAGCTCACTCAAACTGCCTGAGGATCCAGCTATACCTCTCTTGGGCATATACCCAAAAGATGCCCCAACATATAAAAAAAAAAAAGACACGTGCTCCACTATGTTCATCGCAGCCTTATTTATAATAGCCAGAAGCTGGAAAGAACCCAGATGCCCTTCAACAGAGGAATGGATACAGAAAATGTGGTACATCTACACAATGGAATATTACTCAGCTATCAAAAACAACGACTTTATGAAATTCGTAGGCAAATGGTTGGAACTGGAAAATACCATCACCACATTTTAAGTTGAAAACTTTTAAGCAGTATAAACATTACGCTTACTTGTTGGTGTGATGATTAAACGCACATGTAGGATGCTTGGATCAGGGGACTTGACTTTTTCCAAAAAGAGATTTCACAATTTTAATTCATTTTTGAGTGAACTTAGCTGCCAAACAAAATTCTAACTTACCTATTAATCTAATAAACAGATAGGATACTTTCAATTTACCTGAAGATGAGAAAAATACATTCTGACAAAATATACCATGAAGCGAATAATTCCCATTTATAAACCACTTTATCCTTTTTTGTTATTGCTTTCAAGTTTCTTTTTTTTACTCCTTCATTTTTTTTTTTTTTATATTTATTTATTTTTTTTTATTAACTTGAATATTTCTTATATACATTTCGAGTGTTATTCCCTTTCCCGGTTTCCGGGCAAACATCCCCTTCCCCCCCCCCTTCCTTATGGGTGTTCCCCTCCCCACCCTCCCCCCATTGCTGCCCTCCCCGACAGTCTAGTTCACTGGGGGTTCATTCTTAGCAGGACCCAGGGCTTCCCCTTCCACTGGTGCTCTTACTAGGATATTCATTGCTACCTATGAGGTCAGAGTCCAGGGTCAGTCCATGTATAGTCTTTAGGTAGTGGCTTAGTCCCTGGAAGCTCTGGTGGCTTGTCATTGTTGTACATATAGGGTCTCGAGCCCCTTCAAGCTCTTCCAGTTCTTTCTCTGATTCCTTCAACGGGGGTCCTATTCTCAGTTCAGAGGTTTGCTGCTGACATTCGCCTCTGTATTTGCTGTATTCTGGCTGTGTCTCTCAGGAGCGATCTACACTTCTGCACTTCTTTGCTTCATCCATCTTGTCTAATTGGGTGGCTGTATATATATGGGCCCACATGTGGGGCAGGCTCTGAATGGGTGTTTCTTCCGTCTCTTTTTTAATTTTTGCCTCTCTCTTCCCTGCCAAGGGTATTCTTGTTCCCCTTTTAAAGAAGGAGTGAAGCATTCACATTTTGATCATCCGTCTTGAGTTTCATTTGTTCTAGGCATCTAGGGTAATTCAGGCATTTGGGCTAATAGCCACTTATCAATGAGTGCATACCATGTATGTCTTTCTGTGATTGGGTTAGCTCACTCAGGATGATATTTTCCAGTTCAACCATTTGCCTACAAATTTCATAAACTCGTTCTTTTTGATAGCTGAGTAATATTCCATTGTGTAGATATACCACATTTTCTGTATCCATTCCTCTGTTGAAGGGCATCTGGGTTCTTTCCAGCTTCTGGCTATTATAAATAAGGCTGCGATGAACATAGTGGAGCACGTGTCTTTTTTATATGTTGGGGCATCTTTTGGGTATATGCCCAAGAGAGGGATAGCTGGATCCTCAGGCAGTTTAATGTCCAATTTTCTGAGGAACCTCCAGACTGATTTTCAGAATGGTTGTACCAGTCTGCAATCCCACCAACAATGGAGGAGTGTTCCTCTTTCTCCACATCCTCGCCAGCATTTGCTGTCACCTGAGTTTTGATTTAGCCATTCTCACTGGTGTGAGGTGAAATCTCAGGGTTGTTTTGATTTGCATTTCCTGATGACTAAAGATGTTGAACATTTTTTTTAGGTGTTTCTCAGCCATTCGGGCATTCCTCAGCTGTGAATTCTTTGTTTAGCTCTGAACCCCATTTTTTAATAGGGTTATTTGTCCCCTGGTCTAACTTTTTTGAGTTCTTTGTATATTTTGGATATAAGGCCTCTATCTGTTGTAGGATTGGTAAAGATCTTTTCCCAATCTGTTGGTTGCCGTTTTGTCCTAACCACAGTGTCCTTTGCCTTACAGAAGCTTTGCAGTTTTATGAGATCCCATTTGTCGATTCTTGATCTTAGAGCATAAGCCATTGGTGTTTTGTTCAGGAAATTTTTTCCAGTGCCCATGTGTTCCAGATGCTTCCCTAGTTTTTCTTCTATTAGTTTGAGTGTGTCTGGTTTGATGTGGAGGTCCTTGATCCACTTGGACTTAAGCTTTGTACAGGGTGATAAGCATGGATCGATCTGCATTCTTCTACATGTTGACCTCCAGTTGAACCAGCACCATTTGCTGAAAATGCTATCTTTTTTCCATTGGATGGATTTGGCTCCTTTGTCAAAAATCAAGTGACCATAGGTGTGTGGATTCATTTCTGGGTCTTCAATTCTGTTCCATTGGTCTATCTGTCTGTCTCTGTACCAATACCATGCAGTTTTTATCACTATTGCTCTGTAATACTGCTTGAGTTCTGGGATAGTGATTCCCCCTGAAGTCCTTTTATTGTTGAGGATAGTTTTAGCTATCCTGGGTTTTTTTGTTATTCCAGATGAATTTGCAAATTGTTCTGTCTAACTCTTTGAAGAAATGGGTTGGTATTTTGATGGGGATTGCATTGAATCTGTAGATCGCTTTTGGTAAAATGGCCATTTTTACTATATTAATCCTGCCAATCCATGAGCATGGGAGATCTTTTCCACCTTCTGAGGTCTTCTTCAATTTCTTTCTTCAGTGTCTTGAAGTTCTTATTGTACAGATCTTTTACTTGCTTGGTTAAAGTCACACCGAGGTATTTTATATTATTTGGGTCTATTATGAAGGGTGTCGTTTCCCTAATTTCTTTCTCGGCTTGTTTCTCTTTTGTGTAGAGGAAGGCTACTGATTTATTTGAGTTAATTTTATACCCAGCCACTTTGCTGAAGTTGTTTATCAGCTTTAGTAGTTCTCTGGTGGAACTTTTGGCATCACTTAAATATACTATCATATCATCTGCAAATAGTGATATTTTGACTTCTTCTTTTCCGATCTGTATCCCTTGATCTCCTTTTGTTGTCTGATTGCTCTGGCTAGAACTTCAAGAACTATATTGAATAAGTAGGAGAGAGTGGGCAGCCTTGTCTAGTCCCTGATTTTAGTGGGATTGCTTCAAGTTTCTCTCCATTTAGTTTAATGTTAGCAACTGGTTTGCTGTATATGGCTTTTTACTATGTTTAGGTATGGGCCTTGTATTCCTATTCTTTCCAGGACTTTTATCATGAAGGGGTGTTGAATTTTGTCAAATGCTTTCTCAGCATCTAATGAAATGATCATGTGGTTTTGTTCTTTCAGTTTGTTTATATAATGGATCACGTTGATGGTTTTCCGTATATTAAACCATCCCTGCATGCCTGGGATGAAGCCTACTTGATCATGGTGGATGATTGTTTTGATGTGCTCTTGGATTCGGATTGCCAGAATTTTGTTGAGTATTTTTTGCGTCAATGTTCATAAGGGGAAATTGGTCTGAAGTTCTCTTTCTTTGTTGGGTCTTTGTGTGGTTTAGGTATAAGAGTAATTGTGGCTTCATAGAAGGAATTGGTAGTGCTCCATCTGTTTTCAATTTTGTGGAATAGTTTGGATAATATTGGTATGAGGTCTCCTATGAAGGTCTGATAGAATTCTGCACTAAACCCGTCTGGACCTGGGCTCTTTTTGGTTGGGAGACCTTTAATGACTGCTTCTATTTCCTTAGGAGTTATGGGGTTGTTTAACTGGTTTATCCGTTCTGATTTAACTTGGTGCCTGGTATCTGTCAGAAATTGTCCATTTCCTGTAGATTTTCAAGTTTTGTTGAATATAGGCTTTTTTTTTTTTTATAGTAAGATCTGATGATTTTTTGAATTTCCTCTGAATCTGTAGTTATGTCTCCCTTTTCATTTCTGATTTTGTTAATTTGGACACACTCTCTGTGTCCTCTCGTTAGTCTGGCTAAGGGTTTATCTATCTTGTTGATTTTCTCAAAGAACCAACTTTTGGTTCTGTTGATTCTTTCTATGGTCCTTTTTGTTTCTACTTGGTTGATTTCAGCTCTGAGTTTGATTATTTCCTGCCTTCTACTCCTCCTGGGTGTATTTGCTTCTTTTTGTTCTAGAGCTTTTAGGTGTGCTGTCAAGCTGCTGACATATGCTCTTTCCTGTTTCTTTCTGCAGGCACTCAGCGCTATGAGTTTTCCTCTTAGCACAGCTTTCATTGTGTCCCATAAGTTTGGGTATGTTGTACCTTCATTTTCATTAAATTCTAAAAGTTTTTAATTTCTTTCTTTATTTCTTCCTTGACCAGGTTATCATTGAGTAGAGCATTGTTCAGTTTCCACGTATATGTGGGCATTCTTCCCTTATTGTTATTGAAGACCAGCTTTAGGCCGTGGTGGTCCGATAGCACGCATGGGATTATTTCTATCTTTCTGTATCTGTTGAGGCCTGTTTTTGACCAATTATATGGTCAATTTTGGAGAAAGTACCATGAGGAGCTGAGAAGAAGGTATATCCTTTTGCTTTTAGGGTAGAACGTTCTATAAATATCCGTTAAGTCCATTTTGGCTCATGACTTCTCTTAGTCTGTCTACGTCTCTGTTTAATTTCTGTTTCCATGATCTGTCCATTGATGAGAGTGGGGTGTTGAAATCTCCTACTATTATTGTGTGAGGTGCAATGTGTGTTTTGAGCTTTAGTAAGGTTTCTTTTACGTATGTAGGTGCCCTTGTATTTTGGGGCATAGATATTTAGGATTGAGAGTTCATCTTGGTGGATTTTTCCTTTGATGAATATAAAGTGTCCTTCCTTATCTTTTTTGATGACTTTTAGTTGGAAATTGATTTTATTTGATATTAGAATGGCTACTCCAGCTTGCTTC
The DNA here is from genome assembly GCF_011064425.1 of Rattus rattus. Taxonomy (NCBI): domain Eukaryota; kingdom Metazoa; phylum Chordata; class Mammalia; order Rodentia; family Muridae; genus Rattus; species Rattus rattus. The sequence continues at coordinate 241,875,052 of NC_046154.1, forward strand.
TTCTGACCATTTGCTTGGAAAGTTGTTTCCCAGCCTTTCACTCTGAGGTAGTGTCTGTCTTTGTCTCTGAGGTGTGTTTCCTGTAGGCAGCAGAATGCAGGGTCCTCGTTGCGTATCCAGTTTGTTAATCTATGTCTTTTTATTGGGGAGTTGAGGCCATTGATGTTGAGAGATATTAAGGAATAGTGATTATTGCTTCCTGTTATATTCATATTTGGATGTGAGGTTGTGTTTGTGTGCTTTTCTTCTCTTTGTTTTGTTGCCAAGACGATTAGTTTCTTGCCTCTTCTTGGGTATAGCTTGCCTCCTTATGTTGGGCTTTACCATTTATTATCCTTTGTAGTGCTGGATTTGTAGAAAGATATTGTGTAAATTTGGTTTTGTCATGGAATATCTTGGTTTCTCCATCTATGTTAATTGAGAGTTTTGCAGGATACAGTAGCCTGGGCTGGCATTTGTGTTCTCTTAGGGTCTGTATGACATCAGTCCAGGATCTTCTGGCCTTCATAGTTTCTGGCGAGAAGTCTGGTGTGATTCTGATAGGTCTGCCTTTATATGTTACTTGACCTTTTTCCCTTACTGCTTTTAATATTCTTTCTTTATTTTGAGCGTTTAGTGTTTTGACTATTATGTGACGGGAGGTGTTTCTTTTCTGGTCCAATCTATTTGGAGTTCTGTAGGCTTCTTGTATGCCTATGGGTATCTCTTTTTTTAGGTTAGGAAGTTTTCTTCTATGATTTTGTTGAAGATATTTACTGGTCCTTTGAGCTGGGAGTCTTCACTCTCTTCTATACCTATTATCCTTAGGTTTGATCTTCTCATTGAGTCCTGGATTTCCTGTATGTTTTGGACCAGTAGCTTTTTCCGCTTTACATTATCTTTGACAGTTGAGTCAATGATTTCTATGGAATCTTCTGCTCCTGAGATTCTCTCTTCCATCTCTTGTATTCTCTTGGTGAAGCTTGTATCTACAGCTCCTTGTCTCTTCTTTTGGTTTTCTATATCCAGGGTTATTTCCATGTGTTCTTTCTTGATTGCTTCTATTTCCATTTTTAATTCCTTCAACTGTTTGATTGTGTTTTCCTGGAATTCTTTCAGGGATTTTTGCGATTCCTCTCTGTAGGCTTCTACTTGTTTATTAATGTTTTCCTGTGTTTCTCTAAGGGAGTTCTTCACGTCTTTCTTGAAGTCCTCCAGCATCATGATCAAATATGATTTTGAAACTAGATCTTGCTTTTCTGGTGTGTTTGGATATTCCATGTTTGTTTTGGTGGGATAATTGGGTTCCGATGATGTCATGTAGTCTTGGTTTCTGTTGCTTGGGTTCCTGCGCTTGCCTCTCGCCATCAGATTATCTCTAGTGTTACTTTGTTCTGCTATTTCTGACAGTGGCTAGACTGTCCTATAAGCCTGTGTGTCAGGAGTGCTGTAGACCTGTTTTACTGTTTTCTTTCTGCCAGTATTGGGGACAGAGTGTTCTGCTTTCGTGCGTGTAGTTTTTCCCCTCTACAGGTCTTCAGCTGTTCCTGTGGGCCTGTGTCTTGAGTTCACCAGGCAGGTCACTTGCAGCAGAAAAGTTGGTCTTACCTGTGGTCCCGAGGCTCAAGTTCGCTCGCTGGGGTGCTGCCCACGGGCTCTCCAGGTGGCAGCACCCAGGAAGATCTCGCCGCCTCTTCCGGGAGCCTCTGTGCACCAGGGTTCCAGATGGCCTCGGTGTTTTCCTCTGGAATCAGCAATGTGTGTAGAGAGAGCAGTCTCTTCTGGTTTTGCAGGCGTGTCTGCCTCTCTGAAGGTTTAGCTCTCCCTCCCACGGGATTTGGGTGCAGAGAACTGTTTATCGGTCTGTTTCCTTCAGGTTCGGTGGTGTCTCAGGCAGGGCTCCTGCCTCACCTAGGCCCTCTCCCACGGGAGCCCAGAGGCCTTATACAGTTTCCTCTTGGGCCAGGGATGTGGGCAGGGGTGGGCAGTGTTGGTGGTCTCTTCTGCTCTGCAGCCTCAGGAGTGCCCACCTGACCAGGCGGTAAGGTATCTCTCCCACGGGTTCTGGGAGCAGAGAGCTGCTGCGGGCCGGGATCAGCGGGTGTGGGACTTCCGGTAAACACAGGACGTGCCTGGTCCTAGAGGGATTCTGCCTCTGTTGTCCCGATTCCACCCGGCAAGTCACTTGCAGCAGATAAGTTAGTCTTACCTTTGGTCCCGAGGCTCAAGTTCGTTCGCGGGGTTCTGCCCACGGGCTCTCCTGCTTTCAAGTTTCTGTCTTCTAGTTATTCATAAAATATAGGTTACTATGAAACATAGCCCCTATAGTTCCATAGGATGCTACAACTTATACTTCTGGCTTCTTGTTACCTAACTTAATACTATCCCTTTTTTCTCCACACTGATCTCAGTCTCTTGTGCTATATGTGTTGGGTCCAGCTGTGATTCTGCAGCCTGCCTTTCCTCCTTCAGGGTCTCCAGGCACTGCTGCACACCAGACTGGAAGGATGAAGTGGAATCTGGATATAGTCTTCAGAATCCTGGTCTGATTGGGAATGAGGGGTGAGGGGTTCTCCAAGGACCTTAATGAAACAGCTCTCTTAGATGATCTTATCTTGTTCACATGCCTTTATTCAGGGTGGACCTGTGTGAATATACTCTCTTAGATGATCTTATCTTGTTCACATGCCTTTATTCAGGGTGGACCTGTGTGAATATACTTTATTTGGGTGGGCAAGGGCTATATATGGAGTGTGGGAAGAAATTTTCAGGGTGATCATAAAATCATTGGCTGGGAAAACACATTTTTATGGACAGTCATTTCAGGAATCCAAAGTACTTTCTGGGTAGATTCTTATCAGGAAACAGGAAATTGAATTTGTAGGTCTGCCAAGGACTATTCCATCTTCCCTGGTAGAGAGTATAGGGCATCAGGCTCCCCAGGCAAGCTCAGAGAAGGGGAAGCCCTACCAGTAAAGGAGTCCTCCATTTTCTCTTGAGCTCAGAGGTACTATCTGGACATGGCAGACTGTGACCTTAATTAGCAGGGTTTCCCCACAGTCTCTACTAATCACTATTATACACACTGGTTGGTAATTTCTTTTCTTATTTTAAAAACTGAAAACAGACTGTTTTATACAATGTATTCTGATTACAATGTCTGCTCACCCAACTCATCCCATATCTTTCCTATTACCCTCCTGATGAAATCCTCCCTCCCTCCCCCACTGCTCGCGCTCTCTCTCTCTCGCTCTCTCTCTCTCTCTCTCTCTCTCTCTCTCTCTCTCTCTCTCTCTCTCTCTCTCTCTCTCATTAGAAAGTAATCAGGTATCTAAAAGGTAATAATAAATTAAGATAAAAATAAACTAGAATAGGGCAAAACAAAAGAAAAAGAGTCTAAGAAAAAGCACAAGAAAAACATATAGACACAAAGAATCAGATTCACACAGAGGTCCATAAATACACAAAATTGGAAACACACACACACACACACACACACACACACACACACACACACATACTTCCAGAAGTAACATGGAAGGTTTTTTTCTTGTTGGTTGACTTTCTGTTATCCATCTGCTACTGACCATGGGCTGCCCTTGTTTTGTCTATCTAGTAATGCTCCATTAGGAAAAACCAAGTGTTCCTTTGTAAGTGACTGTCAATTAGAGATAACTTCTGGGTTAGGGATGAAGACTTATCCACTTCCCCTCTCAGTGCGACAAATCCATCTGGTTTAAATTTATGCTGGCCCTGTGTGCTATTGCCACAGTCTCTGTGAGTTCATGTGTGTGTTGGTCCTGCTCTTATTAGAAGGACTTGCATTCCTCGTTTCTTATATCCTATCAGGCTCTTAGAACCTTTCCTCCTCTTCCTCTTCCATAGATTTCCCTAAGCCCCAAGAAATGGGATTTCAATGGAGACATCCCATTACAACTGAGTGTTACAAGATTTCTCACTCTGTACAATGTCCAGTTCCTACATATTTGTTCCTATATATTGCGGGAGGAAATATCTATAATGTTAGCTGAGTAACACTGTTCTATAGTAGAATGTCATTAAGACTCATTCTATTCTTACATTTCTTTAGCAGAACAGTAGTATTTGGTTTTCCTCTAGATCCCTACCCATGCTAGTCTCAGGTTCTTGGTCACCCAATCAGAGTAAGGCATTTGTTTTCTCTCATTGGATGGATTTTACGTCAAATAAGATATTGGTTGGTTTCTTCTATATGCTTCATGCCACTATTGTACCAGAGTTTCTTTCAGATTGATCACCATCATAAATTGAAATGTTTGTAAGTGGTTTGGTGTTTCCCTTCTCTTTTAGTAGCATGCAGAATACCTTCCATCCCGAGAACACTGGTCAATAGGGTAAAAACTCTAACTGAGCACTGGGTCAACTTTTCCATGTTCACTGAGTTGTGTAGGTGTTGTCTTAAGCAATAGGACCCTACCATCAGTTTGAGAAGAACAATCAATAGCCTTGGAAATAGCCTGGGATGATTGGGAGTGCTCATGGGATTCCTTTGGCCAACAACTGCATTCGATATAACCTATTCTGGAGGTTTCATTTGGTAACAAGAAGTGTCAAGTTGGGACTTGGTCTCCCCAGTTATTTCATGATTCCATTTAGATTTCTTTTATATATACATATGTGTGTGTGTCTGTGTGTATGTGTGTGTCTGTGTGTGTGTGTCTGTGTGTGTGTGTCTCTGTGTGTGTGTGTATGTGTACAAAGAATCTTGGGATTTAATAGGTTTGCATATGAATTCTCAAATGACCCTTAGTTCTAGCTATTCATATTCTCTCTCTCTCTCTCTCTCTCTCTCTCTCTCTCTCTCTCTCTCTCTCTCTCTCTCTCTCTCTCCCCCCACACACACCTCCTCTCCTCCTTTCCTCCTCTGCCTGCTGCTGGAGGATCAAAAGGTAAAGCTCTTAGATACTTCTCCAGCACCATGACTGTCTGTATCCCACCATGATGATAATGAACAAATCCTCTGAAACTACAAGTAACCCCTAATTAAGTACTTTCTTATATAAGAGCTGCATGGGTCATGGTGTCTCTTCACAACAGTGGAACATTAACACTCTATACCTAACATCTATGGGTATATGAATTGAATCCTCCTTATTGAAGACTTAAAAGTTAACACTGACATATTAGTGAGTACATATTATTTTTGTCTTTTGAAGTCTGGGTTACTTCACTTGGAATGATGTTTTTCTAGCTCCATTCATTTACTTGCCAATACTCCACCATATAAATGTACCACATTTTCTTTATCCAGTCCTCTGTTGACTATTGTCTAGGGTGTTTCCAATGTCTGGCTCTGGATAGAGTGGCAGTGAACATGGTTGATCAAATGTCTCAGTAGAAGAATGTAGCTTCCCTTGGATATATGCTCAAGAGTGGTATAGCTAGATCTTGAAGTAGATCAACTCCCAGCCTCTCCAGGAACTGCCACAATGATTATCATAGTGGCTATCCAAGTTTTCATTCCCACCAACAATGAATGTTTCCCTTATTCCACATCCTTGCCAGCATGAGCTGTCATGTGTTTTATTGATCTTGGCCATTATGAAAGATATTAGAAGAAATCTCAAAGTATTTTTGATTTACATTTCTAAGAATGTTGAACAGTTCTTTAAGTGTTTCTTAGTCATTTGAGTTTCCTCTTTTGAGAATTCTCTATTTAGATCTGTACTCCATTTAAAAATTTTCACAATGTACAGGGTTTTTTTTAGTAAGTTACATATTTTATGTATTAGCACATTATGGGGATGTGTAGTTACCAAAAATCATTTTTCATTCTGAAGGCTGCCAATTTGTCTAATGGTGATTTATTTTGTCATACAGAAGTTTTCAGTTTCATGAGGTCCTATGAATTGTTCTTTATGTCTATACTATGTTCTTTGTTCAGAAAGTCTTTTCATATACCAATAAATCTATCAGAGTCAGTGAATGTGGCCTTGTGTGTTGAGACCTTTGATATATTTGGAATTGAGCTTTGGACACAGTGACAAGTATGAATCTATTTGCATTCTTCTACATGTAGTCATCCAGTTTGACCAGTCTCATTTTTTGAAAATGCCATTTTTTATCCCGTGTGCATTTCTTGCTTCTATATAAAAAACTCAGGTGTCTATATATGTGAACTTAAGTCCACTTGGGCAGATGATAACCAAGAAAGAGGTATGATAGGGGAAATAAGCCGCGTCTTTCTTTCTTCAACAGAATGTGCTGACCATTTTTACTATATTTACTGATCCATGACCTTTCAATTTTCTAATATCTTCTTCAATTTTATTCGTCAAAATCCTAAAGTATTTACAGTGCAAGTCTATTCCCTGCTTAATTAAAGTTACCCCAAGACATTGTTGAAAGTTTTAGTGAACTCATATATATATATATATATATATATATATATATATGTGTGTGTGTGTGTGTGTGTGTGTGTGTGTGTGTTCTGCAAATAAAGATACTTTGACTTCTTTCCTTCCTATTTGTATACCCTTGATCTCTAGTTCTCTCATTGCTCTAGCTAACAGTTCAAGAACTATATTGAATGGGTATAGAGAATGTGGGTAACCTCAACTTGTACCTAATTTTAGTGGAATTGCTTTGAGTTTCTCGCCACTTAATTTGGTTTTGGATATAGAACTGGAGTAAACTGCCTTTATTATATTGAGGACAGAACCTTGCACCCGTAATCTCTAGAGGGCTTTTGTCATTAAAAGATGTTAAGAGTTTGTCAAAGGTCTTTTTGATATCTAATGAGGTGATCATGTGGTTTTGTCTTTCAGTTTGTGCATATGTTAGATTAAGTTTATTGATTTTATGTACATTGACCCATCCTTGAATCTCCTTGGATTCAGTTTGCAAGTATTTTACTGAGAAGTATTTTATTTATAGTTTTGCATCTATGATCATAAAGGAAATTGTTCTGCAATTTTTTCCTTGTTGAGTCTTTATGTGGCATATATATATATATATATATATATATATATATATATATATGGGAAAATTTGGCAGCATAAAAATAATTGAACAAAGTTCCTTCTGTTTCTATTTTCTGTAATAATTTGTGAAGTATTGGCATTAATTCCTTCATATAAATAATCTGGAAGGCTTCTCCACTGAAACCATCTGTCCCTGGACTGTTTTTTTTTGGGGGGGGGACTTATTTACTGCTTCTGTTTCACTAGGGATTATAGGTTTGTTTAAATTACTTATCTGATCTTGATTTAACTTTGGTAGGCAGAATATAATAAAGAAAATTATGCATTTCTTTTAGATTTTTCCAATGTGGTGAAGGACATGTTTTTAAATAAAGTATGTCTTATAATTCTCTGGATTACCTTCATATCTGTTATTATGTCCCCCTTTTGATTTCTAATTTTGATAATTTGAATCTTCTCTTTGAGCCTTTTAGATAATTTGGCAATGGGTTGGCCAATTTTACCACTTTTTTTTAAATCTTTCTTTTCATTGAGTCTTTGTATTTCCTTTCTCTGGTTATTTCTATTCTATTGTTTTTAGCAGAGTTTGATTATTTCTTGTTTCCTCTCCTTTTGGGTATGATTTCTTTTGTTTTGTTCTTGATTTAACAGGTATTTTAAGATACTAATATATCTCATATACATTATATATTACATTATATATGATACATTTGACCTATAAAATATATGCATTTAGTGCTATGAAGTTGCCTTTTAGACTATCTTCATTGTTTTTTAAAAGTTTGGGCATTTTGTTACCATTTTAATTCAATTCTAAAAGTTTTTTAAGTTGTGTCATGACTCATATTTCATTCAATAGTGAGTTGTTGACTTTCCATGAGTTTTTAAGATTTCTTTATCTCTATTAATATAGAGATTTAATTTGTGGTGATTAGATAGGATTCAGGATGTTATTTTAATTTTTCTGTATCTGTTGAGAACTGCTTTGTATCCATGTATGTGGTCACTTTTGGAAAAAGTCCTATAAGGTGCCAAGAAGAAGGTATATTCTTCTGTGAAGTGGTAAAATGTTTTCTAAATATGTTAGGTCCATTTGGTTTATAGTATCAGTTAGCTCCAGCATTTTTCTGTTTAGTTTTTATTTGGATTGTCTATTGACAAGAGTGGAATGTTGAAGTCACTAAAGAGCGTTTGAGAGAGTCAATGTGTGATTTAAGTATTTCTCTTATGAACTTGGGTGCCATTGTGTTTTGTGCATAGATGTTACAGTTTGCAATGTTCTCTTGGGTATGGTGGGATTCCTTTGATAAGTGTGTTTTATCCTTTCCAATCTCTTCTGATTAGTTTGGTTTGAAGTTTATTTTATCAAATATTAAAATGGATATATGGGTTTACTTCTTATGTCCATTTTCTTGGAATATCGTTTTCCATCTTTGTAGCTTGAATTGATGTCCATCCTTGATATTAAGATGTTTCTCTTGGATAGAGTAGAAGACTGAATCCTGTTTTCAATTCCAATTATTAGTCTGTGTATTTTATTAAGGAACTGAGACCATTTATATTGAATTTTTTTCACTGAGCAACATTTGCTGACTCCCAAATTTGCTGTGTTGGTATAGATATATTGCCCTTCATTTGATTTACTGGCTAGGGATAAGGCTAGGGAGTTGGAATTAAGGACAGGATAGACAGTGGAAATAGCCTATCTGACTCCCAAGCAGGGATGACCAGTAGATTTCCTGGTGGAGAAGGCTCTTAGCTGTTGGCACCTGATACAAAGGGATGGGTAAAGAAGAAAGATTGCTTCCTGGAAGGGTTTGCGGAGTCCCCAGAAAATGGAGACAAAGAAGAAAGTCAGAATCCTCAGGTGGCATCCTATAGGACTGACAATGAGACTGGGGAACTGGAAATAGAGACCAGGAAGGAAAGTGAAGATCACCTGATTCCCAGGTGATTCCTAGGCCAGTGTGCTGGGTTGGTTTCCCTGGTTGACTTTTTAAAGATTACATATAAACAAACCCATGTAGAATTTTCCTTTATGTCTTTGACTTATTTTTACCAATATGATGTTCCCCAGTTCATGTTTATACATATCTATTATTATACAAAGATAACGGTAGACCACATATTATATAGTTTAATAAAACCCTGTTTGTATTTACTCACTTATTTCTTGTTGGGTTTATTCAATATCTTAGATATCAGAACACTGCAAAAATGAATATGAGAATTGCATATTTTTTGGCATATGGTCATTTCCTGTGGATAAGTTGGAAGTAGAACATTGTGTGTGTGTGTGTGTGTGTTGTGTTGTGTGTTATGTGTGTGTGTTGTGTGTGTGTTGTGTGTGTGTGTGTGTCATGTGTGTATTGTGTGTGGTGTGTGTGTGTGTGTGTGTGTGTGTGTGTGTGCTTGCACATGCTTGCATGATGCTCTATTAACAACCACTATAGCTCTACATCTAGCAATGGGATTCTGTAAGATTTCTCATCTATATCGGGATGCAAACTGGTGTTGGAATTGTTGAGTTTAGACAACCATACTATCGAGCTTTCATAGGTATAACTTACCTGTCATAGACAGAAGACACTATCTCAGGACAAACTTCCTTGGTCCAATGGCTCCACAATCTCTCTGCCTTTGGCCTCCATAAGATTCCCTGAGCCTTGGGTATAGGGCTTGTGTTGTGAATATGCCAACCGGGGCTGGGCTCTTTATAGTCCATTTTTCTATGACTTTTAAGCTGGAAAGATATATGGAGTCCCTAGGGAACAGAGACCATTACAGAAGGACAGGCCCCTTGAGGTGGTCTGCTACACAGTTTTCTGTAATGGTCTCTGTTGTGAAAGAAACTTCTCTTGTGAGGAGTGAGAACTACACTTGCTCTGTCTATAAACTGGAAATTTTGCTGTTGATGCTTTTAAGTTCCTTATCCACTCTAGATCAATATTCTCTTCTCAACAGTTTGCACTTTCCCCTTATTTGGTAGAGGTTGTCTCTTTCCCATTGATTCTTTCATTTCTGGGCCAATACTTTCTCAGTCCATAGGACTTCATTTCTCTGGTTTTGATTTGTTTTCTGTCCATGCCTCTGTCCTCCCCTGCCACTGTTCTCCTGTGATCTCTTCTACTGTTTCAAAGTTCAGATCTTAAACTTCTCATTTTAAACACACACACACACACACACACACACACACATACACACACACACACACACACACACACACGTAAGCATGCATGCATGTACACCAAATAGATCCTGAGAGTTCTATAAGACACTTAAGAAATGAGATTGAAATGATTACCCGATGTTCTGTGAGATGGTAGAAAGTCTTTTCTGTGATCACCTGCCCACACTGGTCTGTTTGAAAACAGATCTTATCTGCTATCCACAGCACTCAAACCTTCTGGGTTAGGAACCAGGTTGAGCTCTCCTAGAGCTCCTGTGAGGTCACAGAAATAGTTCCAGTCCCTACATCTACCATCTAATATATACTTACTAAAAGAGTTTGTTAAAATATTCGCAAGCCCCTATGTTTACACACACCCACACCATGGAGCCCTCTCTTCATTGAAATGCTCCCCTAAACACACCTGGGAAAAGTCATCTCTGTACCTGGATGTCATCCCCAAACAGGGTTTTCTCTGATATCATTCCTCTTGCTGTCCTACACAGAAAAGAGAGGTGGTATTCCCCAGTGAACCCTTGCATTACCTGTCTTTTCCCCCATAATCTCTTCCATAATTTCTGAGGAATCCAGAAGACACATCATCCAGAGACACATCAGTTACTCAGTTACTTCAGTGTCTTTCTTCCTCTAGAACTGTGACTCTTCCTGCTCCTGGGGTTTGTTGGCAGATATCAATCCATGAAGGCAAAGGGAGCACAAATGAGAGAAGGGAGGGCATTTGGGGGCCAGAAGCCCTGTGAATAAATACAGTGAATGGCTACACCATGACCAGCTAAAGGAGGGCAGATCAACTTCACTCAGGATGGTTCAAGGCTTATATAGCTCTGGGAACATGGAGTGTGGGTAGAAGTATTCAAGATGGGTAAAGGTCATTAGTGGAAGGCTAAAAGTACCAAAATGCCTCATTAACACAGGGAAGCACTTCAGGAGAAGTCTCAGTGTTAGCTGAATGAACAGGTTCTTACTGGGAGAAGAAAGTTGAACCTGTAATCTTATATGATATTAGGCAGGTTCAACTCCCCAGACAAGGTCAGAGAAGGAGAAGCTCAGCCAATGAAAGGAGTCCTCCATATGATAAGGCTATCAGGTCAATAGTAGACTTCAACCTTAATTAACAAGGCATCCCTTCCTTCCCTTCAGTCATAGACAACCAAGGGCTCCAGATAGGAAAGAGAATGTTTCTCCAAGTAGCAAAGACTAAGGAAGAGAAACGCCTTACTTAACATACTAAAATAACCCAGTACAAAGAAAGATGGTTCCCATAGGACCATCACACTATTGTTTCTAGCCATAAGGCCATAGAGCTATTGCTTCTAGCCACAAAACCATAGGGCTATTGTTTCTACCCATAGGACCATAGGGCTATTGTTTCTACCTGCAATGTATTCATCATGTTACTACTTCCTACACTGGCATTACTGTTACAGTGTTGAGACAAAGACACTGCTACTGCTTTAGGCTTGAACCAGAACTTGGCTTTCCATTAGTTCCATGTGGTCCCCAGGATGGACACTGGGGCACTGTGAAGGTCTCAGGAAGTTTGGAATAAGGAATAAGAGGAATAAAAAACACATGCAGTGGTACCTAAAGTGAGTTGTTAATGAGAGCCTGCAGCTGCGCTTAAATCCAACACAAAGAGAAACACAGTTAAGCAGTGAGGTTCAGCTGCTTCTAGTTCTCTAGACAGAGTTGTTCCTGGATTCTTTGCAAGACTTGGCAATCAACATTCTCCCATTCCACTGTCTTAGCTCTTTAAGCCAGGTAATAAACAATAGAGGAAGAACCTCAACAAGACAGACTGGATTGTGAACACTGCAGCCTGGTTTGGGCCTTAACTCCAGAGCCATCCTTACTGCATCTGCCACGGAACAATTATGTGGCTTTGGGTGGCTTTCCTTGCCTCTTCTTCCCTCAGTTGAGAGTTCTAGAAATGTCTTTCTCTTTGCCTTTCATGTTCAGGAAATAGAATGGTGCTGAAATTTCCTGATCCCCTTGTCCCATCCTTTCACCACACTGGAACTACAGTGGGCTACTTGGATGGTAATAATGACAACATAAAAATTTGCATCATCTATTTTCGCTTTCTACCTTACCTGGATGAATAAGAAGCCATTATCCAGAGTGGTTATGCCAGCTTGCAATACCACCACAATGGAGGAGTTTTCATCTTTCCCCACATCCTCACCAGCATCTGCTGTCACCAACGTTTTTGATCTTAGCCATTCTGACTGGTGTGAGGTAGAATCTCAGGGTTGTTTTGATTTGCATTTCCCTGATGAGTAAGGATGTTGATTGCAAGCTGGTACAATCACTCTGGAAATCAGTCTGGGGGTTCCTCAGAAAACTGGACATAGTACTACCTGAGGACCCAACTATACTACTCCTGGGCATATACACAAAAGATGCTCCAACACAGAACAATGACCCATGCTCCACTACGTTCACAGCAGCCTTATTTATAATACCCAGAAGCAAGACAGAACCAATATTTATGTAGAGTACTACTCACCTATTAAAAGCAATGAATCCATTTTATAGGCAAAGGGATAGAACTAGAAAATATCATCCACAAGTGAACACACCTGGTATACAATCACTGATAAGTGGATATTAGCCCAAAAGCTCAGAATACCCAAAATACAATTCACAGACTACATGAAACTCAAGGAAAAGGAAGGCCAAATTGTGAATACTTCAGTCTTTCTTAGAAGGAGAAACAAAATACTTATGGGAGTAACAAGGTGACTAAATGTGGAGCAAAGACTGAAGAAAAGCCCATCCAGAGACTGCCGCACATGGTGATCCATCCCATATACGGTCGCCAAATCTAGACAATATTGCAGATGCCAAGAAGTACATGCTGACAGGAGCCTGATATAGCTGTCTTCTTAGAGGCTTTGCCAGACCCTGACACAAACAGAGGCAGATGTTCACAGCCAAACACTGGACTGAGCATGAGGACTCCAATCAAGTAGTTAGAGAAAGGACTGAAGGAGCTGAAAGGGTTTGCAACCCAATAGGAAAAAACAACAATATCAACCAACCAGACCCCCCAGAGCTCCTAGGGACTAAACCACCAACCAAAGAGCAAACCCATGGCTCCAGCCACATATGTAGCAGAAGATGGATTTGTCAGGCATCAATGAGAGGAGAGGCCCTTGGTCCTGTGAAAGCTAGATGCTCCAGTATAGGGGAATGCCAGGGTGGGGAGGTGGGAGGGAGAGGGTAGGTGGGCAGTCATCCTCATAGAAGCAGAGGAGGAGGGATGGGATAGGGAGTTTCTGGAGGAGAAACTAGGAAAGAGGCTATCATTTGAAATGTAAATGAAAAAATATCCAATAAAAGAAAAGAAAAATCCATTATCCTGTACACATCAGTTCTGTAGACCTGAATATCCCTTGAGGGTGCTTTTCCTGGGTCTAAGTTGTGTGTAAGAGCACTAGAAAGCTTAGCACATCCACACACCTAAACCCTGCACACCACTTCCATTTTCAATGATATCTTAGCTGATCTTTTGACTTACATCTGCCTTGTTGCTTTCTATGCTCATTATCCCCCACACTCCAATAATAATGGGCATTCCCTTCTGTACTCCTGACGACGAATGTTGAGGTCATAAAGATGTAAAGTGTCTGGAACATATTACATGCTCACTAACTGTTTTCTATAGCAATTGTTAATGGATGTTTCAGTTCTACAAATCACATAAGTACCTCTTCTTAAGTTTCCTAACCTTTATCATGCCATTAACAACTGAGAATATTTAAAAAAATGTATGGATTTCATTTGGTTCAAGGTTGGCACTTGGTATACAATATACCACTTCATCTAGCATGACTTAGTTAAGGATAAATGAATTTTGATTCTGTCCCTTGGTATAACATGAAATAACAGAGTTTTATAAATACTCAGCAGCAAATGGGTTTCCCAAATTTCTTGAAGCAAGTGTCTTGACTAAGATAATTAATATATTGTGTGCTCTTCTCCAAGGCCTTAGCAAATGTCCACTCTCCCACGTACACTTTGCAAATGACATTCTGTTCCATAGAACCATGTCCTAGCTCTTAGAGCCTATTCTTTATTATCATATCATATTTAATGATGATTGTGTGTATGTGTTTAGAAAATACAAACTCAAGTTCTCAAGTTGGCCCTATAACTGACAGGCCTCGTGATCAAAACCTCTAATTCTCTTCTAGGATAAAAGTATAAACCTTGTAACAGAACAACAACAAAAAGGCAGTCTTAAGTATGTATAATCAACTCTTGATACAAAGCCAGGATTTCTTCCTACCTACACCATCCCTCTTGGGTCAAGGTTCTTTTTTTGGGGGGGGATATTTTTATTTATATTTTATTGGATGTTTTTATTTATATTTCAAATGTTGTCCCTTTTCTTCCACCCAACCACCCACCCCTTCCCGCCTCCGTGCCCTGATATTCCCCTACATTGGAGGGGGAGGAGGAGGTCCAGGCTTGGTAGGACCAAGAGCTTCTCCTCCCTTGGTACCCAACAAGGCCATCTTCTGCTACAGATTTCTGCATATATCTGTTCCTTCTTCTTGGCACCAGGCTTTGCACTTGACAAAGTCACCTCTGCATGTGTGTTAAAGTCTACTGTGCTCAGCTGATTAAGAAGGTACTGGAGAGATAAGACCACTACTTCTGCTCCAAGGGACCTGCCTAGAGTCCTTAGGACACAAGAACCCTGGAGTAGTCTGGGACAGGAAACTTCCAGTTTCCACCTGCGACCTGAGCTAAACTTGTCCCACAGTTCTCTATATTCAGATCCCCTGGGGAGAGAGTAGGACTCTCAGAAGTGCTGACAATCCTGAGAGCACAGGGGAGACCACCACTTTGCTCACAATCCTGGTACAAGAGGAACCTGCCTGGAGCCCTCTGAACACAGGAACCGAGGAACAGATTGGAACAGGATACTTCCAGTTTCCATCTGTGCCCGGAGCTGATCCTGTGACACTGTTCCCTGTACTCAGATTCCATTGGAAGAAAGCCAGTCTCCAGAAGTGCTGACACACAAGCCACTGTCAGAGACAGCAAGACCAGCTAACACCAGAGACAACAAGATGGCAAGAGGCAAGCCCAGGAAGCTAAGCAACAGAAACCAAGACTACTCCCAAGACTACTTGGCATCAAAGTCTCCCACCAAAGCAAATATTCCAACACACCAGAAAAAGAAAGATTTGGATTTAAAATCACATCTCATGATGATGATAGTGGACATTAAGAAGGACATAAACAACTCCAGTAAAGAAATACAGGACAACACAGATAAACAGGTAGAAGCCCTTGAAGAAGTAACACAAAGATTCCTTAAAGAATTACAGGAAAACACAACCAAAGAGATGAAGGAATTGAATACAATCATCCAGGATTAAAAACTGAAAATAGAAACAATAAAGAAATCAAACCTGTAGATAGAAAACCTAGAAAAGAGATCAGGAGTCATAGATGCAAGCATCACCAAAAGAATTTAGAGATAAAAGAGAGAATCTCAGAGGCAGAAAGCTACCATTGAAAACATTGACACAACCATCAAAGATAATGTAAAACACTAAGAGTTTTTTTAAGAAAAAGTAGGTACCGATGTGGAAAAAGGTAATTTACTTCACAAATCTGTCTGCTGGCCTCCATACCTGTGCTCTGACACAAGGCAGAAGCCACATACAAACATCATAAACATATACACTGATATATATTCACATGCCCACACACAATATTGATGTATAAATTTAACAAAACATATATAGTGCTTCAAAGAGTGAATCTAAGTTAATGAGAAGTTTATAGCTGCCTTTCTCATGGTTACATACGTTCAAAAGTACACAACTCTCAAAACATGGTGTCACATCTATCCCTGTTTTGAATAAACAATGTGTTCTGCTGGAGTCAACTTATAGAAGGTCGGATTATTAAATGCTTCACTGTGTGTATCTCAAAGCAACAGAATAGTATGGCCATCATTATCATCATCACTATCATCATTATCATCACTATCATCACTATCATCATTATCATCACTATCATCATCACTATCATCACTATCATCACCACCATCATCTTCATCATCATCTTCATCATGATCTCCCTCTCAGCTTCAAGCACTAGTAGGCAAGGAGACTTGGTGGATTCAGAGGAGTAAAACTCAAATTTTAAAAGAGGAATAGTAGAGAAAAAGAGTTTAGAGCCTAGAGAATTAAGACACGCAAGAATGTGAAAGTGGTTTAAGAGAGGTGGAAGAGGAGAAAGGGGCAGAGAGATGTGGAGTGCGACAGTATTAGAGACCTAAACTGGGCTGGAAGGCCATGGTTCCTGTGTATCCCAGGCCAGCAAGAAGACACGACAGTGGTTCCAATCCCCCGGAACACACCAGCCCATGGTTCTCAGAAATCTGGGGAAGGGAAAAATCACATGGACTTAAGATCTTAAATCTTAAAGAGAAGGATGGCCCCAGAAAGTGATAGGCATCTATCTCTGAAAGTGTCTACGTCTGGAAGGTAGACATCTGGGCTCAATACTGAATTGGTTTCATTCTTATTAAGTTACAATCATGTAGGAAGTGTGGGGATCACCACACAGAAACATTTAAGAATGAAGAGATCAAGTCCTAGATATACTGCATGATTCGACTTGTCTACTAGTTCACCAACCGGTGTGTATATTTGATAAGGTAGAGTAATGAAGTTCATTTTGTTTATTATTTATATTACATTAGCATTGCCCTAAGAACAGCTCCATTTTCAAGTGTCAGAAAACCTAATCCGACTGAATAAGCCCTTAATGCCAGCATCATTTCCTGTCTCCTCTGCAGCTGAGGAACCAAGGGTACGACAGGGACTAATATACAGACTGCCTCTTATTTCTTTTTCTCTCCCAACTCTACCTGTTCCCATGCAATGTTCCAGCTTTCAGAAATAATGGAAGATCTTCATTTTAGAGCTTCCCTTTCACTCTTAAATGCCCTGTGAAGGCAAACTTACCAATGCTGGCATTCTAGTTAGAGAACTTGGTAGGGTTCTGAGCATCCTTGCCTCACATCACGGAAGATGCTCCATGTTTTTCATGCATAAATCCAGCTTCTTATAGTCCCTTATGACTGGCTTGTGGGGCATTGTGCCTCCCTCCTCTCTTTGAGAGAGGAAGCAATTGACAAGCCTTTTATTTCTCAGAAGTGCCTTCAAAGCTGTCCTTCAAAGGTTCTCCTTTTTCTGCCAGCCTGGGTTGCCCGACAAGATGAAGCTTACTGTTTGAAAGCACCTATCATCCATGGTTATCAGGACCAATTTTCTTTGCCTCTCTGTCTCTTGGTTTCTTTGTTGATAAATAAAACAGACATGGTGATAATAGTCTCTGCCTCGGGGAGTATTGTATAGAATGGGTGAGTAAATAAAGATGTGAAATACTCCAACAGAGGTTTCTCATACGTAATTATAAATGTTCACTATTTTTCATTATTGCCCACAGCTGTAGGTCCTTAGCCAGCACCGAAAAGCAGCAGGAAACAATGCAGTTAATAGCATGTATCACCCAGATGTCTCCTAGTTCAATCATTGCATCTTCTAATGAGTAAACACTGACAGAGAAATCAGTACCAGGAGCCAAACCCGAGCCTCCCCCCATGTGTTTGCTCCTCAGCGTCCGCAACACTCATTACCTGAATTATATATTTCGAAAGAAGATTGCATTTAGTTTAGCATGTGATTACAGGGTGTCTAATCCTGCTTTCTGTAATGGCTTGCTGAATATGAGTTTTCTTGTTTCCTAAAAACTAAGACTCAGAGTGGAGAACAAGAAAGCCCTAATTATCCCCATATTCTAAAGAGTACTGGAAACAATTAGGCCTGGCCTCTCCAAGGGCTTACTAGGAGGTATATGTAACTGACCTATAATAGCCTTAGACATCCCAGTTTCTATCTCATGTTATAAAAAGGGAAGATGAACAAAGAAAAAGAAAAGAGTAAATCTCCTTTTATTTGAGACAAATATAAACGTAAGTGTGTTTAATATATTACATGGGGTAGACTTATGCTAAAAAGTGTTATTTAAATGAATTCCCCCCCTGCCTAGTTTCTGTGTATTTTTCTTTGCTAACTGTGGAATCCCTATTTCTGATAGAGAGGCTTTTTTAAAAAATAGTGGACTCTGTCCCTTCTGATTTAGCTAACTGAAGCCGAGTGTCACATACCCAATACGCCTCACATATTCCTCAGAGGTTGACGTTTCAGGTTCATGGCAAAAAGATCAACAATACTAATACAGAAATGACTAGGATTGTTTCCCCACTGCTAATGTATGGTCAGTGACAAAATGGAGCCTCTGCTTCCTCCCCCCAGAGAGGATCAAGCAGGGTGAAGAGGAAGCTAAGTGCTTGAATCATTTCAAGACAGGCAAATTCTGATCTCCTACCTTGAATTCACACACACCTACATTCCCCACATGACTGTGATGAAGGAATGAGAGTGTGAATCACAAGCCACAGTCTTGCTTTGTTCAGCTCACTCAACGCAAAAGTCTAACCTTTCAGATTGAAATTTTAATATGGAACCATTTCAAATACCCAAAAAAGAGCACAAATTCTTCCTCCAGGAAGAATGGACTATGTGGACTTCATTCTAGACTTTTCTGAATGTAACCAACCTCTCTGGATATGTCGGGGAGGGGTGGAGGAGAGGGATGATTCTGAAAGACGGAGGGAAAAGCAGACAAGCCATGACACTGGAATGTAACCACAGCACCATGATGTGTTTCCTATTTTTGTTTGTTTGGTAACTAGTAGCTTTTATTTTTCTTTCTTTCATATTATATTTCAAATAGTATGCAGTAAAAAAACACCCAAGAAAATGATCCAAATGATCCAAATAATCAAATGATGCAAAAAAAAAAATAATCCCACTAACAAAGATTAAGTAGGGAACAAAATTCATACTTGTCAGGCAAAAATGAGGCATACCTAAACCCCTTTTTTTTTGTTTTTTTTTTTTAATTTTTTATATGGGTGTTCCCCTCCCAATCCTCCCTCCCATTACCGCCCTCCCCCAACAATCACGTTCACTGGGGTTCAGTCTTGCAGGACCCAGGGCTTCCCCCTTCCACTGGTGCCCTTACTAGGCTATTCATTGCTACCTATGAGGTCAGAGCCCAGGGTCAGTCCATGTATAGTCTTTGGGTAGTGGCTTAGTCCCTGGAAGCTCTGGTTGGTTGGCATTGTTGTTCATATGGGGTCTCAAGCCCCTTCAAGCTCTTCCGGTCCTTTCTTTGATTCCTTCAACGGGGATCCCGTTCTCAGTTCAGTCTAAACCCCTTTGTTAAGCCATAGTCAGAAATGGCTTAGTGGAGAGCCAGCGTTCACCACAGTGCAGCAACAAAGAGGCTCGGTTCTTTTCTTCTCTGCTCACGTCTGATTTTCAGGGACAATATAAGAAAGCTGGCCTTCTACTACCGCCATGTAAAGGCAAGACAACCCCACTACACCCTACTGTGGTAGTATCAGGGAAGATCCTGAGAACGACATTGTTCATGACTAAGCTCTGTACTCGCAGAGTCGGGTGAAGACAAATAGAAACAGAAATAAAGCTGGACCCAGAATTCCATCATCTGCCCTGCATTAGCAAAGAGCTTTCCTCCTCAGGGCCAGCAGAAAGAATAGAAACAGGTGACCTCACGAGGAAGGAGGGTGGGAAGACCCTCTAGAATGTACCAGAGACCTGGGAAGCGAGAATCGCTCAGGACTCAAAGGAATGGGGGACCCTAGATGAAAGGCTCTACAGTGGGGAGAGTAAACTTATTGAATCCACCTCCAGCAGAAAGACAGGATATCAAGTGAGGGATGGGGTTGCTATCCCACAGCCAAAGCTCTGACCCACAATTCTTCCTGTCTGAACAAAATGCAGGGATAGAAATGGAGAAGAGCCTGAGGAAAAGAAGGTCCAGTGACAGGCCCAAGGTGGGTTCTAGCTCAAGGAGAGGCCCCAAGTCCTGACACCATTACTGAAGCTATGGGGCATTCACAAAAAGGGACCTACCATGACTGCTCTCCAAAAGACCTAACAAGCAGTTGAGTCAAATGCAGATATGTGCACCCAACCAATGAACAGAAGCTGCTGACCCCTGTGGTTGAATTAGGGAAAAGCTGGGGGAAACTAAGGAGGAGGGCAACCCTGTAAGAGGACCAGCAGTCTCAATTAACCTGGACCCCTGAGATCTCTCAGACACTGGATCACCAACCAGGTAGCATATACCAGCTGAGATGAGGCCTCCAACACATATACAGCAGAGGACTCCCAGGTCTGGGTTCAGTCTTCTTCCCCTACCCCATACCAGATCATGTTCCCCTCTCCCTCCACTCCCATCCCTCCCCTCTTTCTCCATCCCTCCCCCATTATGGTTGCTTTCTTCTCTCTCCCAAGTGGAACTGAAGCATCCTCAGTTGGACCCTTCAGCTTTTTGATATTTTTGAGTTCTGTGGACTATGTCTTGGGTATTCTGTACTTTTTGGGGGGAGGCTAATATCCACTTATTAGGAGAATATGCCATGCATGTCCTTTTGGGTCTGAGTTACATATTATGCATCTTTATCTTCAGTTTTTAACAAATTGAGAAATAGGCATCAACTGCATTAACTATGAGGAATTTGGACACCTTGGGCATCTAAAATGGCATCCTGGAGGAGAAATGCCAGCTCTTTTCACACTCCAACTGATAAATTCACCAGGCACCCCCTCACCATGGATTCTCTATGCCCAGATCAAGAAATAGACTTGGGATAGTGGATTTTGAACTGAGTAGATGTTTTTCTGCAGAGATAATCACCACAAATATTCTCTGTGAAAGTCATTTTCCACTTTATTTCCTGCGCCTTGCTTGGCCAAAAAACAAATCCCACCAAAGAACCCTCTGTAGTGGCATCTGTGTGCAATCTGCTGCTGAGTCCTTTTTCGTGTCAGCAGCCCACTCAGAATTCATGGGCTCCTCACAGAGTCACAGGGGAATTCTGCAAGAGCTGGCATCTCAGGCACATTCCTTTCCAGATCAACTGCAAACTCAACCCTTTTTTAAGCAAGCAACTTGCCAAGCTCTTTAATTTTTTTTCTAGCAGGACCTGAACTTAAGTCTCAGCTCTGAGGATTAGTGTAGTCATAGGCAAGCTTCCTCAGTTCACTGAACACCATTTTTTTTATATATCAGAAGAACATAAGATTGCCTCAGAGGATGTGCAAATTTCAAAGACAGAGCATTGTAAAACAGCAAACAGCAGTGGGTGCTCAACAAATGTCTTCAAGAGAATGAACCAAGGCTCTCAATTCCACATAATGAACCATCTCGAAGTTCAAATACAGCAATCACCACCCCTGTGTGTCCACAGCTTTGTATATCAGGATTTCCCATAGACTTAGAGAGTGTTCACTTTTTTCTCTGTCTCAATGGAGCCTGGGCTGGAGGGACTCAAATGTGTAGGTGGCTAAAGAGATTCTGATGGGTCTTGAGTCTAGGTCCTCAATTGTCTCCTTCAGCTTGGCTTTTTGATTCTTTTCTTCATTGTTTTTGGAAGATCTTATCTTTATTATTTGCTTACAGGTCTGGAGCCATGAGTAGGATGAGTGGGATATCTCAGAGAAGCCAGGATACCTGTCTTTCTTCATCCTGGTTTCTGGACTACTTCACAGTATGTTCTCCATAGTTGGACTTCTGATATTATGCTTCTTGTTCAGTGGAGTAGATGTTTCCACAAGGCCTGGCTGTAAGTGGCCAGGCTTCTTTTCTTTTGGCCTCAGAATCCCAGAAATCTCCCTTGGCCATTCAAGTTACTCAGATCAGCAATATAGTAGTAAAGAAAGTTGATATCATTCATCTTTCCATACCATCTTTCCAGTATCAGTATGCCTAACTATCTTTTAGCCTTTGAACTAAGTTCTTAAGTTAATTGCAAATTTTACATGACATGTTACTCTAAGGTTTTTGCTATGTAATATTATATTTGTTCCAGATTATGTTTGGTTTGATTTGGTTCAGTTAAGTCCAGTTTGGATTGAGATAGCTTCTCCCTCTATAGTTTAGACTGACCTGAAACTCATGAAGTTGCCCAGATTCAACAGAAGAAGAAGAAAAAGAAGAAGAAGAAGAAGAAGAAGAAGAAGAAGAAGAAGAAGAAGAAGAAGAAGAAGAAGAAGAAGAAGAAGAAGAAGAAGAAGAAGAAGAAGAAGGAGAAGAAGAAAGGAAAGAAATCTTGTCTCAGCCATCCAAGTACTAAGATTATAAACATGAACCACTGTACATAATTCTGGCCCTTCCTTTACCATTGGCATAAAAAGCATAATCATAAAGCTCAATTTGTAGGGATAATCTTTTGTGTACCATGTGAAAACATCACCTGTCAATAAGAAATAGATGGCCTATTAGCAAAAGGCAAAAAGTAGAAAGTGGGAATTCTAGTAGAGATAGGATCCTGGAAAGGAATCAGGGACGGGAAGATTTACTGGGCTTGGAGGAAGCTGGACATATGAAACTGAGGAGAGGTAACCAGCCATGTAGCAGACATAGAGTAGTATAAAGAGGTTAATTGAATTACAAGCTAATGAGGTAGTCAGGGAACAAGCCTAGCTTAAAGCCTAAAGCCACAATTAATAAATAATAAGTCCCAAGTCATTATTTGGTATCTGTGGTGCAGGTAGGAAAGCATATCAACTGGCAATAAAAAGAAGTACAGCAGAAACACTGATTCAGCAAAGGCAGTTTGCTCCCCAGGAAAGCTAAGACCCTAGATAAGTGTAAAGGCGACAAAGAGGTTATGTCTCCCAACACAGCCCAAACAGCCAACTACCATCAGAGCTGGGATAAGGGCACCAATAGCCTAATCCCCACAGGTTCCTAATCTCCACCATCTGTGCCTCTTCCTTCACTCCTGGACCCTTGAATACCACAGTAAAACCTGGCGTCCTTCATGAACAGGTCTCTTCAGGAAACACTTGCCTAGATTTATTATGTTTCTTCCAACCTCATTTTATTTTTCCAGTCATTAATTAGTTAAATGATAATTACTGAGTCCCAATTGTAACAAAAACTCAGTTTTAGGCACTGAGGTGACAATCAATGATATATGAAATCTTTGCCCTTGTGAAATGCTAATTCTAATGAAATGATACCAGGCAGCATAATAATGAGATTCTTGGGGAAATAATGGAAGGTCACTCGAGATTAATTATAATGTAGGTATACCAATCCAAAATCTGAGAAAAGTTTTTTTTAAATATATGAGAACTGAAGGACTGGGGGATGCATCAGCACTAAAAGCTCTTGACACCCAAGCATGAGGACTGGAATTCTGACCTCCAGAACCTACTGTTGTTGCCTCTAATCACTTGGAGATAGAGGCTCCCCACAGCAAACTGGAGAACCTACACTGGCTGAAATCATAACCTCTGAGTTCAGCTAAAAGCAAACAACCAACCAGCCAAGCAAGCAAACAAAACAAGGTTAACTATTCCACTAACATTAAATAAATAATCCAATTCTTCACCTATGGGTTTAGTCAACAATTATCTTAGCACTACTATGCATCAGACATGGATTTAGATGCTGCCATAAAACAACACAGAAAAGACTGCTTACCATTTGGGGTTTAGCTTATATTGGACCCCAAATCTCTGAATGCGTTCAAATCGATTTCTACAGGTTTTAGTTCATTCTTCAGAACTGTATGTGAATTTACAGAATGACATCATAACAGTGGAAATCTTTTAATTGACATGTTTACTCTCTGATAAAGGAAATTGATCCTTCATGTTCTTTTTTCCAATTTTCCTTGTTGGCCATTCTTAAATATTTTTCTGCATGTGACCCAGACCCATGTCTTTCATTTCATTTTATTTTGAGGTGTTGGTGATTGATTCAGAACCCCAGGCATGCCATGCAAGCCCCAAACCATTAGAATCAGCAAATATGAAACAACAGGAAATAGCATGCTATCTGATAACATTAAATAAATCGTTGTTTCAAAGGAGGGTGTGTGTGTGTGTGTGTGTGTGTGTGTGTGTGTGTGTGTGTGTGCATGCGTGTGAGCATGCATGTGTATCTGGGTGTTTGTCATGAGAGAGAGAGAGAGAGAGAGAGAGAGAGAGAGAGAGAGAGAGAGAGAGAGAGAGAGAGAGAGAAATTGAATCTTCCTACTCAAGACTCAAGACTACACAGGTCTTATGCATCTACAGTCCTATTACTCTGCAACAACTTTAAGCTTTATTTATACCGACATCTCAAATTAGGTCTGTGATTCCTCCACTTATCTTCTACATTCCAGGAGTGAATGTCATTTTCTCTTACATTCAGGCAGCTAACTGGACATTTTGTATGCCTGAAAAATATCGATTTTTCTATATTAGTTCATTCTTAATTAAAATGTATCAGTTTGTATTGTTTTCCATAGATTTTCTTGTGCTTGCCGTGTAATCATGAAAACCACAAATAATGATAACTTACAAAAATCACCTGTAAAACAGCCCAAATGTTCTAACATCCTTACTCTCAGCTATCCAATCCAGTTTCTTTATTACAACTGCAGTGAATATAATAAACCACAAATGTAATCTTGTCTCACATGCTATGTCCTCCATTCTAAATGCTTCTCATTTCTCTTAAGATAAAAATCAAGATCTTTAGAAAGATGAACAGCAATCATCCCTTATCTATGTCTGTAAGTCCATTCCATCCCAAATATTCTGTTTCTTTTCTCAAACTTTTTGATGGAGGTGTCTTCCAACGCAAGGACCTTACCTGTATCTTTATCACTGTCTCAAGAATTTTGATGCCTGTTCTTTATCTGGTTATTAAACATTCTCTTCTTGTTGTTTCCATTACCAGTTCTTCAGTTCTTACTTCCTGTGTCCTCGAAATTCCACTGCAAGTATCTAATCTACCCTCAGAGGTGTATCGAATGAGTATCCATAGCCCCATGACAGGAAATCCGTATTTACTTTTTCCAGTTATCTTCCAGACTTTCCGTAGTGGCTATCTGACGTATGGGATCCCAGCAGGTCTTTGTATGCCTATGCTTGCCCTCCACATGAACATTCTGAATGTTTAGAAGGAAGAATCTATATCTTGCTTTAAATCCATCACTGCTTACTACAATCTAAGAGAAAAAGATTAGTTGATATAAACATCAGTTTTCATTAATTCATGAAATTAGCTCTTTTACTCAGACATTGCCTAAACAAGTAAAGTTTTGTATATGTAAGAAATAAAATAGAAGTGGGTGAGGAAAGTAGAAAATGCTCAGTGTCGGATGCTTGCAGAATCCCAGGGAGGAACCACAGGTAGCTTGTGTAACAGAGTTCCCATGTTGATGATCAATATATGGCTTTTCATTCAACTTATCATCACCACTCAGACTCCATCCTGGCCTTCATTTGACTTCAGCATTTGGACCTAAGTTTCTATCCCTAACACCTGCACAGAAAGGTGTACGAGGCCACACATGCCTGAAACCCAAGAGCTTCTAGACAGCTAGCCTGTCTGAAACAGCAAACTTCCAGTTTAATAAGGACCCTCACCTGAATCAGTAAGGTAAAGACAATAGACGAACTCATTGAGCAGTCTTCCTTGGTCTCCAAATGTACAAACATGGGGAAATGACATGTATCACATATAAAATTCTCTGCTTGGCAAGGGAAAATAACTGTGAGTCATTCAGGACATTTTGGCTCAAACTATCACCAACTACTCTTCCCTCCTGGTCTCTGCATAAAAACTTATCTATATACCTCTCCTTATAGAATACCAGTACCCATAGTAACCACTTGACAATGATGGAGGATGATCTTATTCTTCAAATATGTTGGGGTAGGAAACAATGACTGAGTACCTTTGAGTTGTATTATAGTTATGGAAATGTGAAAGATTCTCCAGGCACAGTTGAAATGACACTAACTAGGATTCTATCATCTCTTAAGACCTGTTTTCTAGTATTCATCGCTCATAGACTATAAGACAAATTTGTTCCTCTGTGAATTCAGACTTGATCATGGCAGAAAAATCTAAAAATGGGAAAAGCAGAAGTGAGATAGTAAAAGTAAAATAGTTGGTATTTGGAGATAGTGGACATGAGCACATTTATTTTAACCGAACTGGGGGTATACAGCACTGAAAATTTTCTCAGCATAAATGTATCTTATTCTCAACCTTCCTCACTTGACCATTAAATTAGTATGTTCCAGTAAGTGGAGATAACAGTATTTTGCAGCAATTTCCTACAAGGTTAAAAACCTTCCATCCTAGAGAGAAACTCAATGAAATACAGAATGTTAACAGGGAAGATAAAACCACATGATATTCTAAGATGGAGACAAACCATTCCCTCCAGCAAGGAAATTCACTAAGCTCGGGAAGTTCAATGGCCTCTGGAAATCCCTGAAACTGAACAGAGCATACATAAGATCTCATCTCCAAGCATGCATGAGCTGTAGAGACTGTCGGGAGACACTCTCAGACAAACTGAGGTACCTAAAAAGAGATACACTACAATCTGCAGACCTTCCTACAAGTCATGAAGTGAACGAAAAGCTTCCAGCTTTTGTTAGCTATCACCCATGCTGGGGTGAGCTTTTGGTGATATGACTCTCCTGGAGTTGTACTTTCTTCTATAAATAATGCCTCACCCACATGTCTATAAATAACGTCATTAAAATTCTCTAGTTCGTTGAATTAGAATCTGATGGTGTTTTTACTCAGTTTTGTTGGAGGTGTCTTTCCACATCTCCTCAGGAATGCTGTTATATAATACACAGGGACTGCTAGTTTTATATCCTATGGTCTCAAACCCCTCTAAATTAGTGTTGAAGTGCAATACCCACTGTGGTAATATTAAGAGCTTGAGTCCTATAGGAAAAAATTTAGTCAGAACGACTCTACCTCATGAATGTATTAGGGCCTTCGGTCCTCTTTTTTTCCCGATCATTCATTTTGTGAGGGCATTAAATTAATTCCCCATTCGTTCTTCTGTCTCTTAATCCAATCAACAACACCTAGTGTCATCTATTGGTAACAGACGTCCACCAGACACCTCACTTGCCAGTACCTCGATCATGTATAACGCAATCCCCAGTGATGTGAGCAGCACTGGTAAAACTGAGACAATAAATATATTTACACTAATCAACCATAGAAAAAGTATACCCTGATCGTTTTCTAGTACTTCTCCAAAAGGTAAGCACATACAGGTGTTCCTGAAAAGTGATAATTATTGAGAGTTTATCACATGTCATTTCTTGCATGAATTGTTACAAAGCCATTATTATATCATACATACATAACAACATTGTAAAAGTTTGCTTATTACCTCTGCGCAATGGACAGAAAACTGAGGTTCACAGTCAAAAAAACTTTTTCCTCTACTGTACAGAGAGTACACAGAATAGCCATGGTCCTATCCTAATTCTTAATTTTAGTTTGGTAGATTAGAATATAATACCTTGGTTCGAATCAGACAACATATGCTCAGAGGGTGTCAGATGGACAGAAATAATAATAGAACCATCGACAGGAGAAATTAAGCAGAATACCATTGCACACCCAAGCTAGGCTTCCTGACCAGAGTGCAGCTGGAGTATTATTTGTATATATTAACAAAGTCCAGATTATAATGATTTCTGTTTATAGGCGAGTCCCAAATTGAGAAGAGGCCAAAGTCCTTCAAATTAAAGCTACTAGGAATAAAGGCATTATAACCCTACTGAACTAGGACATCTTCTAAAGCAAAGAGATGAAGGAAAAACCAAATGCACCTTAGTCCCCTCTCTGGATGTTTCTGTTAATACACTGGATGTTTCTGTTAATACATTGGATGTTTCTGTTAGTACACTGTTAATACACTTGATGTTTCTGTTAATACACTGGATGTTTCTGTTAATACACTGGATGTTTCTGTTAATACATTGGATGTTTCTGTTAATACACTGTTAATACACTGTTAATACACTTGATGTTTCTGTTAATACACTTGATGTTTCTGTTAATACACTGTTAATACACTTGATGTTTCTGTTAATACACTGTTAATACACTTGATGTTTCTGTTAATACACTGGATGTTTCTGTTAATACACTGTTAATACACTGGATGTTTCTGTTAATACACTTGAGATTTGGCTTTGCTTTAATCTACCTCCAACCAGACTGGGTCTATGTACTAAAATAATATTAGCAATAACTTTATTATATGACTCCAAAAACCTATATTCATGTTGAAAATATACTTCTAAATATTTCCCACCTCCAGTTGTGTTTAGGTGAATTATGTAATAAAACTCATTAGAAATTTTGTGGTAAGATTTAAGAACAACAGAGAGATATTTTGACAACTTAAAATCCATTGTGTATAAATTTCCTAAAGGTGAACTTTTAAAACAGCCCCAATTTAATGGTTTCAGAAAGCAATTGAACTCCAAAGATAAAGTCCGAAGAATGTGTTGACCAATGAGCATTGGTGAGGGGTTGAAGTCTTGCCAGTGAAATGGGGGTAAAAGTGATATGCCCCAAACCCCATCTAAATCAGGCTTGCAAAATCCAGGACATGATTTTCCATTTTCTTCTGCTTTCTACCGATTCCCTCTGCCTCCTCAATATTAGCGCCAGGGATGTCACTAAAAACCATAAATCCATGGTTCCCAGGTCGCCATCATTCTCTTATCCCAAATGACAGCACAGAAATGGAATTTCATATGAAAGACATGGGGTATTAGCAATTAGTACAATCAAAAGAAATTAAAAAGGATCCACAAGTAAAATTTAACCTTCCAGTTCTTGCTTAATCACTGGGGTTCTTTCATGGATCTCATCTGCACTTGCCTGGCATTTAATTACTTAGAACCACAGCAAACAATCTCCTCTGAGCTTCGTTTGTTTAAGAGTCTAAACTGCTGGAACACATGTGATTCACTGTTCTGGTCCTAAGCACGTGAAATTTAATATACAACTGAATCAACTCTTCAAAGGGGCCTTTCTCCAACAAAATGGATACCCATGGAACTGAATAATAAACGTCACCGAAGGAAAAGCTGAAAGAAAAACAGAGGAGAGGAAATTTAATAGAGTGGAATATCTCCCCTAAATCTAACCTGTCTAAGGTATTGTTTTACCTGAATACAACCTTATTCATGAGCCATGAGCCAAACACAAGTGGCCAACCATGTCAAGCATTCATGGGCTAGGAAACCAAACATCACGGGGATTGACCTCCAGAAAAAGGGATGTTAACTCATAATAATCTTCATTCACTTATGAAGAACAGAGAGTCATCAATGCCTAGTTGTCCTTGTGCTAGAGGATTGTATTTGGGAGACTTGCCTATTTTGTAAATTTATAATGTAATTTACAAACTACATTATAAATGAAAATGTAATGTAAAATTATAAATTACAATGCTGACATCTCTAGTCACTAGATATTACATGGGTCCCTTTCCTTTTTAAGTGTGCACCCCTACTGTAGAAACTAGTAGCAAGAAAGATACTGGTGTAGCATCCCCTCCACATATCCCAGAAGTATCCCTCCACTCGACAGCCATCTCTGTGTTCTGCTTCGTACTGAAATGGCTTAGAAGTGTGACATCAACTTCCAGGGGTGTTTTCCCTCTGGCCTTCATTTTTCCTTAACTCAAAGTATTGTCGATGTCCCGAGGCCCATGGCCTCAGGGAAACAGAGAGGACAAATGTCCCTACCATGTACCTATGATAGAATCTTTGTTTTTTCATGTCTTTTTCTTGGAAAGATGAGCTATATTAAAAAAATGAACAAGGATGAAAACTACTGTTAGCTTTCAGTGAAACACAATAAAAATCAGTGAATCATATTTTCTGAGATTTAAGGTGAAGAAAAAGTATGATGCTATAATAATACATAGACTTAGAGAGCATTTCTAAGGCAGTACTAGTCCTGACTTTACTTAGAGCTCTTATCTCTACAGGCAGCAGTAGAAGGAAGACCTGCCAGTGACAGATGAGTTTACTGTGGACTCCAGCCTTGGCATCACTTCTGGGAGGGGCTGCGGCACATACCCCAGTAACAACAGCTTGGAGGCAGCACAGTGTTCTCACTCTCACTGGAATCTTTGCCAGCTCGCAGGAAGTACTGAGCATCACCAGCAGATGCTTTTGTGACTTGGAGATGTGTAAGATGGATTCGTTAACTTTCTTATCAGCTAAAAAGTGACTTTGACAAATTCCCTTGTTTTACTTTTTTCTCTCTCTCCTTTGGGGAGAGGTTTGAGTTTCTATGGCATAGACTTGTTTATATCCCAATTAAAAGAGGAAGCAATTATCATCAATTATCATGTAAGACTAGCTACTATCTTGTAATTACCATGTTAATTGACATTAAGTTTAGATAGGAATTATTGCTGCTTCCTTTCAACTAAAAACTAAAGAATCACATGTCAGGATAAAAAAAAAAAGGACTGTATTCTGTATTCCCTTCTAAGAAAGTCTGTCTAGACTATTGCTGATGACAAAATGTACTTGCAGACAGGACCTGGCATGGCTGTCTTCTGCAAGGCTCTGCCAACACCTGACTAAAACAGATGCAAATATAGCCAACCATTGGACTGAGCCCAGGGACCCCAATGGAAGAGTTAGGGGAAGGATTGAAGAAGCTGAAGGGGATTACAACCCTATAAGAAGAACAACAATATTAACTAAGAGGATCCCTCAGAATTCTCAGGGACTATACCACCAATCAAAGAGTATATAAAGATGGGTCCATGACTCCTGCTACTTATGTAGCAGAGGATTTCCTTATCTGGCTTTAGTGGGAGGGAATGTGCTTGGTCTTGTAGAGGCTTAATGCCCCAGGAAAAGGGGGATGTTAGAGGGAAGAGGTGGGAGTAGGTGGGTGGGTGGGGAAGTACCCTCTTAGAGGCAAAGAGGAGGGAGTTGGGGTAGGGGTTTGTGGAGGAGTGACTAGGAAGGGGGACAACATTTGAAATGAAAATAAATAAAGTAATTAATAAAAATGGAAAAAGACGAAGTGGGTATGTAAATCAAAGCCTGAAAAGAATAAAGCAATTAATGCATCCAATAAGAAATGTATACATTGAGATAGTGCTTAAAGAGGCTGAACAATAAAGAAAATGAATTTAAATATATTCTGAATGCATAAAATGCACTTTCAATATCTGGTCAAGGGAAGTCAATATTAAAGAGTCAGATGCATTAAACAAAAGAATAATATAGAGCATACATTAATGTTGAGTAGAACTAAAATAAAACCATTTCATTGAAATAGAAAAGAAAAGAAAAGAAAGTCTTTCTAGGGAGCACTTTGCCTGGATGTTTGTATATTTCTCATGGCTGAAGTCACTCATCCACTCAAAAGTGGATGGTGGTGGTGTGACACACAGTCTCCAAGACAGCCACACCTGTAAGCCACACCTGGTTTCCACACCCTGGGGTAGACTCCTTTACATCCAGCAGGACAAATTCACATAACCAAGAAGATATAATGAAAATGATGGTATGTGACTTCCAAGGAAAGGTATTGCAGCTCCCTCCTTGTTCAGAGGACAAGCTAGCAGGAACACTCTTGAGAAGACAGTAAGGCAGGCAAATGAGGGTTCCTGTTACAGTCTATACCAACTTGTAGCTATTGCATAGTCTCTGTAGAAATGGGTCCTCTAGCCTCACCAAGTCTTAAAGGACTGTAGCTGCAAACTACACTGTAATTCCACTTTCAAAAGGTTCATGAAGCCAAGAGTCCCCTTCTAAGTTATTTTCCAAAGTGATGTCTCATAGAAACGGTAAGATATACATTCTGTTGCTTTAAGCCACAAAATGTGTAGGTGATCCGATAAGTAGCTACAGATAATGGATACAGATGGTGATGATTATCACTGATGGCAGAGATGTGATGCTAGCTCACAGCCCCTAGGCAGAGAAAAGATACAATCAGACAGGAGACTTGCCGTGTAAAATGCAACAACCTTAATTAAAAATAAAAGCAAGCTCCTTGGAGCTAAAATGGCATTGCTTATTTAAAGTCTGTCTATGGCTCCTTTTCTTTGTGAGAAATGCAGAGAGAATGCCTAGATATTTTGACCCTGGGACCTAAAACACAAACAAAGAAGCAAGCCCCTAAGTTATTTGTTCATTAAGAACGTAGGCCCCTTACAGATTCGGAGCAGATGTCCTGTTTGGTATTAAAGTGGGTCTTCTAACAACTGGAGCAGAACCTGTCTCTGACTCTGTTGCCTGCCACTGGATCCCATTCTCCTAACTGGATTGTCTGGTTGGGCCTAATAGGAGAGGGTGTGCTTAGTCCTGCTGTGACTGAATGTCCCAGGGTGGGGTGGTACCTAAGGGAGGCCATCTTCTCTGAGAAGGGTAATGGGTGGAGGGATTTGTAAAGGTGGGACTGGGAGGGGAGGTGGGAGGGGGACTGTGTTCAGGATGTAATAAATAAATTAATGGGAAACAAAGAATGTGGAAGCAAAGTTCTTAGAAAACAAAATCCTGACGGACTGTTTTATCAGCCATCTAGATTATCTGCATTGCTCTGTACAGAGAGATAAGTTCTCTCTGACCACCAAATTGCAGAGCTCTTCTTGCCCTTATGAAACAGGAACCATCATGTTTGTGTGGGCAACATTTTAGGTAGAAACATAAAGTGATAAAGTAGACATTGGGAAAGAATTTGTACCAATCCTTATCAATAACTTCATCTATCACTCACCTTAACTGAAAATGAACATATTTTCTTCTGCTTTTCTACCAGATACTGACGTTGACTCTTCTCATGCACTTCAGAAACAAATAGAAATAAAATGCACCTGGGCTTTTGACTTGACTAGTAAAATTTATATACTGCTTCTCTAGCACTAAGTCAAAAGAGGCTTAGTTTAAATAACAATAGTTTTAATTATTCCCAAATCAGAAGCATGATATGAAGTTCTTCCTCCACATATGGAGTCTGTGGTAGGCTTTCCTAAAACTAGCTCAAATCATCTCAGTTGTATCTGCATAAAAGTAGCATAAAGAGCAAATTTCTAAGGAAAGTACCAATAAATTAAAAACTCCATAAAACAACATCAATTCACAGGGTAGGTATTTTGGAGTTCATGATGTAGATAAGTTACAATGTAAAAAAAGAAGGACATGAATGTCCTAGGTATGTTGGACGAAAATGTTTATTGTAGATAAAAGGGAGAGCACAGAAAAAGGCAGAGACATCTGAGAAAGTTCAGAGTGAACATGACCCTGAGCCAGGATCTAAGAAGAGAAGGGAAACAGAAAGGGAATAGATGTCACTTACCAAGAGAAGTGGCCTGGACTAAGATATGTGCCAAGAGAATAGAGGCTAGAAGTTCACATAGCCAAAATAGCTGGACTGTATAGAGAAGGGCAGATGGGGCAAGGGCAGCTCAGCTAATGGATGAAGATGTTTAGGATAGGGGTGTGTATGCCAGCCATTCCCTGTAACAGATAAAGACAGGAATGCTGGGAGAACCTGGTGGCCAGGTCCACTTTGATATGGTAAATAGGCACCACAGCCATCTGTCCTGGGTTTATGACTACAAGTACTCTGTAGCCTAAGTAACATAGCAGCGTAGAGTAAAGGGGGCATTCATCGTGAAGTCCCCATGCTAAATGCCAGAGCCTGTAAGTCGTGCCTGCACCACTCCAGTCTACCGCTACAAGTTGAAATGAGAGGTGCTATGAAATAGTTATTTCTAGAGTTTCAAGAATTTGCAATATTGTCACTGTATCCTTCAAGGTTTACCCAATAAGGTGCCCAAGGAAGGCATATACATAAAATCCACTTGGCAAAGCACAGCACATTTCTATTAGCTGTGATTTCATCCCAAGCCTCCAATGCAAAAGCACTAATAAAGTAGGCTGGATCATATGACCTGGTTTTCCTAAACCTAACAGATTTTTCCTTCCTACAAAGCTTCAAGAGTTGAGCCTTTATCTCCAGTCTCATGTCTCTCGCAACAGCATCTATCTGACTAGTATCCATATTCTGCCAGTTCCCAAGCTTGAAACCAGTGACTTTCACAGGTTTTTAGCTGATGCTTTTGGAGGGAAGGGGGGCCAGAGAATGATGATAAACTATTGATTCATCAGAATAAATGGGATCCATTCAAAATCACATGGGTGGTATGCAGAATAAAAATAGTATATCTTGATTTTTTTTTCTAAACCAGAGAGAAGGAAGAAGAAAAGGAGAAAAGGGCGAAGCAGGAAGAGAGAAGGGAAGAGTGAGGAGAGAACAGGGAAGTAGAGGGGGAAGAAGAATTGTTATCCATAATTTGAGGCTTCTTTTCTTATTCTTCACCATACATGGACATAAAGAGGGGTAGCATCTGTAATTAGAGGGAGCTCATGAAAACACATAGGAAGCTAAATAAAGACTAAAAAGCAAGAGTCACAAGTTGATATTTCAGACAAGAAGAAATATGACCATTTAAACACCCTTCCATGCTTATTAAGACTGTACAGAGTAAGACCAGAATGAGGTGAGAAACTACACAACTGATGGGCAAAAATTAGGACTACTTAAGATAAGTGTTATTAAGGATGTAATTCATCAAAATTCTTATAAACAGCAGGTGAGAGTATAACTAATACAACAATTTGGCATTATCATATTTGTTAGGCCATGCTAACGACATGTACATTAACCTGTACATTTCAGTGGTTTAAGTCAAGATCTTCTGGAAGAACCTACAGTCTTGGTGTATATGCCCTTAATTCTGTCTTCCAACTGGTAACTGAATGATCCAGGTATTATCCACTATTGACTCTGACACTTTAAACATTAAAGCTTCAGTTTGAGAGATTGGGTGGAATATTATATAGCCAGGTATGTAATGGGCTATATTGCACCCACCAGCATAACCCTGTGCTCATAAAGAAGCCTGGGAATGTGGTCTTCTGCTGTTACCAAAGGAAATGAGATCTGTGAGCAGAGAGAAGTCCCTGGAACACCTTGCAAATTTGATCACAGACACCTGACATATACAAAAAGGAATTCATTGACAGATAGCCTCAAAGCCTATCAATAGACCTAGATGATTTCTATGTATGCTCACTAGGGCATCCACATAAGAATGTTCATGGGAGAACTGTTTCTAACAGCAGGCCTTGGAAACAATCCAAGTGTCTGGTACCAACAACTGGAAAATATCCAAATATTTAACATGGAGGCCTGGAAGCAATCCAAATGGGATCAACAGATAAAGAAATAAATAATGTCATTTTCTACCAAATGAATGGTTTTTACATAAAATAAATGAAGTATAAACACAGTTTTTAAAAGCATATCTTGTAAACATCCAGATGTTGAGTCCTAGCCCAGCAAAGTACCAGGGTACACTGCAGCATGGTCTGCTTTTGTGTTCTCCAGTCTGCTTTGACTGTTGTTTCTGTCTGTTTGTCTTTTAGTTTGGTTATATTACATTTTTACTTGTAGAGAGGATAAACACTTGTGCATAATGTGTGTGCCTGGTGCCTGTGGAAGTCAGAAGATGGCCCCTGATCCTCTGAGGCTGGGGTTACAGAAGGTTGTGAGCAATTATGTAGGTTCTGGGAACTTTACTGGGTCCTCTGGAAAAGCAGCCAGTGCTCCTAACCACTGAGCTATCTCTCCAGGCCCTGGTTTGGATATTTGAGATGATGGTCTAACACTGTCATCCAAGCTGATCTGGAATTCACTGTATAGCCCCAAGTGGTCCTCCAACTCATAACAATCATCTATGTTAGCCTCCCAAATGCTGGGATTATAGACTTGAGACACCATGCCCAGTTTTTCGTTTGTCTTTGTGAAAGAGGGTCTTACTACCTATCCCTGACTAGCTGCCTGGAAATTTATGTTTAGATACAATGGTCTTGAATATGAAGTGAACCTCTTGCCCTCTGCCGCCTGATTACAGTCATGTAAGTATATATATATTTTTTTAACGTATAAACTAAGTTTTAAGTAGTTTAATTTCAAAATTCAGTTGCAGAGTTGAAAATTTATCTTAAAATAATTAAAAGGATGTTCAGGAAAATAAGAGGAGTGCATGGCCTGAACTAGTTTATTACCTATTATATAGGCTCATGCATATTTATTTGCCTTTTTCATATCATTTTTAACCCATACCCATATTAACACCAGGGAAAGTCTTATCTATTTATAAGGCATGGTTATTGATAACTTTTGATTTTGCTACAGAAGAATAAGAGGAAATAGAAAGAAGCCTATTAGGGAAGAGGGAAGGAACCAGAATAAGAGAAGAAAATGTGGGGATGGGGCAAAATATGATCAAAGTATTTGGTATACATATAAATAAATACCATGATGAAATCTTTATTTTGGACAACTGATATGCATCGAAAAAAAACAAGCAAACAAACAAACAAAAAAAAACAGAAGAAAACATGAGAAGGAAGATAGTAGAAGCAAGATGGGGCAATACACAGAGATTCTTGTTTCTGCCCTGAAGGTAAGAACATCCCTAGACTGACTCCCTTTGCTTGGCAGTCTTGATACCCTGTACAGATTTGATTCTGGGAGGCTCACTGAAGACATAATGGCGATATCTAAGACATGGAACCTCGAGAGATTCTCTGAAAAGTCTTAGACCAGCAAGAGAGCAAGTACTGACTGCACTGAGATTTGCCGATTTACTTCAAATAAAGGGCATACTAGAGCTCATTGCTCTCTGATCTTTGAGTATGAGATTGTGTTATACTGACTTTGTTTTCGGTACTGGGCATCAAACCTAGAACTTCACATGTGTTAAGTATCTTCTGTCCAACATTGTTTTTAAATGAACCAAAATATGGCAGAGGGAGAGAATGGAATCCAATCCAGCAAAACCAAAGACAAATACATGTAAAGCAACACTTGGAGTGGTATGGGTATCACGATAAGTTTGTTGCTGTGATATTATTACTATGACTATTATGTATATACTATATAAGCAAATTAATACATTTGTGTATATATGTACATATGTATTTTTCATGTATTTTATTACCTGCAGACAATAGGCCCTATCCTAAGATGTTGAATATGCATAAAGGCTGATGTTCCCTACTGAAGCTCCGTGCATAATTTCTCTCCTGTCCCTCACACTGTCTTCCCCTGTATCTTCATCATCATCTTCTCTGGATTCACATCATTCCTTTTCTGATCCCATGATAAAATATTCCTTCTCCTAGCTTTCCTTTGAAGATATATTAGTTTCTACCCTAAGAAGAAACACGAGATAGTTCTATGACTCCAGAAGTCAGTAAGTTCTTTTCTATCCCTTCATCTTTTTTATACATAGAGTTGAAGGACTGAAAGCAGAACCTTGAGGGTTACACGAATGTATTTGGGAAGTGAATTCTTAGATACTCATAAGAGTGCCAAGCCCCAATAGTTGAGTAGGATATATGGGGTCCATTTGACAGCTCTGGGCTGTCCAGATTCTTAAGAGTCATGATTATGGCATAAATCTTCTAGTTCATGGCTCCCAACTTTCCAGACAACAAATATTAAATATATTAGCAAACGAATGAATATTTTGAAAATTTCTTCCCTGAAGTTTGGCGGAATGTACAGACTACCTCAGATATGGAAAGGGAAATTTTCATTGTTCTCAAAGGTTTAAGGAAGAAGAGCTGATGGACCCACCCAGGCTAAGTGAAAAATGCCATGTTTGTGGGTAATTACAGTTGTTAGGAGGCTCTATCTGTCAAGTATAAGTTTAAGTGACAATCTGATGTGATGGACAGAATCTTAAGAGTCATCACCCTGCCATGATTCTAACCTCAATTCTTCAGGGTTTGGGTGCCTTCTTTTAGTTAAACCATTCCCACTCTCAGAAGCTGTGAGTATTCATTGATAAACTAAGGCAGGCACGTCTACTACAATTTAAAGATTTAAGGAGATGATTAGAACATTTCCAGCTTAAGGAAGATGCTCAATAAATGTCAGTCCCATTTAATGCATACCCAATTGCTATATACTTGGATCAAGTATATAGTCCTACAAAAATAGTTATCTTCCACTCTCAAATGTCAGATACTGAGGCTACTATGCAGAACTATAGTGTCATTATTAATGGTCTAATTCCAAGTGGACCAGGTTCAACATAAATAATATTTGAAAGTTAAGACACTTTAATGATATCGCAACATTGGTTGAATATGATTCTAACAGCACATCAGATGTAGTATGTGTCTATACCCCATTATGAGGAAGTAGAATCGAAGATGAAGCTGTCTGTCTGACATCATCCAATCAATGACAAGGAGAGCTTGAACTCAAACCTGACCTCTACTCTAGGGACCTTGCATTCTTCCTACCTGTTTCTCCCCTACACTTCTGCTTGCCTATGGCAAGAACTTCCGGCTTTTAAGTTGCAGTCACTTTTCAGCCTCAAAATGAGAAGTTGTTTTCACAGTCTTGCTATAATTAAGTCATCAGCACTACTTACAAAAACAAAACTGTGCCTTTTTAATTAGTGTCTTGAATGCAAATTAATGGTTCATTATTCTTTCTCCTTTCCAGCTGAGATAGTTATTAAAGTTGGGAGAAATAATGAATAGTCAGACAGGGAAACCCAATGGTTTGAAGAGGGTCAATTTCCCGCCTTAGATCCTCAGTATACCAGAGTGAACTAAGAGGCCGCCCCAGCCCCTCACAAAGCACCATATAATCCATAGGAAGCTAAAGGTAACATGTAACATTCGAGCTTGTATCACTTCCAATCAATGATAGTCTACATATAGACTAAGGAGATATTCTGAAAGGGTACCGAGAGAGTACCCTGTGTTTCCATGAGGTTTACTGAATTTTGATAGCAATGCCATATGATTCTAATTTCTTGATTCTAGAGAAGTTAGATACATCTTTTATTCATCCACTCTGCTATAATTGTTGAGGACTTACCGTGAGCCAGTTCTGGTGCTCGATGCTGGAGACTCAAGATTAATCACTGAGATGTGATTCTGCTTCAAATATGAGACGTGTGAATACATGAAAAATTGCTGCTAACCGTGGGGCCAAGTTTATTTGGCAAAATTGACTGGCTCTTTTCCCAATGTTCGGGACTAAGTCTTGCATAAAATCTAATATTAAAAATAACTAGACCTAAAAAGTTGAGATATTGAGTTCCTTCTCTATTCGATGCTATAATGCACATTTTTTCTATATTTCTCCAAATATTTTATGACACTACCTGAAGGATGCTACAATATACCTAAATGAAGAACTTATTTTCATTTCAGCAATATTTACTGGATCCTCCCCACTTTGATGAAGCCCAATGGAACTTAGAAGAGTCTCGGTGACATAATGACTGTCCAATTGGTATAAATTGCCATCCCTTGAGCAAGAACCAACTCTGACACTATTAATGACACTCTGCTATGCTTGCAGACAGGAGCCTGGCATAACTGTCCTCTGAGAGGCTTTACTCAGAAGCTGACTGAAACAGATGCAGATACCACAACCAAATACTAGACTTAGATTGGGGACTCTTACTCTTATGAACGAGTTAGGGGAAGTACTAAAGGGCCTGTAGGTGATAGGAACTCCACAAAAAGACCAACAGAGTCAACTCTCCTGGACCTCTTGGAGTTCTCAGAGACTAAGCCATCAAACAAAGATCATATATGGGCTGGACTGAGGCCCCTGGCACATATGTAACAGACATACAGCTCAGTGTCCATTTGGGTCCCCTAATGACTGGAGCTCAGGCTGCCCCTGAAGCTGTAGCTTGACTGTAGAATACACTCCCCAACATGGTTCCCTTGTCTGGCCTGAGGAGAAGAGGATGGGTCTAATCCTGCAGAGACTTGATATGCCAAAGAGAGGATGATACCCAGAGAGCCCTACTCTCTTAGAGGAGAAGAGGAGTGGAAATGGGAGAGGGACTTTTGGATGGGGGACTGGAAGGAGACAGGGTTTGGGCTATAAATAAATAAATATTTTAAAAGAGGTCAAATTATGATGATTCAGGACTGGACTATCTAGTCTCAGTGGCACATGTGACTTTCCTTCCTAGAGCCTAGTTAATAAAACAAAGAGGTCAAACACAAAGGCACTAAGCTCTCTACCATGCAATTGCTTGATTCTACAGTTTTACAAAATACATTTTCATCTTGAATGATTCCACCCATCAGGACAGCTCCAAAGCTCAACTGATTCTAGAGTATCTGAAGATCAAGAAAAAATTCTGTTATCCCAGGACATTCAAGGAGAATTGTAAAATACCATCAGAGAGTAGCCAGCATCCATGCTTGTAATTGTAAGGTGGAGAGGGTAAGAGCACGCAAGCCCAGGCAGCAGGGTTGTAAACGAGGACACATTAACTGAATAAAATGCTTGCCAGGAGTAGGGACCCATAAATATTCCATGACACCCAATTGATTTCTCAAAATGAGTTCCATTTCTGATTTGTAAATCTAGCAGGCAATGTTTGGGATTGTTCTTCAGCCTCGGCATCCAGTGTGCTGTGTCTACCTCAGAATTTTTCGGCTGCCATCAAACAATCACACTAATCTACTCTATCTGAACACTCCCCAGCTCACTGAAGCTTTCAGGCATGAGACTTATAAAATAGGTCCATTAACCAGAAGCCAGGATGCTTGAGAAAATTGGTGCAAAGAAAGGTAATGAAGGTGGATGGAGGTGAGATCCTAAACCACATCACCCAGAATGGGATGCAGGAGTTTCCTAAGACTTGAGTTCAGACAGGGTTCCTCTTAGTGTTTTTCAATTGTTTCCAAGTGATAGGTGCCAAAAAATGTAAATATTTTTCTAAAGCTATCAAATTAATGGTGCTTAAAAATGGTAAATTCATAACAATAAGTTCTGTTTCTAAACATCATACCCCAAGGACTAAGGAAACAGCTTAGCATAGCGCTGTAGCAATCAGGGAGTGGGGCCATCTGTTTTAACAGCCAACAAACCTCAGCAGTTTAAAACAGATAGGGTTGACTTCCTATGTGGCCGTTGACCAATTAGGTATCCCAAGCAATAAGTTATATTCTAAGGGAAGATGGTCCCTAAGGAAAGGGCCTGTCAGGCAGTCTAGGGAGAAAGTACAGGGCACCTAGTCTATTGGTAGGCTTATGGTTCAAGTAGGACTCCTCAATAGAGATCCTTTCCTTGGTATAAACCATGATTAGCATCCCTGATAACATCTGGGACCTGAGTTCATAGCCCCCTCAAATAAGTGAATAAAGACCATAGTGGCACACTCCTATAATCCCAGTGCTGGGGAGGCAGAGACAGGAAGATGCTTGGAACTCACAGGCGAGCCCATAGCACAATAACAAAGGCTCAGATTCAGGGACAGACAGTCTAGAAATAGTGTGGAGAACAATTTAGAAACATACATAACATTGACTTTTGGCCTCCGTACATATGCATACACATATGAATGTGTATCTACACACGTGCACACACACTAACATGTAAATGTGCGCTCGCACATATTCATACAAAAGAAGGGCACCTTGGGACTGGTAACATGGCCAACTGTTAAGAGCACTAGCTACTCTTCAAGAAGACCCAAATTCAATTCTCAGCACCTACATGGCAGCCCACAACCATCCCAGTTTCAGAGAATCTGACTGTCTCTTGAAGCCTTTGTAATCAGACATGTAAGAAAAACACTCATACACATAATAAAATAATAATTTAATTTTTTAAAGAACTGGATCAATATTTTAAAGAGAATTCAGATTCATCAACTACAGACCATGTGCTAGGTACAGAACCACATGCTTGCACATTATGTTATATAACAATTGCCCCAACACTGAGGAAAAAGTCAATATCTCTGTATGTAAAGAAATCCATCCCAAACTATACTCAGTTCTAAATGGGATGTCTTCATCAAATTTCTCCCCTTCATGCTCAAATATATATACAGACAAGGAGATGGGAAGCTTGTAAGGGCCAGAGGTGGTGGGAGACTCCAATGAAACTGCCTTCCAGTCACAACAGGACTGATGCACATATGAGCTCACAGCAACTGTGGCAGAAAGCACAGGACCTGCACAGGTACAAGCAGGGAGTCTTAGCTCTGAGAAAGGGAGCTGAGGACAGGGTCACTCCCCTAACCAAGACACTATTTTAGATTGTTACCTACTGCCAAAGGGAAAATCAGTTGTTTTCAATGGAGTGTCACTGGGTATATCAAAAACACTCCAGGGCAGGCCCTATGCCCAGAAACAGTCGGCCAACACAGAATGAAATGGACTCTGTAATTTTGTTTCTTGCTCTCTCTCTCTCTCTCTCTCTCTCTCTCTCTCTCTCTCTCTCTCTCTCTCTCTCTCTCTCTGCAAGGGAGGGTGTTTAAGAAAGAACATAAAGTTGAGTAGGTAAGAACGTGGGGAGGATCTGGGTGGGGATGGAAAAAAAACACAGTCAAAATATATAGTATGAAAAAATACTTTTAAAACAATTTAAAAAAAGAAAAGAAAGAAATTTATCACAAACTTGCTAGTTATCAAGTGCATCAGACCAAGTACATTCCATCTCCCTCCATGCATTACTGTAACTATAGTTGAAGGTTCTTTAGAAAGTGGGCCACTAGATAGAAACTCAAAAGGGCTGCTGTATAGTTATGTATTGGAGAAGAAAATGCAATGCTCACTCAAGGCTGAAGACATATAAATTTTAAATGATTCAGTGGGAAAACAAAGTTTTCCTACCATTAGATTTAAAAAGAGGCCTTACAGACTGTTCCATTTGGTCATAACTCAGCAAGAAATGTAGCGTTCCCCATAGATGATAGAGTATCAAGCAGAGTCAGGCCACCCTGCCCCATGGTTTATCCCCACAGGAATTATAAAGCTTATGGAAATAATTATAAAGCTAAATCTCATCACACTGTGACAACTATAATAAAAGGCACTCATAGTATTCTTTTACTGCAAGGACAAAGCAGAAGAAGAAACAGGGCAGGCTTGAAGTGGCCCTTTGTCTGCATTCCTCTCCTATTTAGTCATAGTTGTTAAATCCTGTGGCAAGATTCTCTACCTCACTTCACTCTTATGATTATCAAATATGCAGAGTACCTGCGTGGTGGAGGCTAGAAATTCTAAGTAAATGAGTGGTAAGACATTGGGAAGGACTATTGAAAATGTCTCTTTCTTGGGGCTGGAAAGATGGCTCAGTACTTAGCACATGCTGCTCTTCTAGAGGAGCCAAGTTAGTTCCCAGACTCCATATGAGGTGCTCAGAAGCTCCTGTAACTCCCACTTCTGAGGAAATTTGACTTCTGGCCTTCTTGGGCACTTGCATAAAAGTTCACATACCCATGCATGGACATCTGTATACACACATAATTTAAAAAATAAAATATGGTTCTGTAGACACTAGAACTGCAAGATGGTATCATTTGAGAGGCTCATAGAAGTTAAACTTGGAGAGCTGCCAAGCTGGATATTGATGGCGGCCTTGTGGGAACCTTTCAGAGAGTTTACTACTGGTGTTACAATATGTACATTAGCATTTGATAAGGCAGCTTAGTAGGGCTCAATGTGGTGCTGGCAGCCTACCTGCTTTTCATATGTTGTATTTCTGACAAGGATCTCAAACATGATTGGTAGTGCTAGTACCAATGACAAGAGCTCACTACACAGGGCACTGTACCTCAAAACAAAACTAGTTGCTCAGCTCTTGTGATGGTTTGTATATGCTTGGCCCAGGGAGTGGCACTATTAGGGGGTGTGGCACTATTAGGGGGTGTGGCCTTGTTGGAGTACGTGTGGCCTTGTTGGTTAGATGTGGCCTTGTTAGAGTGGGCGAGTCACTGCGGGCATGGGCCTGAGATCCTTACCCTAGCTACCTGGAAGTCAGTCTTCCACTAGTAGCCTTCAGATGAAGATGTAGAACTCTCAGCTCTGCCTGCACCATGCCTGTCTGGATGCTGTCATGTTCCTGCCTTGACGATAATGGACTGAACCTCTCAATCCATAAGCCAGCCCCAATTAAATGTTGTCCTTTATAAGATTTGCCTTGGTCATGGTATCTGTTCACAGCAGTAGAACCTTAAGACAGCTCTCATCCATGACAAAGTTAACTGTGACTGAGTCTTCATATTGACTGAGAACTGATTTCTAATAAAAGGTGACTGGTTCAAAATGATGATAATGATGATGATGTGATGATGATGATGATTGATGGTGGTGGTGGTGGTGGTGGTGGTGGAGGTGGTGGTGGAGGTGGTAGAAGTGGTGGTGATGGAGGTGGTGGATGGTGATGGAGGTTGAGCCTGTCTTG
Source organism: Rattus rattus (assembly GCF_011064425.1). Lineage (NCBI taxonomy): Eukaryota > Metazoa > Chordata > Mammalia > Rodentia > Muridae > Rattus > Rattus rattus. Next base: position 241,919,455 of record NC_046154.1, read on the forward strand.
ATGGAGGTTGTGAAGTTCATACAGTAATAAGACAATTAGTAAGTAAGACACCAAAACGATGCTTAGTATAATTAAAAGATTGTCTGAGAAGATGAATAACATAAGTTTTCAAACAGAGAAAATAAGAAATGCAATTGATTGGGGAATAGAAAGATGGATATTAATGGATTTTACATTTTTGTATTTTCTTTTTTTTTTTTTTTTCGGAGCTGGAGATGAACCCAGGCCTATTTCAAAATCATTTAAAATATGAAATGCAATGGTTGGGCATAAAAGATGTTGATAAATTAATGAGCTAAATTTACAATTTTGTATTTTCTAAAAAAACAAAATTTGAGAAGTGGATGTAGCAAGACTCATAGGGAACAGATAATCATATAGGCTATATTTAAGTGTGCTCACCTGCTCTAAGATCAAGAATCAAGAAATGGGATCTCATAAAGCCACAAAGCTTCTGTAAGGGAAAGGACACTGTCGTTAGGACAAAATGGCAACCAATAGATTAGGAAAAGGTCTTGACCAATCCTACAACTGATAGAGGGCTTATATCCAAAATATACAAAGAACTCACAAAGTTAGACTGCAGGGAGATAAATAACCCTATTAAAAATGGGATTCACAGCTGAGGAATGCCGAATGGCTGAGAAGTACCTAAAGAAATGTTCAACATCTTTAGTCATCAGGGAAATGCAAATCAAAACAACCATGAGATTCCGCCTCACACCAGTCAGAATGGCTAAGATCAAAAACTCTAACAACAGCAGATGCTGGTGAGGATATGAAGAAAGGGGAAAACTCCTCCATTGTTGGTGGGATTGTAGCCTTGTACAACCATTCTGGAAATCAGTCTGGAGGTTTCTCAGAAAATTGGACTTTGCACTACCTGAGGACCCAGCTATACCTCTCTTGGACATATACCCAAAAGATGCCCCAACATATAACAAAGACACATGCTCCACTATGTTCATAGCAGCCTTATTTATAATAGTCAGAAGCTGGAAAGAACCCAGATGCCCTTCAGCAGAGGAATGGATACAGAAAATGTGGCCCATTTACACAATGGAATACTGCTCAGCTATCAAAAAACAATGCCTTTATGAAATTCATAGGCAAATGGATGGAACTGGAAAATATCATCCTGAGTGAGGTAACCCAATAACAGAAAAAAACACATGGTACGCACTCATTGATAAGTGGATATTAGCCCAAATGCTCGAATTACCCAAGATGCACAGAACACAAGAACATCAAGAAGGATGATGAATATGCAGATGCTTCACTCCTTCTTTAAAAGGGGAACAAGAATACCTTTAGGAGGGAATAGGGAGACAAAGTTTAGAACAGAGGCTGAAGGAACATCCATTCAGAGCCTGCCCCACATGTGGCCCATACATATACAGCCACCAAACTAGATAAGATGGATGAAGCAAAGAGATGTAGGCTGACAGGAACCAGATGTAGATCTCTCCTGAGAGACACAGCCAGAATACGGCAAATACATAGGCGAATGCCAGCAGCAAACCACTGAACTGAGAATGGGACCCCTGTTGAAGGAATCAGAGAAAGGACTGGGAGAGCTTGAAGGGGCTTGAGACCCCATATGAACAAGAATGCCAAGCAACCAGAGCTTCCGGGGACTAAGCCACTACCCAAAGACTATACATGGACTGACCCTACCCTCCAACTGCATAGGTAGCAATGAATAGCCTAGTAGGGGCACCAGTGGAAGGGGAAGTACTTGGTCCTGCCAAGGCTGGACCCCCAGTGAAAGGGATTGTTAGGGGAGGGCGATAATGGGGGGAGGATGGGGAGGGGAACACCCACATAGAAGGGGAGGGGTAGGGACTAGGGGGATGTTGGCCTGGAAACGGGGAAAGGGAATAACATTTGAAATGTAAATAAGAAATACTCAAGTTAATAAAGATGGAGAAAAAAAGTGTGCTCACCTGGATAAGCCAGAAGGAAAAGCATCACAGAAGATAATTCATATTTTGGGATGTTCTTTCATGGAACAGTAGAAAGTTATTACAACATGGACATTGAATGTGAAAATGTCCTCTGCATGCTCACATATTTGAGTACTTGATCTCCAGATGTTGGCATTGGTTCTAGAGCTCATAGAACCTTTACAGGATAAAGCCTAGCCATCAGAAGCAAGTAGCTGAGGGTGGGCTTGGGGTTTATAGGCCAGACCTACTCTCAGTCTGCTCTCTGCTTCCTGTTTGTACATCCAGTGTGACCAGCTGCTTACACTCCTGAGGCCATGCCTTCCTTACAATTATGAAGTATATCTTTTCTTAAACTGCTAGGCAAAATAAGCCCTTCCTTCTTTGAGTCATTCCTTTCTGGTATCTTACCACATTTATGAGAGAATGGCAATTAAAGAAGGCAGTATGGTTCTGGAGAGATACAGAATGTATGGCAAGCCAATAGGCTTTTCCAGTCAGGAGTCAGTGGAGTTGGAACCAAAATGGTGTAACTTAGGTCAAACTCCAACTCGGTAAAAGATAAGTTCAAGTTCTAATCTAAAGTGCATATGTTCTTCAGCCTTACTTAGAAACAATGTCTTTATAGATATAATCAAGTTAATAGCCAATCATAAGAAGGTACAGTGGTCTCTAGAACAGTGTCTTAGAGGAAGAGAGAAAGTTGGTTGTAGGAACACAGGGGAAGACAGCATGTGATAAGGTGTGCCAGCACTCTAAGAAACTGTGGAACTGGAGTCTTCAGAGGGAACAAGGCTTGGGGACATAAAAAGGCAGATATTGATGGCTTCCGACAACAACCTCCAGAACTGAAGAAATAATTTCTGTGGTTTTAAGCTGTAGTTAATGGTATTCTGTTACAGCAGTCCTAGAAAGTTAACCAGAAAGGACATAACGAGCAGGTAGGTTGAGAAATAGAATGCCCTGTAATTAGTTAACAGAAGCCATAAGACTTAGAAAGAGTAGAAACTGGGTTTGGAGAAAGAATAGAGAAGATGCCCCCAAAGCTTTGAATGTTCTCCAGTGTTTGAAACAATGACTGTGGGTATTTAAGGGCTATAGTCTGGCTGGAATGTATTCACCTGCCCTGGAGACAGGCAGCAGGAATGGGATGATGGCTCTACAGCATCCTAGAGAGGCAAGCATCATAGGCCAGCTACCATTGGAACTTCTTGTTGCATGACTTTAGAGGAAGAGAAACCCATACTCTTTGGTCTCATTTGCTGTGTGATTCAAGAAACAGATGCTCCCCTTTAATCTGAGGACTGATGGGCATCAACTAAACCATGGCAACTGTTCTTTGATTCACTTTGTAGCCCTTACCATTTGTGTCATGTGAACTATGCCAATTCTATTCACTGATTATACATACATCCTTCATCAGGCTGTGTATGGCTTATCCCTGATTCACTTTCAGTGACTCCCTTACTCCCACTCCTCAGCAGCCTGATAACCTTCTCCATGAACTTTCTACATGAAGCCCTCCCCCTCATTCTAGTTTCTAAATCCATCTCCATGTTAAATCATACACAAACCGATCTCCCCCAACCTGTAAGAGATCTCTCGCTATTACCCCAACCCTTTGAGTGCACTTTTGCCTCCCTTAGCCTGTTTGTAATTCTGCTACTCCAAGTTCTCCAAATTTCACTCTACTGCTCATGCTCTCTGCCTGCCTAGACTGACATTAATTTTTGTTAAATATCATCTTCCTTATTGAGCCTATCATAATACATAATTCCTTACCCAGTAGTAACATTTGGACCTACTACTATTGTGGGCATTCCTAGAAAGTGTGTCTACAATGCTTTGATATGATTTTGCACCTCTGAATAGACTACATTCAAACTGCATTGCATCTCTTGCCTCAGCAAGGTGACATGTGGTAGGCCCTCAAGCTATGATAAATGAAAACAAAGCTTCTTAAATATTTCTGGAAAGCCACCTTCCAAGACAGCAGCTTCCAGTATAAGCACCCTGGGATTTTTTTTCTATCACGGTCATGTGATTTATGAGTTGTATGATTCATCAGGCTCCGTGTACTAGGTGTCACCTCTGTATTCAGCTTCGCTGATCAAGAAAATGAATTTGATCCTAGATCTCTGTCCTCCAGACAGCAGCTTGCCAAGAGAAGTCATTAATGCAGTAAATTATCTTCCCAGCTGTTAATACCACACACTGTCCTGTTTGCTGTCTTTTAGTTCAGCTGAGCATCAATTTGTGTTGTGATATTTACATGAATATCTTCATTTCATCAGTACCATTGTCCATCTGTTTGGCTGGGTTAAGATAACCAAGCTGTGGCCAGAAATGGAGGCATAAGCCAGACCAAATCATAACTTCCCACACTGGATGAAAGGCAGCCCGTTTCCACTTCTCCCATTCGAGCTTACACTAAATACTGTCTGGCAGGCAAGAAGGGGATGGAGATGCCACCCTTAAGTAGAAGGGTAGGTATGAGAAGCTACTTGTCTTCACTAAGACAGAGGCTCTGCCACAAATGCTGACTGGAGAATTCAGAAGGATTGTGAACTCCTTAACTGATTCTCTAGTTGGCAATGCCATGTCTCATACATTATTCTTGGATTTCTTTTTTTTTTGTTTTGTTTTGTTTTGTTTTTTGGATTCACAATGAATTTTTTTTCTCCGTCTTTATTAAATTGGGTGTTTCTTATTTACATTTCAATTGTTATTCCCTTTCCCAATTTCCAGGCCAACATCCCCCTAACCCCTCCCCCTCCCCATCTATATGGGTGTTCCCCTTCCCATCCTCCCCCCATTACCGCCCTCCCCCTAACAATCCTTTTCACTGGGGGTTCAGTCTTGGCAGGACCAAGGTCTTCCCCTTCCACTGGTGCTCTTACTAGGCTATTCATTGCTACCTATGCAGTTGGAGCCCAGAGTCAGTCCATGTATAGTCTTTGGGTAGTGGCTTAGTCCCTGGAAGCTCTGGTTGGTTGACATTGTTGTTCATATGGGGTCTCAAGCCCCTTCAAGCTCTTCAGTCCTTTCTCTGAATCCTTCAATGGGGGTCCCGTTCTCAGTTCAGTGGTTTGCTGCTGGCATTTGCCTATGTATTTGCTGTATTCTGGCTGTGTCTCTCAGGAGAGATCTACATCTGGTTCCTGTCAGCTTTATTCCTGGATTTCAAAACTCACTAACATGAGTTTACTATGAGCCAGGCACAGTGCATTAAGAATTAAAAATGCATTAGTCCCTGAATATTCTATTCTATTCTTTCTATTCTATTCTGTTCTGTTCTATTCGTACAAATGTATTATTTTGTTTTGTGTCACTTCAGCACAAGGTAAAGTCTTCTGAGAAGAGGAAACCTCAATTGAGAAAATGCCTCTATCATTTAACTTATAGGCAAGACTGTAGGATATTTTCCTGATTGATGATTGATCTGGGTGGATCTAGCACACTGTAAGAAGTGTCACCTCTGGCAAGGTAGTCTTGAGTTGTATTAGGCTGAGAAAGCCTGAAAGCATCAGTACCCTATGCCCTCTGCTTAAGTTCGAGCCTTGAATTTCTGCCCTGACTTCCCTTCATGATGGACTGTAAGTTGTAAGATGAAATATGCCCTTTTCTCCAAGTCAGCTTTGATCACTGTTTTTATCACATCAATAGGAAGCAAACTGGAATAAAAACCAATACTTCTTACATTCTGGTCATAAGGATGTCCCAGGGACAAGGCATTGAGATGGAAATTATAACATATGTGTCTCAGACCAGTATGCCTCTGATGGCCAGATCTGGAGAAAGAACTATCTAAGCACAAAAAATAGTAGTCACATGGGCTCTAAGACAAATATGACACTTTCATACTCAGGGAAAGGCAAGAGGTGGTGTGGGGAGAAAATGGTGGTGATTGGACAGTTCTAGGAACTGACAGCAGTTACAGCATCATTTTATCATATATATGACAGGAAGATGTTAAGAGAAAACTAGTTGTATGAATGTCAGAAAACCACAGAGAAGACTATCTGGTCATCCTCCAGCTACTCAGGATCCAGGCTTAGAGCAAGGACTCCAGTTACGAACGATTGCTGTGGTCAGTGAGAAGTAGAGAAGTCCAAGCAGGAATGCTGTGAGGGATATAGTGAGAAGTGACTGAGTCAGGAAAGTGGACAGGACATCTTAGATGAAAATTGGATTTGTAAGACAAATAAAGATAACTTCAAGGCCTGTAGCATGAGTAATTTGGTGAATGGCAATGCTGTTTATTAAGGAAAAGAAAATGTGGGAATGTTAAACTGACTTGCAGACCAAAGTCAATAGGCTGGATGCGGTTGTGTTGTATGTCAGGTGGTTTCTCTGTGTAACAGCATTAGCTGTCCTGAAACTCACTTTGTAGACCTGTCTGGCCTAGAACTCACAGAGGTTCACCTGCCTCTACTTCTTGAGTGCTAGGACTAAAGGTTTGTGCCATCTCACACCACACTATTTTTAATATTTTTATATTTGTTTGGGGTTTTTTTTTGTTTTTGTTATTGGGTTTTTTGTTTTGTTTTTGTTTTGTTTTGTTTTGTTTTGTTTTGTTTTTCATGTGAATGAATGATTTCCCCTGCATGCATGTGGACCATTTTTGTGCTTGGTGGCCCTGATGATCAGAAGAGGGTGTGAGATATGAGCAGCTGTGGGCACGTTGGGACTTGAACCTGGGTACTCACGGAGAAAAACCAGTGTTCTTAATCCCAGAGTCAATACTCCATTCCTGAGGATCATACTTTCAATTTTATTTGCAATATCTCATTTTTCACACAGTTCCAGGAAGATAGGACTTTCTGAATGATATAAGCCTAAAGAATAAGGTATTTTGTCAGCCCGAACATTTGTAGCCAGCTTGCACCTCCACTCCCTGTCTATGGGACTTTTAACAAGTACCCGAAGCTACCTAGGTCTTTGTTTCCTCATCTGCAAGTAAAACAATGGTACAACATTTATAAAATGGGACAAAAGAAATGCAAAAAATATGCAAATGATTATTAAGCAATAGGTCTCATAATTATTATTCTTTATTCACTGTTAGGGAAATGTGCTGTTTCATGAAATGATGTATCCCTTTTCTAGTTCCTGGTACCCAAACTTACTTGGGATTGGTGTCTTTGCACAGCTTAGAAAGTGAAGAAGAGATCATGATGGTTGTGAATGGGCCCCAATCCTATGACTAATTTTTTTTTTACTCTTTTATCAGATTATTTTTTTATTTACATTTGAAATGTTATCCCATTTCCTGATATCCCTTCCAGAAACCCACTATCTCCCCCTGTTTCTACAAGGGTGCTCCCCCACCCACCTACAGCTCCATCCCATCTCCCCACCCTGGCATTCCCCTATACTGGGGCATCTAGCCCTGATCAGACCAAGGGCTTCCCCTCCCACTGATGCCCAACAAGGCCATCCTCTGCTACATGTGCCACTGGCGCCATAGGTATATCCCGGTGTACTCTTGGGATGGTGGTTTAGTCCCTGGGAGCTCTGGGGGGTCTGGTTGGTTGATATTGTTGTTCTTATGAGGTTGCAAACCCCTTCAGTTCCTTCAGTCCTTTCTCTAACTCCTCCATTGGGAACCCTATTCTCAGTTCAATGGTTGACTGTGAGCATCCACCTCTGTATTTGTCAGGCTCTGGCAGAGCCTCTCAGGAGACATCATGTCATCATGTACTTCTTGGCATCCACTATATTGTCTGGGTTTGGTGACTGCATATGGGATGGATCCTCAGGTGGGGCAGTTTCTGGGTAGCCTTTCCTTCAGTCTCTGCTCCACACTGTCTTTATATTTTCTCCCATGAGTATTTTTGTCCCATCTTCTAAGAAGGACTGAAGCATTCACTCTTTGGTCTTCTTTCCTCTTGAGCTTCATGTGGTCTGTGAACTGTATCTTGGGTATTCTGAGCTTGTAGACTAATATCCACTTATCAGTGAGTGCATATCATGCATGTCCTTTTGTGATTGGGTTACCTCACTCAGGATGATATTTTGTAGTTCCATCCATTTGCCTAAGAATTTCATAAAGTCATTGTTTTTAATAGCTGAATAGTACTCCATTGTGTAAATGTACCACATTTTCTGTATCCATTCCTCTGTTGAAGAACATCTGTGTCCTTTACAGCTTCTCACTATTATAAATAAGACTGCTATGAACACAATGGAGCATGTGTCCTTGTTATTTGTTGGAGCATCTTTTGGATACATACCCAGGAGTATATAGCTGGGTCCTCAGGTAGTACTATGTCTAATTTTCTGAGGAACAACCAGACTAATTTCCAGAGTAGTTGTAGCAGCTTACAATCCCACCAACAGTGAAGGAGTGTTCCTCTTTCTCCACATTCTCACCAGCATCTGCTGTCACCTGCATTTTTGATCTTAGCCATTCTGACTGGTGTGAGTTGGAATCTCAGGGTTGTTTTGATTTGCACTTCCCTGATGACTAAGGATGTTGAACATTTCTTTAGTTACTTCTCAGTCAATTGATATTCCACAATTGAGAATTCTTTGTTTAGCTCTGTACCCCATTTTTAATAGGGTTACTTGATTCTCTGGACTTTAACTTCTTGAGTTCTTTGTACACTTTGGATATTAGCCCTCTATTGGATGTAGGATTGGTAAAGATCTTTTCCCAACCTGTTGGTTGCCAATTTGTCTTAATGACAGTGTCCTTTGACTTACAGAAGCTTTGCAGTTTTATGAGGTCCCATTTGTCGATTCTTGATCTTAGAGCATAAGCCACTGGTGTTCTGTTCAAGAAATTTCCCCCAGTGCCCATGTGTTTGAGGCTCTCCCCATTTTCTCTTCTATTTGTTTCAATGTGTCTGGTTTTATGTGGAGGTCCTTGATCTACTTGGACTTGATATTTATACAAGGCAATAAGAATGGATCAATTTGCATTCTTCTATATGCTGACTGCCAGTTGAAGCACAATTTGTTGAAAATGTCCTTTTTTCCATTGGATGGTTTTAGCTCCTTTATCAAATATCAAGTGACAATAGATGTGTGGGTTCATTTCTGGGTCTTCAACTCTATTCCATTGATGTACCTGCCTGACTCTGTACCAATACCATGCAGTTTTTATCCCTATTGCTCTGTAATACAGGTGGAGGTTAGGGATGGTGATTGGCCCAGAAGTTCTTTTATTGTTGAAAATAGTTTTCACTATCCTGGGTTTTTTCTTAGAACATGGAAAGATCTCCCGTGCTCTTGGATTGGCAGGATTAACATAGCAAAAATGGCCATCTTGCCAAAAGCAATGTACAGATTCAAAGCAATCCCCATCAAAATTCCAACTCAAGTCTTCACAGAGTTAGAAAGAGCAATTTGCAGATTTGGAATGACTGATTCCTTAGCATAAGAGGAAAGTTTGGATGAGAGGCAGATCACAGGGACTGCCATGTGGTAGGTGCTGCCGCAAGATGAGAAATGTTGAGAATCACCAGGAAACAACAGAAATGAGTACAGAGACATAGAACAGAATGTTTCATCAAGCCCCAAGGATGCAGTTCAGACAAGACACCTGTCCTCTGTAAGTCAGAGAGAATAGCTTTGCCATAGTAGGCAACTTAATTTGTGATATTTGTTATGCAGGCTATAGGGAGCTAATGCAAGTTCTGTTTTAAAATTGAGAAAGTAAAAGATACAAGGTGATGATGCCATTACTCTCCAAAGATCATGTAGGAGGATGTAAGTATCCTTGAACCCACATCAGATCAACAGCGTTCTTTCCACCCAGCCTGTCAAATATTGACTGAACTGTTAGCATCCCAGCTTACTAATAACCTAGCCAGTGCCTGAGAGGGACCCATGATATATGGATGAGACAGATAGGAAATTGAGTAAAGTAAATGTCATTTTACCATCAAGGTGATAGAAAAGGGATTGTGAGGAATAAAGATGGAGCTATTCTGACTTAGGCAGAGGTCAGGATATTTTCAGGGCATAGGACTGTATGAATGATGTGAACATGCCTGAGGAATGGCAGAAACAAGGGAAAGCCAGTGAGTATGCAGCCTGGGAAGGGGTGGGTCATAATGTTGCTATACTCAGTTGCTGGGCACTGCACAAAATCATGCCTCATGAGATGGCATGAATTGTCTCATGAAGTCTTCATGCCAGCACTCCAAAGAAGGTGTCCTTCAAAGTGAATTTAACATATAGAACAACAAAATTGAGGGGCAGAGTCCTGGGATGCCCCACTTGTCTGTTGGTGCCTCCTCACAGGATACACACGGGTGGTACTTGCTCCTCTTATAACCTTTGTGTTTTTCTGGTCCTCAGCTCAGTTACTAGCTCTTAACCTTACGAAGGCACTTGCTTTCCATCATACCTGACATTTGGTCTCCCTTATACGCAATGTAGGAATGCAGATGGATTTCCAGTCTGCAGGTTACCTTTCCTACTACACGTATCAGGTGGCTTCTGTAATATAAGCAAGGTCACAGAGACATCAGCCAAGAATAAAGCTATCAGAATTCTCCCCAGTTCCTTATAGAAACTGATAGCAGAAGGGCAGAGAACTTGCCTGTGATATTATAGCATCTTCAAGTGAATGAGAGGCAGACAAGGTCAATTAGGGGGTAGAAAGGGGGAGAATTATAGCCTGGGAGTTGGTCAGAAACTCAAAAGATGATGACAGAAAAATTGGTGGATAAGTGCTCTTCACAAAGAAGAACAGATGAGGCAAAGCACGTCCATAGGAACACAGCAATTTTATCTCAATTGAAGGCCAGACATCATGGGCCTGATTACCAAGTCATCTGACTGCCTGGGGAGATCACTGACTCCACTGGGAAGTAGAGTCAAGAATGGGTCCATAGATCTAACCTTTGTCAGGGACATTTGTAAAGAGCTGGCTGAACTGTAAAGTTAGAGCATGCATGCAGATGGCTCTGCAGAAGCAAAAGGGGTCCATATGAGGGACAGGTCCCTCTGCACTCTCTTGGCACAGGAGCAATGGCATATATTGACTGGTTGCTTATCATTTAACTAGATGGTTTCTTAATACACATGTATGTTTATGTGTATATATGTGGATGTATATGTGCACACGTGGAGGCCATAGAACAACTCTGTGTGGCATTCCTCAGGAAGGTCATTCACACATTTGAGTTGAGGTCCATTACTAGCCTGATGCTCCCTGATTAGGCTAGAGTGGTTGGTCCACCAGTAACAGGTATCCTCCTGTCTCCAACTTTTCAGTTCTGGGATTACAAGGTACTCCACTATGCCTTTTATTTGTTTCAGGTATCTGGGAAACAAACTCAGAGGATTTTACTGACTAAGCAGTCCCTCAACCCATGCATGGCATTTCCTATTCCATTTCTATTCTATCCACTATGAAATTAAGACATTTGTACCTAAAGCAACTTCCTTGCATATGTCTGGTCTTAATTGCCATCCTATATAACCAGGCCCCTAGAAGAAACAGACTTAGAATGAAATACTGGAGGTGGGTCCCAAGAAGAAGGGAGTAGGCTGGAATCTAGCAAATTTACAGAGGCCCCAGAAATACATTGTTACCAAGTTTTGTTTCAAAAGAGCCATAAGACCAGCTTCCATTTGCCCTACTTTAGTGTTTGACAAGTAACCATCTGTGTCCAGTTAGTTAAGAAATTCAAGAGTACTGGGGCCTAGAAAGATTGATGTTCCATTGTGTCATGATCCGATAAAGATGAAAAAGTAAATAGAACCCAGTTACAAGGAAGCCCTTGGAGAATGGGAGTATCCCAGGAAACCCGGAGAAAGCAAAGAAATATAAGGCATCCATTTTACAAGAGACGATGTGACCTGGAGCAGAGAATAATGCAAGAAAATCCCTTGTCAAGCTTCCTGCACACGGCCAAGCAGGTGCTGCAACTCCTATTTTAGCAACTTTGCATTTGATCTTTTCTCCAGCCAGTGAGACCTCAGCCCTAGCTACCTCCACAGTAGCCACTTGGTTAAACAACCTGAAGTAAAAGGGTCTCCCATGAAGCTTCTCTCAATACCTAGTCCACACACACTGAGGCAACCGAAATAGTTTCTGTGAAGCCAATCAAGCAGGACACTTAGCCTGTACAATTTCAGCCTTGACCCTTCATCTTGTTCAGGCTGCCTTGACTCACTGGAAACACCATGTAACAACGTGCGTCCAAAGGTCGACTCCTCATCTTCCCTAAGTCACAAACATCTGTGCAGAGCTACCTCTCACTGGACCAAAGGGGGTGGGGTGTGAATCCGTTTCTACCCTGAAACTTCCTATAAACAGAACTCACTTTCAGTGCAACTCTGACAATCAGGGAAATAAATTAGATCCTAGAATCTTCTCTTGATAATAGCTCGTTGCAGGAAGTCATTAATGCAGCAAATCAAACCCACAACTGTTGACACCATGAAAGCGTGTTGTTTACCTTCCTTTGATTCGGCTGAGTATCAATTAGTTCAGTGATATTTACATAAATATCTCGATTTGGAAAGTAAAATTGTCCATCTGCTTCTGGAAGATTTAATTAGGTCTGTGTTGCTACGGAAGAAGAGATTAATCCTTTTCGACATTAACCTTTTCAATTAATATATGTTTTGCAAAGCATTGTATAACATGCCTTGTTATGTAAATTGGACAAACTGGAACATTTCAGCCTGGGGAAATGATGTCTTTCAAACGGAAAGCATATCCCTCTTCCCAAATCTAGACTATGACTGCATACTTACAGGCTTTTATGTTTTGCTTCTTTTTTTTTTTTTTTCTTTCTAGGGGTTTTTCTCCACTTCTCAAATGCTTCTCTAATAATGCATCTCCTTGAGTCCATTCAGAATCTCCAGGCTTCTTCGCCCTACTTACTACCTCTTGCTGGGACTCTGAGCCTTCCTTAACATCTTCTTTGTCAAGGTCTCTGACCTTCTTTGGATTCTGGGGTAAGATCCATATCTCTTGACATACATATTCATAGCCCACTTGAAATTCTCTTTTATCTGTGCCCCATCTGTAATAAAAATGATCATTCATTTCTCATTGCTATTTGTTTTGTCGCTGCTCACAAAGTGTCTGGCCCATGGAAAACATTTCATGTACATTGAATGAATGAATATAAAAAACCAGACCCATTAGGTAACAGTTTTGTTGCAGTTTAATGGCTCAGCCGGCTCCAGCCGACAAAAGCAAACTCCTCATGAAAGCAATAGGACCCACAAAAGTGCCTCCCTTTCTTCTTGTCTACACTTGACCTGAATGGAATCTATTACTCCCAGACTTTCTCTGCTCGCAGCCCATACAGACTAGTGAACTCACTGAAGACTCTCACAATGTTCAATTCAATCTTCCCAAGGTGCCACACTTAAAGGAGAAAAAAAAAAGTCCTTTCTACTTCACTCCCTGAAATCTGTTCTCCAGCTCCTTTCTCCCCTCCAGTCATGTGGTTCTCACTGCCTAAAGTCTTTCCTAAGAGCCAAATGTTTTCATGGAATCTCCCATAATATCCATCCTATACAGGGAAGGAGAATATGCAGTGACGACAGTCACCAGTCAAATGTCTCTAAAGCCCATAGCAACACCATAGGTTTTATTTCTTCTGCTTCAAAGTTAAGAAAAAAGAAAAAAGGAAAAAGAAAGAAAACTTCAAGGTGGTGAGCAGCTACAAGTCACTTTACAGGTGTACTGGACCTGATTCGGTCTTCATCTGCCCTAAGCACACTTATTTTTCAATTAGACCTCAGAGCCAATGCTACAATGAAGTCAGGTGTTCGGGCTTCTGTTACAGATCTCTTGAACAAATTGACCAGAGTCCAATTAAGTCAGAACAACAATCCTCAAAAGATGTAGTTCTGTTCTTGTTATTGCCTGTAGAAAACTTCAGCCTTCTGGAAACTGGTTGATGACATTTGAATTTATACCACTAAGACTAGCCAAGATTTTGTAAAGAACCAAATAGTAAATACTTGGGATTCATAGATCCATCCCATCTCTGCTACAATTTCTCAATTCAGTGATTATATAGAGAAAATAGCCATAGGCAATAAATAATGAATAGGAATTTCTATAGCTATGTTACAGTGAAATTATATTTATCATGCAGCTTGCTGATCTCTGAAACAGAGCAAAGTTGACTTCATGGTTTTTATTATTCTTCTTAAATGTATAACCCAATCTTTGCATTAATATATAAAAGCTGGCCTGCTATTCCTTCTATTTGAAAGACAAGAACATTAAGGCTTTTGAGTACAGACACATGGCACCCAACTATTAACTGTGACTATGTACTCCAGGGCACAAGATAGTCTTCATTTTCCCAAACTAGGTTTTTATCATCTGTCTGTCTGTCTGTCTATCTACAACAGAATTGGATATAGTAGTACATACTTTTAGTTCAAGTTCTTAGGAAGCTGAGATAGAAGGATTGCAGTTCTCAAGCCATTCAGGCAACACAGTAATACTTTGCCTCACTCCCCAACTCCCCAAAAGAAGAAATTGTGTCAGAATCCCTAGCTTTGCAGAAACCTTCAAATTTCCAACACTCAGAGTATCACTCTTTTTTTCCCCATAGTCCCCGTGCACATGATACATATAGGAAATAGTAAATGCTAGCCCCAGGTTTTAGTCCTAACAAATGACAAGAAATATAGCTCTGAACAGAAGGGGTCTTTTTGTCTTTTTGTAGGTTGATGTCATTATGCAGGTGAAGGCAGACAAAGTAAAATGAAGCCTATCATTGGACAAGAAGGAAGAGAGTCAGGAACAGAAGTTTTAGAAGAGAGGGAGAAGACAAGAGAGGAAGCTGGAGTGAGGAAGAAGGAACTGGAAAAGCATGGCGGTGGATGTTAAGATTCTTCTCTGCTCATAGTTACAGGTTGCTATGACTATTTTTAAGAAATGGGTGTATACAGGATTTTGTGTTGTCTAGATGGGCAAATTATATCTTATCAATTGGATCAGAGGTGATTGTGTGGTGTGTTCTTACCTATGGCAACTTAATTGAGTTCAAGAGAGTGTACAGTGGCATGATGTGTATGCCTGGTGTGGTAACAACCACCCTGGGAACTAGATGGGTAGAGAGATTGCTGATGGGCTCAGAAAGTAGCTGTCAGCTGTGTGAGATGGGATGGAGCGAGTGGGTGAGACACTTTGCTGACTGAGATAAAAATATCCCGCAGATGCCATGTGGCCCTACAGTGCCAGCACTAGCATGGAATAAAAGAAACCCCTTTTTATTTTGTATTCCAACAAAGATGACCTGCAAAGGCCAGTGATCAATCATTCGACACTCAACACTGTGAGTGGATGGGTGACTACAGTGTAAACATGGCAGCTATGCTGACTACAGCTAAAGCAGATTGTTAGATAAGAACTAGGCCTTTGGTCTGTCTGGCCTCTTCTGACTCCTAATCTTGCCATACACTAAACAATAGCCAGGGTACCATTGATGAAGCCATATCCCTCATCTCCATTAACACCAGTAATGCAAGTTCCACTCGAATAAGCCATTGTGATAATTAACTGAAACAATGCATGGGAGATGTTCTGGTTAGCTTTAACTGTCACCTTGCCTAAGAAGGGAGTCTCAGTTTGGGGATGGTCTAGATCATATTGGTCTGAGGATAGTCAGTGAGTATCTTGGTTATTAATTAATGTATGAGGCCCTCCCATGATGAGTAGCACCATTCCCTGCTCAGGTTGTTCTGAGCTGTATTATTTTTTAAAAAGTACCTAAGCCTGGGCCTATGAACAAGTTAACAATCAAAGTTCCTCTGAGGTTTCTGCTTCAAGTTCCTGCTTGAGTCCCCCACCCTGACTTCCCTCTATAATGAACTGTAACCAGTAAAGTGAAATAAATCCTTTCCTCCCCGTGTTCCTTTTGGTTGGGGTATTTTAATAGCAACAAAGAAGTTAGGAGTGAAGGTGTAGAGCGCACACTGCACTTCAACAAGTGGCAGCAATTTACCGGCCTGTGTTTGCCACTCACGTTAGCTCCTCTACTCAGCCTTCTCCATCCTAAAGAGAAGAGCCATGCCTCTTTCTTTGTTCCAAAGTCCTGCCATATACTATAATGTTTAACTTAATATATTGCCATGCAGGAATTTTTCGTCAAACCTACTCTGAAAATGCTAAGTTCTAAAGGGCTCTGGCATAGAATTATAACAATATTGAAATAATCAGAGTGGAAGAAAGGTGGATATATTCTAATGTGAATACTAATGGATAGAATTGGCTAATAAAGACAGATCCACTAAGGTTTATATAATGTGCTTTTCTCTTTATTTATAATGCATTATAGTAATGCAGACACTAGGCTACTTTATGGAGATAAAAATAGAACAAATACATTTTTAAATAAAATGACACAAAAATCAGTGAGGTTTAACATAGGAAGAAGGGCCTCTCTGTGCTCTACAACAATGAAGCTACTTTAAGTTAAACATTCATG
Organism: Rattus rattus; assembly: GCF_011064425.1. Lineage (NCBI taxonomy): Eukaryota > Metazoa > Chordata > Mammalia > Rodentia > Muridae > Rattus > Rattus rattus. The sequence goes on from NC_046154.1 coordinate 241,935,830, forward strand.
AGATTGCTACTTTCTTAAATTGATTAAAGAGTCTTATTAACACATGGTTGGAAAGACTCATGAATCACTGCCCTGTTCTTATGGACCACACAGCAGGCTGACTTGCTGAAGAGCCTTTTCCTTCCCCTCATCCCTGTTTATTACTTGTTTCCACTCAACAGAGGAACTGTGGAATAATTGGACCATTCAGAGGAAATACTGATGGCCATTTATGAGTAGTGTCTGCTTCATCAGCCCCTCCAGATGGTACAGATGTGGGGTTCTTGGGAATGATGTCATACACCACTTATTTCAAATAAGCATTGACCAGCCAAGCACTGGGCCTTGAGTTTTCTGAGAGTTCCTTTGTCCTTTTTTAAATTTCCTTCTAACTTTGACCAAAAAGATCTAGAGAACTCCTGTCTATCATTTACCCCCAAAATCCCAATAATGACCCCCAAGGGTCTCTAAATGGAACAAGAGTTCAGGGTCAGCACTTGTGATGTGGATTGGCCACACAGCTGTGAGATAAATTCTAATTTCTCTGTATTTTACTTTTAACTTCCATGCAAATATCATTTATGCTTTACAAAGAAAATAGTTTTCACCATAATTTTTCTTTACAGAACCACAAACTAAAGCAGTTGTTAGGTGTAATTTATTCAGAATGACAACTGAGCAGAAAAGAGACATAGACTCTGTTCTAGTAAAAAGGAGACATATATATGGACAAGGAAAACAGGACCCTGCAGGGCCATAGTTCATGTTTGATAAAGGATAGACAGTCTGCTATCCAGGGGGAAATAAAGGATTCACAAAATAATGGTACAGTTGATTCCTGGGGGAAAGAAAGAGAGAATGTAGTAAGTAAGATGGGCATTGGTGAAGCTTCTGCTCGACTCAAGACCCCCTGGCATGTTAGGAGTACATCATGAAATTAATTGGGCTTGGAGCTTCAGGGACCATGAATGGAGCAGGCCAGATAAGAAATAATACAAAATGTTGAGTTTGATATGTAGAATTACTAAGAAATCATTCCTAACTTCTTTGGGCTCTTCTTCAAGATTTGGTATTATACAAATTCTCTTCAATCAAAATCCTATCCTTAGCCAAACCAATTATACCTTTGAGAGACCATGATATAGAGGGTCTCTGGCTGATCTGTGTCCAGATGTCAAGCCCACATAAATGTGAGGCAACAAATATGTGTTGGCTTAAGGTACTGAGTTTATTGTCATTGATATTAATGCATGATCATTTGTTTATGCATATGAAAGCTCAAAAGTAGATATGCATTTTTAAAGTCACTTTTCTAACAGGGAGGAGAGCTGATTAGAGGACAATAAGGAAGAGAGATGGAATAAGGAGGTTCTTTCAAGGTGACCCCAATGGAGTGAGGGAGGGATCTAGGGAAGAGTAGAGGAAACTGCACAAGAGACATCAGAGGTAGATCAGACTCATCAGACTCATCATGACATTGTTCTAACAGGATGTATAAAGCGAGAGGAAAACATGATGAGACCTCTGCATGAGCGTTACCGTGAGTTTTGGGCTTTATTACCTAAGCAGTCACTCAAAGCATCAGTCTGACCTAATAAACCCACTGAATGGCTGAAAAAGCACAAGGGAATTTTTTAGACCTTTGGAGTATCAAGCCTAAAAGTCTTATGTGTTGAGGTTTTGTCTTTTATTGTCTATTGCAATGCTAAGTGCAGGCCCCCAAGACCTGGAGTCTGCTTGTAGTCCAAAGGACAGTGCCCCCAAGTTGATTCCGATTGGTGAATATAGATGCCAACAACCAATAGCTGAGCAGAAGAGAAATAGGTGGGGTTGAGTTTTCTTAGGCTTGAAGGACGAGAGGAGACCACGAGGAAAGGGAGGAGAGCCACCATGGGCTAAGGGCCAAGAAAAATTGGTCCCGAGGGCTGCTCGATTGGAGCTAAGTGCAGCCCAGATGGAACATAGTAAATAGTAAGTGATGACTGGGGGTTATCGATAGGAAGGCAGATTCTAATAACATCACGGGTAGGCAGCTGCCCAGCTACTGTGCTGCTTAAGGCACATTTTAAAATATAAGGTTGTGTGTGTCTTTCATCCAGGAACATAAATGGTCTAATATAGGAAAATGGTTCTATACAGGAAAAAAGCAATTTGATACACTTTTTAGTCATGATAAGATTATCCCTGAGAATGTACCTGCATGTGGATACTATTACAAGTGCCATAGAGAACCTCTCTCATGTGACATGACCTTTACAGTACCCAAGACAGTGCTCACACAGGAAGAGAACACATCATCAGTGTGTGGGTGAATAAGGAGCTAGTGTCAGAGCTTTAAATGTCTTCAGGTATGTTTCAAGTCACATACATATAATTTTCCTTAAAATTCTTACCGTTCGAAATGGTTATGTTGAAAATTCATGCTTTCATTCACTTTTAATGAGATTTTTTTCAAGAATTATTTGTGGCTGCCTTACAAGCCTTTCCTCAGCCATCTGGAACACAGGCTTCCACTCAGAAGTGCTAACAGGGATATATATGGAGGCTGGCTCTTGACAAAATTAGAGATGGAGAGAAGCACGTTTTAGCAGCCCTCGTCTTCCCTTTCCTTCCTCCTACCTTTCTCTCATGAGTCTCAGAACTGGGCCTCAGTGTTGTACACCACTAATTTATGCAAATGCTTTTAACAAGATTCTACTCTTCCCATAAACCTGTTCTATTTTGTCAGAGACATTGAGGGCTACACAGGGAAGCTAGAGGGGGATCAGATGAGCATTTACTGGCACCTTGAAGAACCCCCTCAATAATGGAAGCAGTTCAGATCTAATGATGGAATGATCTAAGTATGAAACAGCAGGTGAAGGTAGAATAATTTGTCCGTGGTTCTAGAAATGATCGGACAGTGTTAGTTACAGACATCCTTAAGAACAACTTGGGGTGAGCAATTGCATTTAGTGCTCATCTTTGGAGCATTTTAATTATGTGTAAAACACTATCCTTGACAGAAAGAAAACCTATAACCATAAACAGAAGGTGCACATTTATTAGGGATACCCAGGGCTCATGTCCCAAGTTTGTGAAAGAGAACATGCAGTTCGTGTGTGTTATGAAGGAACTTATTCACCTTATTAGGAACAAGAAACAGAAGGGAGAAATACCAAGGACAAGAGGATATAGTCCTGAAGACCAAGTCCTCGTGACCACTTCTCCTACCTTTCATGACCACCCATTGCTCTATCAGAAATGCATGCATGCTGTGTGTTACTTTCTGTTTGGTTGTGTGCTTGCTTCTTTGTTTCCCTGCACTCTCCTGCTGGCATAAATGTGAGAGAAAGAAATGTGAACAGAAGATGGAATGCTGACCCAAAGCACCATCCTCTGTCTGCTGTGTACCCTGTGAAGCTGTAAATGCAACCCCCTTCTGAAGGCTACACAGGAAAGCTGGAGGGGAATCAGTGAGCACCTACTAGGCACCTGACACATGCACAGTGTGTTCCTATGTCTATGGTTCTTGATGCCTCCATGGGATTATTTCAGTGTGCAAAATGAAGAAAGTAAGACTCAGAGAATAAACCACTTGCTGAAGACCCCCAACTACCAGTTCGAACTGTGGTTCAAACCTCCTGCTCTGCCTACCTCCAAAGCTATACTCTCCAGGACAGTAGCCACATCAATATTCTGACCATTGAAAAACTGACGGACTCCCACTAAGATTTGCTGTAAGTATAAAACAAACACAGATTTCAAAGTGCAATACAGAAGCAAGACCATAAAATAACTCAGTAATTTTTATTCTGACTACAAGCTGATTTGATGATATTTTTGCATACTAGGTTTAATAAAATGGGTTAGTAAATTTAATTTTACTGTTGCCTCTCGCTTGTTTTTTTTTTTCTTAAAAAAATACCATGTATATCAGAAATAAAAGATTGCAAGTGCAGATGACATTGTGCCTCCCCTTGGGCAGATGATAACCAAGAAAGAGGTATATGATAGGGGAAATAAGCCTTGTCTTTCTTCCTTCAACAGAATGTGCTGCCTTCCTTGGCTCAGTCCTAACACCTGGGTCAGGAGGAAATGTCAGTGTGAGAAGTTGGGACCATAAACAGAACCTGATCACGATGGCCTGAAGAACTGTGCTCTCTCTGGCCCAGAGGCAGCAGATTCCACAGCAACCTGTTCCTCCCTAGGAAACCCTTTAGAATGGGTATTTGATGATATTTTTGCAAACTGAACACAACATGACAACCTGGCCACTCTGAGATACTTCATTAATACTCCTCCCTTCCCTCCTTATAATAAGAAATGCCACGTGCTTGTAATCTAGGCCTGTAATCTAGCTGAAGAAAACTAGGTCAGGTCACACCTTCATGTATCCTCCTCCTACAGAACCCATTTGTTTGTAATAATGGCAGTAATGAATACTATAAATGAGACAAATGCATAAATGAGAAATGCCAATTATGCTTATTGTATACGTGAATGAAAGGAAATCAAATGCTGAGGACCCTGTTAAGGTGATTTTACATACGTAAATTCATAGATGCCACAGCTTTCCATGAGATCAATACTTTTATCAGTCCCTTGGTACAAGGTCGCTGACTTGTAGACAATAGCCTTCCCTGTTGTATGAGATGAGATGGAATTGAACACAGGCACTCAGCCCTATGACCTTCACAGAGAGAAAAGCTGGACAGAAAAGGATAATAAAGTTAAACTAGCTTTTATGAGGTTTTACTATTTATGCATAGTCACATATTAGGTGTTATATGTGAAGACTGGTATTCAAATCACTATCAGGAACAATGTGCATTTATCTGCTAGATATGTGATTTGACTGCTAGAGAAGGTATATAAGAATGAATAATTCATCTAAGGTCATCCAGCTTTGAACTTAGTCCCTGTGACTGGGGCTGGGGATAAGGTTAGATCTGGGCCTAGGGCTGGGACTGGGGCTGGGGCTAGGGCTGGAGTTGGGCTGAGCTGGGGGCTGGGGCTGTGGCTGTGGCTGGGCCTGGGGCTGGGGCTGGGGCTGGGGCTGGGGCTGGGGCTGAGCTAGGCTGGGGTTGGAACTGAACTGGGCTGGAGTTGGGGCTGGAGTTGGGGTTGGGGTTGGGGCTGGGGTTGGGGCTGAGCTGGGCTGGAGTTGGGCTGAGCTGGGGTCTGTGGTTGGGGCTGGGCCTGGGATTAGTGTTGGAGCTGGGGCTGAGGCTGGGGCTGGGGCTAGAGTTGGGGTTGGGCTGGACTTGGGGCTGGGGTTGGGGCTGAGCTGGGCTGGGGTTGGAGCTGGGGTTGGAGATGGAGTTGGAGTTGGGGCTGAGCTGGGCTGGGGTTGGAGCTGGGGTTGTGGCTGAGCTGGGCTGGAGTTGGGGCTGGGGCTGGGGCTGGGGCTGGGGCTGGGGCGGGGGCTGGGACGGGGGTTGGTGCTGAGCTGGGGACTGTGGCTGGGGCTGGTGCTGGGACTAGGGTTGGGGCTGAGGCTGAGACTGGGGCTGGGCTGGGGTGGGGCTGGGGTTGGGGTTGGGGCTGGGCTGGGCTGAGGTTGGGGCTGGGGCTGGGGTTGGGGTTGGGGCTGAGGTTGGGGCTGGGGTTGCGGCTGAGCTGGGCTGGAGTTGGGGCTGGGATTGGGGCTGAGCTTGGGATAGGGCTGGGACTTGGGCTGGGGTTGGGACTGGGGCTGGGGCTGGAAGGTGAACATCTGAGATAGGAAAGCAGGGGTAAAAGAAGAATGCAAAGAAGTACCCCATGTAGGGCTGTGTCTTGTATCTTCATGCACATGAATTATTCATTGAAGCCAAAAGAAAGCAACTTTTATCACTTTTTTTTAATTAAGATCTATCTGCTCTATGTGTATGCATGTGCCCCATGTACATGTTTGGTACTTGGACAGGGAAAATGGGAGCATTGGATCTCCTGGAACTGGAGTTTTAGATTACTGTGAATCTCCATGTGGGTGCTGGAAATTGAATCCTAGCCCTAAGAGCAGCAAGTGCTCTTAACCAGTGAGCCATCTTTCCAGCCCCACACCTTCCAATTTAAATCACCCCTCCCAGCTCTTCTCACAAAGCCAAGTACATAGTAGGTCCTCAAATCTGCGTACTGAACATAAGCTATACCTCTGCAGAAGCCTGATGTTTTGCATGTGAGCCGCATGAGAGGAAGCCGATATTTATCTGCTCCAGATAATACACAAGTTCCTCTTCCAACCGATGAATATTTTCCCCTTGAGATTCTTTAGTGATTCAAGCCCACCAGCTATTTTAAAACGCGGATTTATTATTGTAGCACACGTCCCTAAAAGATCTAGAGAGACTTATCCTCTTCTATTTCCTTCATACGTCCTCCCAGCTAATTTACAAAGAAGAAGCATAATTTGAGGTCACTTTCATGTGCTAGCCCTGTCAAAAGATAGCCAGATACACATTATGAAGACAATTTATTCAGACCTGGGAGGCCAGCTTCTTAATCCATGGTTAGCAGATACAGTGGGGGCAGAAGGGGGACCAGCAGCTGGTTAACTGTGTTTATGATAGTTGCCCTTCAAAAGGGCCATTTTAAAGGAACCTCCCTCAGTTGGGAAAAGGACATACATTAGATGTGAAAACATGAAGGGGGTGTGATCAGAGAAAAGGGAAAGGCGCTTCTAGGATCTCTGGAATTTCCTGATGGGATCTACAACTGGTACTGAGCAAAATGAAGGACAAAGTGCCATTTCGTCATAAGAAGCTGACACCGACACCGTAGCCCCTAGACTATTAGTTAGAAATTAATAAGAAATGGATTCTCTCTCCCTGTAGCCCTTTGGGGAAATAGTATGATAAGAAGTAATTCAAAAACGATTTTGAGGATTTGGCAGTAAGAGGGATATTGCTAGCTGGTAAGAGTAACCTGTAATGTCCGTGTAATGGATGAAGATGGATTGAATTAAAAGATGGCCCTTTAGCAGGAACTGACAGAATAATTGATTCTAGCAAAAATCGCCAATTGATTTTATTCCACTTAGTATTGCTCCTAGTCATTTTTCCAGATCACTGGGGTTTTAAATTTCATCAGAATTTTGTGATCATAAATTCAAGATGTGCTTATTCAGGCTGTGCTTGCAAACATTCATATAGTTGCAGTCTGGTGTCAACATCCTTAAGGGACTTGGGCTGCACTGTCCACAGAGGATCTCTTAGGTGACAACATTCTGTTTGCCAGTGGCTGGTAGCTAAGATCCTCTTGTGAATAGTATAGTGGTCTGGATGTAAAATATCCCTTTACAGACACCTATCTGTATTTAAACCCTTGGTTCCTATCTGGTAGTATTGATTAGAGAGATTGTAGACCTTTAAAAGGTGAGACCTGGCTGGCAGAAGTAGGTTACTCTGGGTAAATTTATCAGTTAGAGTCTAGCCCCGGATGCAACAGCTCCTTCTCTAACTTTCTGACTCATCCAGATGTGAGCAAGCTGCCTTGACACATTTGAGAATCACACCTAACAAAGTGCCTTTCCCACCACGGTGGACTCTACTCCCCAGTCTAACAACAGAATGAATCCTTTTTCTCCCTTAAGTTGATTCTTCCCTTTAGGTGTTTGGTCCCAATAATAGGACAGTAACTACTATGGTCAGTCACTCAAGGCCCATACAGCATAGCAATCTTAAGGACTCAGCCCTCTCACAGAGGAGCCCCTCAGTTTCCTAATACTGACAGACAGCCTCAGATGACCAAGCAGAAGCCTTACGGCCTTTTTATAGCAAGGTAGTATCAAAGTGAACAGGACAGATTCACTTTGAACTTTAATGGGTAAAAGCATCCCAGCCTCATGAAGATGTGAGGGAGGAGCTGGGATCAGAGATTAAGTTGACCACGGTATTCAATTCCTAGCATACACACAGCAGCTCATAACTATCTGGAACTCCAATCCCAGGGTATACTATGCATTTTTTGAGCCTCCATGGGATCCATGCACATGGTACACAAATATGCATGTAGTCAAAATGCCAATGCATACAAAATAAGTTTTAAAAAATATTTTTAGAAATACAAGAGAGACAAAGTAGACTATGCTCCCAATGGGAGAAGTCTCCAGGACTTTCTAGGTCATACTGTTACAAATTGTCCCCTCTGTTAACATGACTGGCTAGGAATTTAATGGGGAAAGTATAATTATTTAGTCTCAATGTACTTCTTTTTATATTATCTTATTGCTTTTATTTATTCTGTCATATATTACATCCTGATTCTAGTTTCCCCTTCCTCCTTTCTGCCCAGCTCCTCCCTGACCCCTCCCCAACCATTCCTCCTCTGTTTACCTTCAGAAAAGAATAGGCATCGGAGGGATATCAACCAAATATGGCATAGCAAGTTGTAATAAGACTAGGCACCTCCAATTAAAGCTGGAAGATGCAACTCAGTAGGAGGAAAAGGGTCCAAAAAACAGGCAAAAGAGTCAGAGACAACTCCTGCTCCCACTGTTAAGATCTCCACAAGAACATCAAGTTTAGGACCTAGGTCAAACCCCTACAGGCTTTTTGATTGTCAGTCCAGTTTCTCTGAGTCCCAATGAGTTCAGGTTAGTTGATTCTATGGGTTTTCTTGGGGTGTCCTGAGCCCCTCTGATTCCTAAAATCATTCTTGCCCCTCTTCTGCAAGATTCGCCAAGTCTACCTAACATTTGGCTGTGAACCTCTGCATCTGTTTCCATCAGCTACTGGATGAAGCCTTCCTGAATGGAACTATGCTTGGCCTCTGTCTGCAAGTATAGCAGGATATCTCAATATACTTCTCTCAGATTATTTATTAGGAGAAAATTAACATGATTAAAAATGAAATGACCTAGTAGACCACACCTTAGCATAATCATCGTCACCATTTAGGCTGTACTGTGCCCCTCCTGATATGATATGCTAAGAGTTCTTTCCAATCTAGATGGGAGAAAACATTGACATTGATTGTAATTGTAATTGAAGGAATCTTTCACACCCTCAGTCTAGACTCTTCCAAAGATCCCAAAGAAGCTATAGCAGTTACTCATCCCTCTTGCTCTCAGCATTTATCCTTCCAGCACTAATATCTACCAGGAGCACAGGTCTCCATCCAACAGCAAAGCACTCTACTTCTTGGCCACAGGATAGCAGCAAGTCTGAAGCATTTCTACTTTGTCTCCCAGAGTTTCTAGACTGTGCACTGTTGTTAGCCCTTGAATCTTGCTGTACTAGCTAATTGCTTGATAACATGCTTATATGTTCTCTTTCCTGCTCCATTTGCCCACTCCTAATCATGTTCCCTTGAATCATATTTCGAATATCTATTTGCATTCAGATTCCTGGCTTTGTACTTGCTCTGGAAGAATCTACTCTAACACTGTCCACGGCAGCAAACAAGGAGCCTGATGGACACGCTAAAGAGGACTGAGGAGGCTCAGCCTTAGTTACAAACAAGCTCAGGGACTGGAACGAAGACTGACAGAGCACACTTTGCATGCCATTATTGTAATAATTAGCAAAGCATGGATATAAATCTCAGAGGAGACGGCATTTTATTTTTCCTACAGTTCTAGAAATTTGCAATAAAATTCTGTCAATATAAAATCGTATTCTTAGTCTTAGGAGCCAAGTCCAGAGCTGGTAGAGATAAAGGGTAAGTTTATTCAGAAATAATTTAATAACAAGGCAGAAGAAGATGGAGGTTTATTTTTGTTTTATGTGTATATGTGTTTTGAGTTTGGTGTGTCTGAGCACTACCTGAATGGTGGGTTCACACAAATGCCAGAAGAGGTCATTCCCTGAAACTGAAGTTATAGACATTTGTCACTATGTGAGTGCTGGAAATTGAGCCTGGGTCCTCCAGAAGAGCAGCCAGTCTGCTAACCACTGTATGCAGCAAACATACAATAGCAGAAGACTTGGAACTTGCTTAAAAGATATCACTTTTCAATTTAAGTTTATAGTTAGTTATTGAGGAAAATTAGAAAACAACTAAGATTTCCTGCTGATGTCAAGAGGCATAAATTCTCTCATATTCTCTCTCCCTCCCTCCATCCCCACAATGCTACTGGCCAATGCGTAGGACAGTTTTTATACTGAAGTGAGCTGTAACGAACCTCAAAGCATTATCACTTTGCTCAGTCCGAGAAGATGGTTTTATTTTCCCTAGTCCAGAAATGCTAATTGGCTTATCCAAGATTTCACACTTGAGAAGTAGCACATCCACCATTAAGACCCTGGTCAGCCTGCTTCAAAATATTTGTATATGGGAGGTGGGGAGACTAGAGATAAAGACCAATAGTTAAGGGCACTTACTACTCTTCCTGAGGACATGGGTTTAATTCCCAGCACCATATTTCAGATTCCAATGAGCTGTCACTTCAGTTCCAGATCTGTTGCCCTTCTGACTTCAAAGAGCATCAGACAGGCACATATAGTCATACATGTAGACAAAATCTCCATGCACATAAAATGAAAACAAGCTTTTATATGTCTCTCTTACACACACACACACACACACACACACACACACACACACACACACACACATAACTATAATAACTGTAAAGAGCTCATGAGTTTGGGAGGGAGTGTTAGGACACGGAAGGAGTTGGGAGATAATGTAGGAGCAGTGCTCATGTAAGAAGTTCTCCAAAGAAATTTTTATTTTTTCCCTCCCCTATCACAACCATGATTGTTTTCAGTAAAGGAATATGAGGCAAGCCTATAACTACTCTTACAAGCCCTAACTTTTGACCTTAATGCAGGTAATCATAGATCACCAGAAGCTTGATAGAACTCAGAGAACCATTAGCAATTGAACCTGATCAATTTTGTAGATAAAGAACTCAAGGCCTGGAAGAGGATACACTGATACACTGGTTGGGCCAGGAAGCTGATCAGTAAAGGATGCAAACCTGGAGTCGTTAGAACAGACAGCACTGTTTCCCCTGAGAAGATGGGTTGGCACACCCAGATTCAATTTTTCCTTATTTTTAAAACCATGCTCTTCTCCCTTTATTGAGCTAGAAATGCTCTGACAAGCTTGGAAATGTTAATAGACCATCTGAGGGCTGGCATCAAATGCAGCTGAAAATATAAAACAGGCAGCTGAGTGTACTGACTTCTCTCTCCCTCCAGGGCAGCAGATATGCTTAGGAATGGGATCGTGCAAGTTACTGATGGAGAAAAGACGCATAGCCAGTTCAGACCTGCTGAAGGGTGCAATAAACTGATAGTGAAAATCAGGAGGCCAAAAGACCCTGGGAGAGAAATAAATTCCCCCAACCAGCTGGAAAAAATAGAAACTCATTGAGAACAGAATCTCCCCTGAGCAGCCTTACCATGAAAAAAGCAGTTATCTGGGTAAACTGCTGTGCATGGGGAGAAGAGGATAAATATCACAGGAAAGAAAATCATGTCCAGACTTTCCCGTGTGGAGGACAGAGTGATGTATGTATAGTGTGTGTGTGTGTGTGTGTGTGTGTGTGTGTGTGTGTATACATGTGCTCACAAGTACTCACTGGTGTGTGTGAGAAATATTGTATGTATGTATATGCATATGTGTGTAGCTGGGTGGGTGAGCATATGTGTATGTAAGAAAAGACATGTGTGTTATGTGCATAATAGGTATGATTTTGTGATATGTATTACTCATATATGTGTATAATGTCTATAAGTGTGCATATATGTATGTTTGTTTATGTACACATGTACACTGTAAATGTACAAATATATGCTTACTGTGCACATGTGTATCATGTATATACTGTGTGAAGGCATATATACATGTGTGTTTGTACTGTATGTATTAATGAGTAGATTATGTAAATGTACTGAGTATATTTGTATAATTATGTGTACATATGTATATTCTGTGTTTATATCTGTGTATTTATATATGTGTGTATGAGTATATGCATGCACACAGGGGTACAGATATAGAAAGAATAAAAATACATGTATGTCAACAGAAATAACCCTATCTCTAAAACCAAATACATGCAACAATATTTAAGAATAAGCATACAACATATGCATCTACATAGACATTCACACATACTTGTATTACACACACATACACATATGCACACATCATACCAAAATCCCTTTCTTTCCCAGCAATAGATTCTAAAATAAAGCCTTGTACATTGGAATCCAACTTTCTTTGTCTTTCTACTTTAGCTAAATGATGCAAAATCCATCACAGTGGATTGGCCACTGTTTGGCCAGGACTCACACATGCAAGTATCCAAACATCACTGGCAGAACCCCCTGGAGACAATGGTCAATGCCATTAAGTTCAGAGTAGGGACACTGGTTGGGGTGCAGGTGCTAGAATTCGTGACTGTTCTTGGAGGGATGATAAATTTTTCAAAGCAACCATCAAATTGACAGGTGATTTGGCTCCATCAGATATGCCAGCATGATTGATGTTCACTCATCAATGGAGTCAAGATTTGATCTACTAACCCAGCAGTGTAATCAGAACATTATCTACCCCGAGTCCTACAACCTGATGAAAAACTTGGTAGGGGGCTGTCTATATTAGTGTTATTGTTATTATTCTCTCAAGGGGTGCCTGTATCTAGTGAATTATAACTAATTTCTCTTGTGGTCTACTGCAATTTGCCACTTTGCTCCTCTTGTCAAAAAAACCAATATAATCTTCAGCCAAAAAAAAAAAAAAAACAGCACTACATTATGATAATAACACCAGCATTTCATCCATCAGCAGGAAGGGGATGATTGCTTAACATGTTTCAGAAAACTTCCAGGTGAATATGAAAGTTGCCCTTCTGGAAATCTTTAGATTAAATCTTTAGATTATCCCTTCAGGTTTGGGAAAAGCCTCTGGTGACTGAGGAAGCCTTTATCAAGTATCACACCCTGAATAGGCCAAGGCAAGGATAATCAGAATCAATTACAAGGAAGTTGAAACTCTAGGCAATGGTTGCTGAAAATGCCTGTGATAGGCTTCGAACATCCATCTGTCTCCAATTCACTAACTTAGGGAGCTGGCATGCACAGATAATGAATCCAAGGTCACAGGATCAAATCCATGTACATCCAAGCCAACAAGCTTCGGGAGAGGGGTGGGTAAAGCAGAGGCCATGGCAGTTGGAGCTCCTCCAGTCTCTTTGGCTCTGTGTGCATGCAGAACTGATTGCCAAAAAAGAAAGCTGGCAGGAGTGGGTGGATTGCAACATCATCTGATTTAAAGAGCATTGGTGAGAATGTTATGCTTCTCAACTTAGTGGAGCTAGCAGAGAGAGCGAGGCCTAGGCTCGGTCATCAGATGAACCCAGGCTGGTAAATGAAAGAAGTCAGAGCTTTATGTCCTGAAGGCTAGAAAAGAGGAAGGAACAAAACAGGAGGAGAAGACAGTGGCTTAAAGAATAGGAAAGGCCCATGGAGGTGCAAGGATCATGACATTTTAACAGGGCTTGTTCAAAGATTAAACAGGAAGTAGATGAGGCAGTAAGTACACTGTTAGGAGTCTCCCTCAGCAGTGACTAGAGATCTCAGCTCTTCCTCCAAAGTCAGTTCTCTCTATAAAAACTCTCCCGTTTCGAGGTTTTTCAACCATTCACCTTCACCATTGCATTGTGAACTAGCAATGGTGGTGATTTCATCTGCATCCCATCCATGTGTGGCCATAGTCACCGTCTGACATCATCCCTGCAAACTCCTGTGTTTAGACATCAGGACCTGTTTCCAGCTGGTGCTGCTCCTTTGGGAGAGTGTAGGGTCTGGCCAGCAGAAGTGGAACCCTAGGGGTTGGCCTTAAAGGGTTATGGCCAGGTCCTGCTTTAGATCCAGATCCCATGCGTTCTGCTTCCCAGTCAGCCACGATGTGAGGAGATGCCTTCTCACCTTGCAGCTGCTGCACATGAGGCATGGTCCACCTGTTCAGTGTAATGCACTGTGACCGCTAAACAGGAAATCAAAATCCTTCCTCTCTTACGTCGCTTCTGTCCAGTCACTACACAAGTAACTGAAGCAACTAAATTACAACCACGCCTTATTCAAATCAAGCAGCAGACTGGATTCGGTCCATTCAAGACAGTGCGGTATGAGTTGCTTTACATAGTGAATTGAAGAATGTGATGGTTGTATATGCTTAGCCCAGGGAGTGGCACTATTAGGAGGTGTGGCCTTGTTGAGTAGGTGTGTCACTGCGGGCTTAAGACCTTCATCCTAGTGGCCTGGAAATCAGTCTTCCACTAGCAACCTTCAGATGAAGATTTTGAACTCTCAGCTCTGCCTGCACCATGCCTACATAGATGCTGGCCCTGTTCCCACCTTGATGATGATGTACTGAACCTCTGAACCTTTAAACCATCCCAATTAAATTTTGCCTTTATAAGACTTGCCTTGGTCATGGTGTCTGTTCACAGCAGTAAAACCCTAACAAAGACAAAGAATAAACTATTATTAATATAAGGGACATTGATAGGACATAAGGGCTATGATCCCGGAAGAGATCAGGAGTCAGAAAGAATTGTTCTTAAGGCAGTTGCTAAAGTGAACCACTAGAGCTTAGACCCATTGGGGGGAAAAAAACTGAGGAGGACATCTCATCCCAACCCTAGGCAGAAGAGCGGTGACGTCTTTATATGCCCTCTCAAAGCTTAAGAGCTGCTCCTAAGAAGAAATATTCCCAGGAAATTCCAGCCCATTCAAATCTTAGGAAGATTGGGTGTTTGGTTTTGTTTGCATATGACAATGCTGGCCCCAGGGGTCAGGCTAGTGATATAGAAGCAGCATGAAGATCTTTGGTGCTGGGGAAAGTACAACACTGTCTGAAGTCAGCTCTGTCCTTTGCACCAAGCCTGCTTACAGCTGACTCACTCTTCAAACTGACTGAATAAAGAAACTGAAATATCTTAAGAAAGAGTCCAGCTATAGAGATAGCTGAATCCAAGGCCACAGTTGCTATCATCATAACTGACAGTGATTCTTTGAACTCCAGCCAAGGATTTGCTTATTTAGGTCAGGGTAACCTAACACTGAATGTAACTGAATGTAATCTATAACTGAATGTGTATTCATCGAAGTGAATGGGACTGTGTAGGCACACAGTAGGTCTTCAGTATAGCTAACCTTCATATCATTCTCCATGTGAAATAAATAGAACATACTCATTTCACAGAAAAGTAAAATTCTTGCCTTTCATTATTTTGGAGCTCTTCTTCGGCCCAATTCCACATGCTAATGTGTTCTTGCCAAATGCAGCTATGGACTCTTCAGAAAGACTTCACTTGTGCCAATCCTTCTAGCACTCTCCTAGTGGATGGCACAGTATGCTGCTTGAGAAAAGCTGTGGTGCTGCTGTCTCATGGAACCTGAAGCCACAGAGAAGCTCCTGAGTCCAGAAGCAATTTCATTCTCGTTGCATGATCTGTTCTTCTCACTGGCTATCCCACAGAGCCTGACTCCATGGGAGAGAACAGTTCTTGCCCAGCCATCATTGCTGTTCCAGAACCCTGGGGCTCTTCCAAACAGCATATTTTCAGCCTCATTTCATCTCCTGCCTTTGATTCAACCATCTGGAAAAGAAGTTAGGAGAATGACACCCCATCTCTTGTCCCCCAGGACTTGGAGAGGACACACCAGCCAAGTTCATGTCAATCTGTTTGTAGATTGGCAGAGGAAGCAGGGCCCCCTGGGTCCCCTGGTGCTGATTGGGCCCATGTGCAGCTGCTGGTGGAGTCAGCTCTTTGTGGCTCCCCACCCTATATGAATAGCAGGAATTAGCTTGGCCAAAGTGAGCATAGAAGAAGAGTAAACGCCTGTCTGACGCTCCTCCTCCCGGCCCCAAAGGCGAGCCATGGAAGAAACTCACAGAGAGGGAATCAACAAGCATATCTGGGCCTAGGTCAGGAGAGAGCAGTGACATTGCAAAAATGGTGATTGAATAAGGTATTTGGCATAGAAGCAGTCCCATGGAGCACAGGATAGATCCCTGCGCTGTCTCCTGGCTCTGCCTTTACTAGGTCTGTAAAATATGGTGCTTATAACATCCTGTGTCCTCAGTATCCTCATGTGTGAAGAAGGACATGCTCTAACTGTTACAGCAAGAATCCCAGCAAAAATTCAAAATGAGGATGACAGACACTAGCTTGCTTTGTAACTGTCATTCACACCAATAGGCTTAGACATGCTGACTTCAACCAAAAAAAGGCACACTCAGAAGTCTCTGGTTGGAATTCTAGCTCTATTTCGTTTTCCAAAGTTTAACCCTAACTACTATAATTAAAAGACTTCACCATTCTTGGCCTTAGATCTCCATATTGAAAAACTAAGAAATAAATCCCTCTTGTAGAGAGCTGCCCTGGAATTTAAGTGGTCACAACTAGAATTACTTGAGAAAAGAGATAGATTTTTATTTCTCTCTTTCCCAAAAGCCAATGGATAGAACAGAAAATATAAAACAAATGATCAAAAGATGTTTCTTGAGTGAATGAATGAATATTCAGCCACCTAAAGATAGTAACACAAACAAGCATTATTAGAAATAATCACACACACGTGCACGTGCGCACACACACACACACACACACACACACACACACACACACACACACGCGCGCACACACACACCAAAATAAAATCACATTGAGCTAGGCTGCATTCTGAGCACATCTCTGGTACTGTCACAATAAATCCTTTCAATTAAGATACAATTCTAGAGTGTGTGGCGTTGGCCTTTTAGCAGGGCACAGCAAGTCTTTGAGAGATTAAGGAATATGTCCCAAGTCACAAAACTCATCCACAGAAAAGGTGATTCAAAACCATATCTCTGGACTTTTAACAACAATGGGCT
Organism: Rattus rattus; assembly: GCF_011064425.1. NCBI lineage: Eukaryota > Metazoa > Chordata > Mammalia > Rodentia > Muridae > Rattus > Rattus rattus. The sequence goes on from NC_046154.1 coordinate 241,952,609, forward strand.
CTTAGACTGACAAATCCAAACACAGACCCTGTGATTTTGCAGGGAAGGAGCAAAGCTTCACTCTCATACCTAGCAACTGACTGATATCTACAAAGCATTTGCAAGCATTTCATAACCACTGACTTTGTGTTATCCCAATTTTACCAATGAGAAGATTGAGGGTTGGTTAAATTAAAGACCCTACTTCAAAGCAAAGACTAAGTAACCAAGTCAGAATTGGAACTTAGGAAGACTGGCAACTGATCCTATGTTTCAAAAACACTCAAAAACTTGAAAGCAGAGACATGGACACATGGCATCTCATGGTGGACACTCTGCTCCCTCACGGAGTTCCTTTCTCAGGCACCTGAGTGTCAAAGGGAGCAGAGCTCTCCATTGCTTCCATCTGGCTGTATGAATGGAACCCTGGAATGAGGACTTGCAGGAGTCTAGGTTCTAGACTCCTCTGGAAGGCAATCTGAAGTCTGGTGCTGCCTTGAGTATCTTCCAGATTCACAGGGGAATAAGGAAACCCAACTGACAGGCCCACAGGAGCCATTGCTTTGACCTTTTGACTGCCTGTGGCACATCTACAGTTCCTCTCGGCAAGCAATGAGCCTCCAAGGGCTCTAACCACAGCTGACTTCAAGGGGAAAAATACCATCATTTTGGAAGCCTTCCCAATGAGAAGAAAAGCAAATGGCCTAGAATACAGAGAGTCAGAACACTAGCATCATTCATCCTATGCCTCTTCCTGTAAGCACCCACTCTTTGCTCCCAGCATCACCCAATACCCAACCCAAGAAATCCATCCTAGCCTCTCCTTAACTTCAACACTCTGCACTGGTCTCAGAACCTAAAACTGATCCCTATGTCTTACTAAGAGCAGTGTGGTCAAAATGTGGTCAGTCATACACATCTTGTCATCTATCCCATATACCTGCATATTCCTGCAAGTTAGTGGAGTTGAAGTGAGCTCTCTGCAGGACAGTGTAGCCTCCAGGAATCCTAGTGATTACTCTACATGTGCAACCTCACCCACATGTTTTACTTTCTAAATCTCCACATTTCTTTATGCTTCTACCTTAGAATCTTTTCCTCTAATCTACCCAAACACACATACATACACACATACACAAAGAGAGAGAGACAGAGACAGAGACAGAGATGCACAGAGAGAGGGAAAGAGAGAGAGAGAGAAAGAGAGAGAGAGACAGAGAGAGAGAGAGAGAGAGAGGCATGCATGCACGTGCACACACGTGCACACACATACACACACTCCTGTATCCTAGTTCCAGTCCCTTCTCTGGCTACAGAGCCTCTTGAAGCTACAATGAAGATCTCTCTGAAGCTGAATCTCTTGCCTCCCACGAGTATGTGCATATACTATACACTGGATAAATAAATGGTCACAATTTACTCCAGTGTTAGAATCAAAGGAGATGACAGATACTTTTGGTAACCAGAAAACAATCACACAGGCTTACCCATGCCACTTGATTATGCTGAAAATGAAAAGGTGAACTTTGCCCAAAGCCTATTTGAAAGAAAGCTCTTGTACAGAAAATGTCACCGGATTTTAAAATGGTATTTATCACCACTTACAAGCAGCTATTTTTCTTTATAAAGGAGCTACTATTTAATTTTTACTTTATCCATGCTTATAGATGTCAACTTTTTTATTTATATTTTACCTTAGTTCAAAAAATACTTTAAAACAATTTTTAAGGATTTAACTATTTCATGTGTTCCAGCATCTTCCAACCTCACCAAAGAGATAAAATACTGTATCACCTGAACTTTGGAATATGTAAGAGTCCTTTCTTCCTCCCACTATGGTCTACAACATGGAGAGATATCCACGTGAGAAATGGAAGCCAAGTTATGTCTATACTTGGCTCAGTCTTTTAAGACGTTTAAAAATGAAAAAATCTTAAAACTTGAGGGGTCTGCAGGATTTCTTTTTCCTCTTGCCAATGTGATCACTTTAATCCTCTCTGCTTTACATTTTATTTCTGGCTTATTGAGGACTGGTAGCCTGATATAACTTCAGATACACATTACACACTTGTTCAATAAAAACATGCTTATTTTTTTGTTTCTTTTTTTTCCCCATCTTTATTAACTTGGATATTTCTTATTTACATTTCAATTATTATTACCTTTCCCAGTTTCCGAGCCAACATCCCCCTAAACCCTCCCCCCTCCCTTCATATGGGCTTCCCCTCCCCACCCTCCCCCCATTACCCCCCTCCCCCCACCATTCCATTCACTGGGGCTTCAGTCTTGGCAGGGCTTCCCCTTCCACTGCTGCTCTTACTATGCTATTCATTGCTACCTATGCGGTTGGAGCCAGGGTCAGTCCATGTATAGTCTTTGGGTAGTGGCTTACTCCCTGGAAGCTCTGGTGGGTTGGCATTGTTGTTCATATGGAGTCTCAAGTCCTTTCAAGCTCTTCCAGTCCTTTCTCTGATTCCTTCAACGGGGGTCCCATTCTCAGTTCAGTGGGGTTGCTGATGGCATTCACCTATGTATTTGCTATATTCTGACTGTGTCTCTCAGGAGAAATCTACATCCAGTTCCTGTCATCCTGCACTTCTTTGCTTCATCCATCTTGTCTACTTTGGTGGCTGTATATGTATGGGCCACATGTGGGGCAGGCTCTGAAAAGGTGTTCCTTCAGTCTCTGTTCTAAACTTTGCCTCCCTATTCCCTCCTAAGGGTATTCTTGTTCCCCTTTTAAAGAAGGAGTGAAGCATCTGTATTTTCGTCATCCTTGAGTTTCATGTGTTCTGTGCATCTAGGGAAATTCAAGCATTTGGACTAATAGCCACTTATCATTGAATGCATACCATGTGTGTTTTTCTGTGATTGGGTTACCTCACTCAGGATGGTATTTTCCAGTTCCCTCCATTTGCCTATGAATTTCATGGTCATTGTTTTTGAGAGCTGAGTAATATTCCATTGTGTAGATGTACCACATTTTCTGTATCCATTTCTCTGTTGAAGGGCATCTGGGCTCTTTCCAGCTTCTGACTATTATAAATAAGGCTGGTATGAACATAGTGGAGCATGTGTCTTTGTTATATGTTGGGGCATCCTTCGGATATATGCCCAAGAGAGGTATAGCTGGGTCCTCAGGTAGTTCAATGTCGAATTTTCTGAGGAACCTCCAGACTGAGTTCCTGAATAGTTGTACCAGTCTGCAATTCCACCAACAATGGAGGAGTGTTCCTCTTTCTCCGCATCCTCGCCAACATTTGCTGTCACCTGAGTTTTTGATCTTAGCCATTCTCACTGCTGTGAGGTGAAATCTCAGGGTTGTTTTGATTTGCATTTCCCTTATGACTAAAGATGCTGAACATTTCTTTAGGTGTTTCTCAGCCATTCGGCATTCCTCAGCTGTGAATTCTTTGTTTAGCTCTGAACCCCATTTTTTAATAGGGTTATTTGTCTCCCTTCTTTAGTTCTTTGTATATTTGGATATAAGCCCTCTCTCTGTTGTAGGATTGGTAAAGATCTTTTCCCAATCTGTTGGTTGCCGTTTTGTCCTAATAACAGTGTCCTTTGCCTTACAGAAGCTTTGCAGTTTTATGAGATCCCATTTGTCCATTCTTGATCTTAGAGCATAAGCCATTGATGTTTTGTTCAGGAAATTTTCTCCAGTGCCCATGTGTTCGAGATGCTTTCCCACTTTTTCTTCTATTAGTTTGAGTGTATCTGGTTTGATGTGGAGGTCCTTGATCCACTTGGACTTAAGCTTTGTACAGGGTGATAAGCATGGATCAATCTGCTTTCTTCTACATGCTGACCTCCAGTTGAACCAGCACCATTTGTTGAAAATGCTATCTTTTTTCCATTGGATGGTTTTGGCTCCTTTGTCAAAAATCAAGTGACCATAGGTGTGTGGGATGTGTTTACTTTAAATGGAAGTGATCAAGGCACGTGTGAGAGTGTCTTCCAACCACAGTGAACTGACCCTAGGTGGGGAGGAAAGGAGGAAGTTCCAGCAGCTGCTGGAGTCATTTACTCCAGGAACATTTTTCTCTTCCCACTTCAACAGCATCTGCTGCTTTTGATCTTTCTTTGGTGAAGCAGAAAAACCAGTTTAGACTTTGTTTGGAGACTTTTCTAGAATTTCTGACCCTAGAGAAGTGTCTGCCTGAGCAGCTTAGCTCTCCTGCTTCCCTATTGACTCCTTTGAGCAATCTGGGACTCTTCTGAACCCTTGGCGCAGTTGCCATTTTGTGACTGGCTTTCTTTCTCCAGGTTCTCCCATTAAACATTATTGGAATATTATCGAAAATAAAGAAACAGACCTGTCATAAAGGCAGCTCTGAGTGTTCACAAAGGGATTAGGAACCTGACTCTAACTCAGTCAGGGACCGCAGAAATAGGGAGGTAGGCTCTGCTATTACTAAAGTCAGAGGCTTCAGGGAGCCATGGTTAGAGGTACCTTTGTCTCAGGTCTGTCTTTTCCCTGCTGTGACCTGTGTAGAAGGGGTCCTTCTAGATCTAGAAGGATATGTGACTTGACTACCTAGAATATTTTTAAATAGTCTTAAAGGGTGTCCTAATCTATAATCTGGCAATAAGGACATCTGTAAGACAGATCTTACCACATTGGAAGCTCTTTTGAGCATAACTGGAGTTCTCCTGAACTATTTGGGGACTCTGCCCCATGACAGGAAATTTTGGGAGTCTCTTGGGTCATCAGGGTTCTGTGGAGCAATTTGAAATAGAGATTTGCCTTGACTTATGCATCCTTGAATGTATGTGGCTATGCTAGTTTGGTCCCTTTTAGACGAACTGAAGTCAACTAGTCTTTTGTCAACGTAGGATGACTTCTAAGAAAATAATGGGAAAAGACAAAACAAAAACAACAACAAAAAGAAAATAAAAAAGAAAAACTCTGCCCTGGTGCCCCAGAAAGAAAAAACCAGGGCCATTTTTGTTGCATTTCTTTTAAAAATTCATTGCATGCAGATAATCACTATTATCATGCCTTTAAAAATGTGTAATCAGTGTGAATGTTTTGGAGTCTTCTGGATTATACAAGAGCATTTGCTTCTTTGCCTAAAATTTTTTAAGCTAAGACTGATGATTTTGTAAAATTTAAGAAAAGAAACTGGTTACTGGACTTAACCAGTACTGGTTATTACCTCTAGCAGGCTTATCAAAACTTCATTGAAATGCCAAATTTAAGTTTACTCTTTAAAATGATTTAGAGGTGAGACCGAAAAAGGAGCAATATACCTTGCAGACTAAGGTTTTTGTTTACAGTTAAGACAGTAGACAGTTACCGATAAGCTCCTGTTTGTCCTGTGCAGGACAAAATTTCTGTTGGGAGTTGAAGAATACCTTCCTGTTTGTCTTGTGTTCAGTCTGTGAAAGTGAAGTTTTCTAATTTGTAATTAAGAATAAGTTCCTGCTTTTTAGATTTAATGAAATTTGCAAAACATATTTTTCAGCCCACACTAGATTTGCAACAACATACCCATTATATATATCCTTCCATTTGTTCCTTCCGTTTCAATGAACCTTTATTTTTTTCCCTTTTTCCCCATAATTTATTTTTGTTATTCACTTTACATCCCAACCATAGCCCCCACTCCATCCTTCCCTCCCAGTACTGCCCTTACAATTCCCCTTCATTACCCCTTCCCTTTCTCCTCAAAGAAGGGGAAGGCCCTCTTGGGTACCATCTGATCATGGAACTTCTAGTCTCAGCAAGACTAAGCACCTTCTCTCCACTGATGCCCATGCAGGAAGTCCAGGTAGGGAAGGGGCATCAGTAACTAACAAGCAAGTCAGAGACATCTCCAATTGCTAGGAAACCCCTTATGAAGACCAAGTTACATCTATTCCAAATGTATCGTAGTTCTAAGGGTATCATTAATAGTGTCATGAGTTGGCTGTCTGCCATGGGACAAGCCTGAAGTTGGGCCAATAATTAGTTGGCTGTTCCATCAATCTTTATTCCATCTTTATCCCTGTGCATCTTATATACAAGACAAATTTTGGGTTGAAGGTCTTATGGGTGGATTCATGTCTTTCAACTGTGTCCTGCCTGACTACAGGAGGTAGCCACCTCAGTCTCTAGGAATCTCAGCTAGGGTCATCCCCCAACTGATTTTCTTCTCACTCCTCCTGCTCCACACCCATCTGATTGCCATCCCCATATCCCTCCTCACCCCTTCTTCCACTCTGTTTCCTCTCTTCATTCATGGCCAATGGTTATTACCACAGGGATATTTACTCAACTATGTTCAGAGCAGCTTTATCCATAATAGCCTGACACTGAAAACAGCCTAGATGCTCTTCAACTGAAGAATGGGTAAAGAAAATGTGGTACATCTATACAATGGAACACTATTCAGCTATTAAAAACAAAGACATCATGAAATTTGTAGGCAAATGGACAGAATTTAAGAATATCATCCTTAGTGAGATGATACAGACACCGAAAGACATACATGGTATCTACCCACGTATAAGTGAACACTATCCATGAAGTGCAGGATAACCATGCTACAATCCACAGGCCCAAAGAAACTGGGTAATAAGGAGGGCCCAAAGGAGGATGCATAAATCTCACTCATTGCCTTGTCCTAACAACGTATAATACCAAGTTTCTTGCACCTGTAAACAGTACGTCTCTCCTATAATTGTCTTTCAAGAGGACAAAAAGGGCTACTCTCTCAAATCCCAGTTTATGGTGAGACAGCCAGATAGGCAATCCCTGGTGTACCCCCAAGTATACCTTGATTTAATTGGACGGCTGTGGATTTTGTCTTTTTTCCTTACGAATCTCAGGCTTAACATATGTCTGGTGCTTTTAAACATTAACTAATTTGGGGGCATAGATATAAAAGCTGATAATAGAATTTAAGAGAGATCACCTAAAGATTGTTAAACATTTTTTATTAAGTGCTCTGAAAAAAAAAAAAAAACAAAACAGGACTCTTTTGGCTCATCGTAAAGTGTAAAGTTAAAATATTACTTCTGCAAGGGCCACAGTTCAGCCTGCCTCACTGGAGGCCTGCTGCCACCTGGGACAGCCAATTCCCCTACTTGCTGGGTCCCCAGAAAACCAAGCATCTTGACATATCCCTTCTGTTTTCCATCTTCTGAGTCACACCTCTACCTGTAATCCCAGATCTGCACTCCACTCCCAGGGACACAACAACCATGCCTGCTTCCTTGGAGGCCTGCTGCAACCCAGGATAGCCAGCTCTGCTTGCTTCCCTGGGGACCTGTTCCAACCAGAACAACCAGAGATCTGCTGTCATTATGGACTACCAGGCCAACCAGACACAACCAGATGACTAAAGTCCAGAAGAAGAACACAATCAACAATGTGGCACCATCAGAACCCAGCTTTCCTACAACAGCAAGTTCTAGATATCCTAACACAGTGGAAGAGTAAGATAATGACCTTAAATCTCATTTTACAAAAATGATAGGGTCCTTTAAAGAGAAAATAAATAAATAAATCCTTTAAAGGAACACAGGAAAGCACAATCAAGTAGGTAGAGGTCTTTAAAGAGAAAACCAATAAATATAAAGTAATACAGGAAAATGCAATTAAACATAAGAAGGAAATACATAAAACTGCTAAATACCTAAAAATGGAAATAAAAGCAATAAAGAAAACACAAATGGAGGCAACCCTGGAGATGGAAAACTTAGGAAAGAGAACAGGAAATGCAGATGTAAGAGATGGAAGAAAATCTCAGATGTAAAAACACAATAGAAGAAACTAAAAGCGTAGGTCAAAAGACAATGACAAATATAAAATGTTTCTACCACAAAAGCGGCCCCAAAACCTAGAACACTATGAAAAGACCAAACCCTAAGAATAATAGCAATAGAAGAAGGAGAAGATTGCCAGATCAAAGGCCCAGAAAACGTCTTCAACAAAATCATTGAAGAAAACTTCCCTAATCTAAAGAAAGAGATGGCTATAAACATATGAGGAGCTTACAAAACACCAAATAGATTGGACCAGAAAAGAAAATCCTCTTGCCACATAATAACCAAAACATTAAATGTACAGAACAAAGAAAGAATATTAAAAGCTTCAAGGGGGAAAGGTCAAGTAACATATAAAGACAAAAGAGACTCTAAAGGTCAAAGGGGCAACAGATGTCTGGCAAACCCTAGCAGACCACAGAGGTGAACCCTGACTACTATTGATACCCAGCAAAACTTTCAATCATTATAGATGAAGAAATTAAATGGATTCAAGAAACCATCTGAAATAGCAATTTTAATACTAATAAAATAGACATTCAACCAAAAGTAATCAAAAGTAAAATCCTCATCAAAGGAAAAATCTACCAACATGACATCTCAATTCTGAACATCTATGCTTGAAATGCAAGGGCAACTGCATTTATAAAAGAAACATTACTAAAGCTTAAATCATACACAAAACACCACACATTAATAATAGGAGATTTAACACCCCTCTCACCAATGGATAGGTCATCAGAACATAAACTAAACAGAGAAATAACAAATAAACAAACAAAACAAAACAAAAAAATCAGATGGTATGAATCAAATATACCTAACAGATATCCTTGGACTATTCAACATCTCCTTAGAACTTTTCTAAAATTGACCATATAATCAGTCACAAGCAAGCCTCAACATATAAGAAAATTGAAATAATGCCTTATATCTTATTGATCACCATAGTTAAAACTTCAACAACAACAAAAAAACAAAAAAAGCCTACAAACTCATGGAAACTGAACAACTCTACTCAAACTACTGTGTCAAAGAAAAAATAAAGAAAAGAAATCAAAAGATTTTATAGAATTCAATGAAGATGAACAAACAGCACACCCAAACGTATGGGACACAATAAAAAGAAGTGCCAAGAGAAACTTTAGCACTAAAGTGCCTTCATAAAAAGAGAGAGAGAGATCTCATACTAGCAACTTAACAGCAACCACACCTAAAAGCTCTAGAACAAAAACAAACACACCAAAGAGAAGTAGACAGTGGGAAATAATCAAACTCAGGGCTGAAATTAGTCAATTAGAAACGAGAACAATGCAAAGAATCAACAAAACCAAGGGCTCGTTCTTTGAGGAAAATCGACAAAAAATAGACAAACCCTTAGCCAAACTAACTAGAAGAGACACTATCAAATTAACAAAATCAGAAATGAAAAAGGAGACATAACAACAGACATTGAGGGAAATTCAAAAATCATTAGGTCTTATATCAAAGCCTATACTCCACAAAGTTGGAAAACCTAAACCAAATGGATGATTCTCAAGATAGGTACAACTTACCAAAGTTAAATAAAGATCAGGTAAACTGTTTAAATAGTCCTATAACCGCTAAGGAAACAGAAGCAGTCTTTACAGTTCTCCCCACAAAAAAAAAAAAAAAAAAAAAGCAAGCCCAGGGTGAAGTGGTGTTAGCATACAATTCTACCTAGGCTTTCAAAGAATAGCTAATACAAATTCTCAAACTATTCCACAAAACACAAACAGATGGAATATTGCCAAACTCATTCTATGAGACCACAGTCACCCTGATATATAAACCACACAAAGACTAACAAAGGAAGAGAATTTCAGACCAATCTCCTTTATGAATATAGATGCACAAATACTTAATATAATATTCAAACACATCAAAAACAACATCCACCATGAACAAGTAGTTTTCAACCCCGACATGTAGGGTTGGTTCATTATAGGAAAATCTATCAACATAATTCACCCTGCCAACAAATTGAAAGAAAAAAACACATGATCATCTCATTAGATGTTAAAAAAGCATTTGACAAAATCTAATACCCCTTCATTTTAAGTCTTGGAGAGATCATGGGTTCAAGGCATATACATTTATACAATAAAAGCAAGACAATATACAGCAAGACAATAGCCGATATCAAATTAAATGGGGAGAAACTTTTTAAGCAATTCCACCAAAATCAGGGATAAAGCAAGGCTGTCTATACTCTCTCTGTGTATCTTTTCAATATAGTACTTGGAGTTATAGCTAGATAAATAAGACAACTTCAGAAAATCATGGGGATAAACACTGGAAAAAAGTCAAAGTATCACTATTAGCAGATGGTATGATTGTGTGTGTGTGTGTGTGTGTGTGTGTGTGTGTCCCCAAAAACTCTACCAAAGAGCTCCTACAGGTGATAAACACCTTCAGCAAAATGGCCTGATACAAAATTAATTCAAAAAAAAAATCAGTAGCCCTCCTTTATGTAAACAATAAATAAGCACAGAAAGAAATCAGGGAAACAGCACCCTTTATAATAGCCACAAATAATATAAAATATCTTGGGGTAACTCTAACTAAGCAAGTGAAAGACAAGACTTCAAGTCTCTGAAGAAAGAAATTTAGGAAAAATCAGAAGATAGATCTCTCATATTCATAGATTAACACAGTAAAAATAATCATCTCAAGCAATCTACAGAATCAATGCAATTCTCATCAAAATCTCAACACCTTTTAAAGAGCTTGAGAGGACAATTCTCATCTTCATAAAATAAAATAAAAACTTCCGGAGGTATTACCATACTTGACTTCAAGCTGTACTTCAGAGCAATAGTAATGAAATCTGCATGGTGTTGGTCTGAAAACAGACAGATTCATCAAAGGAACTGAATCAAAGACCCAAAAATAAACCCACACAGCAAAGGACACTTTCTTTTTTGTTTGTTTGTTTGGAGTTTTTTTTTTTTTGCTTTTTTTATTTTGTTCTGTTTTGTTTACAAAAAAGAAGCCAAAAAGCATACAATGGGGAAAAAGCATCTTCAACAAATGGTGCTGGTCTAACTGGATGTCTGCTTGTGAAGAATGCAAATAGATCCATATTTATATAAAACTCAATTGGAAGTGGATCAATGACTTCAACATAAAACTGGATACACTAAATCTAATAGAAAAGAAAATAAAAATAGGTTTGAAGTGGTACAGGAAACAACTTCCTGGATCTGAAACCTACAATTGATAAGTGAGACAGCATGAAACTGAAAAGCTTCTATAAGGCAAAAACAACAACAAAAAAAAAAAACACACACTCTCAAGAGGACAAAATGGCAACCTACAGATTGGGAAAAGATCTTCACCAACCCTACATCTGGCAGAGAGCTAATATCCAAACTCAAGAAGTTAACACCAAAAAAACCAATTAATCTTGAATGGCCAAAAAGTATTTAAAGAAATGTTCAAAGTCTTTAGTCATGAAGGAAGTACAAATCAAAACGACTCTGAGATTCCATCTCACACTGTTAAGAATGGCTAAGATCAAAAACTCAAGTGATAGCACATGCTTTGGCAATGGCGTGGAGAAAGGAGAAAATGCTCATAGATTTCAAAAGTCATTTGGTAAGTTTTTATTATCTAATGTAGAGTAAATAACGTATCTAACATTTGAATTCATTTTGAAAAATGATCATTATATAAATCTAAATGTATACATATGCAAAGTTGTGATTAGAAATATATACATAGGAATCTTTAGTTCTGTACCAATAATAGTTTAAACCGGAGAATATCATAATTATCTGCCAGTGATATTTGCTTGTACTAACTCTATTGAGAGTAGTCACTTTAATTTAATAATAGACATTTGTTTATCTGAAAAAGATCCTTTACACCTAATAACTAACTATGAAATCACCCAGGCACAAACACTAACACTCTTAGTATTTAAGAATGAACACTACCCAATTCATTCTATAAAGTCACACTTATACTCATATCTACACAAAACAAAGACCCAACAAAGAAAGAGAACTTCAGACCAATTTCACTTTTGAATATGGATACAAAATATTCAATAAAATTCCCACAAACCGAATTCAAGAACACATCTAAATGATCATCCAGCATATTCAAGATGGCTTCATCCCAGGAATGCAGGGACAGTTCCATATACAGAAACGTAAACAAATAAAAAAATAACCCATATGATTATTCCATTAGATGGTGAGAAAGCACTAACAAAATTTAACACCCTTCATGATAAAAGTCTTGGAACTATCAAGAATTCAAGGTCCATACCTATATATAGTAAAAGCAATATACAGTAAACCAGTAGCCAATATCAAACTAAATAGAAACATGAAGCAATCCCACTAAAATCAGGGACTAGACAAGGCTGCCCACTCTCTCCCTACCTATTCAATATAGTACTGGAAGTCCTAGCAATTAGAAAAGAAAGGAGGTCAAATGGAAAAAAAAATGGGAAAGAAAGAAGTCAAAGTATCACTATTCCAGATGATATGGTATACATATTGCGGTAAAAATGAAAAATGTATCAGGGGCTACAGGTTTCCATGGATTCCTTGGAGCTGCGTGCTCAGGCTGTCTGTCTCTCTGCCATCCAGTTTCACACATTTGTCCCTTGGTGGGTTGTTACTATGCCCTAACAACACATATTAGAGATTTAGAACAATTCCAGCACAGGCACTATGCCACTAGCACCAATTATTCTATACTTCTTCTGCTTCCCAGAACTGAGAAAAGTTGTCTCTCTGCCCTCTCGAACTTTGCTCCATCTTCCTGTGATAAAATCAAAAGCTCTAGAAACTTGTACTGTAACAATTAGATTTATATATTAAATTCTCAATCTATAGTACATCCAAGAATAAATTCACTGCCAATTAGTAAAAATAGAAACCACCCACCTAGACAAGATAAAATTCACCTAGACCACCTGCATCTGAATTACCCTCCTCCTCTCTCTCATTTTTCCTTCCCTCTCTTTCCTAGATATTTCCCCATCTGCCTTCCTTCTCATCCAATGATAGGCTTCACCTTAACCTGGGACAGCCTTGATGAATAATTACATTATTCTACAAGTATACTGAAGTAACCCCAAAAATTTCCACTAGAGAATGCCTTCAGCTGATAAACAACTTCAGCAAAGTGGCTGGATATAAAATTAGCTCTTACAAATCAGTAACCTTCCTCCACTCAAAAAATAAACATTGACAAAGAAATTAGGGAAATGATACCCTTCACAATCATTACAAATAGTATAAAATATCTTGGTTTGATTTTAACCAAGGAAGTGAAATATCTGTATGACAAGAACCTGAAGTCTTTCAAGAATGAAATCAAAGAAGATCTCAGAAGATGGGAAGATCTCCCATGCTCATGGATTGGCAGGATTGATTAGTAAAAATTGCCATCTTTCAGAAAGCAATCTACAGATTCAATGCAATCCCCACCAAAATTCCAACTCAATTCTTCATAGAGTTAGAAAGAGTAATTTTTACATTCATTTGGAATTACCAAAAACCCAGGATAGCAAGTAACTATTCTCAAAGATAAAAGAATTCCTGGACGAATGACCATCCCTGATATCAAACTGTACTACAAAGCAAAAGTGATAAAACCTGCATGGTATTAGTACAGAAGTAGATAGGTAGACAAATGGAATAGAATTGAAGACCCAGAAATGAACCCACACACCTGCCATAACTTGATCTTGGACAAAGGTGCTGAAACCATCCAGTGGAAAAAAGACAGCATTTTCAACAAATGGTTCTGGTACAACTGGAGGTCAGCAAGTAGAAAAATGCAAATCAATTCATTCTTATCTTCTTGTACAATATTCAATTATAAATGGATCTTGATCCTACATAAAACCAGATACATTGAAATTAATAGAAGAGCAAATGGCGAAGAGCCTTGAACACATGGGCACATGGGAAAATTTCCTGAACAGAACGCAAGTGGCTTATGCTCTAAGATAAAGAATCAACAAATAGGACCACATAAAATTAAAAAGCTTCTCTAAAGCAAAGGACACTGTCAAAAGGACAAAATGGCAACCAATAGATTGGGAAAGAATCTTTACCAATCCTATATCCAATAGAGAGCTAATATCCTATATATAGAAAGAACTCAAAAAATTGGGCTTGAGAGAATCAAATAACTCTATTAAAGATGGGGTACAGAGCTAAACAAAGAATTCTCAACTGAGGAATATAGAATGACTGTGAAGCACCTAAGGAAATATTCAACATCCTTAGTCACCAAGGAAATTCAAATCAAAGTGACTCTCAGATTCTACCTCTCACACCAGTCAGAATGGCTAAGATCAAAAACTCTAGTGACAGCAGATGCTGCTGAGGATGTGGAGACAGGGGAATACTCCTCCATTTTTTGGTAGGATTTGTAAGCTGGTATAACCACTCTGGAAATCAGTTCGGTTGTTCCTTAGAAAATTGGACATAGTACTATCGGAGGACAGAGCTATACTCCAGGGCATACAGCCAATAGGTGCTCCAACATATAAAAAGTACACATGCTCCATTATGTTCATAGCAGCCTTATTTATAATAGAAGCTGGAAAAACCCAGATGTCCTTCAATGGACGAATAGATACAAAAAATATGGCGCATTTACACAATGGATTACTACTCAGTTATTAAAAACAATGACTTCATGAAATTCCTAAGCAAATGGATGTAGCTAGAAAATATCCTGAGTGATAAACAACCAAATCACAAAAGAATACACATGGTATGCATTCACTAATAAGTGTATATTAACCCCAAACCCAAATTACCTAAGATACAATTTACAGACTACATGAAGTTCAAGAAGAAGGAAGACCAAAGTGTGGATGCTTCCATCCTTCTTAGAAGGGGGAACAAAATACTCACAGGAGGAAACATAGAGACAAAGTAGGGCGGATGCTGAAGGAAGGTCATCCAAAGACTGCCCTATTTGGGGATCCTTCTAATATGAGTCACTGAACCCAGACACTATTGCAGATCCAAGTAGTACATGCTGACAGGAGCCAGATATAGCTGTCTCCTGAGAGGCTCTGCCAGAGCCTGACAAATACAAGGTGGATGCTTGCAGCAAACCACTGGACTGAGAACTGGGTCCCCAATGGAGGAGTTAGAGAAAGGAGTGAAGGAGCTGAAGAGGTTTGCAACCCCATATGAAGAACAATATCAACCAACCAGAAAACCCAGAGCTCCTGGGGACTAAACCACCAATCAAAGAGTACACATGGTGTAGCCCACGACTCCAGCCACTTATATAGCAGAGGATGGCCTTGTCAGGCATGAAATGGAGGAGAGGCCCTTGGTCCTGTGAAGGCTTGATATCCCAGTATAGGGGAATGGCAGGGCAGAGGGGCAGGAAGGTGGGTGGGTGGGGGAGCACCAACATAGAATTGGGAGGAGGGGGTAGGATAGGTTGGTTCAGGAGGGGAGACCAGGAAAAGGGATAACATTTGAAATGTAAATAAAGAAAATATCCAATAAAAGAAAAAATAGCTAATCTTGAGCTTCAAAAACAGAATGTTGCTATACAGACAGATGCACATGTATAGATGATTCCATATATATAGTCTTTAAATTATAGTTATTGATAGAAAATAGATTAAATTTAGTTTTCTTCTATTTTTATTCCTAAAAATGGTTACTACTATATTGCAACACTAAATAATTATGTGATGATATGTAAGGCTTTTGCCAATAATGGTTCATATACATACTAAGACAATTTAAATGCAAATAACTCTAGATCTGGAGTTTGAATTATACTCCATGTTGATCAGATCGATGAATAATCTTAGGGTTACTCATTACATTCAGATTTGTCTTGATTTAAAGGAACTCAATAGCACATAAGTAAGAGTATCTATGCAATCCTCTTACACATTGCCTAGCATGTGCAAACATTTCTGTGGAAAAATATGGTGAGATATATAAAATGCTTTCATGTTATATACAATTCAAGAGGTCTGTATGGACTTTGAAAACCTAAGTAGAAATAAGTGATCCAAAGGTTTGTGCTTCTAGGACATAGTCCAAAAAGATGAAGAACACACAGGTTTTAAACAATTTTTGGATACACTAATTGGCTTGAAATTATTTTCCTTATGCTGGGATATGAATATCATGCACAATAGTATCTCAGCTTCTTGTTAGAGCTGAAAAGATGAGCAAAGAATTTGTTGAGTAGAAAATGTGGTACCCGGAAGCTGCCACTGTCTGTAGCTCAAGGTGACATGAACAAATGTTAATATTTTATTCTCATTTTGAATTATTGTTTATTCTACACCATGCTAATAAATGAGAATATATTGTGTTAAAAATAATTTTTAATAAAAGAAAATGAATCACATTAAATTTTAAAATTAAAACTTTTTTATGTATATTTAGTTTTCTGTGAAAGAACACTTTTATTATTACACAATTTTGTTTATATAATGTGTCAGGCACAGATTACACATAGGTACCAAGGAAATATGAAGACATCTGAAAGTAATTAAAAGAACTTATTAAGATTGGCTTATAGATGAACTATCAATGTCCCACATTAATAAAGAAGTAGAATATTACAATAGTTTACTTTCATCACAGTATTTCTAAGCATAGCTGACCAGTTATTGTAATAAATGTTTAATACTTTATAGTGGATAAAACTTTAACTGAGGATTAGTCAACACAAAACGAAAGTTCAATAAGATAGCATTTGCATGGATGAAATTGAATGACTGAAAATCTATTGGTTTTATTAGTTCAAGTAACATCTTTCAAAGGTGACATAGAACACAAAGTAATATGCAGTATCTGAATATTTCCAATGCACCAGCAACAAAAGCACAAGACAGAAAGAATTTTTACCTTTGTAAAAATGGATATGTGCTAATGTTTTCTGAGGAAAGTATAAAAAACTAATATACTTTAGCATGGTAATCATGGTAGAAAGTGCAGTCTCTGGGTAAAGGAGAATGAAATACTCTAGCAGGCACTGTTCTGTGTACAGCTGGTTGATTAAACTGACACTTCAAGCAGTTGGTTGTTTTAAACTGTGGCTACCTGATGGTATTCTATTCTCTACATATAGACTTCATGTAAATATTAACTATTGTATAACTGAATAATATCCAATCATGGTTCATTTTGTATTAATGTGATTGTAATGATGTAAAGGATAAAAATGAAGTACATTTTTGGACACAATGAAAAGAAAAGCATTCTTTGGTATACATTCTTTTGTTCACTGCTTACTTGAATGGTCTTTTTCAAAACTTAATCTCAGAAAATTTATTTGTATTTAGAAAAAAAGAAACTTTCCCATTGTCATAAAGGTATTATCTTTTGACTCTCAAGTAATGGTTTTCATACCCCTTGTGAAATATAAACTCAATAATTTCCCTCAAAAAATAATCAGAATTTGCTCAGAGAGATCTCTCCACAGGTTAAACTACTTAATGTGGAGGCCTGAGTTTGAGCAAGAGAACACAAGGATGGGTGGGGAGAACTGATTCATGAACCTGTCCTCTGACATTGGAACAAGTTCACTAACAGTTAATTAATTAATTGTTTACTTAGTATATTGTAAATATTTAAAATACTGAAAAGTGATCATATCTATACATTTTCCATACTAAATTACTTGTTAACTTCTAAATTATTTAAGACAGGTTAACATAATGGGTTTTATTTTTAGCATTTTTCATAGTATATATTATCAAATATTTTTCCATTACCTGTCCCTTATCACTGTGTGATTAGTTGTTTTCTTTATCCTGGATGCTTCACCACTCAGGATTTATGATAATATTTGTAGGGGATACTCAGTATCTTTCAGCCAAATGTAATTTAGAATTCTTTAAAAAACATAAGAATAGCTTAATATTTGTATTCTCATTTTTTTAATCTAAATGAAATTGCATCGCTTCATTTACTTTCTAGCTCTTATAGGAATTCATTAGTTATAAAACTGTGTGTGTGTGTGTGTGTGTGTGTGTGTGTGACGATATAAGAAAGAGAAAAAGGAAGGAGAGAGAGGAAATATTGTTGTGTATGTTTAAAAGATAGTTAATAGTATTTGCTCTCTCAGCCTCAGAAAAATGTTTTTAAAATAGCATACAATAGAAAAATGAAGATCTATCATTGTTGCCAGGGTGTATGGAATATTAGGAAGAATAGATACCAAGCAACAAATGATTCCTCTTGATACTGAAACCATAGAAAAAATGCCCACATCTTTCTAATGGTTAAACCACAGATATCTGTTTGAAAGTTTGTTACCTGAAGTAAAACTCCTGTCTTCATTTCTCACTGTGGTTCTCAGCCTTCATTTTGATTCCTATTTTTCTGTTTTTAAACCATAGAGACTCTCCCTGAGGAAATACAAAAAATTATTAATTACAAGCAAATGTTAGAAAGTCTAATTAGATAATACCTGGAGGTTATCAACTCTCAGGTTCAACTCCTCATTAACTGTGATTTACTTATTTGTTGTATAAGCCAGAATTCTTACTGACAAATACTTATAATAATGTATTGAGTCTAGATTCTAAAGGGTAATTGTGCACTCTTCTGTTTATTGTAATATATATATATATATATATTTTATGATGTAAATAATAAAATATCCAATCATGGATGAATGAACACAAACACTGTTTTACAAGGAGTAGAGTTATAATATAAACGGACAACAGTGTTTTATTCTGTCTTTATAAATGCAAGCTATGTTAACACGGATGAATGTGATGAATACAATGTTGAATGAAACAATCTGTAATTAAGTGATAATAAATCGGGTAAGGATTCAGTAACATAAAAAGCATTAAAGTAGAAAAGAGGGGAAAATGAGAAGAGATCAAATGATCACTTAATTTTGTAAATATCTGAACAGAACAAAATTAAAAATGAAGACTGTTGCATTTGAAATTACTGATGACTTGTGCATACAGAAGACAGAAGACAAAGTGAAAATCTTAGTTTTCTTTATAACAGGCAACGTTATCCAATAAAGATAATGATTGCCAATAAACATCAACATACTCTTTTTGACTGATTACCATAAAAGCAGAGACCACATAGTGTCAGAGGGCCTTAAATCAGAATAAAGCTCTCACAAGCAATCAGCAAAAGATAGAAGGCTAATTATATAGCACAAATTGTAAAAGATACTGGTTTAGATCCACTATATCCACAATAAAATATCTCAAAATTTTGGTTCTGACAGCTGTTAAAAAAAAACAAGAACTATAGTAGCTGCATGTCAGAGAATGAAATACATGGGTTTTTTTGTTTTCTCTGCCTAGAGTCTACCATGGTAATGAGTATCATGTCAATATTGCTTATCAGGGAAATCAGATAAATGGTTAGGAACAATCCTATCAATAGTGTCTAGCAAATTTTGATGCCCAAAGAATATTCAGTCACTACTGTGAGTTGTGTTGCTGCATGACAGCTTATCAGATAAATTTTTCTAAATAGACATATTATTAGCAGTTCAAATATCACCATTTGGAGGAATTTTTATAAATTATTATAAGTAACATAAATCTAAATCTTTCATTTTAATATTTAATATTCTGTATTTAATATACATACATAAAACACCTGTATATGACTTTCAAAACAGAAATAGGCAAAGGTATACAAGAACTGTTTGTGTTATAAAATAATAAACTAGATTATAACTAGATTTGTGCTATAAAATAATATCATTCAAAGTCTACCAATATTTGATTTTATAACTGTAGGAGTTATGCCCCCCTCATATCAGGTGACAGAAACCAAATTGAATTGTAAAATATCCTATTTCATCAAAGCAGACCTTAAAAATATTCAAAGGATTCTTAACTGCTTCAAAGTTAATAATCCAATAGTGACATAGAGATAATGGATAGGTACATAATAAATGTAAAGATAGTGGGAAATAGAGGTGCAGATATAATTTATTGACACACACATTAAAATATTTAATATTTTCAAAAATTTGATGATGTGTACGTGCGTTTATTTCTATTTTAAATTTTGTATTCATCTTTTTATAATTATAATTGCATAGCAAAATAATCAGTACATTTAGTAATATGTAATAATACATATAATAATTATCCTGCAATAACAGCTATGAACCTTTAAAAACTCTAAATATCATCCTAAGTGAGGTAACCCAGTCACAAAAGAACACACATGGTGCATATTCACTGATAAGTGGATATTAACCAAGAAGAATTTCAGAATACCCATGATACAATTCACAGACCATATGAAACCCAAGAAGAAAGAAGACCACTCCAAACTGTGCATGCTACAGTCCTACTCAGAAGGGGGAAAATAATCACAGGGAAGTAGAGAGAGAGGGAGATCTGGGAAGGAGATAAAAAGGGAGAAAAAAAGAGAGGCCAGTTGAGATATGGGAGAAGTGATAAAAGTACTGGAGGTTCCACGGAGATAGGGAAAGAGAAGGTCTCCTGACGGGATGTCCCGGGTAGTGGGCTGTTGCAGAAGCAGGGACATATTGTGGTAAGATGGGCATTCTTTCTTAACACAAATAATCCGTGTGCGTGTGCGTGTGCGTGTGCGTGTGCGTGTGCGTGTGCGTGTGCGTGTGCGTGTGCGTGTGCGTGTGCGTGTGCGTGTGCGTGTGCGTGTGCGTGTGCGTGTGTGTTTTAAACCCGCAGGCTTACGCCTAGTTCTCGGTGCCATGTCGGGGTGGGCATGGACAAGTACAGGGATCAGGAATTTGAAAGGATTTATGTAACCTAGCCATTGGGGAGGGGGAACTGAGGTTAGCCACTTGAAAGTCCCAGATGCCTCGGATCCAAGAGGTCCAGGACTCAACAGGGACAACATTAGCTGAAATAACCAACAAAGTGAAGATAGAAAGTGTAAAGACCATATCCAGTAGATAGGCACTGCCTGAGTTTGAGGGATGGGGCCACCCACCCATCCAAAATTAATCCAGAATTCATCCTGTTAAAAGGAAATTCAGGGCCAAAGAGTGGAGCAGATACTGAAGAAAAGGTTATCCAGAGACCATCCCACCTAGAAATCCATCCCACCTGCAGACAACACACTGAGACACCATTGTGATGCAAAGAAGTGCTTAAGGACAGGAGCCTGGTATAGTTATCCTGAGAGGCTCTGCCAGGGACTGACCAATACAGATGTGGATGTAAGAAGCCAAACATTGAGAGCACAGACCCTAATTGAAAAGTTAGGGCGAAGACTGTAAGAGCTGAAGGGGTTTGCAACCAACCCCACAGGAAGAAAACAGTATAAACCAACCAGACACTCCAAAGCTCCGAGGATCTAAACCACCAGCCAAAGAGTACACAGGGGAGTACCCATGGCTCCAGCTGGATATGTAGTAGAGGGTGGCCTTACCAGGAAGTGAGCCCCTTGGTCCTGTAGAGGCTCAATAAGCCATAGTAGGGGAATTTAGGGAACTGAGGCAGAAGAGGGTGTGCATGTGTGGGAGCAAGCTTACAGAGGCAGGAGGGAGGAGGGATGGAGGAGGGTATTTGTGGAGGAGAAACTGGGAAGGGAGTAACATTTGAAACGTAAATAAAATAACCAATAGAAAATTGATAATAAACTTTACCACCTATCACTGAAAAGTGAATTATGAAATGCTTAAACTTACAGATACAGTAATTAAAAGTGTTGTATTGTAAAAGACATTGAGTAAATATATGAGTTCACTACTGAAGATCAAACACCAATGGATGTAAATGAAGAAATCAGAAAATATATTCACATATACATTTTTGATTAAATTTTATACAATGTGTGTAGACACTGTTAAATTTGGGAAGACTCTTCATCAAAAGCTCATCTTGTTCTGTCCCAGGCTGAACTACCTGTATGTTTTGGAGAAAAGAGTGAGAATTTTGTGCTTTATTTTATCTAATAGGCCCTAAGAAAATCTCAAAAATCACACGTGTACTGTTTCACATTATAAATCAGGACATAAATATATCACAAGGGGGTTGTAATAACAGATGCTCATGTACATACTACTGGTCAGAACTGAACTCTCCACTGACCTGAATCAATAAGGAGGTGGGGAGTAGGTCACACACATCTTTTGTTTTATTGGACCTATTTCAAACATTGTTTAACAATGCCAATATTAACACTGGACTATGTGCTGTTTTTCAATATCCTTTTACTAATTGTTATAATGATTAAGCAATTAATATCTGTATTGATAAAAACTGTGTAGTCTTATAAATTTTTCTCTAAGGACACTTCAATTTAATTTTGATAAATCTATTCATATATTATTGTCAAGAATCTACAAATAGAAGAATTAGAAGGAATGGTCTTAGTATTTGTTTAAAGATGAAGACTCAAAATTATCCCCAGATAAAGGAAAAAGTTGTGTGGTTTGTTGGTATAATACATTTTAATATATCATATGTCTTTCCCATGATATGTAATAGTGTACAGATAAAATTAAATAAAAGTTAATATTACATAGGCAATTTGATTTGATTTAAAAAATCTTCCCATGTAGTGCATATACAATCATTTTTTCTTTTTTATTCTTTTCATTTGAATTTAATAAAGGACACACTGATAAAACCTTCTGAAATTAAATGTAATATAAGCCATTACATCAATTGTCTTACAGCTTAAAATATACAGGAGCAGACAGTTACAGTTTTATTACAGCTGGACCTCAGGGAGGCATTTCGTCATTGGGGGCTCTTTTCTCTGTGATAACTCCAGCTTGAGTTGTGTGGACATGCAAAACCAGTCAGTAAAATGTTGATTTAAAATTACTTAGTCTCTAGTCAATAACTGTATTATTACTAAGCAATAGTGAACTCATATATGAAGAGAGATTTAAAAATCTTATATGTGTGGAAGGAGATAAACCTGTCGATATGAATAATACCTTAAGTCGTAGTAATACATTTCACCTCTGGATGTGATGGTCAATTTTAAATTTGGTCTATTTTAAATCTGTTCATAAAATATAATAATACTAAAATATAATAATACATTTGTTAAAAGATAATAGCTTGGTGTGTAAAAAGAATTGTTTAAAACGTGTTTGCAATCTGGGGTCTATAATTGTAAAGAGTGTCATGCCTCAGTTGCTCACCACTGATACCACATAAATTATAAAGAAAAGTCTAAACAGTGGTACAGCATGCTCGCAACAATCAGTAGTACCTGTTAGGGTAAGTTCAGTTACCACTGTTGAATTGTGCTAGTCCTACTAAGCTTATCAGATAGCCTGTTCTGAGTAGAAACAAACACTAGTATCATTAGTAGTTTTCAATTATGTAGGATGATTCTTATGTTGGAAACCAATAAAAATATATTTTAGTGAAATAAACATATATGGGTATTAATCCATTTCCTTTATAATTTTCTTTGCCGTCTTCTTGAATATGATGACTTTACTTCACGGTATAGAAATACTAAAACAGGGATGTGTGTTCTTTTTTTTTTTTTTTTTTTTTTTTTAACGCATCACTTTTACAGGAGAATTTTAATTCTTATGTTTTCTTTCTTTCTTTTTTTTTTATACATTTAATTTTCATGCTTTGTTTACCCAGGTGAAGTGAGCTCATAGTATACATACACTTAAAACCAAGCATAATAATAAATATGTCATTAATGTGTACTCTGCAGAAGATGTTAAAATAGAAATCCTACATGATGTGAGAGTATCTACTAAATATATCTTTCTTTTTTATCATCTCAAAAATTTATTACTTGCACAAATTTCCAGAACTACTTGTAGTGAGGAAGCAGTGGATATCACTCCTTTAGACCTAGGGTCAACATGCCAATTTATTTCTTTTTTTTCCATCTTTATTAAATTGGATATTTCTTATTTACATTTCAAATTACCTCAAGTCCATTTATCTAAAAACATCTCAAAAATTATAAATATGGTAATCTTAGATGGAAAGACTCCCATGAAGATGTAAATGTATTATAGATGTGAAAAATAAAAAAATAATGTAACTGTAAAAATTCTAGTAAATTAGGGATCAATATGCATGGATAAAAATTAATCCTTCTACTTTCTATTTTTATTTCTGATAAAATTCTAGTTACATTTAAACAAAAATAATTTTATTCTTATGCATATATAAGATGCATTCCAATTGTAAAACACATGGTTATTGAGAGTTTTAAAGAATGAGATAACTCTAATTTCATGTGTAGACCTTTAGAATCCTAACACCCACAGATAAAGCAGTTGGAATTTTGTAACCTTTAGTTATATATGTGAGAGATGTATGAATGAGAAAACAGAAGCCCATCATACTTGGAACTGTCCTCATTTGAAAACACAAACCAGCATGTCAGTGTACCTGTGTAGTCCTCTTGCACTTTGAATGAGTGTGTAGAAATGTCCATTTGGGAAAATAATTTTTGATAATACAAATACTTAATTGGCATTTATAAAACCAAAAAAATGTATGAATCATTAAAAAGATGAAGGAAAATCTCTCCATTTTCTGAGATCTTCAATTTCTTTCTTAAGATACTTGAAGTTAGTGTCATACAGATCTTTCACATGTTTGGTAAGAGTTACCCCAAGATATTTTATATTATCTGTGGCTATTGTGAAAGAGTTGTTTCCCTAAATTCTTTCTCAGCCTGTTTATCATTAATATAAAGGAAGGCTACTGATTTATTTGAGTTAATTTTATATACAGCCACTCGGCTTAATTTGTTCATCAGCTGAAGAAGTTCTCTGGTAGGATTTTTGGGGTCCCTTATGTATACTCTCCTATTATCACCACATAGTGATACCTTCATGTCTTCTTTGCTAGTTTGTATCCACTTGATTTTTTTTCTTGTCTTATTGTTCTAGCTAGCACTTTGAGTACAATATTGAGTAGATATGGAGAGACTGGGCATCCTTGTCTTGTCCCTGATTTTAGTGGGATTGCTTCACATATCTCTCCATTTATTATAATATTGGCAGTGGTTTGCTGTAAGTTGCTTTTATTATGTTTAGGTATGAGCTTTGAGTTCCTGATCTCTTTAATACTTTTAATATGAAGGGGTGTTGTATTTTGTCAAGTGCCTTTTCTGCATCTAAGGAGAACATCATGTGAATTTTTTTTTTGAGTTTGTTTATAAAGTAGATTAAGTTAATGGATTTTTATATATTGAACCAACCTTGCATCCCTGAGAGGAAGCATACTTGATCCTGGTGAATGATGGTTTCGATGTGTTCTTGGATTCAATTTGAGAGAATTTTATTGATTATTTTTGCATCTATATACATAAGCAAGATTGATCTGAAGTTCTCTTTGTTTGGTAGGGCCCTTGTGTGATTTAGGTAACAGAGTAATTGTAGTTTCATAGAATGAATTAGGTAGTGTTCCTTCTGTTTCTATTTTATGGAATAGTTTGAGGAATATTGGTATCAGGTCCTCTTTATCTGTTTGGTAGTATTCTGAACTAAATCCATCTGGCCCTGGCCTTTTTTTTTTTTTCCGGTTCGGAGGTTTTTAATGACTTCTATTTCCTTACGGGATTGGGCCTGATTAGAAAGTTTACTTGCTCTTAATTTAACTTTGGGATGTGGTATCCGTCCAGAAAACCATCCGTTTCCTCTAGATTTCCCAGTTTTGTTGAACATAGAATTTTGTAGTAGGATCTGATATTTTTTTAAAAATTTCCTCCATTTCTGTTGTTATGTTTCCCTTTTCATTTTTGCTTTTGTTTATTTGGATACTGCCTTGAGACCCTTTAGTAGGATTGGCTAGAGGTTTAGATCTCCCACGCTCATGGGTTGGCAGAATTAACATAGTAAAAATGGCCATCCTACCAAAGTCTATCTACAGATTCAATGAAATCCCCATCAAAATACCAACACAATTCTTCAAAGACATGGAAAGATCAATTCTCAAATTCATCTGGAAAGGCAAAACAAACAAACAAACAAACAAACAAAAAACCAAAACAAAAAAAAACAAACAAACAAAAAAAACAAAAACAGAACAGCAAAAAAAAAAAAAATTCTTAACAATAAAAGAATGGTTGGGTAATCACCATCCTTGACCTCAAACTCTACTACATAACAACAGTGATAAAAACTGCATGGTATTGGTACAGAGACAGACAGGTTGATCAATAGAATAGGATTGAAGACCCAGATATAAAACCACATACTTGCGCACACTTGATCTTCTACAAAGAGCAAAAAATATGCGATGGAAGAAATAAAGCATCTTCAATAAATGGTGCTGGTCTAACTGGCTGTCTGTATCTAGGAAAATAAAAATAAACCCATATTTGTCACTATGTGCAAATCTCAAGTCCAAGTGGATAAAGAACCTCAACTTAAAACCAGATACACTCAATCTAATAGAGGAAAAAGTGAGAAAGAGCTTTGAGCTCATTGGGACAAGGGTAAATTTCCTAAACAGAATCCTAATGCCTCACGATCAAGACGAACAATTGATAAATGGGATCTCAGAAAGCTGGAAAGCTCCTGTAAGGCAAAGGACATAGTCACTAAGACAAATCGGCAACCTACAGTCTGCTTGGGTAGATGGGGCGGGGACATCCTAGTGTTGACATGGCAGGAAGGAGTATGGGATGTGAAACAGTACAATGTAGACCAGGATGGGGAAAAAAACTCTTGAGTGCAAAAATAACAATTTATAAGTAAATGAATGAATAAATAAATTATAAAAAAGATGAAAGAAAAGTAAATGATTAAGGGAATCTCTTTTCCTTTTTCAGATAGATAGTGAACACATGGATTTCAGTCATCAGTAAGAGGAAATTACCTGATAGATGTTTCCTTATGTAAGTATGTGGATTTCTTACAGGATGGGGACTTAGCTTCACTGTTGGATGGAAAAAGCTGAGAAAACTTGTCATAAAACACCTGGAACATATGCTTTCCTAGTATCTACCTTTACCACATAATAATACAATTTAACTCTATTCCTTTTTTAAATTATTTTATTTGTTTACATTTAAAATATCTCCCTTCATGATTTCCCCTCTGCAACACCCTCCTTCCTATGCCCCCTCCCTTTGCCTCTATCAGGGTCCTTCTCTTCCCACTCTCCCACTCCGGCCTCCCCACTCTACCATCCCCCAAACTGGGGCATCACACCTCCACTGGGGCCTCAACTTCCATTGATGCCAGATAAGTACATCCTCTGCTATATATGTAGCTGGGACCATAGATCCCTCCATGTATACTCTTTGGTGGCTTAGTTCCTGGGAGGTCTGGGTGGTAAGGTTAGTTGGCATTGTTTTCCTATGGGGTTGCAATCCCTTTCAGCTCCTTCAGTCCTTTCCCTATCTCTTTCAATGAGATTCCAAGGCTCAGTCTGACCTTTGGCTATGAATTTCTGCATGTGTATTAGTCATGTGCTAGCAGAACCTCTCTGGAGACAGCCATACCAGGCTCCTACTAACAAGTGCTTCTTGTCATCAGCAATAGTGTCTCTAGTCTGTGTCTGCAAATGGGATGGATTCCTAGGTGGGGCAGTCTCTGGATGGCCTTTCCTTCAGTCTCTGCTCCATTTTTGTTCCCTGCATTTCCTTTATACAGGAACCACTCTGGGTTAAAAATTTTGAGATGGATGGTGGCCCTATCCTTCAAATAGGGATTGTGCCTCTCTACTAGCTGTGGTGTTTACAGGTTCTCTCTCTCTCTCTCTCTCTCTCTCTCTCTCTCTCTCTCTCTCTCTCTCTCTCTCTCTTTTCTTGGATATTTTGGCTAATGTCATCTCCATTAGGTTCTGGGAGTCTCTGGCTTCCTGGAGTCTGGAACATTCTAGTGGCTAATCCCAGTTCTCCATCCCCTATTGCTACATATTTCTAACCCATTCCATTAGTTCTGTCCTTTTATATATCTGATCCTGCCTCCATTTTCCCCATACTCTCAACTCTTCATTCCATGTCCCTCCCTCCCGCTATCTCCAGAGATTAATTTGTTCCACACTTTAAGTAGGATGGGAGCATCAACAATTTGGTCTTTGTTTTTTCTTAAGCTCCATATGATTTATGAGTTGTATAATGGGCTAATATTCACTTATCAGTCAGAACATGCCATGTGTAATCTTTTGTGTCTGTGTTACCTCACAGAGGATGCCGTTTTCTAGTTCTATCCATTTGCATGAGAATTTCAAGAAGTCATTGTTTAATAACTAAGTAGTACTCCATTGTGTAAATGCATCATATTTTTGTATTCACTCTTCCACTGAGGAACATCTGGGTTGCTTCCAGCTTCTGGCTATTATAAATAAGGCTGCTATAAACATAGTAGAGCATGTGTCCTTGTTACAGTTTGGAGAATCTTTTGGGTATAGGCCCAGTAGTGGTATAGTTGGATCTTTAGGGTTTTTTTCCATCTTTATTAAATTGGGTATTTTCTTACATACATTTCAAATGTTATTCCCTTTCTGGGTTTCCAGGCTGACATCCCCTAACCTCTCCCCCTCCCCTTCTATGTGGGTGTTCCCCTGCCCATTACCACCCTCCACCAAGAATCATGTTCACTGCAGTTCCAGCTCCTGCAGAACCAAGGGAAGGAGGTAAAACTATTCCTGTTTTCTGAGGAACCACTAGATTGTTTTTCCAAAGTGGTTGTACTAGTTTGCAATCCCACTAGCAATGGAGGAGAGTTCATTCTTCACATCCTTACTAGCATCTGCTATCACCAGAATTTTTTATCTTAGTCATACTGATTGGTGTGTGATTCTTTTCAATTTTATGAGTTCCATTTCATCAATTCTTCATCTTGCAGCCTGAGCCATTAATGTTCTCTTCAGGAAATTGTACCCTGTGCTGATGTGTTTAAGGCTCTTTCCCACTTTCTCTTCTTTTAGATTTTAGCTTATGTGGTTTTATGTAGAGGTCCTTGATCCACTTGGTCATGAGTTTTATTTCAAGCAGATAAGAATGGATCAATTCTTATTTTTATGACAACTTCAAGTCTCTGAAGAGAGAAATCAAAGAATACCTCAGATGATGGAAAGAGCTCCCATGCTCATGAATTGGCAGGATTAACACTATTTTTACTTAGGATTACAGAGGAAAAAACCTGAGAAGATTGGAAAGTTAGACATGTTAGGTTCTGAATAAAGGACAATGAAATACTTTTCGACATCTTTTTAAAAGGTGATATCTTTTGTATTTATACTTTTGTTGGTATAAATGAAACTTGCAAATTCAGATATCAGTAATGTTTATATTCTCTGTGAATCTGATGATAATTTTACAATAGTAATCATTTATTTTATTAAACATGAATAAAGATAAGACCATTAAAATAGATAAATACTACTAGAAATTCTGGAAGCCAACTATTATTTCCTTTTCTATTGGTTTCCTTTACAACGATAAAAGGTTGAAAATAACAAGGTAGATAGGGTGTTGATTTTTAAGCCAAAAACAAATATTTTCATTTTGTTTTATAAAATATTAACTTACAAAATTAAGTGATATCTAGTATAAAATAAAGAAAATGTGTCATCATTTAAAACTGCTGTTAAATTTATTCTTCTTTTTTCTAGGTAAATTCATACTTCTGTGGATTTTTTTTATTTACATTTCAAATGTTATCCCCTTTCCCAATTTCTGGTCTCTAAACCCCCTATCATCCCCTCTCCCCCTTCTTCCATGAGGGCGCCTCCTCCTCTAACCACCCACCCCTTCCCGCCTTCCCTCCCTGGCATTCCCCTACACTGGGAGGTCCAGCCTTGGCATGACCAAGGGCTTCTCCTCTCATTGATGCCCAACAAGGCCATCCTTTGCTACATATGCATCTGGAGCCATGAGTCTGTCCATGTCTACTCTTTGGATGGTGGTTTACTCCCTGGCAGCTCTGGTTGTGCTTTACTAATTCTGTACAAACCTAGTATCAGATACAAACTCAATTTCCTTCAATAAATTACAAAGAAGTGTTACAAAGATAGTTCATCTTATAAGGGTTTTAGATACTAATTTTTATTACTTAAATTATTTTATTTCTTTGCATTCCAGCCCACCGAGTACTCCTCATGCAGGTCCACATTGCATTCCTCCTCCCGTTTGCCTATGAGAAAATGATGCACCCAACCAAATTGCATTGGGTTGCTTATGTTCTTTTGCTTTCTTTTAGCCATCTGCTTCTCTCTTGCGTTGACTGGCATGAATGTCTTTGACTAGAACTGCCCTACTTAGGGGCAGACAGATCTTTGTGACCCGAGTTAGACCTTTGTGACCTAAATTAGAGCTAGTCTCCTTGGAAGCAGGCAGTGATGTCTCTGGTTAGTGTGTGCCTCATGTATCTGTGGTTAGAGCAGGCCTCTTGTGTCCCTGGTATCTGTGGACTTCCTGGGAGGCTCACAGTCTGAAGCTTAGGGTGATTATAGGTAGTTGAGAAAACTAACTCCTGAAAAATCTAAATTGTACCTCCACCGTTTAAGGACCCAGAATCCCAAGGACAGCTGGATTATGACTCAAGAAGAATTTATTATAATGATTTTTATGAAAGGACAAATCCTTAATGAAACTCCAAAGACTCATACCTATAGATAAGTAAGCCTGTCAATCAATACTCAACACAAAAATTTCACAACTTTTTTCCACCATAAATTGTGACTAAGAGATACCCACAACAGCTCAGGGTGTTTTAAAAAAGATATGAAAACACAGCTCTGAATTTGTCACCTTCCTTACATGACTTTGTAGAAAAGTATCATTAACAGATATAAAGACAAGGAGAGTATAAGCATCAAGAGCAGTACATGATAACAGTAAAACTGTGGTTTTTATATACACAAGGATGTATTTATGAACTGAAAATGAATTTGATTACATTTACAAAAATTATGTGAGTTCAAGAAGACAAAAATTAAAGCACAGATGAAGGTTCAGTTATAAATTTCCAACACTGTGAAGCTATTGATGTTAATTAATAATTGCTAAGTATGGGAAAGTAATTATTCTTTGGGGATATGTGCCCTGAGGGACTACCAATGCCCTGCTGTTTTCAAAATTTCAAGACTTATTTATGTATTGTCTTTGTATCAAAAAGTAGTATATAACTTGTTTAACTCAACAAATAAAAAAAAGCATTTTCTATGCATTCATGAGTATCCTTATTTTAAAATATATTCATTAATCAGGAAATTTACAAACTCTTTAAGGAGAACTGATTTGACCTCAATATTAATTCTGAGGTTAGTTTTTCTTTACATTCAATAAAACTTTGATTTTAACTAATGATTTTGATATTTTTCATAATTAAATGAAATATCTAACCAAAAATAGCTCAATTAATCTTGAAATTTTAAATTCCAGCTCCCTAAATAACATCCTTCTGATATTCTGTAATTCAGTGACTAAAAGAATGTAAAATACAAGTTTGAATATGCTACGAATGCACTTAGCCTTCAGTGATAAACACCACAGGGAATGCCCCCAGAGAGATTATGCATTTACCTTCTGGTTCGAAAATAGAAAATTGAAAATGTGCTGAAAATGTCAATAAACATAAACAAATAGTAAACAATAGTTCTAGAACAAAGCCTCTTTTGCTGCTGATCAATGGTAGAAACATGTTTTAGCACTATTTATAACCCTCAAAATAATTGTCAAGCATAGCTTAAAGCTGTTCTTTGATTAATTTATCTGGGAGTTGTTTCATTTTTCAAGTCATATTATACAGCACAGATTGATCTCAGAAAAACTCTGTGGTCTAGGCTAATCTTGGGATAACTATTCTCCTGCCTGAACTTCCCAAATTAATTATAAGACTGCTATTTCATCCAATAATCCAAACTAAGTATATAACTTACAAGAAATATGTCTTCCATCGAGAAGGAAAGCATTACATCATTCCGTAACATAAAATGGAAAGTAATTAATGTTAATTCAGTAGCAAGACAATATTAAAGTAGTAAAGGCAGTCATGGAGAAACTATACACATCTAACATTAACTCTCTCATTCATACACACTCACAGAACAACACATATGTGTTTGCTTTGATGTAAATATTATTAAACGTTACACTGAAATTTTGAACTATAGTCACTAAATATATGGCATTAATTATTGCTATGTGAATCACATAGTAAGTAATGTGAAAGAAAAGTAACATGAAATCAGGACATAACTGAAGGAGCTGAAGAGGTTTCCAACCCCATAGGAAGAACAACAGTATCATTCAACCAGATCCCCAAGAGCTCCCAGGGACTAAACCACCAGCCAAAGAATACACATGGAGGGACCCATGACTCCAGCTTGCTTATATAGCAGAGGATGGCCTTATCTGGCATCAACGGAGAGAGGCCCATGGTCCTATGAAGGCTAGATTCACTAGTATAGGAGAATGATAGGGCAGTGAGGTGGGAGTGGGTAGGTGGATAGGTGGGTAGGGGAGCACCTTCATAGAAGCAGGACAGAGGGAGCATGGGATAGGAGGTTTCTGGAGGGGAAACTGGGAATGGGAATAACATTCAAAATGTAAATAAATTAACTAACAAATAAAAAGGGAAAAACAATTAAAAATAAAACATAGAAACAAACAAATAAATAAATAAATATATAAATAGAGATTCCCTGTGAAGTGAAGGCATTTGTGTGTTCTGAAATGCTGTAGCCTTGATATCAAAGTGATATACTTCAATTTTCTGGTATGGTGATCAACATTTTTTAAACTGCATTATTTTTTTCTGGTGCTGAGCACGAAACCCAGAGCCTAGTGCTTGCTAGGCAAATGCTCTACCACTGAGCACTAAATCCCCAACCCTAAACTACATTTTATAGAAACATACATAAATATCAAGTTTGTATAGATGCTAAAACATTAAAATACATTTTATACAAGCAAATCTATACATAAACATGAACAGCAGATTATTTATTGCAAAGTTAAATTCATGAAACTGCACTCACAAGAGATATCTATCCTCTTCATTAATAAACAGAAAAATATTTACTACCCTCTTTAGGTTTATATACTTTAAAATAATTCTGTGCTACTTCATTTCTTCAACTGTATTGTTCATAATCTGCCTCTTCTTCCAACAACCTTTTTCCTTTGCTCTTCTCTTGACTGAAACATATAAAGCAATTACATTTATTTGTTGTGTAGTATGATAACATTAAATAATATGTAATTTCTAGGAAAAGATATTTTGTATGGATTTCCCTGTTTTTCTAATGGAATACTTTACATCTTTGTTTCTCAAGCTGTAGATCAATGGATTCAACATAGGGATGATTAGAGTATAAAAAATGGAAGCCGCATTGTCAGTATTTAAGGAGTGACTAGACTTAGGTTGCACATACATAAATATCAATGTCCCATAAAATACAATAACCACAGTCAAGTGAGACCCACAGGTGGAGAAAGCCTTCTTCCTGCCCTCAGCAGAATTCATCCTGAGAATTGCTCTGAGAATGAGAAGATAGGAGACTAGGACGACTAGTGGTGAAGAAATCAAGTTAATGGTTGATAAGATCAAATTTAGGGTTTCACTTTCCTCTTTATTTGAGCAAAGCAGAGATGTTAAAGGGGGGCCATCACAGTAGAAATGGTTAATAATATTGGGGCCACAGAAGGATGAAGAAAAAGTATTTATGGTAGCTGTGAGAGCAACGAATATACTGTAAAGGTATGGAATTGCCACCAGGACCCAACACACTCTTTGTGACATAATGACATTGTAGAGGAGTGGTTTACAGATGGCGACATAACGGTCATAAGACATTGCAGAGAGAATGAAAAATTCACTAATAATGAACATACTAAAAAAAGCAAACTGAACAGCACAAAAATAAAATGATATTGTATTTTGATCTACAAAAAAACTTCTTAACATTTTTGGTCCCACAGCTGTTGAATAACCAAGGTCAGCAGTAGCAAGGTGTCTGAGAAAAAAGTACATGGGTGTTTGTAGCCTTGATTCCACCATGGTAAGGATGATCATGCCCAAGTTGCCCACCAGTGATATCAGATAGATGATGAGAAACAGTCCAAACAATGGCATTTGCAGTTCAGGGCGGTCAGTTATACCCATCAGGATGAATTCAGACACCACTGTGAGGTTGTGGTTTTCCATCAGGGTTATGGAAAAACCTGTTTTGAGTAGAGATCATTGCACAGTGAATAGATTTCAAATATCATATTATTCAAAGTAGCTTAAATAAAATATCTTAGAACATTTGCAATTATTTTTGAAAAATAATGTATTTAAAAGATGTAGACATACTAATATATATATAAACATATATATATATAAACATATATATATAAACATATATATATATATGTCACACAAATGTAAACATGTGGCTGGAAAGACACAAGCAATTGTTCCTCAAACAATGAACGTTTTAATCAACAATAACATAAATCTTTGCCAATAATACTTGATTTCCTAAGTATAATGAGAAAAGTCACTTTATTTCAATATTAGACATCAGCTAATCTAGAAAACACCATCCTACCCTTAATATATAGCCAAGGACTCATCAAACATCAAACTTTAATGCTCTCAAAATATGAGAATGTTGCTATACAAACAGAAAAATATTTCTAGATTAATATATATGAATATATAATATATACAAAAAGTTTTTAAATTATATGTAGCTGGATTTATGCACACATTGATTAAATTTATGTTTCTTATATTTGTATTGCTGAGATTACTACCACGTTGCGATATTTAATAATTTTATACTTGTCATAACATGTAAGATGTTTGACAATAATAGTACATATACAAACAAACATTATAAAAATGCATTATACTCTAGTTTGACGTGTAGATCTACAGAATCTTAACAGGTAATATGGAATACTTGGAGTTGTTATCACAATCCATATCGGTCAAATCTATGTAGAAGTTTAGCCTTACATATCAAAATAATCTTATACTCATAATGTATTGATTTGAAGAAACTAAACACCATGGAGGTAAGACTATATGAGCAACCATCTTACATACTACCTAGCATTGCCTTTGGTAAAATAATGTGAGATATTTAAAATATATTCTTAGTATTTTTAATATAAAGTTGTTTCTGTATGAATCTTGAAAACCTGAGGCAGAAGTTAGTGATTCAACAGCTATATGCTTTCTGGACATAGCTACAAAGATGATAAACACAGGAAATTCAAATAATAACCCGATACATTAACTTACCTGAAAGATTTGTTTTTATAAATGTGTGTCTGTGTATTAGACACAATTTAGTCTTAGGTCCTCTGAAGGATCTGAAAATATGTGAAAAAGTAGAAATGGTCACAGAAGTAAGGATGTCTATAAAATATCACAGTCTGATGCTCAGAATGTCAAGAGGAAATTTTTATAGTTTTTCCCTCACTTTGAATTAATATTTTATTCATTAATATGTTACTAACATGAATAAGGATATATTATATAACATCAAAACCTTTCTCAATAAAAGGGAAAATAGAGCATATGAAAATTAAGAAAAATACAAAAAGTTAAAAAATTAGACTCCATTTAAATTAATATAACCTTGGAAGAATACCTTTTATTATAGCAGTTTGTTTTTATGTAGTTAGTCACTCACAGACTGATTTTAAAACCAAGGAAAATATGAAGAAATCAAAAAAAAAATTAGGAGAGTTTGTTAAAATTAACTTATGAATTAACTCTCAAAATCACACACTTATTGAGGAGATAGTATATTACAGGAGTACAATCTTTAGTCATATAATTTCTAAGCCTGGCTGACCATTGACTTGATAGATGTTTAATGCTTGAATACTGAATAAAGATTTAACTGTGGAATAGTTAACACAAAACAAAACCAATATGCAGCAAGATGGCATTGTATCGATGCAAGTGAGGGTCAGAATATCATTCTGTTTAGTTAGTTCACAGGAACATCTCCAAAACATGACATAGAAAATATTGTAATATTCCATGTGCACCAGAGAATGTGCATCAGAAAAAATGAGGGAAGGGTAGAACTGACTCGTGAGCTTGTCCCCTCATATCTACATATTCATTCTATAAATTGATTAACACATTATAAACATTTTAAAAGGTTGAAAAGCAATCACATCTACACCTTTCCTCTAAAAATATTCTATTAAAGTTTGAATTATTTAAATTAACTTAACATAATTGGTTTAATGTTATTAGACACACACACATCATCATCATCATCACACATTTTTCTAATTCCTATCTCCTTCATTTTGTCCTTTGGATAGTTATTTTCTTTTTCCTACATGCTCTACCCCTCTGGGTTTGCAGTAATGTTTGTAAAGGATTCTTAGTTAATCTAGGGGCAAATAAAATTTAGTATGGTAAGAATACATAATCATTAACTTAATACTTGTGTTCCCAAACTTCTTTCTTTAAATAAAATCACATTAATTATCTATGATTCTCACCTAGGCCATTCATTAATAATAAAATTGTGCACATGTGTGTATGAGAGAGATGTTTTATAAGAACAAATTATCATAGAAATTATATCTGTTTATGCTTAAAGATTGTAGCATTTTCCCTTTCAACCTCAGTGAAAATATTCAAAAACTAACATGAAAAAGGGAAATAATGAGGTTATTATTTCTGTACAGGTGTCCTGAAATATTAGAAAGAATGGTCAGGGAAACACATATGAAAACCTCCAGATGCTGAAACTTTGATTAAAAAAAATCACACATCACCTTAGGCTTAAACTGCAGGGCACACTGTGACACTCTCTTACCTTCTGTGAAATTCCTGCCTTCATTTGCCACCGTGGTTCTTGGTTTGGGTGTTTGAGATCTATTTTTGGTTATTTTCAAAGCACAAAGTCTCTCCCTGAGGGGACATCAAAAAATACTAATTACTAGCAAACATTTGAAAGGCTAATGAGATAATGCCTAGAGGTTATAAACTCTCAGGATCAAATTGTATTTATCTGTGATTTAGTTGTTGATTAGGCCACCATTCCTACTTACAGCATTCATCAACAGTATTGCAGCTAAGTTCTCAACAGAAAATTCATGCTTTCGTGCTTATTGTAATAATATGTGCATTTTTGAATGAGCAAATAAAATATTTCATATAAAAAATATACTTCAATTTAAGTTTAAAAATGTGAGTTTTGTTACCAGAGAATAACATAAATGAACGCTGAATGAAATAATTCTCAATTATACAAGGATAAATATGGTATGTTTCCTATTACATGAGCTACATGAAATTAGAATAGATGAAACCAAATTAAAAGCTGAAAGGATCAATATTATCACTTTAATTTTGTGTATATTTGAACAGATCAAAGATAACTAAGGAAGATTCTCACAGTAGAAATGATTGATTACATTGTACATATGGAAAGACAAAGGGAAAATCTTCTTAACAGTGAATAGAAAAGTCACACTTGTGCAGTAAACATAAAGATTGCTACCGGTAACCAAAATAATATTCTTGGCATGAAAGGATCATAAAAGTAAAGGCTTATGGTAATCATATAGTTGTCATAAGACTTAGAAAACAGAATTAACACATCACAACCAATGAGCCAAAGATGGAAGGCTAACCATGTATCAAAAATGCTAAAATATACTGTTTCTTGATCAACAATAAAATTTAAGATTTTGGTTCCAACAGCTATTGAATAAATAAGAACTGTAATAGCTATTTGTCTGACAAAGAAATACATGCAGCCTGGAGTTCACCATGGTAATGAGGATCATGCCCAAGCTGTTTACTATGGTAACCAGATAGATGATGAGGAACAATCTGAACAATGGTGTCTATAGCTTTGGGAGACTTGTGTTGTCCAACAGGGTAAATTGGATAACCACTGTGAGTTGGCCTTCTCCATTTTTACTTATCAGAAAATGTTCAATGTTCTTTGTCAAATCATCAGAGCTCAACTAGTAATTTCTGGAGGAATTTTTATAAACTATTATAGGTAACATAAACCTAAATTTTACAATTTTCAATATGTAAAATTCTGTCTTGGTATACATACATAACACACGTTTTTAAGTCTATACAAACAGAAATAGTCACAGATTATAAGAATGTTTCTACATTACTATTGGGTTATAAAATAATGTTCTTCACTGTGTACAGAATTTGGTTTTGCAGTCTTGGAGGTATGCCCTCTCCTCATATCTGATGGCCAAAACCCAATTAAACCCAAGTTGCAATACTCTACTTCATCAAATATTCAGACCCTAAACATACTTAGTGGATGTTTTAATAATTTGAACATTCAATAACTTATTTTCTATAACACATAATGGTAAAATTTAACAGGGTTCTGACTTATGAACGTATTTCTTTAGCTATTTAACAAAATAAAATTTTGATGTGTTCAGATATTCTGCGTTGTTTTGGCTTTCTGGAATCGTTGTAATAGGGATTGTTAATTGAAATTTTGGTAAGGAAAACTAACTGAGCAACGGCCTGTTGAATAGATACAAATATGGGGTCATTGGAGGCCCTGGCCAGGACCTGGATTTCCTCATTTTATTCTATGTCTATTATTCCTGGAGTAATCTGAAGCCATTTAATGGAAGAAGAAGCATGGCCCAATATCAGGTCCACAGTCCCTGGGGGTAAGGGACTGTAAACTGTAGGCAGAGACCAGATGCCTTCTTCAGGTGTTAATATTGTGCAGGAGAAGGCACAGAGGTCCATCCTGAGCTACCACTTGTGGCCTGCCAGAGATCTTCGAAGGAGCAAACTGGGGAACAGTGGAAGCCTGAGGAACAAACCCTATTGCCCCAGGGCCTGACCGTGGGAAGCGGGCCAGAAGCTACCACCATAGGAAGTTTCCCCGACTGACGAGGGGGCAGGTCAGATTTGGACCTGCATTCTTTTGCCCAGTGGCTACCGCGATGGCAGCAGGGATACATAGGGTTGTAGGGCTAGGGTGTGCAGATGGAGCAACGTCCATCTCTCTCTGTCCTGTCAAGTTAGTTTTTTTCTCTTTGATTCAACTTGGGATAAGGGCATTCTCACATGAAATGGCCCACCTCTTTACAATTAAAGCAGGTCTTGGGGGTGTTTGACACCGCAGTGCACTGTAGGGCAGCGCCAATTGCTAGTCTGATAGCATGAGTGGTCCCCGTGCCAGTACATCGGCGAACATATTCAGCTAAGGGCTTAGAAAGGTGGTGTTTTAAAATGTCTTGGCAGGCTGGGTTGGCGTTCTCATAAGCAAGTTGTTTTATAAAGGGATTTCCCAGCTCTTGTATGCCAAACAGCCATTCAGCCATTTCAGCGAGTCAGCTGATGAAGGCACTGAATGGCTCATCAAGTCCCTGAAGGACTTTAGTCAGAGAGGCAGAAGCACCATTCTTTGGCTGAAGTTTTTTCCAAACGGCCAAACAGGCCTGATGGCCCTGGGCTAAAAGGCCTGGTGGGGAACAACAATTGTGCCTGAAGGGTATGATATGGTGGTTCCCTTAAACGTTTCATTGTGGTCCAAGAATGGGAGCTGGCATGAGAGCAATTTTTGGTTTCGATTTCTTTTACTACCTCGGCCATTTCAGATTTCATAAAACAAAGTCTCCTCCACTCAAGGCGGCTCTAGCCAATTGGGAAAATTCCCGTGGGGTGAGACACCCTTCTGTACTGGACTCAAGCAAGGCCAAGGTAAAAGGAGCAACTGGTCCATAATCGGAAACAGCAGCCTTAAGTTTTTCTAACTCCTTAAGATCTAGGGGCCTATAAATATAAGGAGGTGGGCCCTCTGGGGCCGGATCAGTGGTGGTGGCTTCCTCCTCAGGGGGGATTTTGGGTCTCAGGTTCTGGTTCTTCCTCGGAGCCTTCCCTTGGCTCAGAAAGATTACTAGGTGTAGAGGGGCGATTGAAACCTGCACGTCACTATTTAGTGACAAAGGGAAGGTTAAAACGGGGAGACTAGGTTTTGGGTTCTGTTTCTTTGGCGGCCGAGCTGTGAAGAGGACTGGCGACTGGGAAGGAAAAATCTGACAGTTCAGCCTCCAATTCCTGCTCACAATAGTTGGACCTGTTCTTTTCTAGTCTCAACCATATGTCTTAGGGAACTAATGTCCCCAGTCACTTGCTGCTGTGCTGCGACCATGGGAGGCGGGGGTTAAGACCGAATCTAAAGCACCATATGGTAGGGTCAGAATGGAGGCAGAGGTTCACCACTCTTAAGTCTCAGGGCTGGGAAAGCCCTAGGAGGAGAATAACGATCTCTCTCAAAGGCAGCTGCCTCAGCTTCCAAGTCAGCCTCCTTTTCTGGTGACAACGGACCATCCTGGGGGGCCGTCAGGGCTGGATATAAAGGCCTCACAGAGAGGGGCTGAGGGACACGAGGGGGCTTATTAGTTGGCAGTGTGTCAGGTTTACCAGAGCCACAATCTTACCTCCTTCAAAAGTAGCCTCCCCCATCTCAATAACCACCGAGGACCTTGAAGAAGGCTGTGGGGGCTCGGTCGTAGCTGGGCGAGACACCTCCTGGAGATCCCTTTCTCCAGTCAAAACTAGATCTTGTAAATCTGGCCACTGTGGGGAGGTCCTAAGAATATCATTAATTAAGGACCAATAACTAAAGACAGTAACAGGGACCCTTTCAGGACCAAAGGCCTCACAATAATCATTAGAACAATCACCAACTCTTTGACAGCATATTTTCATTAATTGTACCCTCTAATGGGAACTAAGGGCAAGTTTCTCCTACAAAATCTAGAAATTTTCTAAAGTTCTTATGTTTAACGTGAATTCCTTGCATCTTGAGAGATTCTTTAAGACCAGACACATAAAGGTGGTGTGTTGAGAGTGCTTGGCCCTCGGTCCTTTGAGGGCTTGATGTTTCAGTGTAGAGGAATGCCACAGCAGTGAGGTAAGAGTGAGTGGGTGGATGTGGGAGCATCCTCATAGAAGCACTGAAATGGGTGATGGATTAGGGGATTTGCAGAGGGGAAACTGGGAAAGGGGATAACTTTTTAACTGTAAATAAATAAGATAACCATTTTTTTAAAATGTCTCTGGACAAACCCTTATATTAAGGCTGCTCTAAGCATCATAGTAGGAGGAAAAGGGTCTCAATAGCAGGCAAAAGAGTCAGAGACATCCCTACTCCCACTATTAGGAATCCTGTAAAGAATACCATGCTATATAACCACAATGTATATCCAGAGGACATAGCTCACCCTGATACAAGCGATACCAAAATTGTCGCTTCAGTCTCTTGAGCCACTGTTAGCCCTGAATAAAACTATTCTATGTTATTGATTGCATCATATTCAGGTATTTCTGGCACAGACACATTAGTGGAAAAGTTAACATTTTGAGAGTAAAATTAAGGAAGATTACTTGTGTTTCAACCTGAGTTTAGAACATGAAGGGTTTAGAATATACCTTTCAATATTTGACAGTATGAGCTAGGTCCTGAATTTGTGGCACCATGAGCTTATTTATGATTGACAAACTGTTTATGGGAGTGATTTGACAAGGGCCTTCAAGAATCATATAGAGTCCAGGGCCTGTGTTGTCGTCATTCACCCAGACACTGGTTTTATCTTCATGGTCCAAGGTTCTTGCAGGTTAACTTTGATGAATTAAGCTAGCTGGGTCTGGCCTTCCCTTTCGTGTCTGTATGTTCTTTTCAGGTTTTTGTGTTGGTTACTTTTTCCTAACATGAGTTTTGTCAGAATAAACCTTCTTGTAGCTTCAGTTTAACTCTTACCTCAAATCTTTTGTTTCGGAAACTGAATGTGTGTGTGTGTGTGTGTGTGTGTGTGTGTGTGTGTGTGTGTGTGTGTGTGTGTGTGTGTGTGTGTGTGGTTATTGTTTATTTACTAAAGACTTATTTAGTCTTTAATTATGTGTTTAAAAAAGAAGGAAAGAATACTCTGTTAAACTGAATGTATATTTTGAACTGTCAAATTCTCTGTTAATAAACAGATAGCATTTAAAAGACAGCATTCATATCAAAGAGTTTATTTTCAATGCCACTGTTTTTCACTTTATATGTGTGGATGTGCCATACACACACTCTAGCAAAACCCAAAATGTTGTAAGAAAGCATTGATTAGAAATGATTCTTGAAGGGTTGGGGATTTAGCTCAGTGGTAGAGCACTTGTTTAGCAAGCACAAGGCCCTGGGTTCGGTCCCCAGCTCCAAGAAAAAAAAAAGAAAAAGAAAAGAAAAAAAAAGAAATGATTCTTGGGTGTGACAGAAAAATCCTCCTGTTTGTGGATCATCTCCCCTTTATGATGAAGGACACAGTACAAATAACTCTGTAATCAGAGAAGACATTTCTGAGAACCTCTTACACATCACAGTGAAAATTATAAGAAAGCAGCAGCTCTAAATATACAAAACTGTATGTTTCAATATATTTAATAGAAAAGCAAAAGATGAAAAGTAGACAAGAAAGAAAGACATAGTATTCCCTGAGAAAAGGACAATGAAATTAACTTTTTAACATCTCGTTTAAAGATGATTTCTTTTTATGTATCATTTGTACCATAAAATAAAACTTGTGAATTGTGCCTGTCTAATATTTTGAATCCTGTGGTCCTTTCATAAAAATATAATTTTTATAGTAAATATTAAAAAAATTCAGATCATTAAAATATACAAGTACCTCTAAAAATTGCAAAAGCACCAGTTCTCACTTCTTTTGGTTTGTTTTCAATGATAAAACATTGTTAAAAAAGGATATGTTTAGTATTTTTTTTGTTGTTGTTCAGCAAGAAAGTCAAACACTTTAATTTTTGTCTTATAAGGTATTTTCCTAGATATTTTGGTGAGATCCAGTACAAAAAGAGGGAATGTGTCATTATTTGTAAACAGTTGGCAAATGTGTACTCCTCTCCAGTATCAAACCTAGACTAAGATGCAAACCACATTTCTCTCAGTCAATCATGAAGAAAGGTTCCAGAGATGGTTCATCTAATGAGGTCTCTCGTTACCAATCCTGAACACCTAATTTTTTACCTTGTAACCTACATGGTAGAAGGAGGAAACTCTATTGCAGGACAGATATCACCCCTTACAGCAGCTAGGCACCTGTGAATCTGAGGTTATAGACCATCCCAAAGTTCTACCACTATGATTCTGATTAAAGAACACGATCTTTTTTTTTCCTCCAAATATCAGATTTTTTAAAAGGTTTTTCATTTTTTATTTGGAAATTTTCTTTATCTGTATTTCAAATGTTATCCCCTTTCCTGGTTTCCTCTCTGGAAACCCCTTAACCCATCCCTCCTTCCTCTGCTTCTATCAGAGTTCTTTCCTCCCCACCCACTCTGGACTCCCTGTACTGGCATTCTCCTACACTGAGGCATCAAGCTTTCACAGGACGAAGGGCCTCCCCTGCCACTGATGCTCAAAAAGGTCATTATCTACTTAAAAGAGTGGGGAGCCTTGGCTAGTCCCTAATTTTAGTGGGGTTGCTTTAAATTTCTCTCCATTTAGTTTGATGTTGGCTATTTCTATGCTGTGTATTGCTTTTATTATGTTTAGGTACAGGCCTTGAATTCCTGATCTTTCTAAGACTTTTTTCATGAAGGGGTGTTGAATTTGGTCAAATGCTTTCTCGGCATCTAATGAAAGGATCATGTGGGTTTTTTTTTTCCTTGAGGTTGTGTATATAGTGCATTAGGCTGATTGATTTCCATATATTGAATGATCCTTGCATCCTTAGAATGAAGCCTTCTTGATCATGGTGAATAATAGTTTTCATGTTCTTGGAATCAATTTGCAAGAATTATATTTAGTGTTTTTGCACCTATATTCGTGAGGGAAATTGTTCTGAAGTTCTTCTGTTCCTTTCTAAGGTCTTTATGTGGTTTAGGTATAAGTGTAACTGTGGCTTTAAAGAAAAAAATTGGGTACTGTTACTTCTGTTTTTGTTTTTCCCTGTGGAATAGTTTGAAGCATATTGATATTAGGTTGTCATTGAAAGTCTGATAGAATTCTGCACTAAACCCATCTGATCCTAGTCCTTTTTGGTTGGTAGACTTTCAATGACTCTTTCTATTTCTTTAGGAGTTATGGGACTGTTTAGATGGTATATCTGATCCAGGTTTAACTTTGGTACCTGGTATCTGTCTAGAAAAATGTCCATTTCATTCAGATTTTCCAGTTTTTTCTGAGTATAGGCTTTTGTAGTAGTATCTAATAATTGCTGTAATTGCCTCAGTTTCTGTTCTTATGTCTCCCTTTTCATTTCTGATTTTGATAATTTGGATACAGTCTCTGTGCCTCTGATTAGTCTGGCTAATAATTTATCTATCTTGTTGATTTTCTAAAAGAATCAACTCCAGGGCTTTGTTGATTCTTTGTATACTTCTTTTTGTTTCTACTTGGTTGATTTCAGCTCTGAATTTGATTATTTCCTTCCATCTATATCTCTTGGGTGAATTTGCTTCCTTTTGTTCTAGAGTTTCTAGATGTGTTGTTAAACTGTTTGTTTAAACTCTCTGCAGTTTCTTCTTGGAGGCACTAAGAGTTATGAGTTTTCTCTTAGCATTGCTTTCATTGTATCCAATAAGTTTGGGTATGTTGTGCCTACATTTTCTTTAGATTCTAAAAAGTGTTTAATTTCTTTCTTTATTTCTTCCTTGACCAAGTTGTCATTGGATAAAACATTGTTAAGCTTCCATGTGCATGTGGGCTCTCTGTTATTTTTGTTGTTAATGAAGACCTTAGTCCATGTTGATAAGATAGGATGTATAGGGATTATTTCCATCTGCCTGTATTTATTTAATTATGTTTTGTGACTAATTATGTGGTCAATTTTTGAGAAGGTAACTTGAGGTGCTGAGAAGGAGGTATAGTCTTTGGTTTTAGGATGAAATAGTCTATAGATGTTTGTTACATCTATTTGGTTCATAACTTCCATTAGTTTCACTGTGTCTGTTTAGTTTCTGTTTCCATGATCTGTACATTTATGAGTGTGGTGTGTTGAAGTATCCTACTATTATTGTGTGTGGTATGGTGTATGCTTTGAGCTTTACTAAAGTTTCTTTTATGAATGTGGGTGTCCTTGCATTTGGAGCACAGA
The DNA here is from genome assembly GCF_011064425.1 of Rattus rattus. NCBI lineage: Eukaryota > Metazoa > Chordata > Mammalia > Rodentia > Muridae > Rattus > Rattus rattus. The sequence continues at coordinate 241,997,347 of NC_046154.1, forward strand.
TGGTCAGAATTGAGAGTTCATCTTGGTAGATTTTTTTCTTTGATGAGTATGAAGTATCCTTCCATACCATATCTTTTTTTATTACTTTTGATTTAAAGTTGATTTTATTTTATATTACAATGTCTACTCCAGCTTGTTTCTTGTAACCATTTGCTTGGACAATTTTTCCAGCCTCTTACTTTGAGTTAGTGTCAGTCTTTGTCACTGAGGTGCATTTCTGGTATGGAACGAAGTGCTGGGTCCTATTTCTAGATCCAGTCTGTAAGTCTATGACTTTTTATTGGGGAATTGAGTCAACTGATGTTACGAGATATTAAAAAATAGTGATTGTTTACTGTTATTTTTGGTGTTAGAGGTGTAATTATGTTTGTGTGGCTCTCTTCTTTTGGGTTTGTTCCAAGAAGACTACTTTCTTCTTTTTCTAGGGTGCAGTTTCCCTCCTTGTGTTGAGTTTTCCATCTATTAGCCTTTGTAGAGATAGATTTGTGCAAAGATATTGGGTAAATTTGGTTTTGTCGTGGAATATCCTGGTTTCTCTACCTATGATAATTGACATTTTTGCTGGATATAGTTGCCTGGGCTGGCATCTGTGTTCTCTTGGGCTATATATGGCATCGGTCCAGGATTTTCTAGCTTTCATAGTCTCAGTTCAAAAGACTTGTGTAATTCTTTTAGTTCTGCATATATAAGTTACTTAACATTTTCACATACTGATTTTAATATTTTTTCTTATTTTTCCGTATTTGGTGTTTTGACCTTTTTTTATCTTTATTAACTTGAGTATTTCTTATTTACATTTCGATTGTTATTCCCCTTCCCCGTTTCCAGGCCAACATCCCCCTAGCCCCTCCCCCTCCCCTTCTATATGGGTGTTCCCCTCCCCATCCTCCCCCTATTACCACTCTCCTCCCCAACAATCACGTTCACTGGGGGTTCAGTCTTGGCAGGGTCAAGGGCTTCCCCTTCCACTGGTGCTCTTATTAGGCTATTCATTGCTACCTATGAGGTTGGAGCCCTGGGTCAGTCCATGTATAGTCTTTAGGTAGTGGCTTAGTCCCTGGAGGCTCTGGTTGGTTGGCATTGTTGTTTATATGGGGTCTCCAGACCCTTCAAGCTCTTTCAGTCCTTTCTCTGATTCCTTCAACAGGGGTCCCATTCTCAGTTCAGTGGTTTGCTGCTGGCATTCGTCTATTTATTTGCTGTATTCTGGGCGTGTCTCTCAGGAGACATCTACATCTGGTTCCTGTCGGCCTGCACTTCTTTGCTTCATCCATCTTTTCTAGTTTGGTGGCTGTATAAGTATGGGCCACATGTGGGGCAGGCTCTAAATGGGTGTTCCTTCTGCCTCTGTTCTAAACTTTGCCTCCCTATTCCCTCCCAAGGGTATTCTTGCTCCCCTTTTAAAGAAGGAGTGAAGCATTCACATTTTGGTCATCCTTCTTGAGTTTCATGTGTTCTGTGTATCTAGGGCATTTCAAGCATTTGGGCTAACAGCCACTTATCAATGAGTTCATACCATGTGTGTTTTTCTGTGATTGGGTTACCTCACTCAGGATGCTATTTTCCAGTTCCATCCATTTGCCTATGAATTTCATAAAGTCATTGTTTTTGATAGCTGAGTAATAATCCATTGTGTAGATGTACCACATTTTTTGTATCCATTCCTCCGTTGAATAGCATCGGGGTTCTTTCCAGCTTCTGGCTTTTATAAATAAGGTTGCTATGAACATAGTGGAGCATGTGTCTTTGTTTTATGTTGGGGCATCTTTTGGGTATATGCCCAAGAGTGGTATAGCTGGATCCTCAGGTAGTTCAATGTCCAATTTTTTGAGGAACCTCAAAACTGATTTCAACAATGGTTGTACCAATCTGCAATTCCACCAACAATGGAGGAGTGTTCCTCCTTCTCCACATCCTCCCCAGCATTTGCTGTCACCTGAGTTTTTGATCTTAGCCATTCTCACTGGTGTGAGGTGAAATATCAGGGTTGTTTTGATTTGCATTTCCCTGATGACTAAAGATGTTGAACATTTCTTTAGGTGTTTCTCAGCCATTCGGCATTCCTCAGCTGTGAACTCTTTGTTTAGCTCTGAACCCCATTTTTTAATAGGGTTATTTGTCTCCCTGCGGTCTAACTTCTTGAGTTCTTTGTATATTTTGGATATAAGGCCTCTATCTGTTGTAGGATTGGTAAAGATCTTTTCCCAAACTGTTGGTTACCATTTCATCCTAACAACTGTGTCCTTTGCCTTACAGAAGCTTTGCAGTTTTATGAGATCCCATTTGTCAATTCTTGATCTTAGAGCATAAGCCAGTGGTGTTTTGTTCAGGAAATTTTCTCCAGTGCCCATGTGTTCAAGATGCTTCCCCACTTTTTCTTCTATTAGTTTGAGTGTATCTGGTTTGATATGGGGGTCCTTCATCCACTTGGACTTAAGCTTTGTACAGGGTGATAAGCATGGATCGATCTGCATTCTTCTACATGCTGACCTCCAGGTGAACCAGCACCATTTGCTGTAAATGCTATCTTTTTTCCATTGGATGGTTTTGGCTCCTTTGTCAAATATCAAGTGACCATAGGTGTTTGGGTTCATTTCTGCATCTTCAATTCTATTCCACTGGTCTATCGGTCTGTTGACTCTTTTGTGATGGGAAGAATTTCTTTTCTGGTCCAATCTATTTTAGTTCTATAGGTTTCCTGTTTGTTCATGGGCATCTCTTTCTTCATGGACATTTTCTTCTATAATTTTGTTGATATTTACTGACTTTTTAAGTTGGGAATCTATGTTCTCTTCTATACCTATTATTTTTCGGTTTGGTCTTCTCATTGTGTCCTGAATTTCCTGGATATTTTGGGTAAGGAGTTTTGCTTTTTATATTTTCTTGGACTATTGTGTCAATGCTTTCATTGGTATATCTGCCTCTTAGATTCTTTCTTCAATCTCTTGTATTCTGTTAGTGATGCTTACATCTATGACTCTTGATCTTTATCCTAGCTTTTCTATCTCCAGGGTTGTCTCCCTTTGTAATTTCTTTATTGTTGCTATTTCTACTTTTTAGATCATCAATAGTTTTGTTTAATTCCTTCATCTGTTTGGACATATGCTCCTGTATTTCTTTAAGGAATTATTTATGTCCTTCTTAAAGTCCTCTATCACCATCATGAAAAGTGATTTTAAAACCAAATCTTGCTTTTCAACTGTATTGGAATATCCAGTGTTTGCTGTGGTGGTAGAACTGGGTTCTGATGATTCCACATAGTCTTGGTTTCTCTGGCTTAGGTTCTTGAGCTTGCCTCTTGCCATCTTGTTATCTCTGATGTTAGCTGGTCTTGCTGTCTCTGTCCAGAACTTGTCACTCTTTTGGGCCTCTGAGCCTGTGAGCCTGTGATATTTGGAGTAAGCTCACCCCTGGCAGAACAGCACTCTACCTGCAGCTTTTGGGTCTGAGAACTGTGGAACAGCCCCATCTCTAGGCACAAATGGAGGTCAGAAGGCTCCTGTCCCTGGAAGTCTTGCAGCTCGTGAGCCCTGTACACTCCTATCAGGTCTTTCTTTGGACAATCAACTGAAAGAAAGTGGGTTCCCACCTGTGGGCTGTGGGCTTAGGACAAAGAGTGCTCCTGGTAGACCAGCTCTCTGCAAGCAGGTTATGTGTCCTATGTCTGTGGTATACCCCCAGCTTTGGGTGTTAAGAACACAGTCTTAATGGGACTTATAGTATAGCCATAGATAAGTGTGTCTATCAATACTCATCACAAAAGAGAGTGTTGTTGTTTTTGTTTTACAAATAAACATCATTAACAGACTACCACGTGGCTAAGATAAACAACTCAGGTGATAGCAGATGCTGGTGAGGAAATATAGATGGAGGAACACTCCTGCATTGTTGATTGGATTGTAGGCTGGGACAAAAACTCTGGAAATCAGTCTGGAGGTTCCTCAGAAAATTGGACATAGTACTACCTGCAAACCCAGCTATACCACTCCTGAACATATTCTCAAAATGTACTTCAACATTTAACAAGGATATATGCTCCACCAGCTCATGACACCCTTATTCATAATAGTCAGAAGCTGGAAAGAACCCAGATGTCCTTCAACAGAGGAATGGGTACAGAAAATATGGTACATTTACCCTATGGACTACTACTCAGCTGTTAAAAACAATTACTTCATGAAATTCTTAGGCAAATGGATGGAACTAGAAAATACCATCCTGTGTGAGGTAACCTAATCACAAAAGAACACACATTATATGTTCTCACTGGTAAGTAGATATTAGCCCAAAGCTTGGAATACTGAAGATACAATTTACAGACCACCTGAAGCTCAAGAATTAGAAAGACAAAAGTATGGAGTCTTCAGTACTTTTTAGAAGAGGGAACAAAATACTTATAGGAGAAAATATGGAGATAAAGTGTGGAGCAGAGACTGAAGGAAAGGCCATCCACAGACTGCCATATATGTGGATCCATCCCACATGCAGTCACCAATCCAGTCACTATTGGAGATGCTAAGAATTGTATGCTGACAGGAGCCTGATGTAGATGTCTCCTCAGAATCTCTGTCAGAGCCTGACAGATGCAGAGGGGGATGATCACAGCTTAACTTTAGACTGAGAATGTGATCTCCAATGAAGGAGTTAGAGAAGGAATGAGGTAACAATAAGAAGAACTCCATAGGAAGAACAACAATATCAACCAAGCAGACACTCCAGAGCTCCCAGGGCCTAAACCACCAGCCAAAGACTACACATGGAGTAACCTATTGCTCCAGATGCATATGTATCAGAGGATGGGCCTTGTCAGTCATCAATGGGAGGAGAGCACTTGTTCCTGTGAAAGTTTGATGCCCCAGTGTAAGGAAATGCCAAGGTGGAAGGTGAGAGGGAGGGTGTGGTTGGTTGTGGGGAGCACCCTCATGGAGGCAGATAGTGGAGGGATTGGATGGGGGTTTCCAGTGGGGAAATAAAGAAAATATCCAATAAAAGCAAAGGAAAAAATAGAAAATTAAGGAAATCCTGATTCACAAACCTCAATCTGATAACTTCACATTACTTTGTAGAAATGTACCATCCTGGGAGAGATATTGATATGAGGGGAGTGTAAACATTAGGAAAGCAGATTAAAGCCAAACTAGGTTTTGGAAATACAATGGGGATCTTGTGGATGTGAACGGAAAATGACTATGATTATATGCACAAAAACTATGTGAGGTCAAGAAGAAGAAAGTAAAAGCACAGATGAGGAAGCTGTGATGAATTTCCAACCCCAGCTGAGAAGCTCTTGATGTTAACTTATGATTGTTGAGTATAAGAGAGTCATTTTTCTTCAGAGATATGTGCCCTGACGGACTACCAGTGCCGTCTTGTGTTCAATTATAAAGGACCATTCACTGAATTTAACATCTAACATATAACTTGCTTACCACATCATATAGAAAAGCATTTCTCCATTTTTTTCACTCACATGTGTCCTAATTTTGAAGTACATTTATTAATCAGGAAATTTACGAAGTGTTTAAGAATTTTTTTACTATAGTATTTTAAATTCTGAGGTTATTTGTTTGCAACCTTCAATAAAATCTTGATTTTCAGCTCTAGAAATTACTATAAGTAAACCAGTATTTGAAAAATTTATGCAATTTGCATAACACAATAAAGAAACAACATTATTAAGTAAAATGCCTTAACAGAAATAGAAAAAGAGAAGTAGCTTGAAAGTTTGAATTCCAGTCTCCCAAAATACTACAGGGATTCTGCTGTTCAAGCTATCTCAAGGAAGAGAATGCAGGTATGCACACATTAAAACTTCTCATACACCTTGTTTATATCCATTTAACAATCAATGATAAAACCTAAAGAGCATGTCCTTGATGGGTTATCCCTCATTTATCTTCTGGTTAGAAATTAACAAAAGGAAAAAAAGTAGTGAGTGATGGATAAAACCTAAACAAAGCAAACCAAAGCAAGCCAAACAAAACAACAAATATGGTAAAACAACAAAAACAAACAAACAAACAAACAATAATACCACAATATTTCAGGAATAGAGTCTTTTCTGTTCCTGTTCCCTTCGAGAAAAGTGATTTTCAACAGTACTTAAAACAGTTTATTTCCTATTACCAAGACTATTTGTGATGTTGAGTTGATTTTTACAATTGTCTGGGTCTTTTATCTTTCAAAAATATGGTGTTCAAAGAAATTGGTAAGTTTTTGAAATTAAAATTTTATTGTTTCAATAGCTAATTATATGCTGTTTGTTTGAATCTTGTATCATATATTTGTTTTATAAATAGAGAGATGTGATTCATTGACTAAGAATGGCCAAGTCCCTGGCTCAATCTCTCCTGCAGTGAATAACAAAGTCTGACTATTTATGTTCAATTTAAATCCCAAAATTTCATAGTCTTTATTATCAATTTATTATCTGATCTTATTTTTTTCCCACAGACATTTTAAAATTATATTTGATCCTATCCATCTAAATATTATATTATATTTACTTTGGTATCAGACCCCCCAAAAACAATTTTTAAGCATTACTAAATGTTATTTCTTTCTTAATATGATCCAGCCCAGATTCATCTCAGATTCACTAGGTAACCCAGGCTATCCTTGGAATGCTGACTCTCCTACCTCTACATCCCAATTAATTATAGTGGTAGCATTTTATTCAATAATCAAACAGTATATAACTTACAGGAAATATACTTTACATATAGCAAGAAAACATCAAATAATTCAATATAATGAATAGAAAAAAGAATTAACATTGTTTTAAGAACAAGACAAAAATAAAGTTTTATAAGCTGGTATGGAAAACTCATGACATCGTACATAAACAAGCAAACACACACACACACACACACACACACCCATATTCATAAATGTTTGTTCATGTGCACATATGTGCACATACACATACACAAAGAATTATACAATATCAGATGATACACTGAAATTTTGAACTACTTAATCACTAAATATATGACATTAGTTTTTGCTACTGTGATCATATATGAATTAATAAGAAGAGGAATTGAAGTAGAATCAGGACATAAATACTCCTGGGGAATGAATGTATCTGTGTGCTCTGATATTACTGGGAACTTATTATTAAACTGATAGACTTCATTTGTCTTGTGATTAAAATCTTTTAACAGTTAATAGAAATGTACATGGATACCAAATGTATATAAATACTACTACAAAAACAATCCATTTTCATACAAATAAATAAACAGATACACATAAACATCAGGCAATTTTTTGTAAAGTTCAATTTAGAAAACTATGATTATCTTAAAACTTCCACATTATCACAAAACCAAAAGTCGTTTGAGACACTTGTTCTTCTCCTCATTCACATACAACAAACATTGCTATTCTCTTTGGTCTACACATTTTTAAAAGAATTTTCTATGCTACCTCATTTCTTCAAATCTGTTCTTTACAATCTGTCTTTTCTTCAGAGAAGTGAAGTTGTTCCCTATTTTCTTCATTGAAACTTACAGGGCATTTAAATTCATTTGTAGTGAAGTAATGTAACATTTAATATCCTGTGACTTCTATGAGAAATTACTGCATATGATTTTCCCTGTCTTTCTAATAGCATATTTTACATCTTTGTTTCTTAAGCTGTAGATCAAGGGATTCAACATAGGGATGATTAGAGTATAAAAGATGGAAGCCACTTTGTCATTGTCAAAGGAGTGAACGGTCTTAGGTTGCACATACATAAAAATCAAAGTCCCATAGAAGACAATGACCACTGTCAGATGGGACCCACAGGTGGAGAAAGCCTTCCGTCTGCCTTCAGCAGAGTTCATTCTGAGAATGGCTCTGAAGATGAGTAGATAGGAGCCAAGGATGACCAGAAGAGAAGAAATCAAGTTAATAGCAGATAAAATTAAAATTATCAGCTCAATTTTGTCTGTATTTGTGCAGAGCAGGGATATCAAGGGAAGGCCATCACAGTAGAAATGAGGGATAACATTGTAGCCACAGAAGGATGAAGAAAAGATATTTATGGTGACTATGAGAGAAATAAATACACTGTAAAGGTATGGGATTGCCACCAGTACCCAACATATAATTTGTGACATGATGACATTGTAAAGCAGAGGGTTACAGATAGCTACGTAGCGGTCATAAGACATCACAGAGAGAATAAACAGTTCACAAGCAATGAACAGAAGGAAAAAGGCTAATTGTGTAGCACAAAGATGAAAGGATATTGTATTTTTACTGACAACAAAATTTGCTAACATTTTTGGTCCAATAGCAGTAGAATAACCAAGATCTGTGATAGCCAGGTGTCTAAGAAAGAAGTACATGGGTGTTTGAAGCCTGGAATCTGCTGTAGTAAGGATGATCATCCCCAAGTTGCCAACCAGTGAGATCAGATAGATGATGAGAAACAGTCCAAATAATGGGGCCTGTAGCTCAGGGCGGTCAGTGATGCCCCTCAGGATAAATTCAGTCACTGGAGTGAGGTTTTGGCTCTCCATTTGGGTTTATTAAAAAACCTGTTATAAATAGAGCAGCACAGTTAAGATTTCAAATATATCATTTGTGGACTTTTCTTATTCAAAGTTGATTAAATATGTGTCCAAATATGTGAAAATAGTGTTTAAAATATATCTACTAATAAAGAGGTGTATATACACTTCTCTTTACTTCTGTACACACACATATGCAAACATGTATCTTTGAATAAACAAAGACATAGATATGAATCTTTGGTTCTCAACCAATGAATGTTTTATTCAGAGAAGATAAATTCTTGCTAACAATATACAGTGTCTCCAAAATGAATGTGAGCTGTTTCCCTTAATCTAATGATTTAGCAGTAATTAAAATGGAAAGCAAATTATCTTTCCATATCAAATGTATATCATGGTCAAAATCTAGACTAAACTTTTGTTACTTTCGTTATCTAGTAACATTGCTAGAGAGCAATATGTGTATATGCATAGATACATACATTTAATATTTTATCTGTTTTATTGTATATCATACATAAATAGATTACTTGCATTTATATATAAAATCTTCAAATTGAAGATAGAAAATGGATACACATGGATAAAATTTATTTTCATTTTATTTCTGAAAAGATCAAAATAAATTGTGACATTTAACAACTGTATAGTTCTAATAACATATAAAGTACATGGCAATAACAATACACAATACTGAAATATTTCACAGTACACAGAAGACTACTTTTATAGCTAGATCTAGAGAATCTTTAGATGTATAGATTGGAATATCCAGAATTATTGTAACAATCCTTCTTTGTTAGATGCAATTTCACTCATAGTATTTCACTTATAGCTGTCTTTATTTGCATTAACCAAAGTACTTCTTAGTATATCTATGCCATCATCTTGCATGCTACCCTGTGATATACAACTTTCTCTTTGGGAAAATAAGATGTGATGTATAACACATATTTAGCATGTATAATACCAAGAAGTCTCTATATTCACTTTGGAAAACCTGAAAGAGTGATAAGTGATCCAGGGATTCTTTGCTCTCATAACATAGTTCACAAAGATGATGCACACATTGATTTCAAATAGTCGCTTGTTATAATAACTTACCTGAGTAAGTGTTGTTCATATATTTGTGCATGTACATCCTACAAGATTGAATGTAGCTTCTTTGTTAGATCTGTAATGATGGGCAAATTAGGAGTTAGTAATGAAGAACTGGTAAATACAAGCTATCCCAGCCTGTAGATCTCTCAGGCAAGAGAAAATATTCATAGTTTGCTCTCCCTTTGAAGTATTTTTGGCATTACTATTTCTATAAAAAATTAAGTAAGTCTCTTGTATATAAAGTAATCTTTTCCTGTGAAGGTACGTTTTATCATGCAATTATTTATTGTCTCAAGTCAGACACATACATGTTAACGCTTCGAATATAGAAAAACATGAAGAAATTGAGGAAAGAAATTAAGAGAGTTCATTAAAATTGGCTTATATTCAAACTCTGAAAAGCTCCTGGAACTAGAAAATATCATCCTGAGTGAGGTAACTCAGACCCAAAGGACATGCATGGTATCTACTCACTAATAAGGAGACATTAGCTCCCCCTCCCCAAAAATACTACAGAATATCCAAGATACAGTCCACAGAACTCAAAAACGTTAACAAATTGAAGGGCCCAAGTGAGGATGCTTCAGTCTTACTTGGGAGAGTGAAGGAAGCAACCACAAGGTTGAAAACAGAGAGGGACCTGAGAGGGAAAGGGGACAGGGGTTGGAGGGAGAGAGGAACATGATCTCGTATTAGTTTTGGGGGGAAAGGGCTGAAGCCCAGAGAGCCAGCAGAAAGAATGGAAACAGACAACCTCAGGAGGTAGGGGATTGGGAGTACCCTTCAGAATGTACCAGAGACATGGGAGGTGAGAGTCGCTCAGGATTCAAAGAGAGGAACCCTAGATTAAATGCCCTACAGTGGGGAGAGGTAACTTTTGAGCCCATCTCCAGCAGAAAGAAAGGCCATCAAGTGAGGGATGGGGTTGTTATCCCACAGTCAAAACTCTGACCCATAATAGTTCCTGTCTGAAAGAACTGAAGAGATGGAAATGGAGAAGAGCCTGAGGAAAAGAAGGTCCCACAACAGGCACAAATTGAGATTCAGGTCAAGGAGAAACCTCAAGGCCTGACACTGTTACAAGGCTATGTAGAGCTTTAAAAAGGGAACCTATCATGTCTGCCCTCTGGAAGACCCAACAAGCAGCTGCAGGAGTCAGATGCAGATATTTGAACCAATCAGTGAACAGAAGCTCCTGACTCCTATGGTTGAAGTAGGGAAAAGACAGAAGAAGCTGAGGGGGAGGGCAAACTTGTAGTAGGACTAGAAGTCTCAATTAGCCTGGAACCCTGAAATCTCTTAAACACTGGATCACTAACCAAGAAGCATACACCAGCTGATATGACGACTGCAACACATATATTGCAGAGGACTGCCCGGCCAGGGTTCAGTGAGAGGCTATGTACCGTAACCCTCTAGAGAATGGAGGCCTCGGGGAGTTTAGAGGTCTGGTTGACTGCGTTGGGTGGGGACATTCTTGTGGAAGCAGGGGTGGTGCAGAGGAAGTATGGGATGTGGAAGAGTCGGAGGATAGACTGGGAGGAAAATAAAATCTGGAGTGTAAAAATAAATAAATAAATAAAATAAATAAAAGAGGTACTATATTACAAATAATATAATTATTAACAAAAGCATTTTCAGTATGTTTGGCAAGTTTTGTGAAAGATGTTTAATGCCTGACACTGTATTAACTTTTACCTGTGTTGTATATGCCACAAAACAAAACAAAAATGCAGTTCCACGGTATTTGCATTGATGTGAGTGGAGACACAAAGCATTTGTCCTGTTTAGCTAAAAGGAACTACTTCCAAACACACCATAGAACACAATAAAAAGTGGAACATAGAGTGAAATAAATTGCTACACTAGAAGAAGAAGTGTCTAAGTATTTACAGTGCAACAGAGAGAAAAATCACAGGAAAAAAAACAATTATTACTTTTGTAAACAGAAGTATTCAAAAAACTATGAAAATATTTTTAATAAAACTAGAAATAAATTGTTTTCCATTGGTAATCATGGTAGAAGCTGCAGTCTCTGAGAATATAGCAACACAACCTCCAAGTTTTGAAGGTTCTGGGTAAAAGTGAATATATATAATTCGTACTTTACTTACTTATGAGGTTTTTATAACATGTGGTTTCCTGATTTTTCCATTTAACATTATAAACTTCAGATGGTTAATATGTAAAAACATCAATTATTGCTTAACTGACACCACCAAGTCTTGGTTCTTTTTTATTGGTTTGCTTTGCCATGGTAAAGCAGTAAAAAGTGAAATACACTGACTGTCAATTTTCTCATAAGAAAGGAAAGACAAAAAGTTTCCTTTGAATAGTTTTAGAACTCAATGAAAAATTATTTCTTTTATAGATTAATATGCTCACTAAATTCTGGTATGTTACTCTTCCAAACTACACTCTCAGAAAAATTAGTGTTTCTTAATACAAATTAAGGAATCCTCCCTTTGTCATAAGATATAATTAGGTGTCTCTTGATGCTCATTAATGGTTTTACAACCACTGTGGGATGCAACTACAGTTGCTTCATTAAAATAATCAGGAAGTGACTCAGGGAGATCTCTTCACAGGTAAACTGCTTGGTACACAGACTTGAGTGTGAAGAGGAGAACATCTCAGTGTAAGGTGAGAATGGACTCATGCACAATTCCCCTGATCTCTGTATATGTGTACACACACACACACACACACACACATACACACACACACATACCACACACCACACACCACACACACACACACACACATACCACACTCACACACACACACACACACACATACACACACACACACACACACACACACACACACACACACACACACACACACACACACACACCACACACACACACACACACACACACACACACACACAAATAAGTAAATGGTAAAAATATAAATGGATCAAAAGGAAAACACAGCTGTGACATATCAGTATGAAGATTTTACATTAGGTTAAGTAGGGAGAATGGACTTTCATATAATATTTTATAAATACATGTCATACATGACATAAAATATAGATATATGTTATCACATATTGTCTTAATTCTCCTCTGTCTTTGCTGTCAGTAACTGGATACTTATTTAATCTTTTCTAGAAGTTCCACAACTTTGGGTTTAGCATAATTTTGTAGGGGATCCTTAATAAATCTGAGGCAAATAAAACTAAGGATGGTACAGACAGCATAGTGCACACTTACCATCTATTTTCTAAAATTCTGTTCTTTAAACAAACTCATGTCGTTAATTTCCTATTTCTTCTCATCTCAGCACTTCACTAGTTATAAAATTAAGTGTATGCTACTCAGACAATATGGATTACTAAAAAGAATAGAAAATGAATCAGAAATGATTACCTCCAAATGGTGAGACACTAACAAAAGTTGCCCCCCCACATACATATGATGAAATGACAGGACTCCGTGTGCAGCCTTGTTACCTCTTATGAAAATGCTGTCTTCATTTCCCAATGTGGTTGTTAGCAAGGGTTTTTGAGATCTCTTTATGTATACATGTTAAATCAAGGACACTCTCCCTGAGGAGAGTTGGGTATGTTAATTACAGACAAAATTTTAGAAAGTCTAATGAAGTGATGGCTGGAGGTTAGAACTTTCAGGATCAATTTGTATTCAGCTGTGATTTAATTATTTGTTGTATAATTCAATATTCTTACTTACAAGTACTTGTCAAAAATATTGAAGCCTGGTTCTCATAGGTAAGTGTGTACTCTCTTGTTTTATATAGCATAACTTGACATGAAGTAAAGAAAATTAATCATCAACAAGGTGAATATACAAATAGTAATTCAACTTTAAAAATGCAAAGTATTGTACTAGAGATGAACATGGAGAACATCATACTGAATTAAATAATCCTCAATTATACAAGGATAAATAGAGTAAACTTCCAGTTCCATGAGCTACATGAAACTGTCTAATTTAATCAGAATATGAAATGGTTGGTATAAGTAGCAATAGCTTGGAAAGATAAACATCAAATCCCCATTAAATTCTTCAGTACTTGTTTATTTCCTGACTTTAGTGGGATGGCTTCAAGTTTCTCTCCATTTAGATTGATGTTCGTTACTGTTTTGTTGGATATTGCTTTTACTATGTTTAGCTATGGGCCTTGAATTCCTGATTTTTCAAAGACTTAATATGAAGGCATGTTGAATTTTTATCAAAACCTTTCTCAGCATCTAATAAGATGATAATGTGTTTTGTTTTGTTATTTACTTTGAGTTTGTTTATACAGTGGATTACAATGAGGATTTCCATTTTGAACTATCCCTGCATCCCTGGGATGAAAGTCTACTTGATCATGATGAGTGATCGTTGATGTTTTCTGGGATTTGGTTTGCAAGAATTTTATTGAGTATTTTTGCGTCGATATTCATAAGGGAAATTGGTCTGAAATTCTCTCTCTCTCTCTCTCTCTTCTTTTTTTTTTTTTTTGGTTGGGTTTTGTGTGGTTTAGGTGTCAGTGTAATTGTGGCTTCATAGAATGAATTGGGTAGTGTTCCTTCTGTTTCTATTTTGTTAAATAGTTGGCAGAATATTGGTTTTACATCTTCAATGAAGATCTAATAGAATTCTTCACTAAACCTTTCTGGTCCTGGGCATTTTTTTTGGCTGGGAGACTTCTTTTATTTCTTTAGGAATTATGGGAATGTTTACATGGTTTATCTGACACTAGTTTAATGTTGGTACCTGATATCTGTTTGGAAAATTGTTCATTTCATCCAGATTTTCCAGTCTGTTGAGTAGTAGGAGCTGATAATTTTTTTTTGTATTTCCTCAGTTTCTGTTTTTGTGTCACCTTTTTATTTCTGATTTTGATAATTTGGATACTGTCTCTGTGCCCTCTGGTTAGTCTGGCTAAGGGTTTATCGATCTCTTTGATTTTCTCAAAGAACCAGCTCCTTGTTTTGTTGATTCTTTGAATAGTTTTTTTTTTTTTCTAATTGGCTGATTTCAGCCCTGAGTTTGATTATTTCCTCCTTTCTACTCCTCATGGATGTATTCGCTTCTTTTTGTTAGAGCTTTCAGGTGTGCTGTCAAGCGGCTACTGTATGCACTCCAGTTTCCTTTTGGAGGCACTCAAAGCTATGATTTTTGCTCTTAGCACACCTTTCATTGTTTCCCAAACATTTGGGTATGTTGTGCCTTAATTTTCATACTCGTCCTACCTACTCAATGTAGTACTTAAAGTCCTAGCCAGGGCATTGGGAAAACAAAAGGAGGTTAAATTGATACAAATTGGAAAGGAAGAAGCCAAAATATCATTTTTGTAGATGAAATGAGAGTATGCTTAAGTGACCACAAGAATTTTACCAAAGAAATCCTACAGCTGATAAACAACTTCAGGAAAGTGACTGGATGTAAAATTAACTCAAACAAATCAGCAGCCTTTCTCTACTAAACAGATATACAGGCTGAGAAAGAATCAAGGGAAATAACCTTCACAATAACCACAAATAATATAAAATACCTCAATGTGACATTAACCAAGAAGTGAAAAATCTGTCTGACAAGAACTTCAAGTCTCTGAAGAAAGAAATTAAAGACTGCAGAAGATGGAAGGATCTCTTATGTTTACAGATTGGCAGGATTAATATTGTAAAAATAGCCATTTTGACAAAGGCAATATACATATTCAATGATATCCCCTTCAAAATTCCAACCCAGTTCTTCATGGAGTTAGAAAGAGCAATTTGCAAATTCCTTTAGAGCAACAACAACAACAACAACAACAACAACAACAACAACAACAACAACAAAACAAGATAGGGAATACTATCTTCAGCAATACAAGAACTTCTGTGGGAATCACCATCCCTACATCTTAAGTTGTATTACAGAGTAAAAGTGATTTTAAAAAGTGATAAAAACTGTATAGTATTGGTACAGAGACAGGCAGGTGGATCAATGGAATATAATTCAAGACCCAGAAACAAACCCACACACCTATAGTCACTTGTTTTGACAAAGGGGCTAAAATCATCCACTGGAAAAAATAGTCTTTTTTTTTTTTCAAGTAACTTTTTTTGAATATTTTTTATTTACATCTCAAATGTTATTCTGATTCCTGGTTTCCTATCCATAAGCCCCCTATCCAAACCCCAACCCCTTCTTCTTTAAGAGTGTTCCCCTTTCCCAACCACTTCCCTTTCTTACCTCCCCACCCTGACATTCCCCTACACTGGTGGCCCAGCCTTGGCAGGACCAAGGACTTCTCCTCCCATTGGTGCCCAACAAGGCCTTCCTCTGCTACATGTACAGCCGGGGCTATGGGTCTGTCCATGTGTAATCTTTGGGTAGTGTTTTAGTCCCTGGGAGCTCTGGCTGGTTGGTATATTTATTCTTATGGGGTTGCAAGGCCCTTCAGCTCCTTCAATCCCTTTTTCTTATTCCTCCAACAGAGACTCTGTTTTCAGTTCAGTGGTTTGCTGCTAGCTTTTGCCTACGTATTTGTGACATGCTCTGGCTGAGCCTCTCAGGAGACAACTATATCAGCCTCCTGTCAGTATCCACTTCTTGGCTTCATCAATATTGTCTAGTTTTGGTGGCTGTATATATATATATATGGGCTGGATCCCCATGAGGACAGGGTATGAATGACTATTCCTTCAGTCTCTGCTCCAAGCTTTGTCTCCATATCCCTTCCTATGAATATTTTTGTTACTCCTTTAAAGAGGACTGAAGCATCCACACTTCGGTCATCCTTCTTCTTGAGATTCATGTGGTCTGTAGATGGTGTCTTGGGTAATTAAACCTTTTGGGTTAATATCCACTTATCAGTGAGTGCATATCATGTGTGTTATTTTGTAATTGTGTTACCTCAATCAGGATGATATTTTCTAGTTCAATCCATTTGCCTATGAATTTCACAATGTTGTTGTTTTTGATAGCTGACTAGTACTCCATTGTGTAGATTTATCACATTTTCTGTACCCATTCTTCTGTTGAAGGGCATCTAGGCCCTTCCCTCTTCTGGCTCTCATAAATAAGACTGCTATGAACATAGTGGAGCATGTGTCTTGGTTGTATGTTGGAGCATCATTTGGCTATATACCCAGGAGTGGTATAGCTGGGTCCTCAGGTAGTGCAATGTCCAATTTTCTGAGGAACCTCCAGAGTGATTTCCAGACTGATTGTAGCAGCTTGCAATTCAACCAACAATGGAAGAGTGTTTCTCTTTCTCCACAACTTCCCCAGCATGTGTTGTCACCTGAGTTTTTGATATTTGCCATTCTGACTGCTGTGAGGTGGAATCTCAGGGTTGCTATGATTCGCATTTCCCTGATGACTAAAGATGTTGAACACTTTTTTTGGTACTTCTCA
Organism: Rattus rattus; assembly: GCF_011064425.1. Lineage (NCBI taxonomy): Eukaryota > Metazoa > Chordata > Mammalia > Rodentia > Muridae > Rattus > Rattus rattus. Next base: position 242,014,319 of record NC_046154.1, read on the forward strand.
GACATTAGATATTCCTCAACTGAGAATTCTTTGTTAAGCTCTGTACCTCATTTTTTAATAGGGTTACTTGATTCTCTGGAGTCTTAAATATCTTTAGTTCTTTGTATAAATCAGATATTAGCCCTTTATGAAGTGTAGGATTGGTTAAGATGTTTTCCAAATCTGTTGGTTGCCTTTTGTCCTAATGACAGTGTCCTTTGCATTACAGAAGCTTTGCAGTTTTATGAGGTCCCACTTTTTGATTCTTGACCTTAGAGCATACATCTTTGGAGTTTTGTTAAGTAAAATTTCCCCAGTGCCCATGTGTCTAAGGCTCTTCCCCAATTTTTCTTATATTAGTTTGAGTGTGTCTAGTTTTATGTGGAGGTCTTTGATCCACTTGGACTAAAGCTTTGTAAACGGAACTAAGAATGGGTTGATTTACATTCTTCTACATGCTGAACCATGGGTGAAACAGTATCAATGTCGAAATGCTATCTTTTTTTTCCACTGGATGGTTTTAGCTCCTCTGTAAAAGATCTAGTGACCAGAGGTGTGTTGGTTCCTTTCTGGGTCTTCAGTTCTATTCCATTGATCTATCTGCCTGATTCTCTACCAATACTATACAGTTTTTATCACTATTGCTCTGTCATACTGCTTAAGGTCAAGGATGCTGATTTCCCCAGAAGTTCTTTTATTGTTGAGAATACTTTTTGCTATCCTGTTTTTTTGTTTTGTTTTGTTTTTTTGTTTTTTTGTTTTTTTTTTTGTTATTCCAAATGAGTTAGAAAATTGCTCTTTCTAACTCTATCAAGAACTGAGTTGGAATTTTGCTGGGTGGGGATTGCATTTGAACCTGTAGATTGCTTTTGGCCAAATGGCCATTTTTACTATATTAATCCTGCCAATCCATGAGCATGGGAGGTATTTCCATCTTCTGAGATCTTCTTGAATTTCTTTCTTCAGAGACTTGAAGTTTTTGTCATACAGTTCTTTCTCTTGCTTGGTTAGATTCACACTGAGGTATTTTATGTTATTTGTGTCTACAGTGAAGGATGTCATTTCCCTAATTTCTTTCTTAGCCAGCTTATTCTTTTAGTAGAGGAAGGCTACTACTGATTTGCTTAATTTTATACCATGCCAGTCGGCTGAAGTTGTTTATCAAGCTTAGTAGTTCTCTGGTGGAACGTTTGGGGTCATTTACATATACTATCATGTCATCTACAAATAGTGATATTTTGACTTCTTCCTTTCAAATTTGTATTCCTTTGACCTCCTTTTGTTGTCTGAGTGCTTTCACTAGGACTTTGAGTACTATATTGAATAAGTAGGAAGAGAATGGGCAGCCTTGTCTAGTCCCTGATTTTAATAGGATTGCTTCAAGTTTCTCTCCATTTAGTTTGATGTCGGCTACTAGTTTGATGTATATTGCTTTTACTGTGTTTATGTATGGGCCTCGAATTCCTGATCTTTCCAAGTCTTTTAACATGAAGGGATGTTGAATTTTGTCAAATGCTTTCTCAGCATCTAATGAGAGGAACATGTGGTTTTCTCTTTGAGTTCATTTACATAGTGGATTATGTTGATGGATTTCCGTATATTGAACCATCCCTGCATCTTTGGGATCAAGCCAACTTGATCATGATGGATGATCATTTTGATGTTTTCCTGAATTCGGTTTGTGAGAATTTTATTGCATATTTTAGAGTCAATATTCATAAGGGAAATTGGTCTGAAGTTCTCTTTCTTTTTTGGGAATTTGTATGGTTTATGTATAAGCATAATTTGGCTCAGTTAATGGTGCTGGTTCAACTTTCAGTCAGCATTTAGAAAAAATGCAAATAGACCAATTTTTATTGCCCAGTACAAAGCTCAAGTCCAAGTAGGTCAAGGACCTCCACATAAAACCATATTCACAAAAACTAGCAGAAAAGAACGTGGGGAGAATGGTGCAAACACATGGCCATAGGGAAAATTTTCTGAATAGAACAGTAATGGCTTATGCTCTAAGATCAAAAATCTACAAACGGGATCTCAAAAAATTACAAAATTTCTGTAAGCAAAGGACACTATCAATAGGACAAAATGACAACCAAGAGATTGGGAAAAGATCCTTACCAATCCTACATCTGATACATGGCTAATATCCAATATATACAAATATCCAATATATACATTTATATACATATAATGTTTATATACATATAAATGTTTCCCACTTGCCCCCTCTCTCTGTTACCCCTGTTATGATATAAATTCAGCCTTGGGAAGAAATAAAGTTGTTGCCTTGAGCAGAATCTTGTCTTGGCGTCCTTCTTCATGTCTTTTGTCCCCCATTCTCTTCCAGGTACCCTCAGCACCCTCATTGACAAATGGCGCCTAGCGTGCAGCTGTTTGGAGGTCTCCTGGAGGAGAATGTAGTCCTCAGTGAATAGACAGGCCTGTCTTCCTTCTTTGTCGGAGCATTTGCTCCCCAACTCAGAGCTTTGCTCTCCTGCTTCTGGCAACTGTGGACCGCCTGACGCTTGGTGTGTTTCTCCCCAGAGGACGCAGATCTCAGTGGTAAGTGAAGGGACAAGCATTCTACAGTCAGCTTTTGTGACAGGACTCAGGGAGTTTCTCAGGATGTGAAGAATAGGGTTAAGAAAAAAAGACTTAAAGGAATTCTTATACTTTGTAGGAAATATTTGTTCATAGTTCCCCTAGGAGGAAGCAATTGATACAAACGATAGTGCAGAGTTAATGATTGTTTTATGGGCCAGTTAACCCTGTTGCTGAAGTCTGCCCTCTGTAATGAATAAAAATTGTGTGCTTTTTGGGTTCAAGGTTGCTTCTCCCTGCGTGGAAGAGCAACCCCACGTATTTGGATTAAAAACCTTATACTCTCATGCTATTGCAGTGATCACTTTGTCAATCTGTGATCTGTGGGTGGCACTCCTGACGTAAGGCCACTATGGGGTCTTACAACATTTTGATGCATCAGCTGGGAACTGTGTTCCCCCCAGACCACAAATGGAGAAAAGGTCGGAGGTAAGCTTGAGCAAATCTGTGTTTTGTGTTCTGTGTTACTTTCTGTTTCATCTCTGTGTCATGTTGTCTTGTCTTTATTTCATGTTGTCTTGTGTTGTCCACGTCTGCTGTCTGAACAGTTTGGGTCCCTTTAGAGGGGGGATAAAGTCCCCCCCCCAGAGAGGGCTTAGAGTTTCCTCTGTGGTTGCTGTGGATCCTATGAGGGGTTTACGGCTGTGACAGGCAGATGTGCTAGTTGTCACAGCCCACAGGCCCTAAAGGATGCTCTAGGAGGAGAAAGGAATCTAGAGGACACTCTGGAATCCCGTTGGGAGGTGGGATCAGATGGTCCGCCTCATCCCAGAAGCAGCTATGTTTAAGCTGCAATTTGGGCCATGTACTGAAGGTATCAGGCATCTGTGGAAATTGCTTATAGGATGCCTTGTCTTGGTCTTGTTTGTCTAGTTTGTTTTCTGTGGTATTGTTGAGTGTCTTTTGGCTTTTGTTTTGTTTTTGGACTTGGATTGAGGACTGTTTTTGAAATCATGGAACTGTTTGTTTTGTTTGTCAAGCAGTTTTACTTGGCCCTCTTGGTGCTTAACTTGGAAATAATTTGCTTGAGAAAAATTGTTTTCTTCCATGGAGTTTTGTCTTTCTCTCTTGAGCCTCCTCCTCAAGGAGAGATGCCCCTCCTTTTGATCCCCTTGCCCAGTCTAGCAGATGTTAACAGTTTATCACACATGTATATGAAGGACTCCAGGTTAGTGAGTGATCACTGTCTGAAGCAGGTATTAACAAGAACCTGAAAGCTTTGCCTTGGATCCTGAAGAAAGGATCTCCCTGTTGCTTAGACATTCACAGTTTCTAAGAAAGGGACAGCACAGAGTGAGGAAGTATAGGGCTAAGGGTGACAGGCAAGCAGGCCTGCTAGCAAGCCAGCTGCAGGCTGCACACAGGCAGCAGAGCAGCTCAGGTCAAGTCATCCATCGTAAGAGGAGTTTCAAGGTGATAAGACCAGCTGGGGCTGACACTTTAACAGCAAAAAGATTGTGGAGAGTTAGTGATTATTTTAAAGACTATTATGAGACTTTTGGCCCTGAAAAAAAATTCCAGTCGCTGCCTTCAGTGACAAGACCTTCAATACTTGCTCACAGAAGGAGAGCTTTCGTTAAGAGAAGTTCTTTAAAGGAGCCTGCCTTATCTTCTGGCCCTATTCCAAGAGAGGAGTTGATCTCCAGCATGATGTCACCTGCCCTGTTAGTCATCATTGACACGGAGAGTGCCTCTGATCCTATTCCTGCAGCAGTCAGTTCCTGCCCCTGTGGTCAAAATGCTCTAGGTTGGGGGGCAGGGGAGCCCCTAAAGTAGTTTCAGAAAGAGTTTGCAGCAGTCTGCGAGTAACTTTGTTTGTCAGACAGAATCTGGAACAGGCTTTGGCTATGTTTACGCTAGGATTATAACAGGAGAAAGTCTTAGCATGGGCTCTTCAGCTTACTTCAACTGGAGGCTGTGGCCAAGGTCAGGATCAATGTTTTCTTTTCCATGGTCCTCTAACCCAATGAAAACAGGTTGGTGAAGGACTGCTACTGAAGTCCTGGAATTGAGAGGCACAGGGAGGGCAGTAGTTCTATTAATGGTCATTATTCCAGTGTTACCAATCTCTTTATTGGATATAAGGGGCAGGAAGCCCTGGTCTACTGTGCACCCCTTCCTCAGGAATAGCAACAGAAAGAGTCCTTATAACCAGTTATCTCTAACTTCAGCTTACTCTCTGATACTCGAGACTTTAATCGGATCACACTCCCCCAACCCCCCAAACCCCCCACCCCCCGGGCAAGCCTACTTTCAACACTCTAGAGACTCAGATGCTCTTTTCTCCTGGTCTTTTGGCTCAAGGTCGCCAAGCATGTCTGACAGCCTGGAAGAAACTTTCTCTCTAAAGCAGATGAGCCATACAATTCTTTTGTCAGCCGTTTGGCACCTAGCACCCAGGTCCTAACCATCTCTCCATCCTTTCGTTATTAGTTCTTACTGGCAGCCTAGCATTGTTTAGGGGCTGGGTCTCTTGAGAGGCAGAGCCACTGAGCTGACACTGAAGGGAGGTACTCCTTAAAGGAGAATCTAAGTTTAGAGAGACAGCCGGTAACAGACTCCAGCTGCCCCTCTGCTTGTCTTTTTGTTTCACAGGCACAAAGCTTGCACTCGTTTTTGCACTGGCCTTTTCCTCCCAAGAAAGTTTCCTTGTTTAGCTGTGTGACTGAATGCTCTTTGTCATGTGATCTGGTTATTCCACCAGCTCTCAATAGGCCAACCCTTTCTTTTTTTTTTTTTTTTTTTTTTTGGTTTTTTTTTTCGGAGCTGGGGACCGAACCCAGGGCCTTGCGCTTCCTAGGCAAGCGCTCTGCCCCTGAGCTAAATCCCCAACCCCATCAACCCTAACTTTCTTACCTGGCCCCTTTCCTATGTTCTTAAGAATTTTATTACCTAATACACTGCGCTGTTTGACTTATAATATCTCCAGTCCTAACTAATATGCATGTCCCAGATTCCCGTTGTGAAGGTTCTAATTCTAAAACAAGGGGATGGTGTATCCACCTAAATGTTAAATTTACCTCCATGGGTTGAAACCAGGATTGGACACGTGAATATACTTGGGGCCTTAGAATGATTCAATCAGGTGCCAATACAGGGATTATATTTACCATAAAATTGTTAAAAGAGCCTGTACATTTCTACTCCTGGCTTCTGGGCACTCATGCCAAGAAGGAGCCCATGGAGGCACTGAACACGGCACAGGGCACACATGGTTTAGTCTACAGCCTGCACTCCACTGACAGGAGCTTCTTTCTCAAAGAACTGCACCGCTTCGAGTCCATTGCCTTCGCACAAGGAGAATCAAAAGCTCTACCACCCACTCCAAGACAGCTGAAGTATGTATTCTTCCACAATGAGATACCTTTCATAGGCTTTGGCTTTTTGGATAACGCAATTATGATTGTTGCAGGAACCCAAATTGAATTGTCTATTGGAATTATTTTGAGAATTTCAACAATGGCCGTCAACATGTTATCTTTTCCTTCTATGTATCAACATATTATTTAACTTTCAGTCATTGATACTGTACTATACTGACTTGGGGTTTGCTTATTTCTTACATAACATGCAAGGGGTACCTATTCATGTCTTTATTTTTTTCCTGATGGTTATAATTCAATGCTGAGGTTTCTCCAAATTATTTAAGATATTTGATATCAGTTAAAATGGTAATTCTCTGCCTGGTGGCATCCCTTCTGTGATATTTCATGGTAAACATTTACAATCATACAAATTCATTCAATTTTTAACTTCCACATCTATCCAAAATGCAGCAGTGTTTTAAGTTTATCTGATTATCTTAATTTTGGCCCACACTTTCTTTAAGAGTCAGAGTTAATCAGAAAGAACAATTGTCTGGACCCCTTTTACCTAAACCATACATGCTAACAAGTGTACTTCTTTCTGATTGGCTTTTTACCTTTAATTTCCCAACTTAGAGCAATCACAGTGAATTCTAGTTTGTGAGAGAAAGGAAGTGCTTGGATACTTCCTGTGTCTTAGAATATGGTTAAAGAGAGCATGAAAAAAGTCAGAGAAGGCATAAAAAAGAGAAAAGGAGAAAGAGAAAAAGCTGAGAACTGATATCAAAATTGGTTCTCCAACTCTGCTTGGTTGTCCACCCTGCTCCCCTCTCTGTTGGTTCCCTAGTAGGCCCTCTTTTGCTCATATCTTTTGGCCCTTCAGCATTTAATCACTTAACCAGCTTTGTTAAACAACAGGTAGATAATGGGACAGCAAAACCTATTCAGTTATATTATCATAGGCTAGCTATGGAGGATGCCTTTGCTGAGGGCCAAGCTCACCTACACATCTTCTCCCAACCCAGGCAAGGACATTTTTGTCCTTCATCCAAATGAGGCCAACATTCTTTTCTGCCTGCTGTCCTGATGTCTTTGCTGAAACATCACTAATTGTCACCCCTCTGTGCTGAGCTGGACAGTCAATGACGGGTAAGAGAGTGATATATTCCCAAATAAAGGGCCTCAGACAGGAGGGCTGCCATTAGCTGCTGCCTTATCCCATGATGGACCCTGGCCACAAGATTCTCTTGGCCATGTGACAAATATCATTCCAACCTAAGACAGGCACAGTTCCCAAGGGGCTCATTCCAGGACAGCACGGCCATTTGGTCACCTTTTCATTTGACTATAAGGAAGGGGGAGATGTTGGGAGCAATATTGTGGTTAGTTAAGTATGACTGGGTTCATGGAAAATCCCCAGCCAGCTGCAGAAGACTAATACAGATCTGGTGATCAAGATAAATAATGATATGATAAAGTTGTGACCTTGCTGAGAAAAACATCTGATGTCAAGATACCCAATGCGATGACCTGTAACCTTTCTAAAAAACCAACATCCTACTGACTAATATGACAAACCTGTAACCTTTCTGAAAAATCAACATCCTGTTGACATCAGCTGACCCCACGAATACTGTGTCCTTGGCCTGCATAAATGTTTCCCACTTGCCTGCTCTCTCTGTTACCCCTATTATGGTATAAATTCAGCCTTGGGAAAAAAAATAAAGTTGTCGCCTTGATCAGTCTCTTGTCTTGGCATCCTTCTTCACGTCTTTTGTCCCCCATTCTCTTCCAGGTACCCTCATTGACACATCACTAGTTCAGGCTCCAAAAGGCCATTGGAACTACTGCTAATTTATCTCAGCTTAGTAAGAGATACTAATATATCTGCAAGCCACAAATTCTTTGGTTCCAACTACCTGGTAAAAACAGGGCTCTAGAAGTCCAATAGTGGCTGACCTATTGCAGGTTCCTGCCACAGACGCTGCCCACTCTCTCAGCAACTGCTCCCTGGTAGTTACAGTATAAATCCCCAACTACCAAGTAAAATCAAAACTCAACAAACTATAACACAACAGTTAGATTTATATGCTAAATTTTTAATTCACAATACATCCACATTATAAACTTACAACCAATTGATAAGGATCTAAGCCACCTACCTAGATAAGATACATTTACCTACAGAAATCCATCTCAGCTACCTTGGCAATTCAAGACCACACGAATCTGGGTTATTTTTCCCTGTTTCTATCTTGATTCTTCCTCTCTTCTCCTTTTCTCCTGCCTTACAAATCTTTGTCTCCACCTTATTTTATTTACTGTCCAATCAGGTCCTTGATGTAACTTCTCTGCCTTTACCTGCATAATGATATCAACCTACAAATATGTGGAGCAGAGACTGAAAGAATGTCCATCGAGCAACTGCCCCACTTGGGAATCCATCCCATATACAAATACCAAACCCAGACAACATTGCAGATGCCAAGAAGTGTATGCTGACAGAAGGCTGATATAGCTGTCTCCTGAGAGCCTCTGCCAAAGCCTCAAAAGTGCAAAGGTAGACACTTACAGCCAATCATTGAACTGAGAACAAGGTCCCCAATGGAAGAGTTAAAGACTTAAGTAGCTGAATGGGTTTCCAACCCCATAAGGAGAAAAACAATATCAACCAACCAGACTGCCCAGAGTTCCCAGGGACTAAACCACCATACCCAGAGTACACAGGGATGGATCTATGGCTCCATCACATATGTAGCAGAGGATGATCTTTTTGATCAACAATGGGGGCTTGGTCCTGTCAAGGCTTGATGCCCCAGTGTAGGGGAATGTCAGGGCCAGGGAGGAGGGAGGGAGTGGTGGGTGGCTGAGAGAGCACCCTCATAGAATCAGTGGAAAGGGGGATGGGTTTGCCAGTTTCTGGAGAGGAAACCGGGAAAGGGGATAACATTTAAAATATAAATAAAAAATAGCCAATAAAAGAAAAAGAGTAAATTCTTCAGTACTGAAGAAAAGCTTTAGCTTGCTATCAACAACAATATATCTCATTTGTTTGCTTTAATGACATACATGTCATATGAAGATCAATAAAATAAATTTAAAGGAGAACAAAGTTCCAACACACAGCACAACAGGTGTAGATTTTAAAAATTTCACACTAATTCAAAATGAAGTCTTTCCCATGAAGTATCCAGACTTACAATATATACAAAGATGGGACATTGATTACCATGTACATAGGATATAAGGAATAAAGAACAATTATCTTTGGCTGCTTCATTAAGAGATTAGTTCTAGAAACAGATGATAGTAGTAGTGCAATTCAGTAATTATAATTAATTGATCATTGTAATACAGCATACTTTATATATGCAAATTTATGTAAGCAAACAGATTGAAGTTACAGAAAATATCATTTTATAATTCTAATATTAATATAACATTTCCCAGAATTGTTTGTGGTCATATTTCACCCCTATCACTTTTATATGTATGAACGAATTTTGTTTATGACATGAAATTAAATCTAGTTCCCTCAATTGGCTTATAATAGTATTTTCAAAATAATTTTAAATTTGATTTGTTCTACCCCATAGAATGAACAGCAATATTAACTAAGCAGACCTCGCCCCAGAGCTCCAGGGACTAAGCTACCAACCAAAGAATACACATGGAGGAACTCATGGCTGCAGATGCATATGTACCAGAGGATGGCCTTATCTGGCATCAAAGGGAGAGGAAGACTTTGGTCCCATGAAGGCTCAATACACCAGTGTAGGTGAATGCAAGGGCAGTGGGGTGGGAGAGCATCTCATGGAATCTTGGGGGATAGGAAGAGGGAGGGAATGGGGGTGTTGGAGAGGAAACTTGGAAGGGGAATAATGTTTGAAATGTAAATAAACAAAATTAACAAAAATTTAAATCAAATCGATTTGTGCAAAGTATCTATACTCTGTGAACCTTAATGCCCTTCTTAAATTGTTGATGTCACTATGTATTCCCTTATATTAATATGAACTTAGTTTTCAAAACAGTATTACCTCATAGTGCAAGTGTATCATATAATGTTAAAAATTTGCAGGAAATTTTATTTTATATATTTGAGACTCACTGGTCATCCCTACTTAGCTTAGTAATTATAAATTTTAACATATCAAATTCTCTTATCAGGTACAGACATTTGTAGGTTGATGCCATTATGCAGGTGAAGGCAAACACAGGGTAAAATGAGGCCTGTCTTTGGACAAGAAGGAAGGGAGGCGAAAACAGAAGTTTTAGAAGGAGAGGGAGAGGCAGAAAAGAGAAGAACCAACATGGAGGCAGATGTAAATGATCCTCGCCATACATCTCTACATAGACACAGGTTGTTATGAATATTTCTTAAGGGTTGGATTTCTATATGTCAATTTATCTTATCTAGGTGGCAGTTTATATCTTCATCAATTGGTTGTGAGTTTATTGTGTGGATGTATTCTGGATTGAGGATTTCACATATAAATCTGATTGTTGTGTTGCAGTTTGTTGAGTCTTGATTTTACCGGAGAGCTGGAACCAGAGATTTTGCAGCTAACAGGGAGCTACCAGGAGAGATATTAACCAGAAATAAATTATGGATAGTTCCATGTGGCCCCCTGGGTGACACTAGAGTGGGTCAAAAGGGAACCAGGTGCCATGTGGCCCCAAGGATGCTGGCACTAGAGAATGCAAGATACCCCACAGTGTCATGTGGCCCTAGGGTGCCAGTGTTAGAACAGGGTAAAAGGTTCAGGTATTATTTAATATTTACTGCAACCAACTTCACTATCCTTCATGTTATTCATTATTATTTTTTTAGTGAACCATAGTTTATGTATTTTCTTGGAAGCTATTCTATCAGTGACTAAATGTTTTTAAAGAAAGCCATACTACATGGTAGTAGAGATATCATTCTGAAAAATCAATGCTTTTGCATAGTGAATGTATTGTTCAGTCTTTGTACATTTGTCTAGTCATCACTCCCTGATTTTTTTCCAAATATTAACTTATTAGGTATTTACAAGTTATGCTCCCAAACTACTACTCCAATTATTTTATTTTATTCTATTTATTCTTATGTGCCCTGGGCATGATTATTAAGGCAGATATCAAGCTTGGATGAGCTAAAAACCTGCCACTTTCCCCGCCCCTAACAGGTAATTAACACCACCAAGGGATCACCTTGAGCATTGCCAGTGTTAAACCAACACCAGAGGTAAATACATGTTTTCTTTTGTTTTTCCAATAAAATTTTCATTGGTGAAGCATACTTTTGTGGATTCATGCGGAAGTTACCAAGTTCTGCACTTATATCACTTTTATGAGTGAATAATAATATTGTCATTTTTATTAACTCTTTTTAAATTTGTATTAATGTGTGTGCGTATGTGTGTGTGTGTGCGTGTGCGTGCATGCTAACAACATTAGCAACAACTAAGATATAGTTTTAATTTTAAAAATCATTTGTTTATATGTAAATTTCCTGACTATTGGGATTAAATGCATGTGCCACCACTCGCAGTTGTTCTATCCTTTTTCATTAATATTTTCATTTATTTACTTAACACCGCACTATCCAGCTGTCTTCTCTTTCCCCCTCAAACAGTTTCTTCCCCATTACATTCTCCACTTCCTCTCTGAGAAGGGAGAGCTCCCTTGGTTATCCCCCTATTCTGAAACATCCAGTCTCTGCAAGACTAGGTGCATCTTCTTCCACTGAGGCAAGGGAGCCTAGTACGAGGAACAGGATCCACAGACAGTCAACAAATTTAGTGACAGCCCAGTTGATGTAAAACCCTTATAAAGACCAAACTTCAGATCTGCTACACATGTGTGGGAGTAGGGTTCGTCCAGTCCATCCAAGTTCTTTGTTTGCTGGTTATTCCCTGGGAGTTCCCAAGAGTCCAGATTATTTGACTCTGTCGGTCTTCCTGTGGAATTCCTCTTTGGTTCCCTCAATCATTTCCTCAACTGTTCCACAAGACTCCCTAAACCCCATCCTAATGTTTGGCTGTCGATCTCGATCTCTGCATGTTTCCATTGTTCACTGGTAGAGCCTCTCAGAGGACAGTTATACCAGGACCCTGTCTGAAAGCATAACAGAGTAGAGTTAATAGTGTCAGGGATCGGTTCTTGCGTATGGGACAGGTCTCAATTTGGGACAGTTATGGAGCAGAAATACATTCTTTCTCTATCTGTTGCTTTTATCTTTTACCATAAATGTCTACTATATCATTTCCACAGAAAAAACTTCATAGCACTGTGAGATTAAAGTTAATTATTCACAGCTGTCTTGAGTCATGTTTAAAACTTAAATGTTAAAGGCACCCATAATCCCATATGTATTCGCAAACATAATAAAGGGTGTTGTAACTGTTGCATTTTTATATCCACAGATAAAATTAGGCTGACTATGGCTGTGTAATCAAAGCAAGCAATCAGGTCATATCAGAGGAGTGGTTTCAAAGCAAGTTTAAGACTTTGGTGTACTCTGATATGAGATCCAATATTTGGATTTTTAGGGAGTTGCTTAAAATAATGGTGTTTTAGAAATGTACACTCAGCTTTTATTTTCCTCACTGAGAATCTTTCCTATGGCAATATATATTTAAGAGAACCATTGAGGGATGAAATGAAATTTTTAATATTTGAAAACCAGAAATATCATAAAGGACAAACTAATTTTATTTTGACTTGAAGGAGCTTTGGCAGTGTAATGAATGTGGGGTATGTTAGAAATTTTTCTGTCATAAATATAGTGAAAATGAACATTTGTATTTCATTAAAAAATGAAAACACAGATTTGAGTTGGTATCTGTAAGAGCCTTGTACAATGATCAGGAATATTGTTTTTAAAAAAATCTAATGAATTCACAGATTAGATGACCTACATAAGATAAGTATAAGCCTGGGAACCTAAATACCCTGCAATGAAATGGGGAGTGATCAAGAAACCTTAACCTTCCTTCATGATCATTAAATAATTAATGGTTGCTGGAGAAGTGAAAGATGTTTTCCTCAGTGGCACAGCCATTGGCAAGGTGCTCATGTTCATGCATTTGAATACATTTTTTACCATTTCCTTTTAAGCAGCATCAAGTAAGCTAATACATAAAGCTAAATAGATAAATGCACATAAGACAAATCAAAGTATGGAGGGTTATATCTGGGAAGAAGAGTATCACAGGATAAGGAGGAGAAGAGGAGGGAATAATAGTGTGACTGTAAAAATATATCATGCACCTGTATGAAAATGCTATTTTTTCATTGTATGTGATTACTATATTCTAATTTTCCAAATATTTATAAAATGCTAGTCAACATCAGAGAAGAGAGCATCCCTGTAGGGATTCCTATAACACAGTTTTAGATTGAATTTAAATTTAATAAACACAGTGTTTATTATGCTCTTTGCAATATGCAGTCATAGTCTATTATTAATCCTTGATGTAAAGAAAGGCTGAATCAGTAAGAGATCACATCCAAAGACCTTCTAGTCTTATATAATCCTGTCAGAATGCAGACACAACCTGGACTATAGTATGATCTAACTGTAATAATACAGGCATAAACACTTAGTTTTTACATTAAACCAAACAATGAAGGTAAGGTTAGGTTGGAGAAGAAAGCAGCTATATTTGGAAGTGACATCTAATTGAGGAGTAGACAAAGTAATATTGGAGAAAGATTTGAAGAACAAATCAAAACTAGGATATGCACAACTCCCACAGGAACAGTTCAGGAAAGAGAGGCCACTGAAGAGAAGAGAGAAAAGTGTGTGAATGGCAGTTTTACTGGGACAGTTTAAACACAGGTCAAGATAGAATAGGTTAGAGAATAAGGATGAGACTAAAGATTAGAATATATTGCCAAAGTTAGTGTGAGGCTAAGCAGAGAAACTCTGTCAGTAGCCAAGAGAAGCTGAATTGAATCAGTCAGCTTGGAAGATTATATTTTAGGGAGACTAGAAGCTTACTGGCCTAGGCATAGGGATAATTAAAACAGAGGAAGCAATTCTCTGGCCTTAGCCCAAAGCATGAATTTACACAATTTGAATATGTCTATCATCCTTTCATTTGAGGAAATAAAAGTGATATTTACACTTCAATAATATCTAAGTAGATTTTAAAACCTTTACTATAATACATGCAGAAGTGAATATGAGAGTATTAGCATATTATTAGTATCCTACTATCAATACTTATAGAAAGATGCATATAAATGTGATTATTGGATTGTAAATTAGGTAACTAGGTAGATAGATAGATGATAGATGAAAGATGGATACACAGATAGACAGTCATTGTAGAATTTCTGACATTTGTTCACAAACTCCAGGCATCTCATGGACTCTAAATAATATAGGTATAATAATCAGGGAAGTTTTCTATAGTCTCACAAAAGTGAATAGTTTGTTCTATCCACCCTATTTTAAGAATCCAAGTAGGAAAACAAGAAAATTGTTTCAGATATATCAGAAAGAGAAGGTATGAGATAAATAGATGTCTATACCACCAATATATTCAGAGAGGGCCAAATTTTGCTCTGATATTTGCATCTTGTATTGCTGATTCTGTTTTTGTGCTTTCTAATACTTGAATCACCAGTAATACCTCATTTATTTTTTCTTTGTGTTAAATTTTAGAATATGATTACTTAAAGAAGTTAAATGTTAAAAATATGCCAAATCTTTTTATAGAAATTTTTGACATGAATGTGCCAGAAAACGACTAAATGATTTAATATTCTCTTTCCTCCATTTTCTTTGAGTTTTAATGGTCATAATATAGTTACATTTTTAATTCCATTTCATCACTTTAAATACACCCTTAGAATCCTATGGGTGTATTTCAAATTCATAGTCTCCTTTTCATTAATAGTAGCTATGAACATATGGAGCATGTGACCATACGTGCATTAGATAAGCAGTTTATGTGTTCTTGAATGAGTGATTTCTCCTACTATTACTATTCCTTAGTTTTCTGAAGGTTTTTTGTATGGGGTTACGGTCTCCTGGGTTTTCCTGTATATATTTATTCTGCCTTGGTTTTCTCCTTATGAAGTTCTTCTGTAGAACAATTTTAATCTGGCATGAGGGCTGCTCTAGCAAGGGATTACATATAGAGACCTTCTAGGTCTGTGTGAACAGGTTGAAATGATACACCTTTAATACTTCTGGCTGGAATACAGACATTCCCTTCATAAACATCTTTGATTGCAAATAATGAAGGTAAAGTTAGTTTGTAGATGGAAGTAGTCTTGATTGAAAGTAAGTCTAATTGTGGGGTGACGAAGTGATCGATCAGAAAATAATTTGACCAAATGAGTTAGAGATAGAATATGCCCAATTCTCATGAGAACATACAGTAAAGAAAAGCAACTTAAGAGACTAGTTCAGAGATGGGGATAAAACCAGTTTTATCCAGACAGCTTTAGAGTTGAAGAATGGAGCTAGAATATTAGAACAAATTGCCAGAGTTAGTTTGAGGCCAAGCAGAGCAAATTTGTGTGAAGCTCAGAGAAGCCAGTTTGAAGGAGTTTACTTGGAGAGGAGTTTAGGCCAAAAATAAAGAGGTGAATGATCTAGCCAGGGTTCTGAACTAACTATGAAGAGTGAACTTAATCAGACGTAAGCCTGCGAGAAGATAATTACATTCAGTGAATTAAAGTTAATTATACAGAGCTTATGTTTGGGTAGCAATGTTATTGAGTCTTTATGGATTTAGCTTTTGATATTAGTAGGAGACAAGTGACGGAGTAATCCCCTAGTCCTCTGACTCTTACAATCTTTCCAGTCACCCTTAGGTAATATTGTGCTAACCATGGATACAGGAATGTTATGATGAAGATGTACCATTAAACATGAATCCTCAAATTAGTGTTTTGATTAGTGTGGTTTTCTCTAACCGTCTACATCTGTAGTAAAGATATATTTCCTTGGTGAGGGGGTGAAGATTAACATAACAAAGGTTATAAGGAAAATGGATAAAATACTGATATGGTTATTGATGATTTAGAAAGACAATAGTTGTAAGTTCTCATCCAATATCCATGACATTAGTAGCAAGCAATTTTTCACTAGATTTCCCATATCAGGCATAGTTTTCTTCTTTATAAAGATCTTGAGTGCATTTAGAGAGCTATTGGTTGATCACAGTGGTTCAACATAGCCATAGTAACTGATTTAAAATAGTTAAGCAATCTATGGAACTACTTCACAAATAAGGTTATTACGGCGTTTGGGTTGTTGATATGGTTCATGTATATATCATAGAAAGTAGGAACTTGTTTGCATGGTTTGTTTGGAAGCTTGCATGTCATATTCTAGTAACATGAAACAGTATTCAGAGATGGCCATTAAAGTCAATTTCAACTCAGCTTTCAACCTGGAAACTGCCATTCCACTCTGTATTTATCTCCCAAACCATTATTCAGCATATCCACAGAAAATACAATTTTCTAGAGCTAGGTGTCATCAGTGACAGAAAATACATGAACGATATTTTTCTATTTGGAGGTGGACATGATCTGCTCTAGTCTCAAATCCCAGTCAATCCATTAACCAACAATATTCACAATTTCTTAACCTTTTACAAACAAATAGTATTGAATTATACATATATATATATATATATATGACACATATCACTACTCATACATCATTTTATGGAAATTTAAGTTGCTTTTATAACCTAAATATCGTGAAGAGAGCATCAGTAAAAGTGTCAGGTCTTGGAACCTCCCCTTGAGATGAATCCCAAGTTGGGCATACCACTGGAACACCTTTCCCTCAAACTCCTCTCCATTTTTGTTCCTGCAGTTCTTTTATACACCAACAGTTCTGGGTCAGAGTTCTTGACTGTGGGATGACAACCCCATCTTTCCACTTGATGCCCTATATTTCTACTGGAGGTGGATTCTACAAGTTCCCTCTGCCCACTGTTGGACATTTTCTCTAAGTCCCTCGCTTTGACTCCTGAGAGTCTTTCACCTCCCAGGTCTCTGGTACATCCAAGAGGGTTCCCCCATCTTAATGTCTCCAAGGTTGCACATTTCCATTCTATTCTACTGGCCCTTGGGGCTTTTCTCCTTTCCCTCCCCCAATCCGTGATCACATTTCCCCTATCTCCTATCACATCTCTCTCCCACACAAATCCCTCCCTTTCTCTGCCCCCATGATTTTTTTCTTCTCTCTCCAAAGTGGGATTGAAGAATCCTCACTTGGGCTCTTCAGCTTATTAACGTTCTTGAGTTCTGTGGATTATATCCTGGATATTCTGTGCTTTGTTGGCTAATGGCCACTTCTTAGTGAGTACATTGCATGCATGTCCTTTTGGGTCTGTGTAACCTCACTCAGGATGATATTTTCTATTTGCCTGAAAAATTCATGATATCATCATTCTTTTTTTTTAAACTTTTTTTTTATTAACTTGAATATTTCTTATATACATTTGAGTGTTATTCCTTTCCGGTTTCGGGCAAACATCCTTCCCTCCCCCCTTCCTTATGGTGTTCCCTCCCCACCTCTCCCCATTGCCGCCCTCCCTCCGACAGTTAAGTTCACTGTGGGTTCA